>NW_017728950.1:41408421-41469146 GCF_001723895.1 Crocodylus porosus
ACCACTGGGGGTGGAAGGCACACCCAGCTTGTATTCCATTAATGTGTGGCCACTCCCCACAATTTGTAGTCTTCTAATATTCAAGGATGCAGTGTCCCCCCCCCCCGCCCCCCCAGCATTCTGTGCAGACAAATTTTTCACTTCCTTAATTCTACAGCCCAGAGGGCAGTTCTGATACAAAGCCAACTCCCTGTCCTGCCCCCAGAGGTATGACCTTCCAACCCCCAGGAGTGCAACCCCATGCAAACAGCCTTCAGACCACATGCCAGGTAGCCAGGTTACAGGGCATGGAGTGGGGTCTAGGCAGGTGTGGGGGGAGCACAATTTAAAAGTTCTGGTGGGATGCTGTGGGGCTGAGAAGGTACTCAAGAGACAAAGGAGTTTTGATTTCTATTCTATAGATACTTTTAAAGTAAAATTTTATGATACTGTGTTATAGTGCATAAAGAAAACTATAGTCATATGATTCATACATCATATGCCCCAGTGGCTGTGGGTGGCAGGGGACCCTGGGGCTTTTGCAATATGTGCCTGCTCATCATGCACTGCTGGAGCTTGGCTACTGCCACAATGGCACAGGAGCTGTTCCAGGCTTTCCAGAGCTTGGCCCTTGCAACAGTGGTGCAAGGTTGGCCTGGATCATATCTGCACCATCAAGGCCATGTACCAAGCTTTGGCAGCTTTGGCATCCTTGCACCATCAGGGCCATGCACCAGACCCTGGTATGCCTAGATCAGCCTTGTGACATCAAGGGCCCCCTGATGGTACAGGAACAGTTCAGGCTCACCACAGCTTGGCCCCCAGCCCTGATAGTGCAGGAATGTTCCCCAAGCTCTGGCCCTCCAACACGCTCCTCCCCCCATCCCATAGATTTATCTGTAGAAGAAGCTCCTGAGTCCTGCCTGAAGTGGAATGGAAGGTGCAGCTGCCAGATTTGCTCCCACCAGCCTTCCTATACTGCTGGCTGCATATGTGTGCATGGACAGATATATGTGATGCCATCTGCTTCACAGCCCTGGAATTTTTTTCCTTTTACTTCCATTTCTTCCTTTCTATAAATTTCTAGGTTCATTGATGTTTACCAGTAAAACCAATTAACATTAAGTTTGGCAGGGGTTAAATGTTTTTTCCTCTGCTTCCACCCCTCCTTGCTCCTCTGACACATCATCAGTGGATAGAAGCTTGTCCTGGCTCACCAGTGCTCTGGTGGAAACTCACAGCTGTAGCTCCTAGTCTGGTCTCCTGCTCACCAGCCCTCTAGTGGCAAGTCACAGCTAGGCAAGTCAGAGTCAGTCAGAAGTTTTTAGCCATCATGTACGACTACTCCAAACAGAGCTAGCAAGAACACCGATCAACATTTGAGCATCTCAAAGTGCTGTGTGTAAGATTTAGTGAGACAAAGTGTTATAGTAACAGCTGGAGAGAGGTGGAGTTTATTCAGTCTCAGGCTAGGGACAGAAGTTATACACAAATCTGTGTAAGTGATCAGAAACTGGTTTAAACCTGTAACAGAACAGAAGCTCAGTGCACATAAACCAGTTTCAAAATGGCTGATACTGGTTTAAGATAAACCTGGATGAATGTAGTATCACACTTAACTGATGTGGGTCAAACTGGTTTATGACACTTCTGTCCCAGACCCCTTCCTGGTTCAAGTTAAATCACAGTCCCCCAGCATCCCAGCATGCTTTCCAGCCCCTGACTGTGCTGTCTTGTCCAGAGAGCAGGGCTGGCCCTGCCCCTCTGCTCCCTAGCTGGAGCAGTGAGGGCTGGCTGACAAGCCAGGTTAGAGATGCATCCCAGTCTATGAGGTGCAGGGGGGGGGGGGAATCCCCCCCAGACAAACCCTGGCTGAGATCTGGGGTCAGGGAGCTGGGTTAAACACCCCTGCTCAAACTTACTGCTGGCTGCAACTGTGGACTACAAATTCTAGAGGTACCTGGAAGCAGGAAGAGGAAGTGATGAGCAACCCTGCAGAGTCCTACTGCTTCAGATCTGAACTACTCTGGTCTGAACCACAGCAGGCATGTCGGTGCATTTCCTGAATCAAAGGTAAATGTGTGTTCACTTCTGTTTTAATCTAATCTGTGCAATTTAGATTAACCTGCAAAGACTGAATCTATTCATCCTCTGGCTTTTTAACTGCCTGTACCTAGCCTTGATTACCAGCTTAAAACTCATGATTTGGGATGTGCAAAAACTCAGGTTAAAGCTTAATTGTTACATATAAATATAGTTCAGCGTACACCAAATAATTCCATACAATTGTATGAACTAGAGAAGCATTATTCCTATTTATAATATGGGGAGCTAAACTGCAGAGACTGAACATCAGATACACTGGGAATACTGTAACAATAAGAACTAAAAGTAAGGAGTATGAAATTAATTATATCCTGTTTGCGTCCTGTATATAGTACATTCTATAATGGGTGAGTTGTTCTATACATTCTTACACAGCCAAAGAACCTGATTTACATTACACTGCATTACATTAAATTACATTTACACTAATGATCTTTTAAACACTTCTGAGAGTTGAAAAAAAGTTTAAAGCATGTAAAGCATATTCATGCTGCCACAATAGTTTAAAGAAGCTGTCAGGCAAATGAGAACCGGTCTCCTTTATAGAGTCCAAAGTTAGAAAACTTCGATTAACATGATTTCAAACTTAATGAGTTTCCTTCCACTGTGGTTTGGCCCTTAGACTTACAGATTTATTTAAAAAGAATAATCAATTTTGAGTGAAACAGGTGTTGTTATTCAGTTACATGTGCCAAGCTGATTATAACTTGTAGAAGTGGTGTTAGTGATTGTTTTTTATTCTTAAGTACAGAACACAGAAAAATTGTAAATAGCTGATAAATGCTAATGGGATTAACAATGACCATGAAATGATAAAGTTCAAGATCCTGAGGAAAAGAAAAAAAGGATAGCAACAGAACAATGACAGTGAACCTCAGAAATGCATGCTTAAACATTCAGGGAATTGGTGTGGGGGATACCCTG
Source organism: Crocodylus porosus (assembly GCF_001723895.1). Lineage (NCBI taxonomy): Eukaryota > Metazoa > Chordata > Crocodylia > Crocodylidae > Crocodylus > Crocodylus porosus. Next base: position 41,411,431 of record NW_017728950.1, read on the forward strand.
AGAGGCAAGGTTTCATAGTAGTCAAATGGACAGACTCTGAATTGTCCTGATTTCCTTTGAAAGTTTGTTCCATAACCAATCTGCTGAGAATGCCTTGTCTCCAGGTGTCAAACACTTTGTCCTGGGCTTTTGTGATCTGCTTTGTCCCAATATATGCAACTATTTTGCTTTTTCATAGAGTAAAATGTGGTCTTTGATATAGCTGGGACTTGATCTATTAATTGCTTTGAAGATTAGGACCAAGGCCTCAAATTGGCATTAGGAATAGAATGGGAGCCAGTGGACCGATGAGCACAAACCTGATATGCTCGTGACTGTCTAAGCCATAGAAAAGGTAGGCAGCTGCATCTCATACTGTCTGGGGCCTATGCACTGAGTTTTAGATACAGTACATTACAGTAATCTACCCTGCAAGTGACAGATGCAAGGATCACTATGGCAAGGCCTTGTCCAGGAGGAAGGGAGAAAGTTCCTTAGTAAACTAAAAGGTAAAAAAAGGCATTTAAAAAAATAGTAATGCTACATGGTCATGTAATCTTAGTGATGAATTAAATGACTCTGCATGTGTTAACATTGTCAGACATGGAGACATGTAAACAAACAATCCGAGACCCACTCTGATAAACATGGTCCATAGTAAACGTTTGAAATTACTGTATTTACCTGAATCCATTTACCTTAAATTTTAAGATGAGCTTCTGCCTGAGGGGGCCAGTACTTGAACCTAAAATGAGTCCTGTTCCATCCCATCCCATCCCATCCCTCATTTCCCTCATCCTCAGTGACTGATTGAGGGAAAAATCCTTATCTTGGATATGAGTAAATATGATATACCCTCATTTGTTTTATAAAGTAAAAGTATTTCTCTTTTCAAGTTCAGTATCAGTTTGCCCTTCAGATTTATCACAGAGCTGATTTCTAGAGGCATTTGAATGCTTAGTAACCTTTGAATGTGAGACAATACTTGAATGTTATCAGCAGGGACCTTGGTTTTTCTCTGATTAAAAAAAATCCCCAATTTTTGGATTAAAAGTAGTAATCCAAAATTCACATTTTTCCATGATTAAAATGAAACACCAGTTTTTATGTATATATAAATTGGTGTTTCATTTTAATCAGAAGAAGTAACCCAAGATCCACATTATTCCATGATTAAAATGAAACACCGGTGTTTTATTTTAATCATGGAATAATGTGGATTTTGGGTCTCTGTGCTGCAGCCTTATCTGAATCATGATTATGAGATGACCAGAGTACCAGCTGATGTCAAGCTATTGGAACTTGGTGGTTAAGACTTTCTCAATTATTTTACCCAGAGATGGGAATTTGGAGATGAAAAAAGTTGAAAAGAACATCAAAAATTATTATTTATTGACAGCTGTGTTTTTTGAGGGTTTTTTTTTACTATAGTGCTTCACTAAAGGAGACATTTATCGTTTCCATTAACACTGCAGAGAAGAAATACAGAGGTTCATTTGTATCAAGGGCCTGGCAAACTCCTGGGAGTGGGGAGGGTTTGGCCTTACGGATTATATTTACAGTACAATTTTCTTTTCCCAGTTTATTTTACAACTTGAAAATTTAAAAAGCACATTGACACTATAGTTACCTATCACTCTCACCGTCCCATCTTATTTCCTAATAAATACTTCCGACTTCATAAGTCTCTGCTTTGTGTTCTAGTTTAGTCTAGCCTAATTAGAGAAGGTCAACAGCTTTGGATGAAAGTGTCAGCTTAAACCCTGATATTGCTGGGCTTCAAAGATACATAACTTTTATTTTGTGATAAATCCGTCTTAATTTATATAAAATGAATTACTGACAGACTGAATTCAATCTGCCACAGAACTATAAATCTTCAACATTTTATATTTAAGGACCATTGTTTAAATACAAAGTCAATTTTCATGATTTGGATACCTGAACAGGAAAGGACACAGCCATATTTCTTTCTTTTTTCTTATTGCCACGTTATTCCTATCATTTTAAACACTGTACTGAAATAAATAGGTCACACATATCTCAGGTGATTTCATCATTCTAGCAGAACTACAGCAGTAGTAAGTGGTTAGTCACCAAACAAGCCCCTGGAGGCTGAGATGGAAGATTTGAGCTTTAACCCTCTTCTGTCACTTAGGCTTGGGTCCACTACACTTTGCTCCAGTGCACTGAATTTGTGTGACTGTTTTGGCTCAGTATAATACAGAGATGCTGAAATCACCACTGATGACTCTAGGTTGGTCTGGCTTTGAATGACTCAGCTAAAGCTGTGCAGCCCAGCAGCATTCATACTTGTGAATAAAACCAAAGGCAACTATGTTTTCTATTGAACATGAGAATAAAGTTGACAAGAGGCTGTGAAGAAAAGATAACTGTATTTTAAATATATCCATTTATGGCCAAATCCTTCTGCATAAATCTGGATGGCCCTTGAATTAGGTAAATTTTTGCATTTCCATTCAGTAGTATTTATCAGGAACACACAGAATTGTAAGAAGTGGGTCTGTACAGGACCTCAAGAGATCATTTAGATCAACCCCCTGATATAGGCAGTATTATCCCTATTTAAACAAGCCTAGAGACGCATTTGTCTCCCCTGCTCTTAAAGTTTTACAACTTGCCTGCATGGCTACCAGGTGCAACATGTAAATCATCAGCTCTGCACTACTTCCTCCCCACAAGCTTGCACAGCTAAAGCAGGGGAATGAGAGTACTATCAGTGTCCTGGAAATTCAAGGACAGGAAGTAGTTGTTTAAATTATAGAATAATTGAAAATTAGTGTTGGAATGCATCGCAGGAGGTCTTTTAGTCCAACCCCCCGCTTGAAGCAGGACCATTCCCAATATGCTCAACAGATCCAAGGAAAAGGACCCCCCCCCCACACACAGAGGAAGACAAAAACCCTGCAGCCCATGTCAGTCTGACTGTATAGCAAAATTCCTTCTTATTCCTAAATGTGGAAGTTGTAGAGGAACAAAACCTTTTAGCCATGAAATGTAGCGCTTTGAGTCCCAGCAGAAGTGACACACCCCAGTCAAAATCCACGGCCTTAGCTGTAACCAACACCCATTGCTGCTGAAGAAAATAAAGAAAAACCCTGACACTTGAATTCATCCAAACCAGAAACAGCTCTGACTTGTCTCTTGTGTTATTGTGGGTTTCAGCTTTTCCCCTTCCTTGTTCACGTAATGCTTATTAGCTGTCTGGTTGACGTTTGCTATTTTTGTGTGCATGCGTGAAGATGAAGTAGCTGTTAATTAGCTCTATCTTCTTAGCATTATCTGTTAAGAGCTTACCCTGGATGGACCTACCCTTTTATGTCAGCTATTATAGGGCTTTGAGAGAATCTTCATGCATACAGCCTCTTTGGGACAGAGCAGAGTCTGTATGTCCTTCTTCTGGTAAAAGAAAAGTATGTATTGGTGTAGCAGCCCAAGTAATAGCTCTGCTCCCTTGGTCAAAGGTAAGACGGTATTAATGGCCATGTGTAGACGAAACAAGAGCTGTATGCATGACACTTTGAAGTGGGCTAAATGCTTTTGCATCGTTTTAATGGTGTCAGTGTTTGCATGCCTCTGTGATGTATTGTACATTAATTCCAGCTGCTGTAGGAAATTTGGTGGCGTAATCCACCTTAAATGACTCCTCAAAGGAGTTTTAGTTTGCTGCCCCTATAACCATGGAGCAAAGAACTGGGTTCCATGCAGCTCCATGGTTCTGCAGGAAGCCCTGCAGGCAGCCTGGCAGCATCCTTGGAAGTCAGGCTGTGCCCAAAAAAACCGGTGAGCCTGATCCCCCTCCCCCCGCTGGAGCCTTCCAGCTTGCCTGAGCTGCGCAGGGGCCTGGTGCATCCCTCTGTGGCTGTGGTGTCCCCAGGACTGCCCAAACAGAGTGCCTGCAGGCTGGTGTCACCTGGGTGGGTGGCCACCGCTGCCGCAGAGGGACACCCATTTCATTTACACATGCCCTATATTTCTTATCTTCTTGCTTGGCTAAGCCTTGCCAAGTCACCATGGTTGGAAAGGTTGTTCAGTTTTAAGGGTTGGTTCAAACTGAGTTAAAATGTCAAGGTCTACTGTACTAGGGAAGCAAAGAGAAATATATATTTCTGCCCTATATTTTATATAGAATTTCAGTGCTGTTGTGATATTGCTATTACAGTCATATTTGTAACGAAGGTGGACTCTGCAGCTGAGGTGATGCAACAAGTAAACAGTGCTTAATGCAGGTTTTACTTGAAATTGAATAATATCAAAGACAGCTAAGACAGCACCAAAGCAAATTCAGAGCTAGTTTAAGCTATTGAGCAAATAACTTTAATGAAGAATCCATTTCCTGGGAAAAGTAAATTATTAATAAATTTCAGATGATATAAGAATTATGACTCAGCAGCAGTCCATATTCCTGCCAGTGCAATCTCGCATCCACAGATGACAGAGCTTACATTCTGTGACATCACACACACCAAAGACTTGCTGTGGCAGCCCCTCTAGAGGCTCCTTTAGCAGCTTTCAACCAGCTAGCTTCAGCCGTTTTCCTCTCCAAAGATTAATTATTTCCTGTACCCACGGGGTGCTCTTATTCAATCCCTGGGCTAACCAGCAAAAGATTTTTTTTAGAATTATACTGAAGCCAAACAAATACTAGAAACACAAAAATTTCATTAGAATCTAATCTATGTTTGCAGTAGTAGAGACTAGAGAATGTGCCATCATGAATGACGCATGCCCCCGAAGGCTGGGGGAAGCATGGTGACCGCCCGCAGGCAGCCGTCGTGGGGGCATGGCAGCGGCCAGCAGGGAGCTCCTGCAGGTGGCCATAGTGTTATCGGTGGTGGGAGAGGGTTTGCAAGCATCAACCAATGGTCAGCAACCATCCACAGATGCCGCTGGCAGCATCAGCAGTGGCCAGCTGCAATCTGTGACCATCTGCAGATGCCACTGGCAGTGTTGGTGGCAAGGGAGGGAGGTGGTGAGTGGCACCTGCCTGCAGGCCAAGGGATGCACTGCCAATCTCAGGGAGTGCACGTACACCTGCATGCACCCCTTACAGATCACCCATATGTGCTATACAAGATTTGCATGCCTAAGTTTAATTTTAAAAAAAAATCTAACCTTTGTTTATAAGCATTTAGGGTATAAACTTTATGTGGCATTCCTCTCAGTTCCTTAAGACAAGGGACACCTGTTACTATTTCCAGTTTCAAGAAAGAAGACACTTGTTGCGCATGCGGGGGGGTGGGGGTATATGATTGTGAGAGGTAGTGATATACAGATGTCCTGGCCCTGCCCATTCTGTTGCCCCTCACTCCCAAGCCACAGCCACCCATCAGTCCTGTTGCTGTCTCTCACTCCTGACCCAGAGGCCCCTGGCCCTGCCAGCACCCCTCACTCCCAACCTGCAGCACTTTGTACCCCTGGGCCATGCTGGTGCCCCTCACTCCCAACCCACAGCCCCCTGTCCCTGATGGTGCCCCTCACTCCAGATGCACATCCCCTTGCCCCACACTTCCAACACAGAGTCCCCACCCCCACCCCTGACTTCCAAGCTGTAGCCCCCTGCTCCCTCCTCTCCTGGCTGCCCTGCCCCTGCAAACTTCTTCCCCCACAGTAGGCTGCTGCCTACAACCCAGGTCCCTCCACAAGTTGCAGGCACATACCCCACGGTGATCAGATGCTGCTGCAAGAGGAATAGATAGAAATGGGCAGGTGCTAGGACCCTGGGGGTGCCTTCTTTGCTGTGGCAAAGAATCTAAACTGAACTTGGTAGGTGCTAGGAACCTGGGGTCATCTCCTCTGCCACTGTCTGGGGAGGGGGAGGCCATGCAGCTCCCTGCTGCTCCTGAAAGGCCCCCCGCCCTCTTCCCTGCCTCCCCCACTCTGCTGCAGCTCCAGTGCCTAGACAGCTTCTCTCATCACTGGCAGGCACCAGCCTCTCTCACACATCTGGGCTAACCAAAATCCCAGACATTTGATCATACTAAACCCCCGCCCCACCCAGACAGAGATTGGAGGATCTAAGAGGACATGTTTGGGAAAACTTGGATGTATGGTAACCCTACCTTTTACTAACTCCCAGTTCATATTTAATTCCATTTCTGACCTATGGGAAAGTTCAATGGAGTCTCCAATAATAATTTCTTTTCTGTTCTGTTTTTTTTTTTTTGGTGCTTGTTTTATGGAGACTGCTATACAGAAGGATTTCCTTTGTTCTTGCCAAAATAAAGTTGACTGTATTTGCTGTAAAAATATAATTAAAGGCATCAATTGGAGAGGTATATCTGAGACAATTCAAAGATGATGGCATTGCATGGATGTAACTCAGGATATCATTTAGTTTGAATCACCTTTATTATTCATGATTATGCCCGAAAGGAAAGAAGCCTGCTTGACTCAGAATCTAGGAGGTATTTCCAGAACCTGTAATTTAAAAGAAAGTTTTATTTGAACTCAAGCAATATATGGATATTTGGTACACTGGGACTTCATGGTATTTTTTACACAGTCATTGTTCCAAGCAAACCATACAGTAATACATGGAGAGGTAGAAACATGACACTTCCACAAAACGCCGTTAGGAAAATATCTTTCTAAAAGAAAGATCATTTAGCAAACTAAGAGCTCTTCTTGCATTCAGTGTTCAGGATTCTCCATAAAAAAAAAAAAGATATACGATTACCAGTGATCCGGATATTCTATTTCCAGAAAAATGGAGAAAATACATGGGTTTTCCCTTTTAACAGGGAAAAACATGGACTTTTCATTTTAATGAAAAAAAATCTCTCTGTTTCTCCACTTTTGTAAAGAGCCCTCTGCAGGTTGGCAGAATTCCAGCCTGCAAAGGGCTGGAGGGGAGTGGGAGGAGGGCAGTCCGGCAGGGGGTACCATGTGCACTCTCAAACATGCACATGGTCACCAGGTAGCTTTAAGAGCAGCTCCTGCAGGCAAGTCTGGGCTGGGGGTAGGAATTGAGGCCCCCATAGGGAGGGAGTTAGGCAGGGTTGGAGCTGGGGCACTGCATGGGGCTTGGGGCCTGAATGTGTGACTTCAGGGCCTGGGCAGGGAGCAAGACAGAGCTCATCCGGCTGCTGGGACAGGTTCCTCACTGCTGCATGCACTCCCAAGGGTGCAGAGGGGGCATGTGCCCTGCTGATTTGTGCTCAGGGTGCTGGCGGGCTGTCTGCTGCAGGTTCAAGCTTGTCACCCTTCTGCTCCTCCCCCAGGGCATTTGTGGCCCAGTGGGCAGGATGCAGTGCAGCAGGGCAGAGTGTGGCCAGGTGGGGAAGTTTCTTGATCCTGCAAGCCCTGCACCACCCCAGTGAAGCACCCGCTACCCTCCTGGCAGCAGCAGGGGTGGCAGCACAGAGTTCTGCACCTCGCTGCTCCCAGGCAGGTCAGGGATGCCTCATCAGGCCAGTACGGGACTTCCAGGAGCAAGGAGCTTCTCCACCCAGTCCAGCTCTGCCCTGCCATGCTGTGTTCCACCTACTGGGTCATGGAGACCCTGGGGGGATAGCAGCAGGGTGGGAAGCCCAAGCTTGCAGAGGGCAGCCTGTGCCTCCTCAACTGGCTCCACTCCAGCTGTGCTGCCCATGGGGGGCGGGGGGAAGCTGGGCTTTGCAATCTGCTCTGCTGCAGATGCCAGCACCTCCCACAGGTGATAGCCAGGGCTCAGGTGCTGCAGACCTGGAACACCTGGCCACATAGCCCTGGCAGTGGGTGGTCCCCTTCAGCAGGGCTGAGGGCTGTGGCTTGGGACTGAGGCACTGGTAGGCTTCTGATAGGATGATCCTTCACAAAATATGGGGTTAAGTGCACATACGTAGGAATACAGACCCTAACCAAATCTGGCTCATACCAGTTTTAAGGAAATTAAAAACAAATTTTGTTCCTCTGGCTTCATGACTATGATGTTACACTTAATATTTGAGGTTACATGAACATGGTTTTTTTTCAAAAATTAAAAAACCTCTTTGGAGAATTATATCTGCCTCAGAATGAGAGCTCATATAGATTTATCACTTCCTGTTGAAAAATGTTTCTTTTCTTCAGCTTGAGAGTTATATGTGCAGAACGTGTAGTAATTGTTGGCATCTTTTATAACGGCTAACCTCTTTGCATCTGCGACAAGGAGACAGTGATTCTGTCACCAGAAAGACACTGTGTATGTCATTCAAAAAGCCTGTTCTGTTTAGTGGCAGGCCTTAGCCTAGCCAAGCAATAAAACCTCAGTTTGAAGTTTCAAGTGTGAAGAAGTTCTTGTTAATAACACAATTTAATTTAGAAAGCATAACAAATGTGAAATCAATACAGCAAAGAACACTCAGCAATTACACTGACATACAACTTAACACATTTGTAAGGAATATTAGCCCAAGCACTAGCAATTATTAGGTTTTTAATCACTGGTAATAAACAGCTTGGTAAAAAAAAGTAAAGAATATTATTTAGAATAACCATTTCATAATTTAGAGAGAGATGTCAGCTACTCTTCTGTTAAATCTTTGGACTCTGGTACACGTTGTAGAAGTATCTTATAAAAGTGCGAGTCCTCTGTTCAGTAGTACTGAAATGCAAATGACAGCACTAAAATTCTGTTAGTTCACAGTTTGTGACAATCCTTTATTGTTTCTAGTAATGGACCAACACCAAAATATATGGGGAATCCATCTTGAATCAATAAGCATGAAAAGGCTTTGAGTGGGATTTTCCAAAGCACCAAACTCTGTCCCCAAATAGGCCAGCAGGAGCTTTGTCACCGATTTCAGTGAGCACAAAATTCAGCATTCAAGTTGAACAGTATGCGTTGGAAAATACTTTCCTTAATGCTTGTTCAGCCGGATTATAATCAAAGGATCAGAAGTCTGCAAAATTTTCCTTGAAAAATCTGATTAACTGATTTGTGAGAACTTTGGCTCTCTTTCAATTTAGTCTGGATACACTGTAATAGCAAGTGTTCTCATCTCATGCAATTAACACCCCACATTTGAGTTGTGTATAAAGTTAGTCACATCAACTTACTCATTCCTTACTTTTCCTCAAGTTCTTAAAACACCCCTGGTTATATCGCTCAACATCAGCTCATTGAGCTATAGTATAATTATTGTTTAAGAGTGAAAGACTGTCTAGGTTCATCTGCTTCAAGCACTCCTTGTCAGCATGCACAGAATGATAGTTATTATTATGCATGTGGAGTAAGACAAATATATGCACAGTATAGCAGTGTCACATAAAGCTGTAGCTTAGCACAGGATCATGGAAAATTAAGGCTGAAGGGGACCTCAGAAGGTCATCTAGTCAAACCTCCTTCTCAAAGCAAGACCATCCCCAAAGCAATATCATGCCAGCCAAGGCTTTGTGTAGTCGGGTCCTAAAAACCTCTAAGGATGGAGTTTTCACAACCTCTCTAGGTAACCTGTTCCAGTGCTTTATTACCCTCTTGGTGATAAAGTTTTTCCTAATATTTAACTTAAACTTCCCTTGCTGCTACATGAGACCATTGTTCCTTGTTCTGTTATCTGCCACCGATAGAAGTTTGGCTCTGCCTTCTTTGTAACCACCCTTCAGGTAGTTGAAGGTTGATGTTACATCCCCCCCTCATTCTTCTCTTCCCCAGACTAAGTAAGTCCAGTTACCTTAGCTTCTCCTCATAAATCATGTTCCCAAGCCCTCCGTTGTTGTTGCCCTTTTCTGGACTCTTTCTAATTTATCCACATCCATTCTGTAGTGGAGGGTCCCACAGCGCTCCAGATGTGGTCTTATCAGGGCAGAATAAAGGGGAATAATCACTCCCCCAATCTGCTAACAACAGATGCAGCCAGTATGTTGTTAGTTTTCTTGGCATAAAGGGCACACTGTTGGCACATATTCAGCTTATTGTCCACTGTTACCCCCAGGTCTTTTTCTGCAGAGTTGCTGCTCAGCCTGTCAGCTCCCAGCCTGTACCAGTATATGGATTGTTTCATCTTAAGTGCAGGACTTTGCATTTGTCCTTATTGAACTTCAGGAGATTTCTACTGGTCCAATTCTGCAATTTGTTGAGGTCTTCCTTAATCCTAGCCCTATCCTCCAGTGTATCTACTACTCCCCGCAGTTTGGTGTCATCCGCAAATTTCCTGAGGGTGCAGTCTATGCCTTCTCCCAGACTGATGAAGAAGAGATTGAACAAACTGTCCCAGGACTGATCCCTGGGGTGCTCCACTTGATACGAGCTAGACATTGAGTCATTGCTTATGACCCTTTGAGCTCAACAATCCAGCCAATTTTCTATCCACCTCTGAATCTATTCTTCCAATCCATATTTCCTAAGCTTGTTTGCAAGAATGTGTGGGAGGCTGTATCAAAAGTTTTGCTAAAGTCAAGGTATAGTAAGTACATCCATTGCTCTCCCATAGAAGGCATTCAGGTTTATTAGGCATAACTTGCCCTAGGTAAATCCATCCATGGTGATTAGAAACAGTTGTTCCCAATTACATTCTCCTCCAGGTGATTAGAAATGGTTTCCTGGAGGACCTGTTCCATGATTTTTCCAGGGATCAAGGTGAGCCTAACCAGTCTGTAGTTCCCTGGATCCTCCTTTTTTAAAGATGGGCACTATATTTTCCCTCTTCCAAATGCCACAAGTTTTCAAAGATAATGGCCAGCACCCTCTGGAATCGCCTTCAGGTGTCAACCGCAATTGGCCAACTGCCTCAGCACCCTCGGCTGCATTGCGTCCAACCCTGTGAATTTATACACATCCACCTTTTCTAAATAGTCCCTAAAATTTTCTTTCACCACTGTTGGCTGCTCACTTCCTCCCCAGACTGGTTCTAGGTACAGTAGGCTGGTGGCTAACCTTGCTTATGAAAATTGAGCTAAAAAAGGCATCAAGTACTTCAGCTTTTTCCATATTACCTGTCACTAAGTTGCCTCCCCCATTCAGGAAGGGATACATACTTTCCCTGATACTTCTTTTGTTTCTGACATATTTGTAGAACCCTTTCTTGTTACCCTTCATGTCCCTTGCTAGCTGAAACTCCAACTGTGCTTTGGCTTTGCTGATTTCATTCCTGCATGCTTAGGCAATATTTTTATACCCCTCCCTAGTCATTTGGCCAAGTTTCTGCTTCTTGTAAGCTTCCTTTTTCTGTTTTAGCTCATTGAAGAGTTCCCTGCTAAGCCAACCTGGTCTTCTGCCATACTTACTTGTCTTCCTGCACATCAGGATGGTTCATCCCTGTGCCCTTAGTAAGTCTATGGTCTCATCCTTCCCCAGCACTACCTCTGGCAGTCCTTGCTCCGCAGTCTTACAGACCCCCTTCAACATTGAATTGATACACTCCATATGGCTGAGGATGCTTTGGACTCTGGCCACCTCCATCTGTAGCTCTTAGTAGCATCCTGAGGAATGCCACCAGGAAGCACCACTCAAATCACAGGCACTCCCTAGCTTGGCTATCACTGGAAGGAACCTACAAGCCACAGTCCCCACAGTGCCAAACCAGGACCTCGGTGGAAGCCTCAACCCCGAGTGGTCCTGTCTGGATAGACACTTCACAGGTGCAAGCAGAGGAAGAGTTGTTACTGGCAGTGGGTCTGGCATCACAACATCCTTCAGCCATTTCACTGAGTCTCTTAAATCCGCCACTTACCTCTTCCTGCCCCTCTCTCCAAGCCCCTTCTCTAGCAAGGTCCCTTGTAAGCTGGCCTATTTGCTGCTTCTTTGTTCTGAAAGATTCCCTTGACCCTGCTAACCTGTTTCCTCTTATCAAGCTTACAGTGAAGGAAAGTGAGAGATAGTGTTTCCAGGCAAGCTCCCCACTCACTGTTTAAAAAAGATACTTAAGTATTGATTTATCTGCTGACTTTTAGCTATTTATGCTCAATATCTAAGTTTGTTACTCTTAATTAAACAAAGAACTTACCTTAAACGCTCACCTTCAAAGAGAGAGCCAGCAACCTGACCTGAGAGCTGACTTGCAAACTTCCCTGTTTGCTGGCTCCCTGGTCACACTGGGAGTCTCTTTTTATACTCCCCTTGGCTCAGACTTTCTCCGCTCCCTTGTTAGGGCTTCTGTCAAACACAGGCAGCAATCACTCAGCAGTCACTCAGCTAGCAGCATTCACCAGCTGCGCATAGCACATGCCCAAACATGGCCAACCAAAGAAAAACTCAAGCAAGTCAAATACACAAATAGCCCTGGCTTACTTACCTTCCAGGAATTGGATCTAGTGCCTAGTTCCTCTCCCTCTTCCTCCTCTGTCTTTTGGTCCTACAGGGCTTGTAAACTGCGCTGTTTGCTGTCCCTGTTCACTTGCTTGTTGAGTGTTACTGAAAAAGGGGAATCTAGTACTCCCCTGGGAGGCAACTGAGAAAATAACAAAGTCCCTCTATTGCAGTAGGAGAAAAATGGGTTATGGGGGAAAGAAGATTTTGTGAAAGTATTTATGTGCCAAGTGATTTAGGCCCTAAAGTACCTTTGTAGGATCTGGGTCAAGATCTTTAAAAGGAGGCCATAAGGAAAAGATACTCTAAACTTTGATAGGAGTATACTTTTTTAATAAGTATATGAATCTGTAGATGCCTATTGCAATCTACTTCTTCAAAATTTACCCATCACAAATATATGTTTGCCTGCATCCACTCTATATCTAGCAGACACTGTTAGTTCGTTGGATGTAACAAATTCAAGTGCATTCATGCAGGGTGACCAGGGACCCCTACTGAGTGTTGTGCCTGCAACTTTTTCTCTGCTTTGCTCAAAGATTTGTGAAAGAAACATTGGTTTCAAACCTACTGAGACTCCTGGGAAATCAGAATTGTATTCATAATGGTAGTCTTGTTTTCCTAAGATATTTGATTTTACTCATTTCTCTTCTGTGTTATCTCTCTATACCAGTCAACCTGTTCTATTGACTTTCAGAAGTCTTATATTGCTTAGGTCTTGGGACTGTCAATAACTTCTGGGCTTTTAAGCACCCTTGGTTGCAAGTGTGCTACATATCCTGCAGCATAGTGCAGTTTGGAAAGAGCTCAGAAAAGACTGATTCTCAGGTCTATTTTTAAAGTATTTCACCAATCATATAGCTGAGCTAGGTTATTAACCATTTATTTGACCACTAGATGTGGTCATAAGAAAAAAAGGAAGCAATATTTTTTATTTTGCTGTGCCAGGAATTAACTATCTACTGTTTCTCATGCTCAGAAAGTATTAGTGGGTCTATTTTGCATCTTGCTTATACAGTTGGTTCAAATATTTTTGGGACATTAGTCTAACAGGATTGGCCCTTTATACTATCATTTTGGAAGTAGAATAATGAGTGTAGTAAATAATATTTTGCATTAGTTCATATGTTATTCATGGTGGGCTCCATTCTGTCTTTTGTGTCCTAGTTCAGTGAAATTCTAACAATGAAAACTACTGTTTAGCTAAGTGGTTCTTATTAATTTAAAGAGAAGTCTTATATCTAAACCCACCATGCATGGTAACAAAAAGGAAACCTCTTAATGTATATAATGTATGATTTAAATAGCAATACATTTCATACTGATTCCTATATTCTGGGTAATCCAAAACTTTAAAAACATCATTCTTTCTTATGCCCATTTTAGAGAAATTTAAATGAACTACACAAGAGCATAAAATAAGCCATAGAATGAAAATTAGAATTCTTAATTTCTTGTTTCTAACTAATAGATGACATTTTTCTCTGTGCTACTCAAAATCCGACCAATATCTCATGTTTGACAGGAGACCAGATATTGCTGAAAGCAAATGTGACATATACCTGATAGTTATTCAGTTTTGTATACAGAGGTAGAATAAATTTCTATTAAATTACATTTTCTTACATCAAACTCTAAAAAATATAGTTCACTGAATCCTATTTAATCTGTTTTACAGAATTACTGAAGAAGTTTGAAAATCTCTAAAAAAAACAAAACCACAACCCCCCCCCCGCCACATTTTTAATTTAGTTAGCACCTGGAAATTCCCATCTTGAGTGTGCACAACATATAATAGAATATTTCCTTCAATTGACTTACCTTTTTTTTTATAAAATGGCCAAGGATAAAACAGAGAAAGTGATTGCTTTATTATACCCTCAATAACTTTGCATTCTTCAAGCAAGTCCATCATAATTTTTCCCCTTTCTGGCTTGGTAAATCACAGAATAGCTATCACTTTTGCTTACTTAATATTACTATCCATGTGTCTCCTACATAATTTCAAAGATTATGTTTTATCTATCAAGGTAGCACAAATTACTTATAGATCAATATAACTGTCAATATTGTTTAAGTCTCTAAAACATAAAAACTTAGCCAATGTCATGTTATTTTCTATTTAACTTCCATATTTATCTGGTATGCAGAGTGGGAGTTACTGTTGGTAGCTGGTCTTCTTCACTCAGTCTGTTCCACATCTAAAAATTAATGGTATATGTCCTCTAAAATTATAGAGCTCCCCTGCAACTTACCTTTTAAAGACAAAAACAAATCACATTTTTGTAAAAATGCAAGGCGTGCAAGTCTCATAATTTTGGCTATAACCCATTTAAGTCTTTGGAGGTTCTGCTGTTACTGGTTTAAACTGAAGAATACAGTGCTGTTTTTTCGAGCAGCAATCAGTTTGCAAAGGCATTGGGTGAACGTCAGAAGACACATCCAATTAAAATAATTGCAATGGGATAGGGTATGCTAAAAATGAAAAATGTTCTTGCCTGTGGAAAGCAACAGGTATTTGCCAAATTGAATAATGGAAATTAAATTGAACATCTTTCATAAGTGCCAAAACAACAATGTATCTAGCTGACAGCTGGTCAGGAATTCTCCTGGAAAAGTGATAGGTGAACAAAAAATACTTTTCAATCTCCTTGTGTCAGTGCGTAAAGAAACAGCCTAGATAAAAAATGTTATCAGAAAGTGGCTAGGAGGAAAGATCAAACAACCATCAAGTCAGAATTGGAGTTACTGGAGATCTCAGAATGGCAGACGAGCTTTAAAAGTAAACAGGACACAACGGCCTTTTCTCCTTGATATGAATAGATAGTCTGTGCCATTTTTGAGCAATATCTGTTCTTTAGAGACCACAGGCTGTTCAATGACACTCTAATTCTAGGATTATTTTGAGGAGATCATTTTTAGTTTCCACTAATGCTTCATAGGAAACCCAATTAAAGAGACTGCCACTATGCCCATGGCTTTTCTTGGCTGCTTTCTACCACCCATTGTTTATACAGAATTTCCCTTTATGGGTTTCTCCCTAGCTGATCTGTTGAAATGGAAGGTATAGCTGCTTAATGGTCATGTGTAATTACCCTATAGAAAATTTCTGCCTTGGAAGTCCCATATGCAGTTTTAAATTGGCTGCTAACCATTCATACTGTCAGTGGCTGATCAAGGAAACTGTAATTATACTACTGCTCTCTCTCCATCAAAATAAATCATAACTTATCCTTTTTGTTATCGGGATTGCATAATACCACCTGTTTCTCTTGGGATCTTCACCTCCAGAAACCTCAAAGTAAGTTCCCGCCAGTGCTCTGTGGCACTAATCACCTTGTAGTGGTTCGCGCTTGCTGTGCCTTTTATTTTTTACAGGTGTCTTCTGCTGGGAGCAGCCCTAGATACACCCTCTCCATTAGTACTGGCACTTAAAGCCCTGGATCAGTCCCACAGAGCTCAGGGGTTGACACCAGCTTCCCCTGCCTGTGTCTCTGCTAATTGCCGCTAATTGCCTCATTAGTGGTTCACGCTTGTTGCACCTCTCAGTTTATCCCCACGTTTTGTTCCAGCTGTTCCCTCACCTAAAGCCCTGAAGTACTCCCACCAAGCTCCGGGCTTGCTACAAGTTTCCCCTGCCTGTGTCTTGCCCTGAGACATCCTCTTCAGTCAGGTATCCCCCACCTAGCCACATCACAGAGCCTCAGCTCTTCTCCGGACTCACCGCAATGGCTGAAGTCCTCCAGTAAGTAACTAATCTTGTTCCTGACCTCCCTAGTCTCTCAGTCTCAGCATCCTTTTGGATCTCAGTTCCAACTGCTGGGGTCCTTCTCCTCTGGGTTCTCGATCACCCCCCCCCCCCCCCCCCCCCCCCATCCATCTTCTGGTGCATGAAGGCATTCTCTCCGGCTCCTCCTTCTACTTTTATCCCCAGAAGCTACATCCAGTTGGCCAGTCTTGAGCAATGTGGGGAATTCTCCCCCACCTGGCTGGGTGTTGTTATTAACAGCCCCCAGGTGTTTCTCCAAGTAACTGTGCTCCTGCCAGAGACCCTGTTACCCTTTCCATACAGCATCTCCACAGATCTGACTTGATATATAGATCACATTTAAGAAACTGTGCACTTGTGACAGTATTCAGAATTGAATGACTGTACTGATTATTTGTGATACAGGGATTTTTAAAAAATTCTATACCATAGCTAAACTTAAGGGGCAAGCAAGCTTTCTTGTCATCAGCCACAGCACATATAATACCACAACCAGTAAAACTTCCTGGACAAGGGAGAGAAGCGTGTCTGCTGTTTTTTTATCAACTGTATTTTCCATCAGAAAATTTATATTTGTTGGAATAGCAAAGTATTTGCAGAAACACCCCTGCCAGTTTTGAAAAGAGGCTTGAAGTTGGGTCTCCTGCATCCCAAGTGTCTGTCATAAATACTAAGTTATTAGCTGTCATGTCACTATCTGTCTGCTGCTGCCATTGTCCCAGCTATGAAACAGGATACTTTTTCAAGACAAAAGTTTTCAGACAGTAGATATAAAAGCTTTTTTTGGCCTTGTCTACATGTAAAAACATGATGATCAACCTTGGTTACTTGTCATTTCATATTTTTGAATTTTTCAAGCTTGAGAAACAATTTCTTACTTCTGGAAACCTCACCAACTATTTCCCCTTATTCAATCTCTTTGTGTGTTTAGTGGAAAAGATGTGATGAAGCAACTCTAGACTCATTTATAGTCCATTGATTTTTTTTTACCCCTTTCAATCTGGATACAGACATGAGCAATGCATGGTGACTGCATTGGTTTCCATAAGTTAATGATGTTTTAGTAACTAGCAGTAATCAGGTTTAATGTCAGAGATGACTGAGAATTTTCCAATGAGCAGTTCTGAGTTTCATCAGACAATTCTATCAAACTCTAAGTGTTTTGTGAAAATATCTCTGGTTCAAAAAACTTTTGCAGAATCTAAGGCAAGAGTCCTGACTGCTGTTGATGAGACCAAGCTTTCATTGTCCTTGTAGACTGCCCCAGAACCAAGAGTTTTCAGGACCCATTATTTGACACATAGGATTTATTAAATAATATACAATACAAAGCATATGTGATACAAAGGAAATAATCTGGACCAGCAGCATCATCACAATGAAAATGAAACTCTACCTACTGTATGCTATTGTCATTTCAACAACGCTCCATGACTGTGAGATCTGAACATTCACTGGTGCACTGGAAAAGCAAATTGAGACCTTTGAAATGCAGTGTTTCAGAAGACGTTTTGCATACTTTACACTGCATGCAGAATAAGTGAATCTGTGAAATATCTAATCAAACAAGAAGTCAGTAAATGTGAATCCTTATTTAAAATCATAAGAATAAAGATGCAGTGGTTTGGACATGTAACAAGAAGGCCCAGCACCCTTACCAATATCATCCTACAGGGTACTGTGGATGGACAAAGAGGAGGAGGAAGACCTAGGATAAGCTGGACCACCAACATCAAAGACTGGATGGGATTAAAACTGACTGATTGTACAAAGATTGCAAAAGACAGGGAAGAATGGAGGAAAATAATTGCTACTTCAAAGGCTGTCGGTGTGGCCTCAGGACTGACTTGATTTGAAAATACAAAGGAGAAGTTTTGCAAGCAGCTTTTTGCATTCACTGGCTCTGGAGCAGTTACACAATAAGGGAGTTTAATATTTTTCTTAATATTTGTTTCTATGGAATTTTCTTCAGCTGAAATAATACATATATTACAAAAAATAGGATTTTCAAAAGCCGAAAACTGATTTTTGGAGAAACGTTTAAAACAACACTATGGTACAGATTTAAAAGAATAGTAAAACCACTGACAAATCAATATGTTTCTACCAGGTATTTAAATTGCCAGTATAAATCCTAGCTAACATTATTTGCTGTGGACTTTGTAAAATGAAGATACTTGGTACCCCAAATAACCTTTTCAATTTCAGTGCGTTACTTTTCCACTTTAACGTCCCAAAGGAAAGCAGTGAATACTGACTTTTAAAAATCCTTTAAGTGCATTTTATAAAGAAGAAGGGGTGTGTGGCAAAGTGGGGCTCCCCGGCTAGCCACAGTGCTAGCTTCCCCATTTGCCTTTGGGCACGCTACCCACCTGACTTACCTGCCACGCCTTGTTCTTAATTAATTAAGATGTTCATTAAGGTGGGAAGCTGCCCATTCTTGCCCTGATGCCAGGGGGTGCTATCTGCAGCTCCGTACCACCCCTACACTGCATCCCATGCCTTGCAGATGGCATCCAGCTATTGATGTCACCAGCGCCACACTGGGCCTCAGAATACGCCAATCAGGATGCCTCTAAGATCCCTCCATTCCGGCCTACCCCACCTTCATTTGGGCTGTCTGGCTCTCTGAAACCATTTCCTCTCTCAGGCATGCCCCCCCTCCCCCGGGACCTTTGGCTACTCAGGCCCTGGCCTCACCTCCAAGTCCAGTTGGGACCCCAGGCCTAAGCCATGCCTGGCCCCAACTACCTCTGGTGTTATGCAAACCCACATGAAGGTGAGGGCTAGGGTTAAAGCATCCCTTCTTGCCTTTCACTGGGGTGATCACTGGCCTGGTATTTTCAGGGCTCCTGTGCCACTGAGAGCCCCACCAGGCCACCCACTCCCGGCAGGGTGCAGTTTTAGGTCATGCCCAGGACCAGAAGCCTCCTAGCCATCCCCTACAGCTCCTCTTTTACCTCCTGGATGTTACACACAGCCTTGCAGCCATGTGATGTTACCACCTGGCCTGCCAGCAGCAAAATGCCCTGCTTATATAGGCAGTCATGAACCTAAAATGGCTGCCAGAATCAGGTACCTGCTGGCTGCTTGGCTTAGGTCTTAAAGTGGCAAACACCAACAGTGCTGTGCCACATACCTTCCTACTTAAAATGGTACCTGGGGAAGGTTTTCCCCTACTGCTCCTCCAAAGCAGGGTCCCCTCAGAGCCTGTGAGAGCTGTCAAGTGGCAAGCACCCCCAAAGTTGCTTCACCATACACCTCCCCCCTTAGAATGAGATCGGGGGGCTTCATTTGGCTGCCTTCCCCACTGGGCTCTGCCCCAGTCTATTGCAGCCCCTGCCATGTGGCAAGCATCCCAAAGGTGCTCCACCACAGGAGGAGAAAGAAACAAAAGAAAACCTACTCCCATATGTATGTTGAAACTTTATTTCTATAAAAAAGTTCTGGTGACAATGTCAATTATCAAACTAGAGTTTTAAAGATTTTCTCTTGATGTAGACAGCAGACATGGTGTTTAAAATAAAACTTTTATAACCCTAAATTCATTATTGGAACCAATATTCCAATTATTCGTATTATTATGCCATATTATTCATTCATGATCCCACCAGACTTGAAGATGTGTTATTTCACACTTAGATCCTTGTGCAAGATTGTGGTATAATCTGTACAAATTGGAATTCCTTTATTAAATACACAAAACCCCACAGGAATCAAACATATAAATTAAATTTTTATTCAGGCCTTGGTGATTAAAAGGCTCATGTGTTGCTGTGTTTTTTTACATCTTTAGTTTGTTTTCAATAAGTTTTTTCTCACCATTACCTAATGAAATAACAAACCTTGATACACTTGTAATCATTTTGCTCCAGCATAATTACATCTGTAGTTCTAAATATTGTATCATCTTCTGTTACAACACATGTTAATGTTTCAGCATGTGACATTACAATAAAAAATACAAGACTATGGAAGATTATCTGTACTTTAAAAAATTAAGTTGGTTTATAGGTATTATTATCACTTCATGAAATGCTCCGTAAAGTTGTTCAGATCTAAGAATATACTAGGGATAAGTTTGATATTTGAGAATATTTACAGGGAACATGCAAGTTGACTGTAGCTTCAGAGGATACTCATATGCGGTAGAATAGTATCACTTGAAACAATCAAATAAAAGAAGTAGATACAATGACAAGCCCTGTCCCTGGATGCAGCCTGGGTGCATCTTTGAGATACATGCCTGGGGTGCTTTCAGATCTTTGATGTGCCCTTCTTCCCCGAGCCCTTGTCTAGCACTTGACCACTGAGAACAAACTGAGGTGCACCAGAGGTCAATTCATTGGCCTGGGATGTCTCAGACCTACCTGTTTCACTCAAGCGTTGCTAATTCTTAGCAGAGGCAATTTTGCCAACTAGAAGGATCACACCTTTGTCCAGTTATGCACTCAGAAAAGATGGATCCCCCTTTCCAGAGCATGAGCAAGCCTGCGCAGTCAGGTTCTCTGGAATGACGAATATCAGTGACAAGTGGCTTGTAAAAAGATAACAAAAAGGTTTTATTATGAAAAATAGACCAAGCATAAGAAATCTGTAACCATATGTTGAGATACAGACAGTGATATAAGAATAAATGAACAAAAAACAATATCAGAAAAATAACCATTCTTTTCACTATAAAAAGTGGGTCTTCCAGCTTCTCCTCGCTTCTTTTTCCTGACTCAGACTTAAGGGTAAAATGACAATGTATTACAAAAGTTAATTTATTAATGCATTGCTGGGTTGGATGAGAATCATACTTAAGCACTTTAAAAAGTGGAACAGAATTTGGCCCAACATGCATAACAACAAAGGAACAATGAAGCAGGAAATTTTCATTCATAAGTAACAGCACTTCTCACAGCTATTTGAACTTCTCCATAAAAATGAAAATACCTGAAAAATATAATGTATCAGCCTCTCAGAAAAGTATTTATTATTTTGTTTTTTCCACCTACAGATAATCCATCAGCTACTGGAATAAAGGCTTGTTGTAGTTCACCCAGCTGAAAAAAGTGAACTTGTGCAACTGAAGATTAGAGACTAATCTACAATATCATTGCAAGATGTTACTTATCTCAAAATATATGCAGCAGTTTTCTGGCTTTTTATTATAACATTGTCTCTGAAATATGGGTACTATTAACTTGGTTCTCTATATAAAATTATTCACAATCACTTTTATAATAACATTTCTTCAAAATGTTGAGAAAGAACCATTCTCGGTGAAATATTGTCCCATAGATATCTACCAATGCAGATATAACAATGTATACAGGGTGAAATTATGGATAGTAATAAAACTGTAACTCTGATATATTGGTATTTTTCATTTATGCCAGCATATTTCAAAGCTCTTTGAAAGATAGGTGAGGAACATTATCCCCATTTTTCTGATGGAGCCATTGAAACAGAGAAAAATTAAATAACTTTGCATAAAGTTATTTCAGCAGAAAAGCCACAAATAAAGCAGTTTAGTGGTTCTATTTGCTATATCTTGGCTTTCTGAATTGCCTGTTAGAAGTATCTAACTGTTCCCACACCCTGTTTAGGACACATAGGTGCTCAAGCCTGGGTGGCTCTTAAGTATTTCCAACTTCTCTCCATTGCTTACAAAGATATCCCAGGCAACTAATAAGAATCATTTTGAATAACACTTCTGGGTCAGATGCGGGGCAACATCTAATCAGGGCTCATGCTAAGACAATTTTTATGCTGGCTGCTTCTCTTGGCGCAAAGTTTGATAACTAACGCAAATACTGAAACTTTACAAAAGAAAACCCCAGACCTACTGGGTTACTCTATCATACACCATTTGTCTGTGGGGCAGAGAACTGTTTTTCACAACTGAAATCAGTCCAGTCTAGCAGTGCTGCAGCTACGCCTTTAGGACAGAAAGGGCCTGATTTAAGCTTCTTATGTATATCCCTGGGTCCTCAGGCAGAAAATTATCTGGTAGCTGTGCAAAATTTCACCCAGTGTTTCATTTCAAAGCTGTTTTGATGCGTTAGGTGCTCAAAACAGTGAAATTGAAATGAAACAAAAGCCTTTGAAACAACTTTGAAATGAAACAAGGGCACTCAAAACTTTTCAAAAGTTTCAAAATGTTTTGAGTTTTGAAACTGGGCTTACTTGGCTTCAGCGCCAGTCCCAACTGGCAGCAGCAGTCTTCTGTCATCCAGCAGGCAGATTGGGGGCCTGCCTACACCCTCAAGAGGTCTGCGGGGCTGTGCTGGACTCCTCCCAGGGATGCAGGCCCCTGATCTGCCTGCTGGATGACAGGAGGATGCTGCTGCCGGCTGGGACCAGTGTTGAGCACACCCTGTGCTGTGCTCCAGGAAGATTGGTGCTGCTGATGGCCCCAGGTGGCAAAACTAGCCTCCTGTCATCTGGCAGGCAGATTGGGGGTTCGCATCCCTGAAAGGAGTCCGGCACAGCCCCCGCAGCCCTCCCGGGGGTGTGGACAGGCCCCAATCTGCCTGTTGGATGACAGGAAGCTGCTGCTGTTGGCTGGGGCCAGCAGCAGCACCAATATTCCTGGCATTGGGTGTGGGATGCACCCAGCATGGGTCCCAGCCAGCAACAGCAGCCTCCTGTGATCTAGAAGGCAGATCAGGGGCCCATCTACAGCCCCAGGAGGGCTGTGGGGGCTGTGCCAGACTCTCCAGGAGGTGCAGGCCCCTGATCTGCCTGATGGATGACAGGAGGCTAGTGCTGCCACCTGGAAAACAGCCCTAGGTGCAGCCCACACCCAGCATCAGTCCCAGCTGGCAGCAACAGCCTCCTGTCATCCGGCAGGCAGATTGGGGCTCTGCACCACCAGGGGAGCCCAGCACAGCCCTGAAGCCCTCCCGGGGTGTGGGTGGACACCCAATCTGCCCACTGAATGACAGGAGGCTGCTGCTGCCAGCCAGTGACAGGAGTTTTGCTTATTAACATCTTGAGGTGTAGTTTCCCAGAATCCTCTGCACCTATATCCTTGAATCCTGGCAGGCTTCATGCCCTCAGAAGGGGCTACCATCCCTGCATGTTTCATCTGAATCAGGCAAGAAATGAGAAAGTTTTAGGCATTTTCATGATTCCCCATTTTAGCCTATGGGCAGAACATCAAAACAGCATCGAAACAGTGAAACACTTTCGCCGAAACTAAATGGAACAGTGTTTCCAAAATGAAATGAAACTCAAAAGAAACACTGTTCTGCTGAAACATCAAAATGGAAATTAAAGCAGAATGGTGCTGTTTCACACAGCCCTATTATCTGGCTTTATGGCTCATTCATGCTAGACTACGAGCACAAAACAAGTGGAGGATCTGGCTTCATACACACCAGTGGGCAGTTATTGATAATTCTCTTACAGAAAAAGTATAAAAAAATGCAATAAGTATTCTGAATCATTCCATAGATTGTTATTTTAAATTTCATAGATTTATAGATTTTTTAGACAGCTATACAAGGCATAAGATTTTCTATTACAGTTCTCGTTCTGGGGGGGCAAATTTTATGGAACGGTACTGGTTTCATCACTGTTAAATATTACAAGGCAATCCTTTAAGGATGAAAATGATATATATAATTACCCATACTAGAAGTTTTTAAACATAGACAAAATGGATAATCTTTTGGCTGTTTTATTCCTTTGCGTCTTTCATGTTTACTGTTGCCTTACAGTTTTGTACACACATGTTGCTGTACTGCTCTTTTGTTTACTTCCTCAGTAAATATTCCAAATTATGATAACATATTAAGGAGGGAGTAGCTAACGATGAACTTGAACAAATACTTGCAAAGTCACTGCCTGCAGGTCAAAGAATACAAATTAGTCACTAGGTTTGTTTTTCCCTTTCTGTAAATACTACCTTAATATTATCTCTGCAGTAATTACTATTTAAATGTAATTTAAAAGATAATTATTCTTTGTATGTCAGTGTCTGATAGAGTCTTTGGAGGCTGGTTTCTACTTATGTTCAGAATCTCACACTGAAACAAATCAATACAGCAGCGAAAAAGGTATTGCTTTACTGCTCTTCATCATTAGATGAAAAGTGAAAAATGGCTGGTCATCACAGTAGGATTCACTGAGTATCCAATAGGAAGAAAATGTAATCGCTTTGGGGTGCCTGTGTGAAAGCCTTTTGTTCAACAATATTTTTCTTTGCAATGGGAATACCTGAAAAACCTACTCAAAAGGCAGCTCACTTTTTTGAATTTGTATCTGCAAACGCAAGAAACTTGTAAATTAGACTGAAAAGTAGACATTCTGGTACAACTCTGTATGCAGTGTCATTATGGTAGTAGACTTCCCCATCCTTGTTAATGTCAGACTAGGAGGGACTACACATGGCCCTACATCTCCATAGCAACACAGTACATCGCTGTAGCATTGACAGGCACAAACTGTGACAAGTCGCCATAGTGACGTGTTCCCTCAGTATAGCGTACTGCTACAGTGACACAGAGACTAAAAATAACCATGCATTGCTGGCATGGTGCAGTATGAGGTGTTACTGCACCATCATTTAGTACCTCCAAAAGTAACAACGATGCTATAGGGGCACATGTAGCTGCATCCACTATTATGCATCTATAAAAGGATTTTGTGAAGATGTTCAAAGTAAAGCTGGAAAATTCTTGACCAGCAAAATGTATTTTTTTCTGTGGAAATAGTCTTATTTTGCTGAGATGGGAAAATGTTTCATGGTGTCTACAGGGTGGTGCTGGTGAGGGGGTGTTATAGTGAAGATACCTCATACCTCTGTCTTTCCCATCAGTGCAGCACCCTAGGTAGACTACATACAGTAAGATCTACCACCCGATCTAACTAGGGTGTGACATTAAGAATTATGTCATCACAGTGCATCATGGGAGCATTAGCAGGCATGTCCATAATGGAACTTTAATGGATCTTCCTGCCAATCTGCAGTTAGAATGGACTTTTCTTTAGCACCTTTCTGGTGTTGATCTACTTAACTATGGTACTCTAGAATGAAAGCATTTAAGATCTTACTGTAGGCAGGAAAAAGAAAGCCTGTATTTCAGGGAGTTTGGACACCTCAGGTTATAGTCTATTTTAACCAAGTCATTTTGATTACCCTTTATTTATTTTAAAATGTGATTTCCTGTCTAAGACTTGCTTTCAGGAGTTTGAACCATAAAGAAGACTGATCTGGCACTGTTAATTTGTCTACATCTCAGCTCCACACAGTAAGGTAGGGATAACAACTGCTTGATAAACCAAGAGCTTGGTTTCAAATCTGATGTTGTGACCTTTGCAAAGCCATTTCCTCAGGCATATGAAGGCTGAACTTGCACACTTGGGGTGATGTTGGATTTCTTCATTGATATCAGCCTTCAACATTCTCTAGAGCAGCGGTTCTGAACCAGGGGTACATGTACCCCCCAGGGGGTATGTGAGATATATTTCATACATTGTCTAACACAGGTTGAAGGGCCTAAAAAAAGTCTTGACAATAGATATCCTACTCCTGCTTCATGCCTCAACCTTACACCAGAAACATTGTTCCTAGGGGGTACATGAAGTCTCGCTCTGAGACCAAGGGGTACATCGACTGAAAAAGGTTCAGAACCACTGCTCTAGAATCTCACCATGAATCTGAATTACCAACACTGTGGATTGCTTTTTATGAGTTTGTTGATAGAGAACCTTAGTTTTCTGAACGTTAACCATCAATTCCATTTCCTTATATGCCTTGGTAAAGTCATCAGTGATTGCCTGAAGATCTGCTTCTGAGTGAGCACATACTACAGCATCATCAGTGTACTGAAGCTCAATGGTCAGCATAGTTTTGGTTTTGTTTCAGAGATGGTTGATATTAAACAGTTTACCATCCATTCAGTAGTTTAGCTCTCCTTCGACTGGAAGCTTGTTGGTGGTCAACTGTAGCATCATGGTAAGGAATATCAACTCCAGTCCTCAAAGGGATCTATGATATATCTGTTACTGAGAACCACCATTCACATATGATCATGGAGCAGGCAAAGAATGCTGGTGAATAATAAAACATAACATGCTTTTAAAATAGAGTCAATCCATGTAATATAACTTAGGTAAAATTTAGGTAGAATAATTTAAAACAAAATAAACTTTCATTTAAGACTTAGAGCTAGCTTGGAAAGGGGAAGCAATTCATCTAAATTCATTGCTGAAATAACCTGTACTCTACTTAAAATATTTTTAGTTAGTTTAGTAAAAAGTTATTGTCATAGCAACATGAAAGAGATCTATTATTTTATGCATTGCACAGAGAAAAAAACAGGCCACCAAATGACCATGCAGACTAAAATAAGAAATTAAGCATTTATCCAAATTCTGCAAAATTGAAAGGAAAAATAAAATCTATCAGATGAACCATATTGCCTGTCATTGTCGGATCCATGTATTATAATGTCACACCAAATTGCTTCAGGTTCTAGCAGTAAAAAGGCAGCCTCTCTAAAATGGATGCCTAGAGTTACTTTGAATGATTAAAAATCTGTCAGACAAAGGGAAAGGAAAATGTTCAAAGGGCTTTAGATACCCTAGAGCACGGAACAATATTTTAAGACCAGTGAAAAAAGAGCAACCTTTACTTATCAATAGCTGAATTTTGGTGCCTTTGTCCTGTTAAACTTTCACTTTGGGAATGCTGAATTGGTCTACAATCAAAAGACATGCAAGGCAACAAGGAAATGTAGCTGATAGCATATGAAAACAGTTAAAACATTATATAAATAGTTTTTACATTTTTAAAAGTTTGCTTTTAAAATGTACCTTGTTTATAACATTTTGGGGGGAAGAATTTTTATTTTCAAAGAGTGACATTGTCAGAACTGAACAAATATAATGCTTAATAATGCCAATACGTAGTGTAGATAAAATTTTGCATTCCATAATTCAATGGGAATGCAAACTTATACATGTCTAAAATTAATGCACGTTAGCCTAACATGCATTAAGGTGATTTAGGCACATATCTACATATGGATACCATAAGGTGCCTTAATGCAGCTCACTGGGCATTCCTGCTCTGGTCAGCCCCCTAGACAGTCCCCAAAAGCCTGCAGCAGCATAGCCAGGCAGTGCAGCCCAGTGCCAGCCAAGGGGGTGGGAGCCTTCAGTCCCCCTGGGTGCAGCTGGCCTGGCCCCAGCATTACCCCCCTCCCTGTGTTCCTGCATCCCGACTGTTGGATGACAGTGGGCTGGAGCCAAGTCCAGGGGGCCCTGCACTGCCACCAGGTGCCACCAAGAAGAAGATATGGTAGGTGAGCAGTGGTTCTGGCAGCAGTGGTCCCTGTCGGTGTGTGGTAAATCAGCAGAGAGGGAAGGAGGCACAAGGGCTCCTGCCAAAGCACAAAGAAAAGCCTGTGCTTTTCCTGCAGACTCCCTGCAGGGGAAGAGGGAAGTGCAGTGTGGATAGGGCCTTTGTTAGTGGCTCCCCCTTGCCTCTCCCTGAGGGCAGGTTTGCTGGCTGGGCAATGCAGTCCTGCAGGGGCAGGATGCCTAGCTGCCCACCTGGGATTCAGGCACCCTTAGAAGCCCATGCTGAGGCTCCCACCAGGGACAGCAAGTGGGCTGGGACTGTCCCCACTGCCTGGTATGGCTTTCTCTGTTCCACCTATCTCCACCCAGGCAAGCTCCTGGCCTATGTCCCAGCACTGCAGGTGGGAGAGGTGGCTCTACCCCAGCAGCCTGGGTGCAATGCAGGCAGGGGCTTGTCTCTCCCCTTGGCCCACATCATCCAAAGCTGAGCCCCCACCTATGTTGCACACAGCCTGCTGGGGCTGAGCCATGCAGAGCTTTTCCTTGTGCTTTGAAAGGTGTCCTCACACTTCCTGCCCCCTCTACCAACTTACCACACACAAACAGGGACCGCGGCTGCTGGAACCGCTGCTCACCCACTGCGTCGTCTTCTCAGTGGTGCCTGGCAGCAGCGCAAGGCTCTGCGGACTCAGCTCCAGCCCTCTCAGTCACACTGCGTTAAGGCACCTCACGGCATCTATACGTGGGTTAAGGCACCTTAACTAATCATGGCTAAATTTGATACTTGCTTTATGCATGTATTAAATTTAGGCACAATTAAGACTAAAATTGCATTTGAAAAGTGCATTATGGGCACACAAGTATAGATCTGTGCCCTTAATGAGCATTAAAAATGGATGACGTGCCTTCAATCACCACATGGAGTTGCACCCAGTTAAAGAAAAGGTTGTGTTTGTAATACGATGAGAACAGATCACAAATAAGGCAAAAAATTATTTTGGGGAGTCAGATGAAGTTCAAACGGATTAAGTGAATCCAGTGTTCATTGTCTAAAACGAGTGGTGTTCAGGAAGATTAAAGAAAGATGTAACTAGGCGGGCTGTGGCAAGACACCTGTGAAAGAGTAAACAGCACCGCGGCGAGAAGAGCCGGAGAACGCCGCTTCCGGAGCTATTGCCATATTAGGATAGAAGCTCCAGGAAAAGAAAAGAAAGAGGAGGCAGGAGTCTCAGAAAGAAAGAAGAAAGAAAGAGCCTCTGAAGGAGAAAGTGAGGGAGAAAGAAGATCTCCAGAAGATAAGCCACTTAACTCAGGATTTTTTTCGGCACTGGAGACAGCGGAGCTCAGAAAAAGAGGGGCAGATCCCTGAAGAGGCCCTGGAGATGTGGCTGGCAGCCACGCTGAAAAGTAAACAAGAAAAAGAGAAGAGTGAATTGACTCACTCTCATAAGCTTAGAGAAAACATCTGAGTGCTGACCACAAGGATTCAAGGCTTCAGACACATACCAGATGAAAGATACACACTCAGGATGTCAAAAGTGAAGAGAGAGAAACAATAAGGCTTGAAGAGAAAATTCTGCTCTAAAAAAAAAAAACAAAAAAGGAAAAAAATCAACGGATGAACCAGAGCAAAAGGGACTTTGTTTACTAACACCAGGTTCAGTCCAACCAAACTGATAAAGGTTAAATAAGAACAGTATGTAGATAGAATTACAAAGTTGATATAATTGTTTAAAAAACAAACAAACAAAAAAGGATCACTTCTGTTTAAAGATAACGAAAGTTTGTATAGTGTTATAAAGAATAAAGATAAAGTAAGTGTTAACCTGCATCTGATTTTGAGTATCTATATTGGCGAGTGTGAGTGAATAATCGAATGAAGTTTTCCTCTCTAATACCAGGACTCCTAATAGAGACACCCAAAGACCAAAATAAAACAACAATTATATATAACAACCCTCCCGAAAAGTGACATCATAAAGCAGAACATATTATAATAACATCCAAGATATGGCAGGCAGGAAAGTTGGGGTACTTACAGCTCTTTGGGAGATTATAATAGGATACAGAGAGGCATCATAAGGTCCACCATCACAGCATCAAATAGCCTTTTAAGTTTAAATGCTCTGCTATTCATTTCATATAACAGAAGCTCATAAAATCAATCTTCAAAGAAGAAGAGTGACCCGATTAGTTAGAGTATGTAATCTCCTAAATTCTAATCTCTCCTTCCCCACAAACTTTGGAACTGGCAAATCATTTTACCCTTCTGTCTTCGTTTCCTTTTCTAAGAAATGATGATAACCCTACTCAAAGTAGTTTCTATATTTCAACAGAACTTGAGGCCAGCATGGAACTAGATCCATAAACTAATTTATGTAGTAAAACTCTGGGCACAAGCATAATAAGCAGGAAAAGAGCCAGCAGGACATGCCAAGGACAATGAGGCACCAAATGCTGGACTGGAGGAAAGTGACTATTTTCATTTAAAATTCAGTACTACAAACCCTCACCTAGAATATGGCATAGAATAATTAAATACCCACAGCATTTGGAACTGGAACCAAGGGTTCCCTGAATCCAGATAAAGGTCTATATAGAATAATTCACATACATTATTTTCTGTCTCTGGCACCAACATATTTTATCATTCCATACAAATTGGAACATCTTAAAACAGAAACAACTTAAAGAGCCTCTCCTTATAGCCTGGTGGTTATGGCAGTCTCCTTGGAGAAGAAGTTAAAGTCAATTCAGGCAGAGGAGTCTTTTAGACTACCTGAAGGTGTGTTTGAAAGAGGATAGAGTTAGACTATTCTCAGTGGTGGCAGATGAAAGAACAAGGAGCAAGTCTCAAGTTGCAGCAAGTGAAGTTTTCGTTAGATATTAGGAAGAGCTTTCTCACTAAGAGAGTAGTAAAACAGTGGAACAGGTTACACAAAGAGGTGGTAGAAGGTCCATCCTTGGAGTTTTTCAAAACCTGGCTAGACAAATCTTTGGCTGGGATGATCTAGTTGGGGATGGGCCTGTTTGAGCAGAGGGTTGGATTAGACGAACTCCTGAGGTCCCTTCCAACCCTAATTTTTTATGATTCTGTGATTGACTACCATAACAAGAAGGCATGCTAGACTCCTGGTGTTTTTTGTGTGACAACCAAGTATAGGACCCAATATGGTACCATGTCTATTGGATCAAGCCCTGAAGGGAAGATGAAAAGAGGAATGCCAACTTTGTGAAGTTTATGGCATGATGAAACAAGGAATAAGCCACAACATTATTCCACAAAAAGGGTGCCTCTATATATCACTCTATGGCGACATAGCAATGCACTATGCACCATATGACATGCTACAGCTACATAGTGATCATGTGTGTCTGCATGTGATCACCAGCTACATTGCCATAGCAGCACAATCCCTGGGTATAGTGCTCCGCTGCAGCAATGTAGCATGAAATCTAGCCATGCACCATGCATATGGTGAAGTAACCAACCATACTATGGCATGCTTTAGTACTTCCAAAAGGAATTACTAAAGCATGGCACCCTAGCAGTGGCACCATACAGTGACTTGTTAAATGCACCCAAAATGTGTAATAACTTTGTGACTCCTTCTTACTATGCCATTAACTTAACATGTGGCCTGGTGCTCCCCTGTGGCTGGGAGCCCCATCAGTTTGTAGGGGGAGCCCAGGATCATAAGCCCAAGCTCCTCCTGTACTGCCAATAAGGCATGATTAGATCTGATGCTGGATACTACAATCATATCTCCTACCATTCACGATTGTGTGGATTGTGCATCAGATCCTAACATGCCTTTACGTGAATACTAAGAGAGACCCCTAATCACATAATTCTTTGCACTGCCAAGCTTTAAGCAATTCTGGGCATGTTTTGCCACAGGCACTTAGGGACACAGTGAAATTTACTAGAAAAATCTTAGGTTTGTATATCCTCAGGTAGTTCAAGGTTAGGCAGGAGTTAAGCATGGCATTTGACAATCTAAAATCTAAACTAGCAACCTAAGCCTATCCTAATTGCTACTATGAATCTAACCTACTGCTGTAAAATGTAGAACACTGGGTGCATTGACATGTGTGCCCAACTGCCCATGTGTTACTGAGCAGTCATTTAGTATTTGCTTTAGTGTTGGCAATTATATACTGTCGCAGTACTACTACCATACAGTAAAGTCAGAAATGACTTGCGCAGTACTGGGACTACACAGTACCAGTGGTTACTGCATAATCATTTAGTAAAGCAAGTACTAAATAACTACACAGTACCTGTGGCAGGCCAGTAGGGGGTGCTCCTGCGTTAAGCCACCCACCTCACTGCACCTGACCGCCTTCCAGGCTCTGAGTGCCTCCCTAAGGGTGCCTCACGTCTGGCTGACCCCCTTCCTGGAGCACACTCACTACCCTGGTGTTAACGTAGCTGCCACCACCCCGAGAAGGGACTCTGTTGGCCCTGTGTCCTTGGGGAAACACAGGCCTAATAGTCCTAATTTATACCCACCCAGTACAGGCACTTGGGGCACTTCCCCAAGTCGGGAGCCAAAAAAGAAAGTCCTTCTTAGTCCGCAGACCGAAGGGGCCTCTCAGGCATAATTTATACCCACCCCTCAATAAGTCTCCTACACCGGTCCCAAAGAACTTGATTGATTATAGGGGTAGGGTGAAAAAAGGGTACAAGATAGAGCAATATCATAGAAATCCCACAGAGGAAAACAGTCTGGCTGACGTAGCCTTTTGATCATGCATCTGAGTTACTGCCAGCTAGATATCTACCCAGATCTTGAGTTGCTTACTCACAAGCATCCTCCAGAGGCTGTTGGAGATTCCCTCTGGAGGCAGGCCATTCCTAGCTCATGAGTTTGGGGAGAGAGAGCCAGTTTCAGATGGTCAAGCTCCTCTCTAAGTCTGAGTCCCCCGCATGGCTGCTGCCCCCTTCTCCTGGTCGGTCTTAACTTATATAGCCCCTATGACTTCATTCACCTGGTCCAATGGAGGCCAGCACCTGTTAGCTGTCAGCCAACCAATTTGAAATACATCACGAGTTGCCAGGCAGACTCTAGCCCACCAGGTAGAAACCCCCCACCCAGGTAGCTGATACCAGTCATGCAGGCCGAGCGAGCGGGTTTCCCTGCCTCCCTCAGGAATGTAGCCAGCTCAGGTGACCTAAAGAGATAGGGTAAAGGTGTGGCTCCTCTGCTGGGCCCATCCTAACCAAATTGTCACAGAGCAGAGATTTTGGGGAGACCAAAGGTGGCTTCCTGCCACACTACCTGCCGGTGCTGTGCAGTCCCAGAGCTGCATGGGTCATTTCCAAACCTACCGCAAAGTAGCAGCACTGGAACTGGTCATGCCACTGATGCTACATCACCATAACAATGAGCTACATCAATATAGCTCATTGCTGAGGTAACATAGCTTCTTGTGTAGGTGCGCCCACTATTTAAGTGGTTGGTATTACTATAATGCAGACTATAATTTCACATTTGGATGTCAGAAATTAGTTCACATAAGTTTTAGCAAAGATTCTTCCAACTATTACTTCAGTTTAGAGCACAGGGCAAGAATCAATAATTAAACTGTTCTGCCATCTAGGCCATCTTAATTCAAATCCTAAATAATACAAAAACACAACTTCTGGTTAAGCAGATAAACACTGTTTTAATAGTAAACAATTCACAAGCCATTAGAGAGGGAGATAAATACTATGGACTTGAATCTAATATGAGCAATACAAGGAAAAACCATTAGACTTTGGAAGAAATAATGAAATCTGGAATCTGCCTTAACTGATGGTTCTACCAGTGTGGTTTTTGAAAATGGAAGGTGGGGGTCAATTATGGTATTCTGAGTGACACAATTCTCAGTCTCTCAGGTTTTACCGGGGGGCAGGAGAACTAAAGCTAAAAGAGAAATCAAGACATTAAGGGCTCATGACAATACCAAGAGGGAAAAATCTCTTCTTAGCATAGTTAATGTTAAACATTAAACAATAATATTCAACAACATTTAAAAGACCAGAAAAGGGTAAAATCAGATAGCACTTTACACATTATAGTATATTGTAAATATCTATCACTATAGCTCATAATGAGACCTCTAATAAGTAAAACCTCCCAAAGCTAGATAACTTTTGGTGGACCAGGAAGGAAGAAGTATTTCTTAAGGTCCCTTTTAAGAAGAACTAATAGAATAAGAGAGAACTGTGATAACTGGGAGACAATAGAAAGTAGCAGAGATTTCCTGCAACTTTGCAGCTGGAGACTGTGAAAGTCCTAAATTAGGTCCTATTGATTCACATATCCTCACTGGGGATATCCAGGAACATGTGGAAGCACTGATAATTAGAGTTAGGTTCATTTTTTTCATAAATTCCTTCCCTGCAGTCTTGATGAAAGAAAAAGGAAACAAACTGAATCCATGTTGCTTTAAGCACTACACTTCCCTGCTTGCAGTGTCACGACAGTTGTTAAAAATTCCATTTTTACATGTACATACTCCAAGAAATCACACAGACGGTGCTTCCACAGCTGCTCAGGGTTAATGTTGAATCATTCTCATCATGTTATTTGTTGAAGTTTTGTCAAGTGTTCTGCTCAGGAGCATTTTAGGTGATTCAAGGGACCATTAAGTGTTCATGCACTGGTTCCGCCACAATGACAAATCATACCATCTTCAGCAAAGGTTACTTTTTATAGAAACTTTGGTGGGTTGATTTTTGTGACATGTTAACACTCTCCTTTTAACAGATGTTGCTACAGTTCTTAAGACCCTTTTCTGACATGAGTCATTATTTTCCTGCAGAAATCTCACACTTTCCATATTTGTCCCCTATCTTATTACCATTATAGTTCAGAACTGTCCAAGTAACCCGTCTCCTGAGGACATATTCCTGCCATATCTGATCAATCTAGCATACTGGATTGACTTCTTTGTGTTTTAAAGCTCAGAGCCTTCGAGGCTGCTTCACATAGGCTACCTTGCTACTGTGTGGTCCCTGATCATGTCAATCAGATCTGGCTACACAAAACTACTTACTGGATCAGACTTTTAATATTTCACTGCTTCTACAGCAATGCTATTGGAGATTTGTCATGTCTAAAATGATGGTATGCCAACTAGGCCTATTACTAAATGAACAGAGGTAATAGCACAGGAACTCATTCTTTAATTCAAACATGTTTTAAATTTACAAAAGATACAATTGGACAAATATATTCCTATTCCAACTTTCATTTGGCAACTCCAGGGCCCAGTCTTGTAGCTTTCACTCATGTGGCATTTCCTTTTCACTCATCCCATTTACTTTTAAATGATAGCCCTGGTGAATGACAATAACTGAATGGAGTTTATATTTTATGTATCATATTAAACACAAGAGCCTTTTCTAAAATAAATCAATCCAAGCCTTTCATCCACCAGAAATTAAGTATAATTCAAGGGAAAAAAGGCAGAAAAAAATTCTTCTTGCTGCCTAGAAGAATCTAACATTATTTTTTCAAAGCCATGGAAAATTTCATGGCCCTGAACAGTTTTCAAATTTACATCAGGTGAGTCAAATCCCTACTCTTCCACATAGGCCACTTCTTGAATAATTTTTCCTTTGAGCCACATATCTAATTTGATATGAATGGGAAGGTAAGGAAGTTGACAGCAGCACATTTTCAAATGCACATGAAACAAAAAACATATTTGTGCTAAACTATTGAGCTTTCTAATGCAATAAAGGCAGGAAAAATAATGATTTTGGAGTATGTTAATTAAATAAGTACAAACACTATTAATAATGTCTTAATCCAGAATCTCTTCCAAAGTCCACTGAAGTCGATGGAAAGCTCTTCATTAACTTCCCCATGGATCTATACATGTGCCAGCTACACTTACAGTGTCACTGAAATGAGCAGGATTACTCTTGTAGCATGATTAAAATTAAGCTCACAGTCAATTATTTCACTGAATTTGCTCCTAACTGCACTAGCTGTCGACTCAGAGGGCTTGCTTGCTTGCACCATCTCTGTGCTACACCTGGAATGGCCACTGTGAACTATGCTCCATTTACTGTCTGTACAAAACCCTATAAATTAAGCAGTTTCCAGAACATGTGCTAATGAATATGTTCAAGACAGAGAGCCTGACAGCTGAAGCTCAATACGCATTCTTACCCACAGTAAACACTAATTTATGGGGATTGCCATATACTGACGTGGAGCAAGTAACTAGGGTCTTTTTCACAGTGGGAGCCATGGGCATGGCATAGGGGCAGTGTAGACATGTCCATATACTTCCCAGCCTGCAGTACTAATAAGCTTTCATTAGCCCACAAAGCCATTGACATAAAACTGACTACAGGCTGGAAAGGACAGATGGCTTAGATGTTAGAAGGATAAAATTTAGATGTTAGATCATGACATTTAGGTCAAGATTCTCAAGGTACTTAGATGCCTAACTCCTTTAAGTTTCACAGGAATTAAATGCCTAAACTTTCAGGATCTGAATCACACTCACTCTTTCTCTGTTATTTGTAAAATGAGGATGAGGGAACTTCCTTAGCTTTAATGTAACCAGGCTATGGGAGCACTGTACTGTAGTTCAGTGGTGCTCAAACTTCTGACTCTACAGGCAGGACAAGTGGAGTGAGGCCAGTCCCAGATAATGGGGCCAGAGGTTGAGCGCCCCCAGAGTTCATGACCGTCTTGTAATCAATACCATTATAAGGATGTAAAATGTATTTGAAAGTGCTTTTCAACAAGGTAATAGTCTTGCAGCTAAAAGTTAAAAATTTGCACACCATATGGAAAAAAGTCATGACAATTTTTGACGGCTGGAAAAAATGAGAGGCGATTTGATTACAATGAATAAGTACCTTCAGAGAGAGAATATACTAAAATACCACTAATTTAATAAAGAAAAGCATAACAAGAACCAGTAGCTTGAAGCTGAAGCCAGACAAATTCATGCTGGAAATAAGGCCCACGGTTTCAATAGGGAAGATTATTACATTCTGGAACAGATTGCCAAGAAAAACGGTGAAATTTCCATTTCCTACTGTTTTAAATCAAGACTGGATACTTTCGGAAAGATATGCTGTGACCAAATACAAAATACTTTACTCAATCATACATTATTAAAAGAGAATTGGGAATAACTGGGTGAAACAGGAGGATAGACTAAATGATCTGATAGTTCCCTTGGGTTTTGTACTCTATTATCTATGAAACCAGAGCACTATGAAATTAATCACTTACATTAATAAACTACTTCTGAATCATGTGGTTCTGTTCTTTGGCTTCAAAATGCAGATGTGTAAAATCAGTAATGATGTCAGCATGTAAGATCAAAAACTTGGCCTAGATGGTGATCCCTTAATTTTCATGTGGAAAGGTTATCTATGCTCAGAAAAATGCTCAGATGCACATCACTATTTTTTGTCTCCCTACCATCATTTCTCCAGATCAAGGACAGCTTCATCCAGGTAGGGGAAAGAGAGAAACTGCTTGAGTGGAGTGACCCAAAGGCAATGGTGATTTCTCTCCTTCAAGCCCCGTGGAGCTCTACCTAGAAATATTGATACATCCCCTTTCATGGTGCTGACAAAGGCAAAAATAAAGGATAAGGATAGAGTATGCCTAGAATACAGTAAGCCTAGGTAGCATGGGTATCTCAGAGACTTTAACATAGAATAATTTTTGAGACGCTAAGTAAAGTTATCCATTGAACTGATTATAAAATGTAATAAAACTATATAGAACAGAGCTTCCATGCTTAGATTTAACACAGTAGTGTAGTAACTTGTTAAATCATTGTGAAACAACAACAAAAATATAGCAATCATTCGACTCTTTATTACTGTCAGCCTTTGTAAGACTCAGCAGTTGGCCTAATGTTTCCATTACATATTTTTATATTGTCTTGATTCTTTTAAAAATCCATATGCAAGTTTTATTTCTAGGAGATTGATATTACTGATCTGTCCAAAACCTATTAGATATTCTATCAAATGTCTGACATGAATTTGATAAACTTTAAGATTGATTTCAAGTTAACAAAGTAATTTTTTAAAATTAAAAATGTCATTTCTGGTCACTAGTTCAAAGCCTAGAGTGAAATACAATATAAGCCCATATATATCACTTACTTTGAGAAAGGTCCAAATACATAATCCTGAAACTAGTTTGGGATATGATTAGAATACTGACTGAAAATTAATTTTGAGCTTTAAAGTGCACTTTAATTAGTGCTTTTGGCTGTGATTATTTCACAGGAACAGTAACTTTTCATTTCAAGACCAGAAAATATATTGTATCCTAGACTTCATTGCTTTCAGAAAGCCTGATGACATATTACATTAAGAAAATGTTCTGCATTCATACTGCATAAATTTAAAGTTGTTCATGGTATTACAAAGTGTGTTTTAGATTGTGCTTCCATAAAGAAGCAATGACTATAGCATCACTGATTAGAGTGGTTATCACCTAGGAATGAAAGAAACTTTCCTTCAGATTATTTAATTTACAAATGACTTGTGATTCCTTCATGAGAACTGAAGCAACTTTAGAGCTGAAAGAAACATGGGATGTTTTGATATCAGCCCAGTAAGTTTAAATTTGTTTATTCCTAATGCATCAATTTTTTTTTTTTTTAACTTTCACATTTTTTCTTCCCTCTTCATGGGAGTCATCAGAGCTGGCTGTCATCCTTTTGCTTTATTGTATATGCAAATTCTTTTCTGGGCATGTCTACACAAGCCGTTTATTGTGCAGTACTAACTGTACAATATTACGCAGCAGTATTAGCTGCGTAGTAAATGTCTCGGTGTCTACACATGTGCCCTTATCAGGCTGGAGTGAACTAGTTCACCCTGCAGCAGGGTAAATCAGGTGGTGGAGTGAGCAGTGCATGTATAGAGCTACCCTGGGTGGCTGGGGCATGAGGGTGCTTCAGTGAGGGGACTGCTTGCCAGCTAGCCCTGCACTGAAGCACCCTTGTGCCCAGCCATCCCCTCCATAGCACATTTAGCCACAAGTAGCAGCCCCGGGCTGGCAGGCTGATCCCCTGGCTCCCCTGACAACTGAGGCTGCTCAAACCCATCTCAACATTGGCAGAGTTTATTGCTTCCAGGAGCTTCACATTAATTGCATGTATAGATGCACCCTCTTTGTAACTATCAGCAGTAAATATGATTTAATACTATATGCTTTGAAGTAAAAGAACTTGATTTTATGTTGGGTTACTATAGATTATCCTTTTGCAATTAATTATGCAAATTGCATTTATTATTATTATTATTATTATTATTATTGATTGATTGAAAGCCGTCAGGGCTTCCTTCCCCTTTTCTCATCTCAGCTTTTTAGACTTGTATATCCATACTGCAGACTGATTTTCAAGACTGTGAATCTCTCCAATTTTCCTAGCCTCTAGTTTGCCTGTGTTCTCCCTCACTGTGTCCCCTCCACAGGCTCCTTTCTTTTCTATCATATCAAAGAAACCACATCACCTTCAAGGCCCTTTTATACTGTATCTCCACCCTATCATCTTTCATACACTTCTGAGATGTCAATTCCCATTTCCTAGAGATGCATCCTCCAGTATCCATTTGTTACAGGCTCGCAGTCAGAAGGACCTCCCATTAATCTCTGCAAGCTTACCTCACCAACTTCTTTTAAATGCTCCTTTTCTAAATGCCTAAAAATACTTGCCTTTGGCCAGGCTATTTTAGTACTCAAACTACTGCCGATCATGCTGGCAAAGAATATTCTCATTGTTTCCTTGTACTCTCCCTTTTTTTTCTGCTTGTATCCCTCTGTCTCTTGTTTTATCCTTGAAATGTAAGCTCTTACAGACAGAAACTGTATTTTTGCTGTGTTTATGCTCAAACAAGAAGGGTCCTCATCCATAACTAGTTCTTCTAATTTCCAAAATAACAAAGATCAGTCTATTCTAAATTGTATAAGCTGCATCTCCTGGTTTTTTCCCTTCGTGCTCTGAATCAACCATTTGATCTTTGCTTAACCATCATATACAATCCAAGTAATGATTCAGATTTTTTCTACTCTAAATGGCTGAGGCTAGTTGTGCTACAGTGTAGACATGTTTTCAGTCATTCATTGTTAACTGTGGGAGTAGTTGTCAGAGCCCCAACAGCTGGGGTGGAAATGGGGAGCCCCAGGTTTCTCCCCACTGTGCTGTTACTGGCCCCAGTGAACAGAAAACAACTCATTACAACATGTACACCCTTGTTTTCCCTGGGCTTGCTTTCTGGCAATGATATAAGGGAAGGCCAATGAGGGCGGGCCTGCATGAGCTGGAGGACGGACTGTTGATACACCAGAGTATGTTATGCACCAGAGTAGAGATCTATGGAGTACACCAGAGTCTTGTGGGACTACTGAAGACACCATGTTGGAAAACCTTCATGAAAAGTCTTTTCAGGCACTCTTTAAGGCTGGAAGAGGCAAGTGTCTGTTTTTGTTTCATATCCCCCAAATGCTATGATAAACAAGAATGCATCGGGTAATTTTATCAAATAAATATGGTATTTAGTTTGTGGCCATTTACACAGGCAAGTTGAATTAATTGCCTTAACTAAAAAGCACCTGAGACAAATCAAAGTAATCTGGCAATGATTACAAAAACAAAAACAAAACTATATTCCATCATACTATTGCATAAAAAGATCAAATTGATCTGAAGTTGTGCTAACGTCCCCTGCAGTGCTGCTACATTTATATTCATGGAAATGCCATTAAGATTCAGGATTGATGCAAAGTGCCAGTGAGTTATTTAAAAATGTTAAGCAAAAGAAGCAATAATCAAGATGTTCCCAGCTTTCCTACAAGGCTTAATCACTCAGATTAGTTTAATTCCATAAAGAATTCACAGGTCTTCTCTAGAGATCCATACAACATCAGATACTTTTAAAAGATGGAAAAATTCAGTTCAATTCAATTCTAAACCTCCATTCATACAGGGTTACATTTGAGATTTGAAAGCCCGGAAGTCAGATAATCCAAAGTTAAGGTCATCACAACTGCAACTCTATTAGAGACCTGCCACTAGGTTGAATTATCGTAAAATATTGTTTCCATTTGGAAATACAGTAGGAATTGAGACATGATATGTTGCCAAATGCAGTGGCACATCACTGGTAATGATGCCATTAACTCATGATGCTGTTGTCTCTTTTGTCTTCATGTAGCTCCTCAATTAAGTAAGAACACTCTTGCGGCTGTTTCATACAATAAAGTGTTTCTTT
The DNA here is from genome assembly GCF_001723895.1 of Crocodylus porosus. Lineage (NCBI taxonomy): Eukaryota > Metazoa > Chordata > Crocodylia > Crocodylidae > Crocodylus > Crocodylus porosus. The sequence goes on from NW_017728950.1 coordinate 41,451,976, forward strand.
ACTCTCACGTTCTCCCTTCCTTATTCTCCCCCCCCTTTATTCCCACAGTATGTTCTGTCTTTAACCTGCACAATGCAGCAAAGTCCACATAAATCTCTGTGGAACAGCCTGACAAATTCCTCCACTAAGTCATTAGTTTAAATGCCAGAAAGTCAGTGTAAATGATGGCTGGAAAATGGAATTTGTTACAAAGTTGTTTAGCCAAAAAAGTAGCCATCTCACATTCAGGCATTCTCTGTTAAATTTCTCTATAAAAAGGAGAGCAGCTTAGAAGGATCAGGGAAGAAATCAGAAACCCAGGGCTCTTTAGTGCTGCAGCAGTGACTTGACTAAGAAATGTAGACCCGAACTTAACACTTAAGTGCATACTTAAAAGCATTTTACTAATAACACTGTAGTCAAATTAACCTAGTTACCAACTCAGTTGCTCTGCTAAATATGGATCATGAATAGTGCAATGATAAATCTGAATTTGGCAATACCAAAGATAATTTTGTTCTAATAAATTATGAGCTGAAAGGGAGGAAATATTTAGCCTATGTGGCGTTTAATATACTGAATGCCAGTTTAATCCATTTTGAGTAATACTGGTCTGAGGTCCTCTGACAAAGAAGTTCTCCTGGTCACTAGGTCACTTCATGCTAGGGGGAGGCAAATGTCAATGTCAAGGAGGGGGGAAAAAGTAAAATATACAAAAATGGGAAAACTGTTAAGCTAAAACTTAAGGTTTTATGCTAAAAAGAATCAGACATATAGTAGAGAACATATATGTATTTCAAGAAGAGGTGCTTACACAACCTTCACATCCTGATCCAGAATGTGGGCTAAGACAATTTCTTAGAAAGTAGCTGAAATGATAACAGAAGGACCAAATGCAAAATTCAGATTTACATCTAGTTTCAGATTTTGAATGTTTCCCCTAAAAATATTTAAGAGCCAGAATACCTAAGTTTTAATAGAATTTAATTGCCATAATGACATGTTATATACCAGGAATGAAATGCTGAAGGAAAAGTGTCATGATTTCTCTCCTGTTTCTCTTTTCTCCTGGGATGAAATAATCTAGGATCCTGCTTCCTCCTCATTCTGACTCAGTTCTGCTAGCCAGTGCAGAGGCTTCTACTTTCCTTCTTGCCTGGCTATTTTCTATTATCTCTTCCCTCATATTGTGTGGTATTTTAATATTGGAAACCACTTTTTTAAATTTGTAGACTTCTCTATTCTAAGTATTAAGGACCAAAGTCAGTGCTGTGTGAGTTACATGATGTGCACTCGGAGCTTCACATAGACCGTTTTACCACTCAACTTAAAATTAATACTGATTTTTTTTTTAAAGATACTTCTGAGACATAACATCAAAATGACAAATTCTGGCTGTGGGTTGTGCATTTTCAGCTTGCAGTGAACATCTGGTGACCTACGTCACTAGTGCATTACATAAATGAAAAACCAGAATCAGACAAAACAGAAGCAGCATGCCTTGAAGTCAAGTAGTTAATATGTCTGGGGGCAATTTCTTTTTTTTTTTTTCACCCATGGAACCTCACTGAAGTCACTAAAGCAGCACCTGGCAACCTTTCACAAGCCATAACAACTTGGCTCCAGTCTGATGCAGCTCGGGTAGCTTCAGTGGTATGTCAGTAGTGAGAGAGGGAAGAGGGGCTTTCCCTGTGCCCATGCCAGGACCAGGCAGCTCCCACACCACCGCTACTCCCCCAGCCCCTGTTCCCTGGCTGTGGTGGGAGCATAGCTGGAAGGTCCACACCAGCTGGAAGCTGCACCCACAGTACAGCTGGGGATAGGGGGAGAGGGAATGGGGAAAAGTGGCAGTAGTACAGATTCAGTTTGTGAATCCTTTGTCCCGGTGGAGCTGCTCACTGATTGGAAGCTGTGTCCATGCCACAGCTGGGGACCTAGGTCTGGGGGAAGTGGTGGTGGCCTGGGCATAGCTCCCAGCTTCCTGGTCTTAGCATGGGCATGGAGATAGCTGTCCACTGCTGATGTGTAACAAGGAGTCCCCTTTGTACACTCCCCTTCTGGGCATTGATATAACAGGAGCCCCTTCTTTCATGTATGCCCCCCACCCCCTACTTTTGTATATTTGACCATCGACAGCACCCCGATGTACATGTAGGTACAAACCAACATTGGTGCTACATTACTATTTCAACACTTGCATGTGCCAGTGTGTATATGTGTGTGTCAATGTGTGTTAAGGTGGCCAGTACCCCTCATAATCCCCCAGAATTTGTATTTATAATTTTATTAAAATTTTGCCTCCTGTTTAATAAACTAAAATATATGTTGATCCTGTAAGTTGGTCCTTTGTAGCCAACAGATTCACCACTGAAGCACTTAGCCTGTGTTGGACCTGATTGGCACTGGCAGTAGGCTGCCTGGCCCCAGCACAGTCACAGGCATGGGAATGGGCACAGGGAAAGCCTTCCAACTCTGTGGGCTATAGGTTGCTGGCCTCCGTACTGAAGACTTTAATAGGCCCCTGGTGACAGATTATCTAAATAGTCAAGGAGAAATCTGTGGTTGCTGTGAGGCAAAACAGTTTAATATCACCTTCAGCTCCCATTAGCTAGAGAGCTTGTCAGAGTGGGCATGGTATATCTTTGTTGGATGGATGATTTTTCTCTCTCACAATATATAAAGACATTCATAGAGAGTTTTTTGCAGTTTCACTCAATACATGCACCTTTAATTACTAGCTTGAATTAATATTCATTTTTTTATATTCCAATCCCCAAAACTCTCTATGCAGAAGGCTTAGAAACAGTAATGTATATAAAGGACCACAAGAAGAAAAATCTGAGAAGAACTTCCTTGCCTTTGTGATTTAAAATAGATACGAACACTGAAGTTTACATATTTGTAAAATATGACAAACTTTATAATGTTTGCATAAAACCCAAAAGAAGTATAACATGAAATGTGTGTTTATTAATCCCTACTATACCCCCCCCCCCAAAATAATTTAATAATCACATGATTAAAAGCTTTCCTGCATCAGGGTACTAATTATTAGAATCAGGCAGAAAATGCTAGTTAGGTACAAGTACTTTCCTTGTGGAGTTCTGATTGTTGGTTGTCCCTTTGCTGGATTAAACATAGACCCATTTAGACAGTCCACAATGGGTGGGGCAGATAAACAATTTACTCTATTCTCTGTAGAGAGAGAAGAAATTGGTAGGAAAACAAATGTACATTTACAAAAACTATGACCATATCTGAATGTATGGCTGCCTTTTTATATAAGTACCTGTGATACTTCCTCATGTATATGCCTATGCCTGTTCATTTTTCTCCATATTTATTGCCCCTAATAGTGGGCAAGACTTCAAAACAATAATGAAAACTTATTGGTTAGCCAGAATCGGAGAAAGCTCACATCCATTATTCATCAAAACAGAGTCGATGCTGTAAGCCCTGGAGCCAATTGTAATTTAGCCAAAATCATCTACTAGCCAATGCTAGTACCTGGATGACTGCACAACTTGTTGAAACTAAGGTTTCAGGGGTGTCTTTATGGGCCTGAATAACATCTCTGCCATTAATAATATAAAAGCAGGTTTTTTATCAGTTGCAAAGCTTTCAAAGAGAATACTTGGCAAATGTATAACCTTCTTTATGGAGACAGAAACAGAATTATCTGGTGTCTTAAAAAAGTACAAAAAGCCATTTATCTTTAAGTCTGTTCATACAGGGCTAGAAATCAGCTTTAGGGCCAAAAGATTCCACATACATATATTAAAGAAGAAGAACTTAAAGAAAAACAATCCATTGTCTCCTCTGATCCAGAGCAATCTTTCTTGGGCATCCTTTTTTCTATTATGTGCTTCCCTTGCAAATTGCCTGACATACAGTTTACCGTGAAATAGATGCTATTGTATATCTTTGTTCCTGAAGGGCACTACAGTATTTTGAAGATACAACCCTACTCCAATGTCTTCCAACCAGTTCAGTATTGCCAAATGCCATTCTAAAAACCATACCTTATACTGAGGTGTAACAGGGCAACTGGGCACCCTGGACAATGGCACTGCACGGAACAACATCAGCTTCTGGCCGCTGGTGCTACCTGATGTGGTTGCTCCACTGCAGTAGCAGCAACTGTTATTTATTGACCTCTCCCCCTAAGTTGGCATCCTGGGCTGCTGGCCTGGTTCTCTACTTTAGTTATGCTACTAATCTTTGAGGACCCTTTGTTACAGTTGTTTTGCAAACAGTGAGGCCCCATGCTAGAATGCTGTTACCTGAATGTATTGGTGGCAGATTCTTCTTAGAACAAGCCCCATACAAGAAACATGGATTATTGGTGAAAAAAATACCTTTCCTAGGGCTTCATCTCTTTCTCCCCTGCTCATCTGTTAGCACATTTCCTCCCCAGGTCAGCTTTCCTTTCTATGGTAATATATCCCTGAGAGCGCAAACCTCCAGGAGTCATGATAAAAAGGTTTGTAATATTAGTCAATAAACCAGCTGAACACATGCCTCAGTATACTAGTCTTTGCAAAATAACTTCTGCATCAGATTGCACACTTTGCCATTTGCCATTGAGCACTCACAGGAGGAATCGAGCAGCTTTGGCATCAGAAAATGTAGCCATCACTGCATAAATATTGCAAAGAAATGATAAAGCTCCTCCCATCAGTACCTCCAGCCACACCCCAGCAAGGTTTCCCTGCAAAATAGAAGATATTTGTATTGACTTTAAGTGGTATTATGAGGAAAATATAGAATTAAAGCAAAATCCAAGCTTTTAAAAAAGTGTCTTAACTTTCAGATTACAGGGTGCCTGTACACCAGCTGGGAGGCGGCTCTGATGTGCTTTAATTACAGTGTGTCAGAGCAGACTCAATTAATTGAGCGTGCAGGAAAGTGGTAATTACGGTGCTTCAGTGAGCCTCTGCATCTCCTGTATTAGAGTTGACACACTTCAAAATGGCAGCAGGGACACTTTAACTGAAGGTTAGATAAAGCGCCCCTGCCACCATTTAGAAGTGTGGGGATGCTGAGACACAAAACACTGTGGCTGCTTTAATTAAAGCGGCTTTCATGTATCTATTTTCTAGAGAACAATTTCAAGGCCTGGAAGTAAAGCAGGGGTTAAGGGAATACTTGCTACCATTAACTGCTCTCTTCTGAAACTGGCACATTTGGAAACATTTCAAAATTTTCCCTTTGCGAATATTACTACTTATTGAAGTGAAGCTTTTTTTTTAAGTTGACTCCACCATGTTTGTGGCTCCTGTACCCTTGAGATAGATATGAAATAACGATACACATTGTAAACTTGAAGTTTTGTATAGGCAAAGAGCTGAGTTTGGATATATAAGTCACTCTGAGTGTATAAATTTCCTGTTATGCTGGTGTAAAGTTTCATAGAAGATGTATTAAAATATAGTGAATTGGGCCCAATAGTATTATGCTGCGCTGTCATGTGTAATGGTACAAGATCATTTATCTTAGCCTGTGTTGCTACAGAAACTATGAATTTAGAAGCCATATGGGTATTTGGAAAGAAGAAAGAATCGTTTTACTTGCATTTGAAAATTCAGAAGATTAAAATGAAAGGGCAGAATAAATAAAACACAACATGGACAAAATTGGATCTTTTTAAAATACACACAATATAATTTGTATTGATGAGTTTTTTTTGGTGAGAAATTGGAAAAACAGAACACAGAGAGCTCTCTTTTTATACTACCCACAGTGATTGATTAAGACTTCTAGCCTCACCAAAGAAGAACTTATTTTGTAGCTAGAAAGTTCGGAAGGGCTGCCATTAATAGCCCCAGAACATACAGGGAAATGTGCCCTGAAATTTTGAATATATTCACAGTGAATCAATCATAAAGATCAAAGATTGATTTACAGGAATAAACAACAAAAACCCCACAAAGAATAAGAAGATTAGATTCTTTTCAACCATTAGCTTTTTTCCCTGCACAACAAATGCAGGCAGAAACAAATACTGATGTTTAGACAATAGAGGCTACAGTGCAACTTGGCCCACAAATAACTATTTGTACAAAATGAAATGCATGATGTATCTTTTCATTGTATTTTATTATATTTCACTATATTTCTTTACAGGTTTCCATCGCTTTATGCTGTACACATGTTCCTGGAAAATGGCGCATAACTCGAATTCTCATACAGGGAACCCACTTTACAACATAACAAATAGACATACGTTCCAAGACATCAACTGTACTGACCCCCAGACCCATTTCTACCACTTTTACAAGACAATTTTGGTACTCACCAACAGCAGACAGTACACACAAGCACAGGGCACTGTCATAGTGGGGATGGCACATGTTGCAAACAACAAGTGAGGAGCACAGATCCACACAGGAGACTATATTTTAGTGCATATTACTCCCAAAATGCACTGCACAAAGCATCTGACTATTGGCTTCCACCACACTGATTGCATAAGAGTGAATTTACCTTGCATATAATGAATTTTTGGTATAAAAAGGGTCATTGCATAAGAGGGAATTCGCACATACAGAACCTCCATAAAGGGAGAGAAACCTATACAGAATTTTGTACCTAATAGGATAAGGCCCTGATTCAAACTGCTAATAAATAACAGCTATAACCATGGGATGGGATACATTGCTAGAATAATTACAGCCTCATTCTACATCTCCAATAGTGTGGGGTGTAAGTATTATATAAATTTACTATAAAAAACTTTTCCATTCTTTCATGCCTCTAACTAAGGGGTGGGAAAAAACATGGTTCATAGGCTGGATACAACCTACCAAGGGATTTCTTCTGACCTGCAGTGGTCACTCAGCCCACCCAGAGCAGGCACTGGGGGCAGCCTGGGCTGTGCTCTGTGTGACTGGTCTCACCATCTCCAGATGTGCAGCGGGGCTAGGGCAGAATGGTGGCCAGGCTCCACTTCCCAGCAGACCCAGCAGCAACAGCTCCTTCTGACTGGCATTGACAGTGTCACCATTGTTACCAGACCTGGACCCACTGCCTGGAAATGCTGGCCCATCCACCCCACACCCACTGCTGGGGGAACCAAATGGAGTAGACAGGTGGGGTTCCCAAGGATACCAGCCTGGCACCCATGTGGGCAGGGCATGCTTGGCTGGGCAGATGGGATGGGGCCATAGGTGGGTGGGGGACTGGCTTCTGGGAGCACTTTTCAAAGCACCCGGTGCTGTGGTGCTTACATCTATAAAAATGCCCTGGGATTCTGGCAGAACAAAGAACAATGGTCTACCAGTTGCAGTAAGGGAAGTTTAAGATAAATATTAGGATGAATTTTCTCACTAGGAGGTTAGTAAAACACAGGAACAAATAATAATGGGGAAGCACAAAACTCAGGTTACCCAGAGAGGTGATGGAAGCTCCACCCTTGGAGGTTTTCAAAACCTGGCTATACAAAGCTTTGACTGGGATGATCTAGTTGAGGATGGTCCTGCTTTGAGCAGCAGGTTGAACTTGATGACCTTCTGAGGTCCCTTCTAATGCTAACTTTCTATGATTTTATGATTGCCAGGCAGTCATAGTGCAGGGCCGGGCCCAAGGCAAAGCCACTTAAATGACCTGTATTATCTGAATTTGTTACTACCTGTTGCCATCCTATGCATCATATAAATTACAACAATTACACGTTGTATAATAATGCAATTGGAAGGACTGAATAGACTATAAAGCTTACCCTTAAACTTCTTAAGTGATAAGAATTTTGATTAACTGTATTTTCAAGTATTTGATAAAAGAGTATTTGATAGAATATATTGCAGTAGCATAAAGAATATTTCTGCATTTGTAATGTTGGACTGATGATGTCCTTAAATCAGGCACTAAAGTCTTCATAATCTCTTTATGGAAATTTGCTTCTATAATATCAAATATAAAGTGAGCAGCTAAAATGATTAAAGCATTGTCAAACTTCAGATTTATTAACTGTATGTGGTTTCAATTTTACATTTTTTTCATTTGTGTTATTTTTTAATTTGATACTTATTTTACCCTAGAAAAACTTGTATTGAACTGTCAGATTTTCAGGGGTTTCTATTAAGGTTCTTTAAAAGAAAATATGAGTTTTAAATTAAGACATTTTAGAATATTAAAGTGTTTATCAATGCACACTCAGTAATTTTAACACATAAAAAAATCACTACTTATCAATTATTTACTGTTTATATTCCTGATTCAACAAATTGCCTAATTGTATGCTTACTTTTAAGCAGAATACAGAAAATTCTCTGATACCAAACCATGAACATAACTTAAATATTTTTAATAATAATGATAATAGCTACAACAACAATACTACTACTACTAATATGATGGCCTAAATCTACGAGTATCCAAACCACACGAGAATAGTTTCCAGCAGGGCTGTGCAAAAAAGCACCATTTCATTTCAACTTCCATTTTGCCGATTCAATGGGACAAAGTTTTGTTTTGAGTTTCATTTAGCTTTGAAAGCACTGTTCTGTTTTGTTTCATCAAAACTGTTTCACTGTTTTGACTTTTCACCCATAGGCTATAATGGGGAAGCATAAAACTGCCTGTAACTTTGTCATTTCTTGCCTGATTCAGATGAAACTTGCAGGGATGGTACCCCCTTCTGAGGCTATGCAGTCTGCCAAGCTTCAAGGAGATAGGGATTTCTGGGAATCTGCACCTCAAAGTTTTGAAAGCAAAACTCATGTCACGGGTGTGTTAAGGCACAATGGGGTAAAAACTGCAGGTTTGGTAGCCCCTGTTGAGGCCACAAAGGGTGCGATGTTTCAAGGTGATAGGTGCAGGCATTTCTGGGAAACTACACCTCAAGCTTCTGACAAGCAAAACTTGTAACGTGTGACTGTGTGTGTGTGTGTGTGTGTGTGTGTGTGTGTGTGTGTGTGTGTGTGTGTGTGTTAAGGCACAGATGTTTTCCCATTCCTCACCCAGAGCACTGGGATTGAAAGGGACCTCAGGGAAGGATCACAGTCACTGGCCAGCTACACAGTCAGAATCAGAGCAGTCCTTCCCTACTCTTTTCCCTCCCTCTCCTTTCTTTTTGTTTCTCTGCAACCAAGCCCAGCTTTGAAATGTTTTGAGTGCCCTCATTTCATTTTGCAGCTGTTTTGAAGCCTTTTGTTTCATTTTGATTTTGCTGCTTTGAGTTCAAAACAAGTAAAAACAGCATTGAAATGAAACACCTGGTGAAATTTCACACAGCCCTAGCTTCCAAGGCTCCAACAAGCAAACATTTCACTTTCACTGGGAATGGAAACATTTGCATATGCAAATCATTATCACAATGTACAAAGGCAACTTGCACACATGATTTTCAAAACTTATTTTTATGACATCCCTATGTCATGTGTGAGATGTCACTATTCTTGTCAACCTCTTTTACAATATCTTCTAAAATAATGTAAACTGTAGTATTTCAAGTGCTAAACTTGTCACTAACAATTGGATTCAGAAGCAGAGAAAGAGCTGGAATGCATCCAGGATTCAGAAGCAGAGAAAGTCTGGAATGCATCCAGTGCCTCAGTATTTTATTCACTATAGATATAAATTACTGAACATACCTAGTATATATAGCTGTTACTGAACAGACACCAATAATGCTGGCAAAATGACTTAAATGCAGTTGCTTTGCCATAATAATTGCTGCCATGTCACTGCTTTGCAACACAGGTTTCAATCCCTTTGTGAAAAGAAACATCTATAGTTAATTAAGGCAAAATGACTCTTAAGCATTTGAAGTGTAAGAAGCTGAAAAATGTATAGATAAGTGTAACAGGGGACCTTAACCCTTTTACTCAACTAAGAGAGGAATAGAAAGTAAGGAATGGGGCAGGGTCTGCAGGTGTAGAGAGGGAGGACCTGTGTCAGGGATTTCCTTTATGAAAACATGCTGAATGGCATGGAGGTTGTCAATTAATCAATAGGTGAGATGCCCAGTGGAGGGTGAGAGGAGGTCACTCCAGCTGGAAGGGACCGCAGGCATTATAAAGTCCAGTTGGAAGCCAGGCAAAAGGAGCAGAGGGATGAAAGTGATAAACCCAGCTGGCTTAATTTCTGCGATTCGGAGGATACACTACACTAGGGCACCTGGAAGAAGCTACCCCTTTCGCCTATCAGCAGCCTCCAAAATGCTAAAATAAGATCAAGTTGTGGCAGGTGGGAGTTTGGAGGTAGAGTAGAGACTGGGGAAGCTTTCTGCAGACTGGTCCAATTGTAAGGAGACCTTGGAAACTGAGCTGACAGTGTGGGCCTCTTACAATAAGATTGTGGTTATCAAGTGGAAGAGGGTACAACACCAGAAAAAAAGGACTCTTGGCAAGGTACTATGCGGTGAGAGCCATGGCAATGAGGATAGGAGGATTTACTAGGTAAAAGGGAACACCTGCCAAATCAAGCTACAGTACATAAACTATAATGGCGTTCTTGTGGACTTGACCATAAAAGAATTAATCCCATAACATATGCTGAGTTAACAATCTTGCGCATATATATAACTATAGGCAGTGGTACACACAGACCACAGAATAAAGATTAGAAGATCATGTATATATGAATAGTTGATTTTATAGTTGGCAAAGCATGGGTGTATACTGGAGGACAGGACTAAATGACTGCATTAATTCAAAATTAAAGATTTTGGATTTAAACAGTATGATATTACATTAATTAAATTTGAAAAGCCTTTTCTATACAGAAATCTACTCACCAGAGTACGTGCTGACAGTGATCACTGAATGAATAATTTTGTACTATTTTTTAATCATTCCTCAATTTACTAAAATTTATGTCAACATAATTCACCTTGTAAACTTCTGGCAACTGGTTTAAATAAATCTCAAGTCAAAAATAGTTAGAAAGACAAGGCAAAATTAACCTTCTCCCATGCCATGCCATGCCCAGCACAACACAACACATATATAATTATATGCATAATTTCCTAGAGAAACTTAAGAAGCCAGAGAAGAATGTTAATATGTGTTTTATTCTATATGGTTAAATAGAGCAGGAGGATTTTTTTTTTATGTAAAAAGAGGTTGTAAATTAGAAATCTTAAAAGTTTTATGGAATTTCAGTGCTAATTTTAAATCATTCTTTACATTTAGACAGTTCCCAACTTGTATAAATAAGTGGCCCATTATTATTTTAATTTTCTAAGAAAGCAGCTAAAAAAAAACATTCTAAGGTAAAATTCTTAATACTTCTAATGAACAAATTTTAAATACAAAAATAAATATGAAGTTGTTATCTATAATTAATTTCACCTATTATATAAATGCTTCAGTGTTACCAGGATGCTGCACAACTTCATAGAAGCCACACACATCACCTGATATACATAGAGGAAGGATGTTATGCTTCTGGGTAGGAAAATATTAAATTATGCAACATAGGGAATCCTGTATACTGGATCCCATTAAAAAAACTTCAAATATCCTTAATATTCTCTCCCCTTTATGCAACACTGGTCAGGCCGCAGCTGGAGTACTGCATCCAGTTCTGGATGCCGCACTTCAGGAGGGATGTGGACAGCACTGAGAGGGTCCAAAGGAGGGCCACTCGCATGATCCGGGGACAGCAGGGCAGACTCTATGAGGAGAAGCTACGGGACCTGAACCTGTTCAGCCTTTGCAAAAGAAGGCTGAGCGGGGACCTGGTGGCCATCTATAAACTTACTAGGGGGGACCAGTGGGGTTTGGGAGAGACCGTGTTCCCCCGAGCACCTCTCAGCGTAACAAGGAATAATGGCCATAAGTTGCTAGAGGTTTAGACTAGACATTAGAAGACACTACTTCACAGTCAGAGTGGCTCAGATCTGGAACCAACTTCCAAGGGAAGTGGTGATGGCTCCTACCCTGGGGGTCTTTAAGAGAAGGCTCGATGTTTACCTGGCTGGCGTCGTTTGAGCCCAGTTTTCTATCCTGCTCAGGGCAGGGGGTTGAACTAGAAGGTCTACAATGTCCCTTCCGACCCTACATCTATGAATCTATGAAACTATTATCACAGTACTTGTATACTAACATTTCCCAAGTGCAAAAATCTTTAAAACCTAAACTGGCTTTAGAAGCATGACATTTCCTTTGAAAAACTAAGTAATAGCTGAGCTACAACTTCAAGATTTAATCCAAATTATTTGTTAGGTTCAACAGTGTACTCTTAACAAATAAATAAGGAAGTAATAATGTAAAGCTTAAATTCTGAAGATCTCATGTTTATACAGGACTTCTTAATTATTTACAAGACCAGGTCTTAAAATCCAAAACACAGATAATGTCAATACCTAGAAAATTGTATGTCATTTGGGTGTGATTTCAATTGGGTATTATACGGAAGTCAGCAAGTATATGCACCAACGTCTGGGTAGAAAGAATAAAATAAGTACTTCAGTGATTTTTATCTATTGGCAAGTCAAAATTGTTAATAATTTAAAAAGGCAATCGCTATGATTGACAGTCATAATATAAGTTTCCTAGATATTCCTTTTCCTTCAAGGCTCATTTTGTGTTTCTTGGTTCATTATGTATGTCTTTGTATCTCTTCGCGTATACATTAGATTTATTTTTGGTGCTGTTGCCAAGTACAATTCAAATCAGCTTTTCCAGATAAAATATTATAAGCTATGAACAAAAGGGACACCAAAATTATTACTACTAATAAAAAGAAAGCAAAGTGTCAGAATGCTGCATACAGACCACAACATACCTTTCGCCTGCCTATCCCCTAACTGCTACATGAGTCTGTTCCTTACAATAAAAGAAATGCACTTAGTGTACTTTATCCCTGCTGAAAATAACAGGATACCTGTTGCTGAGAGGCACATTAGATGAAAATTATATTACTTATATTTGTAACTAATTAGATGTTCAATCAGAAATTATAATTATTATGTAGTAAGATTATTACAGCAGTCTCAATGGTATTATGCCCTATGCAAACAGCAATAGATACAGCGTGCCATTGAAACCAGCAAGACACATAAGGAAACATACATAGTGACAGTAAAGAAATGTTATGTTCATGCCATACTTTAAGCTCTATTTTTGTAAAAGGGCTGTCATTTGTGATGAGCAAGACGCATCCTCATGCCTTCTGCTACAGGCACTGAACTAGAAGCATGCTAGTATGAATCTGTCGTGTGTTGGCATACCTAGTGGACAGTTTTCTCTTCTAATGCTTGTAGCTTGCATGACTGCTTCTTTACTGCAGCCAAAAGCTATGGTAGCCTTAAAGACGCAAGATTAACATACCCTCTCTTTCCAATAAAACCATTTGTAATAAGCAGGGATCTTGGTTTTCTCTGTTCAAAAATCACAGATTCTCTGCTTTAACCCCCCCCACCCCAAATTCTCTGATTAAAAAGCACAAAATTAATTATTAAAATGAAACACCTATATATACATATACATACAAAGTGTATATATATGTATGTATGTATGTATATGTATATGTACAGGTATCAATTGAACACAATGTTTTATTGATATATTTACAATTTTAAAGCAATTTGGAAGCCTACCAGTGCCCCAATCACTATAATAAAATCAATTCTATCTATCTATAAATGTTGGTATTGGATTTTGGATTTTTTAACATGGAAAATCAGAGCTCCCCTTGTCCCCATAGCTCACCAGGATGCAGGTCCAAGCCCCTTATTCCCCAGCCACAGTCCTCTGCTTCCACAGCCCCAGTGGAGGGAGCCTGTGGTGCCAGAAAGCCAGGTCTGCAGCCCCCGCAGCAGTGCCTGAGCCCTGGCCGCCATCCACAGTGGGTGGCAGCTGCTGTAGCAAAGTGGAGGCCAACTCTACCCTTTCCACAGGCAACACAAGTGGAGGAAAGCCCATAAGTGGGGTGGGTGTGGGCTGCCCTCTGCAGGCTTGGGCTTCCCACTGTGCTGCTTTCCCCCTGTACTTCCACAGCCCAGCAGTGGGCCCCAGCATGGCGGGGCAGGGAATCTCCTTGCTGCTGCAAGCCCCGCACCATCCTGGCAAGGCACCGTATGCCCACTCAGCAGCAGTGAGGGGCACAACTCCACACCACTACCCCCACTGCTGCTAGGCAGGCAGGGGGTGCTTCACCAGGGTGGTACAGGGCTTGCAGTGGCAAGGAGCTTCACTGCCTGGCCCCACTCTGCCTGCCACACTGGGTCCTGCCCTCTGGGCCGCAGAGACCCCGGGGGAAAGGCAGCAGGGAAGGGAGCCGAAGCCCACAGAGGGCAGCCTGCTCCCACACCATGCACAAATCTGGGGGTCACATGCCCTTCCTGCTCCCTTGGGAGTGCGCACAGTGGTGGGAAGCCAGCCCCATCACCCCCACACCCTGAACGAGCCACCTGCAGCTCCATCTTGCTCCCCGGTGCTATGCATTCAGGCCCCAGACCCCAAGTCCCCATAATCACTATAGATGCTGCCTCCTAATGACATCTTTCTTTTTGGTATTGGATTTGTAATACCCTGCTGAACAAAGACAATTATTTATTGCTATATGTATATCTTGCTGTGTCATTTTAGGTACCTAATTTTATGTGCACTTCTGCTTATAGTTAATTCTCACTGCTGTTGGTTACTGCCTGCTTATTTCCCTTCTTATTAGATTCAATTTGTTTTTAAAAAGCTTTCCCGAATTTTATATGACAAATATATTGGGAAACAAATATATATGCAAAAGTACAGACACCTAATGAACCAAGAACTAGATGTGACAGAGGAGGAATAAGGATCAATATTGTACAGTTCATACAGGTTAGGATATTAATTAAGTTCTCTGTAGAAAATGCCATTAAAATTTTACAACTATTCTCATAGTGGATAATATCTTTTTTAAGGAGCACTTTCCTACACTCCCTCACCATCTCAAGCATGGAAATTGTAGCCTGGTCTTTATGTTTTGCTTCACCAAGAGAGAGGGCAGAAAAGGTCCTTGCATTATTCCCCTGCTATCTGTCCTCACGAAAGACAGGAACATTTTAGTCTTAGTCAACTGATTCTCAGTCAGGGTGCCACAGCAGCCTTGGGTGCCTTGAAATCCAGAATATTGTGGAACGCTATGCAGTTTTAGTACAGTTCGGCATACAGACATGATTCACAAGATAAACCCAGAGATTAAGAAATAGGAATCCATAGTGGTAAAAACATTCTGAACTGTTGTGGTCTTTTTGAATGTTTGCAACAGAAAAAAATTCTCTATTATTATGGTATAGTCGCAAATTGAGTGAAAATTAAGCTATTTTCTGAGGGCTATTTTGAGTCTAACAAGGGGTGCCTCAAGTGTAAAAGAGCTGAGAACCACTGCCTTAATCTTATTGCATCATCCAGTGCAAATCTTCACACATCTGTCAACTGGGAAAAAGCATTACATGGTCCTTTGAAGTGTTATTCAACACAGGTCAGAATTCTTACCATAAAATACAACACTTTAAACTGTTATCTAAACAAGCTTTTTGACCTCATGATTGTATCCTAGAGAGTTAATTATTAAATGTCAGCCATTCAATCTTTAAGTAATGTTCTGCATTTGTACTATATCTGTGTAATGTGGTTTGTATAAACATTGTTTTCAAGCTAGAGCTCAATACAGTTTTTTACATTTTTAACAAGAGAAAGCCTCATGTAACGTTGGCAATCTATCACTCTCCAGACGCTGTGCTTTAAAATTGAGATTAATCTTTCCTAAGCATACATTAATCATAGATTTCACAAAAAAGTCAAATTTGTGGGCAGTAGTTTGGATGATTTGTGATAAATCATTGCTCCAGTTTGACTGATTTCCTGAACTATTCTTCAATAGTCAGTGCCATGTGTCATGATTAAATCTTTACTATTTACAAGCATGGCAGCAATTAAAAAAAGTTCAAATGCCTCCTCTCAGCAATTGATGCATCTCATAAAATCTTCAGTTTGATGTATTGAAAATCAAGATTCAAGGGCCCTGTGGTACCAGATCAGGGCAGACTGATTCAATTTGTGTTGTAGCAGGCTTGCCTGTTGAAGCTTGGTTCAGTCCCAGGCTTGAAATCTTGCTGTTTTGATTGGTGAAGCCCATCCACCAATCAGAAGACAGCAAGAGGAGTGAAGTCACACCCCTTTCCTGAGGAGAGGGGGACAGGAATTTCCTTCTCCCCCTCCCGTGACCTGATTGAAGACTGCAACACTCAGGTCTGTAAGACTCCAGGGGCGGAGCCCTGTAGCATATAAAAGGAGCTGCATGTCCAGCATGAGGGAATACATCCAGGACAGAGAAGAGAGAAGAGTGGGGATTAGAAGAGTTGAGGAGAGCTTCTCAGCAGGGCAAAGCAATAGCCCAGAAGCACCCCTGAAGACTTCCATCAGCAGGGAATGGTGGACAGCTCCATCAGCTAGGTTCTCGGTGTGCAGCACAGCACATGGTGTCCAGACCCTGAGAGCTGTGTGAGGTGGCTCGGGTCTGCAACCTCTGGTGTGCGGCCAGAGACATGGTGCACAGGCTGGTGCATGGAGTAGGACCTTTGGAGCACTTGGGAAGCTCAGGTCCTCAACCCCCAGAATGAGGCTGGAAGCTTCGTGCAGGAGGCACTGTACGGAGGGTCCCGGAGCCTCTGACCCATAACAAAAGATTGAGTCCAGAGAGCCAGACAGTGATGGGGCTACTGACCCAGCAGACAGGGCCAAGCGACAGGCCCCAGAAGCCCTGCATAGAGAAGCCCTGTTCCAGGGGAGAGCGACTCCCCCCACAAAAGCCTACTGCAGGCTCTACCAAAGCCCACTGCAGGCGAGAGAGCAGCTTGGCACATAGGACAGGGGCCACCCTCCAGGCCTGAAAGCTATGAGTTACAGGGAAAAGAGGATTCCCACAAGGGAGGGGAAGTCCCCCCTTGGTTAGTTAAGAGCTCCTGAAAGTGGAGGTCCCACTGGGAGGGCCCCCCCTTCCAAAGTTACCAGCTTCTCTGTAGGGCTTGGGAAAAGCCCAAGGGCATTGGGTTTTCCCCTCAGGATTAAGTTTATCTTTGGGGTTCTTGTGCCGTAAGTGGTGTGATGCCATACCTTATATTTTGTTAACTCTCATGTTGTAAATTAGTATATGAGTAGAGTCCTGGGGCTCTGCTGGGAGCCCCTGTTGCTATTATTTCTCCTGTTGTTTATTTGTATTTACTTGTGGCTTATTTATTGTTCACCCATACTTATCTAGAG
>NW_017728950.1:41469341-41470976 GCF_001723895.1 Crocodylus porosus
TGTTTATATCTGTGTTTCTTTTCCTTGTGATACGTAAATGTAAATAAATTAATATATAGTTATGTCCCCTGACTGTCCTGGCCTGGTTCTTTAGGGAAGGAGAGAAACTGAGCAGTCTGCAGCTCCTCCACTGCACACCTGCCAGCTAACAATCCCCTTCAATTGGAGAAGGGGAGTACATACTTGAGTTACCTGGGTTACAGTGCTTACACAGACCATATCATGTTTAGGGTTTTCCAGATCTTTGCAGACCTTCATGCAATACAATGCCTTCATTTCATTTTGCTGCATTAAGGAAATGTAGTGTGATGGAAATTGATTTAATTCCCCTTTGAAGCGCCACAAGACAAAAGACAAGACATAATCCATTAGACATCATCATCAATTATTTTTATTTTACTTCTAGAAGTAGAACACCAACAGATTATTTTAGCTGAATCCCTAAGCAACAAAAATCCCGCCAGATTAAAAGACATACAGATCATAGCTTTCAATTTGTCAAAAGTTCTATACAGCACAGGAAGTGAGCAAAACAAGGATCCTCATAGCAACACACCACAAAGGAGGGAAGAGTAGATCCATAGGAGGCGTAGTGGTACAGATATACCCTCCCTTTCTGACAATGCCGCAGGAGCTCCAGCTGGGGATATTTTAAAGTCTCCAAAAAGGTAAAAATCCTGTGTCCATCCTTCAGTTACTGGCACGCCCTTCCTTCCCTCTTTCTTCAACATTACACTATCCACTTTTACCTGTGCTGCTACATCCCCCTTCCCCCCTACTCCAACCTGTTTGTTTCTTTCACCCCCTGATGCCTCCATTTCCATTTTCACTGATTGGCTTTCTTGCATGCATTGTATGCTAGCTTTTTTTTACTATTCCTTCCGTCCAGGAACAGCAGACACAATAACTGCAGGTGCTTCCTCAGCTTGATGAAGGGCTTTTCAACCCAAAAGCTGGCATCCCAGGCAGCTACACTGAGCTCACCTGGAGCCTCACAACTCCACTACAACCTTGCAAGCAAGCATCAGGCCTGTTAAAGGTGTGACAGGTCTGGGTCTTCCCCAGCCAGGACTGTGTGCATGTGTGTGGTGGCTGGAGGTTATGGTGCCTCCTACACCTTTCACCAGGGGGATCCTGAGGCCTGGCATTTCCTGGGGCTGCCACACCGCTAGCAGTCCCACCAGGCTTCCTGATCCTGGCAGAATGCAGTTTTAGTGCTCATGTCTAGGGGCATTAACTGGTTTTTAAAAAATGGAAATAGGTGCAGATGGAGTGAGGAGGGTGGCATCACTCCATCTGCAAGTGAATTTTTGGGGAACCCCAACAGCAGGAGGTTCACCTTCAGGAACACCAGCTGCTCTACCAAACCACAACCAAAGGAGGTGAAGTGGGGTTTCACAACATCCCCAGCAATGCTGAACACCCTCTCACTTGGAAGACTGGTCGCTGGACAGGACAGGTGTTCCCTGGCAACTGTGGCCAGATCCATCCACATCTGGATGCAGGTTGCCCAATAGGCCAAGGGGTCATAGCCCAGCAGTTCTATGTCCTTGGAGAGACAGGTAGTGTGGAAGAAATCAAACTTCGCATTGTGGTTGAATCAGAACTGACAGAGCCAGCTTTTCTTTATTTAAG
>NW_017728950.1:41471076-41497088 GCF_001723895.1 Crocodylus porosus
TTACAAGCGTATTTATACTAAAGACAGAGAAAGAGATAAAAAAAATACACCTTGGAGAAACAATTGTTTCTTAGAAAGTTTACTTAAACAAACTATCTATGCATAGGGCAAGATATCAAGATAACCCAAGGCATGCAGGAATGCGGATTCCTTATCTCAGAACATTTGAATTAAGCAGTATCCGCACGTCTGGTCTTTGTCTGTTTTTCTAGTCAAGTAAGCCAATTATTTCTACAGTAGCCACCAAAGCATCAGCCCTATCTGCCCAAGGCTGGGGTCTGGTGTGTCTGGACCCTGACATTGAAGCCATACACATTGGCTGGTATGGAGGAGACTGGCTGGTGCTGGGATCCTCCTCTTCCACGTCCCCTCACTTCTGCTCTTCTGCCTCCCTGACTCTGTTCACCAGTTCCTCTGCCAAGTGATCAAGGATTTTGGTGCTGCCAGTGCACATGTTCCCCTTCACCCTTGTGTCACCCATGCCTTCCAGCATGTGGACTGTACTGGACTGCAAGGGATTCAGCCATTTCCTGATGCCCTCCTTGAGTTGCCTCACCAGTGCCTGCATGTCTGGTGACAGCAGCTTGCTACTGCCACAGCAGGGGCTACCATCCCTGCAGCTTTCACCCAGCTGTGCCTTAACACACACAGTGTCACCCATGTCACAAGTTTTGCCTGTCTGTAGCTTGAGGTGCAGTTCCCCCCAAACCCCTGCATCTATCTCCTTGAAACTTGGTAGACTTTGTGGCCTCAGCAGGGGCAACTCCCCCTGCAGTTTTGCCTGCCTTGCCTTAACACACACAGGGTCATCTATGTCATGAGTTTTGCCTGTCAGCAGCTTGAAGTGCAGTTCCCCCCAAACCTTTCAACTTGAAACTTGGCAAGCTTTGAGGCCTCACCAGGGGACTCCCCCCTGCAGTTTTCACCCCACAGTGGTATAACACATAGATGTGACATGAATTTTGCTTTCAAGAATTTGGGGTGCAGTTCCCCCCAAACCCCTGCACCAATCTTCTTGAAACATGGCCGGCTTCATGTTCTCAGCAGAGCCTACCACCCCTGCAAGTTTAATCCAAATCAGACAAAAAAAAACAAAGGTATTTAATTGATTCCCCATTACACTCTATGGCCAGATCTCCGAGGCAGCTCTGAAGCTTCAGAGCTGCTTTGGCCAAATCAAAGTGGGAACCCGGTCCAGAGCTCCGGATTGGATTTCTGGAATCTGGAGCAGCTGGTTCCAAAGCTGGATGGAATAGCTGCCTTCTCGCACAGGCCTAATGGATGAGTCCCACATAGCAAGGGAGATCATCATGGCCATGAACTGCTTGGTGCAGGGGTGGTTTGTTGGGCAGGGTGAGCTCACCCGCGAGTTCATGGTCACTGACAATGGGGCCAATATGGTCCAGATGGTCCATGATGCCAACGTTGTTGGCATCCACTGTGTGACACACAGGCTGCACCTCATAGTTAGGGATGTCTTGGAGAGGGACAGGGCTGCCAGTGATGGCTCTATCACTGCCACCCAGCTGATTTCAAAATGCAGGAAGCTGGCAAGCTTTTTCCATTGCAGCATCAAAGAGGGCAAGATGCTGTGGGAGAAACAGGAAGAGCTGAGCATCCCACAGCACAAAATCATGCAGGATGTGGAAACTTCGTGGAACTCCACATACCTGATAGTATAAAGGCTGATGGAACAACAGAAGGCCATCCATGAGATGGCCTTGCTTGGGGAGATTGGGATCAGTGGCCCCCTTAACAAAGCTCAGTGGGATACCGTCTCACAGATCTTGGTGGTCCTCAAGCCCTTCCTCGAGGCCATCAAGACCCCCTGTAGCCCCTCTCCCTCCCCTGCCAGAAGACCTGTCACCTGCCTTTCCAGCATGCTTTATATTAATCTTCCCTTTGCTGGAAAATGTGTGTGTGTGTGTGTGTGTGTGTGTGTGTGTGTGTGTGAAGCTGTAATAACTCTTCTTCTTCTCTGATATATCACTGTGTCTGACTTCTTCTTCTGTGGTGTGTTTACTTTTGTGTGTGTAATTAAAATAATATTTCTTCTTCTTCTCTGATGTATGACTGTCTGACTTCTTCTGTGTTGTGTTTAATAACATCTGACTTCTTCTTCTATGATGTGTGCTCGTGAGTGTGTGTAATGTATGTGCTTTCCTGCAGATTGATGGATCACACTGCCAGGGAAAACACAGCTTTCTTTTTAAAATGTATGGGGAAAAAACCCAAGCAAGAACAAATGTAAGTTGAAAGAAATGTATTGGATAGGGATAAGTAGAGGGATTCTAGTTAGTAAGCTGTATCCAATCCTTTCCAAGAACAGAAACTAGCATGAGACTCATTAGGTAGGAAACCAAGCCAATCCAGTACCTTTCACATGCTGTTGCTCAGGCAGAAAGAGCTCACAAAAGGCACAGAAAGCTGATTCTACATCCCTCCCCCAGAGCACTGTAATTGGAAGGGGACTCAGGGAAAGATCACAATCACTGGCCAGCTACAGATGTCACAGTCTTTCCCCCCCCTGCTCCCTCTCCCTCTTCAGTTTCTCTTCCCCTGAAAAAATGCCTTCTGAATCTGCAAATCTTTTAATCTTTTCTGAATCTTTTCCAAATCAATTCAGAGACTCTGAATCAATTTGTAGGGTTTTTTTTCCTTCCTGATTCAATTTGGATTTGATGAATCAGACTCTGAATTGAGCCAAATCTTTTCAATTGAATTGTGGGCCAAAGCTTCACACACCCCTACTGTCCATTGATAATCCAGGATCAGGAGAAAGTGGAGGCCCCGAAGTCACACCTGCCCTTTTCCAGCCAGGAACAGTGGCAGCAGCAAGTGGTTCTTCCTCTCTTCCTAGTCTCCGAGGCATTCCCAGCCACTGAAGCTGGGAGTGGTGGTACAGCCACACCTGAAGCACTGGTTACTTCTCCCACACCCTGCTTCACAAAATCTTGGATCTTCCTATGTAGGAGTGACCAACTTTCTGAGTGAGGGGCTCACCGGTTTCAATAGCCATTATATGCTTGGCCTGTCTGCTGAGACTGTCTATGTGTTGCTTATGAAAGCTTCTTTGAATTAGTCTATAAGGTGGAGCTTCACATTGCCTTCTGCCTACCAAAGTGTAAGTTAGTGGAGGACAGATTTCCTTATTAAGTGCTAGGCATTTAACTTAATCAAACAATTATGCTCACATTAACCACAGAATAGAGCCAGTGGTAACTTGTTAAAATAAAATAACCTAGATATTAATGTTTACCTTTACTGTTATAGGTTAGAATGATCCCTGAACATTACAATTCCTATTAGATTGAGTTACAGACACATAGCTAGTAGGGAGAAACTTGATGTGCTAACACTTCCAGTTGTCCTACTTAACAATAATTTCCCCATTACCCTTAACATTTTCCAACAAGCTCTCTCACCAGATGAAGTTGGTGAAAGGTGCTTCTAGCCACAGCTGCCACTTGAAGATCCAGGTGCAGCAGATTTAAGAGCACCCCAAAGCTGTGACCCTGATTGACAAGGGGAAGCTCAAACCCATCAATGATAGGTGTCCTAGTTACCCCAGAATATGTGTTCTGACCACGACCACCTATGTCTTCTCTGAATTTAATTTCAATTGGTTCATCTGCATCCAATCCCCAACTGCAGCTAGAAACTAGGAAAGGACTTTTACTGTGGGGGGAAGGTACAAAAGAGAGGTAGAGCTGTGTCAGTGTGCTGAGAACACTTCACTCCAAATCACTGTAGAATCTCACCCAGTGGCCTCATATACACATTGATCAGGAGGGGGGCCCTGGAGAACCCCATAGAAAAGGTTCTGAGGGCACAGCAAGCAGTCACCCATTACCACCCTCTGGGATCTTCCTCCAAGGAATGAGCAGAACCAGCTTTGAGCTGTCCCACTCATACCAACCAGGTCTTACAAATTCTTCATCAGCGCCTTATTGCCAACTGTGTCACAGGCCACAGAGGGATCAGGCAAGGCATAAATTCCCCTGATGATCTCCACGCAAAGGTCATCAAAAGAATCAATGAAAGGTCATGCACAGTTTCTGTGCTATATCCAAGATGAGAGCCAGACTGACAAAGCTCCAGGAAACAGATGTCACCCAATTATGCCTGGAGCTGTTGGGTTCAATGATCTTCCTAAAGAAACCTGAATGACTGGTGCCACCTGAGTCGGGGGGGCATGTGCCCCCCTCCCGTGGCCAATCTCACCAACCAGGTTGGGGATCCCCCATAGCTGATTGTGCCAACTAGGAAGCACGAGTGGCAGTCCCAGAAATGCCAGCGGTGCCTCTGGAAGTGCCAGTGGCACTTCACCTGGAACCCCCACTCCCCAGCCAGCTTGCAGGGGGGAGCACCAGTGTTTGCCCCCCCCCAGTGTTCTGCTTCCACTGCACATTGTCTAAGCGGGGCACCCTGCCAGTCAGGGGGTGCACCAGTGCTCTCAGGAGGTGCATGTACAACCCTGTGAAGCCTGTACACATTGCCACTGCAAAGAATGGAAGTCAGATGGAAGGGGAATCAATATCAAGTGATGACATGAGCAAGGGGCAGACCCTCATAGACTTAAAATCATTCATTACTCTTCCCTCTTTGTCTGAGAAAGTAGACTGTTGTTGCTGAAAGTTTATGCATTTCTGCATAAGTAGTCTTAAAGGTGTCACCTGCCCTACCATTTGCCTGGATATCTAGATAACAAAATAGACTTCATGGCTGTGAGAAGGGGCCCATGAGAAGAAAGTTCAAAGTCCAAACTGATTGTGGCTCCCTGATTCTCAGACACTTAGCCTAGGTATAAAAACTGGGAGAAACAATTTTACCTCAGGCAGTGTTTACTATCATGTGTTTTCTATTTACCTTCTATTGAAATATAAGATTCTTAATGCTTTAAAATATTTTATGATGTAAATCTGAACAGGTTGGCTTATCTCATATGACAGGCTTTAAACTAGCTTCACCGAGGGAAGGGGCTGCTTTGAGTGGAGAGGATGCTTCACCAGCATGCAGGGTGACGAGAGCAAGAGAAGCTCAGGTAAGCATCAATGTCTGGGGAGCAGGGGGACACAACTATCTTGGGAGTAGGAGGGAGGCATGTGCACCATCAGAAGGCCTCAGGTGTCTCTACACTAATGCTCGTAGTATGGGGAGTAAGCAGGAGGAATTGTGCCTCCTGATTGAGAGTAAGAACCCAGACTTAGTAGGGCTCACAGAAACCTGGTGGGACCCTACCTACAACTGGGCAGTAGGCATTCAGGGATACACTCTATATAGAAGAGACAGGACAGAGAGGAAAGGTTGGGGGGTTGCGCTCTATGTCAAAGAGCACCTCACATCATCAAGGATTAGCTTCAGGTTAGAGGAGAGTTGGGAAGAGACAATATGAGTCAAACTACAAGGGGAGCATGATGAAAGGAACCTTACAGTGGGTGTCTACTACAGACCACCCAATCACAGGGAAGAGCTGGACCAGGACTTCTCCAGTCAGTATATGGAGGTGGTTAGGTCAAGGGATGTTATTGTCATGGGTGACCTAAACTACCCAGAATATGCTGGGAGGAGCAGACAGCCAGGTCTGACCACTCGCATAGGTTCCTGACTGTTCTACAGGCCCTTCACCTTATCCAGGAAGTGCACAACCCCATTAGGGGTAACGCCTTGCTGGACCTGGTCCTGGCCACAGGGGATGACCTGTTGAGGGGATTGCAGGTCCTTGACCACTTGGGCAATAGCGATCATTACCTGCTGTATTTCACTGTCCAAACACAGGGCATCAAGGGCTCACACCAAGGCTAAAGCCCTTGACTTCAGATGGGCCAACTTCAATGAGCTTAGTAGACTAGTGGGGGAGGCACCGAGGGCCCAAAAAGTTGAGGAGATGGAAGTCCATGAGGGATGATCGTACCTTAAGGGGGCAATCCTCCGGGCCCAAAGGATAATAGTCCCTGAGAGAAGCAAGGTGGGTAAGAGTGCTCAAAAGCCCTATGACTCAGCAAGGGCATTCAGGAATACCTGAGGACTAAAAGGGGGGCAAACAACCAGTGGAAGGGAGGGGCTATCACCAAGGAGGAGTGTAGGAGGGTTATTAGGAAGGCCACGGCAGAGATGGAACTCAGGCTAGGATCCAGGATTAAGGACAACAAAAAGTCCTTTTTAAAGTACATTGGGAGCAAGAAGAGGGCACTAGGCAATGTAGGGCCCCTGCAAGATGCAAATGGTAATCTTGTGGCTATGCCAGACAAGAAAGCTGATATTTTTAACAGTTTCTTTGCCTCTGTTTTCTTGAACAGGGACCAAGATATCCCACCTACCAGAGGTCAGGACAATCTTGGGGATAGCTCTGTCAGGCCTTCAGTCAGTGCAGATATAGTTAAGGATCTTCTGGAAGGGCTAGACATTTTTAAATCTGCAGGTCCAGATGCCCTCCACCCAAGGGTGTTGAGGGAGCTGGCAGGGGTCATCACGGATCCTTTGACCCAGCTGTATGAGCATTTGTGGTCATCTGGCCAGGTGCCAGGGGATTGGAAACTGGCTAATGTGGTCCCAATTTTCAAGAAAGGGAGGAAGGAGGACCCAAGTAATTATAGGTCTATAAGTCTCACCTCAGTGCTCAGGAAGATCTTGGAGAGAATCACCAAGGAGCACATCTATGGGGGACCTGCAGGGGAGATCATGCTTAGGGACAATCAGCATGGGTTCAAAGGCAGGTCCTGCCTGACCAATCTGATTGTCTTTTATGACCAGAAGACTAAATCCTTGGATGATGGTGTCACCGTGGATGTAGTCTTTCTAGACTTTAAGAAGGCCTCTGACACCGTCTCTCACCCCATCCTCATCAATAAATTAAGTGACTATGGCATTGATGCCTACACAGTTGTATGGGGAAAAATGGGCTGATGGGACACACCCAGAGAGTAGTGGTGGATGGGTCGTACTCAACCTGGCGAGATGCGAGCAGTGGGGTACCCCAGGGCTCGGTCCTTGGGCCTGCACTGTTTAACATCTTCAGCAGTGACTTGGATGAGGGGGTGGAAAGCATGCTGTCCAAGTTTGCTGATGACACTTGAAGGGAGAGAGAGGCTGCAAATAGATTTAGACAGACTACAAAAGTGGGCAGATAAGAATAGGCTGAGGTTCAATGTAGACAAATGCAGGGTGCTGCACCTTGGGAGAAGAAATCCACAGCATACATACAGGCTGGGGAGTTCCCCTCTTGAAAGCAGAGGCAGAAAGGGATCTTGGAGCCACTATTGACTCCAAGATTAATATGAGCTACCAATGCCAGACTGCAGCCAGCAGAGCCAGGCATACCTTGTCATACATTCAAAAGGTGCATCTCAAGCCAGTCCAGAGAGGTGATATTCCTTCTCTATGCGACTTTGGTCAGGCCACAATTGGAGTACTGCATCCAGTACTGTGCACCGCACTTCAAAAGGAATGTGGCCAACCTGGAGAGGGTTCAGAGGAGGGCCACCCTCATGGTGAGAGGGTAGCAGAAGAGGCCCTACAAGGAGAGACTAAGGGACCTGAACCTGTTCAGCCTTGGCAAGAGGAGGCTGAGGGGAGACCTGGTGGCTGCCTACAAACTCATCAGGGGAGATCAACAGCAAATAGGTAGAGCCCTCTTCTTCCCAGGACCACCTGAGTTGACGAGGAACAATGGTAATAAGCTGATGGAGAATAAGTTTATGTTAGAGATCAGAAAGCAATATTTTACAGTTAGGGTGGCCAAAATCTGGAACCAACTTCCCAGGGAAGTGGTCCTCACCCCTACCTTGGGCAAATTCAAGAGGAGGTTGGATGATCAGCTCTCTGGGGTCTTGTGAACCCAGCATTCATTCCTGCCTGAGGCAGGGGGTCAGGCTAGATGATCTCTTTAGGTCCCTCCTGACCCTAGCTACTATGAAACAATAACATACCTATTCAAAGACGTTATGTGATCTGACCACGTCATTAAAAATGACAATATAATCAGTACTTACAGCATTATTTAAAACCAAGTAGTCATACAGGAATGACAATTTCTCTCTTCCAGCCAGCCAGCTCCTACAACTTTTTCATCATATCATATTAAGGTATACCCCATCTGAAGGTCAAAAAGCAAACTTTAGTCAATTGACATGAAAACACTGAGGACTCAATTGTCCAAAAGTATTGAGTATTTTATGCAAATCACCTGTCACATTTAATACCTGTAGTCTAATTCAGCTCCTTTTAAGTTAATAAATAATCTCACACTTTTAAACATCCTTGTTTAATTCACATATCTAGTTTCCAATACAAAAAATGGTTTACCATAACTAAGTTAATTTAACTTTTTAAAAGCAGCATTTAGAAACATTTGAATGGTTATAAATGAAGTTGTAAGAATTTGTAAAATAGATCTGTAATGGTAATGGGGCTTTTAATTAACGGGTATACTTTGCTCATGTTTTAGAAATAGTAATGTTGATACACTGTTCCAAGAATAGGACTTTTCAACTGTAACTTACCATATGGCATGCTTGTGTAGTTTTTTATATGTGATGATGTAGCTAGATAAATATATCTCAGGGTGAGAAGTATTATGCCATAATGTGGAATGTAAAGGCTGAAATGAAGATCTTTCTTTGAATGCAGTATTGAGAAACTTGCTACATGGACTGAGGAATTTTGTATTGTTTTGTGGGAGTATGTGAGAGAAAAGTAGGAGGCAACTGTGATGCATTGAAAGTAGACTTTGAAATTGTTATTTATGTGGATATGGATGTTTGCTTAGTAATTGCTTTGAGTTTCAGCTGTTATGTTGATAGGAAAGGCAATTTACCACTCTTCAATCAAAGTGAATGCATTTTCGCATGTATAATGTTTTTATTGTTATGTTTACCACATGGGACAGAGATGTTAGAACCTTGCTAATAGCTAGACATCTTTTAAATCTGAATAGGGAGTTCTTAAATGATTATCACATTTAAGTGACAAAGCATCACTTAAGCTTTCTTTGGGCTCAGCAATAGAGCAAGGGAAAGGACAGTGAGAGGGAGAGAGAAACAGAGAGATGTGACACAGATTAATTAAATTTCTCGACATTCCTTTCAGAGGTTTCGTCTCCCCAAAAGTCCTCGAGTGTTATGCAAACTATGTGGAGATCTAGGTGAGATGTCAGTCATAGTTATTCTTTTTGCAGGGAATCGTAGAACAGTACAAGAAAAGGTGCACATTTAGAGTGGGGTATTCTATTGTATCCCTAGGGAGGTAGAGATGCAAGTCAAAGTCTACCTTAGAAAGAAAACTTGTAACTCAATAAGCAAGGGGTGAATTTCCAGACCATCTATTGCTTTGCAATATAAAGGCACTTTAAGTTCTGTTTACAATGTAAGATGCACTGCAGTGTAGAGATACTCTGCTAGCTTGATACAGATGCTAGCTTGATACAGAAAACAATATAGTTCCATTGGTGTAGATCTCCTCCTTTACTATTAGAAAGGTAGATAGTAAATTAATCTGCAACAAGCTCTGAGATGATGTAAGTATACTCCTTTTAGTACACCAGATAGCTCAGGTGTCTCTAGGCTTCACTACACTGTGCTGTGTTGACATTACTGAATGCATATAGAGTCACGTTGTTCAAGTTTGCTTCTAAGTGAAGACAGTTGTATCACACTTAAGCCCCCTCTACATATGCATGTAAAAAACTGTGACTGGATCTAAATGTGTGATCCATACAATCACACTACCTGTCATGCTACACATGCATGGCAGGAGGCACAATTGTGGGATTGCACGTTAGATCCAATTAAGCCATATTGTGGATGCAGGGAGAGCCCAATTCTGGGCTCCCCCTGCAATGGCAAGAAACAGGCTCCTACAGCTGGGAACTTCCTTTGCTGATGGGGGCTCCTAGCCATGGGGTCACATGCAGCTGGGGCTGAGAGACCCCACAATTACTGATCCTAGCAGGCTAAGTGAACTAATGGGGTGCTCAGCCCCAGCTGTGCCCAATGCCTCGCCAGGATGGAGAGTCCCACAACTGACAGTCCTTGCATGAAGCACAGCCCAGACCAGGAGCCCCATCAGTTGTGAGGCTTTCAGTCCTGGTTACATGTGAGGCATACCATGGACTAGGAACCCCATCAGTTGCAGGGTGTTACAGTCCTTGCTGCAGGTGAAGAGTTGGATCAAGAGCCACGTGTGGACTGTGGGTTTCCCACAACCCCTCCACCCCGACAAGCCTTGGAGTCCTGTGTAGACTGGTGGTGGTTTCCCTCAACCCCCCCACCTCCACACCCCCAAGCCTTGGAGATCATAGCAGCTGCAGTCCACAGGACTCAGGGTTTTCATGTCGGGCAAGGTGTACCCTGTAACTGGGAGCCCTACTACACATGCAAATTAAAGCTCAATAGCAACCAGATATAAAGTTAGTACACATTTTCAAGGTCTAACGTCATAGCTGGTTGTAGCTTTTTATCATGTGATAGTGCCTTTGCATGTATAGTTGGTCTTAAGGTAGTTGTGCTATTAACCAATTAACTGCTTAATAACTGTAATGTAAAGGAGGGCTTAGCCTGTCCACACAGAAAGCCAGTTGATTTTCACACCCCTGAATAGACCACACTAATACCTCCTTTGTGCAAAATGAGTAACGGTCAACATATTAAAATGTGAAACAGTTTCATAAAGGAAATAATTTATTAAAGAAAATTAAACTCAATCGGCAATGTACCTGAAACCAGAAATATAAAGGAGAAAACATGACATCTTAGCATATAAAAATACACATAAATATAAGAAAATTAAGAAGTTACATTTAAGTATAGCCTGACACATGAAAAACCCGACTTAACTCACAAAGAACACAGAAATATGCATCACAAAAGAAACACAAAAGCAAGTTGTATACAAAAGGAAATGAAACAGAACACAAAAAGGTGAACCCATTTTGATAATCAGCAAAGCAAAAATTGTGGTTTCCCTTCCCCACTTACTTAAAACAACAAATGTAGCAATAAATATTTTCTGTTCTCCAAGTAAAACAAAAAACAAAAACACTCAGTACTGAGAATGAAAGAAAACATTCAATAAAATAATATGTTACTATAAGAGTCTGTGAGATACCTAAATAAATATCCATTCAGAATTGTGTGTTATTAAAAAACCACAAATCTAAGAGATTCACCCTTTCATCTTTAAGAGAGATAGCTAGCCAAGTACTGAGTACAAAAATGATTAAAGATCACTTGAAGAAGAATAGAAATATAAGTAAATTGACCAAATTCCAGCAATTATGTTCTGTCTATTACAAATATTTCCTTAACCAAATACTCTACATTTTTTGTTACAAGATGTTATCTTACAGTAGTATAAATTTATTAAAAACTTTATATTACTTTGTCCTGTTACATAATTGCACAAGGACACAAGTGAAGCAATTCTGAGATGTAAAGAGTCTCTGTCAAACATGTAAAAAACAGTGACATTGTGTGGATGTGACAGAAAGAGATTTAAGCCTACAGTCTAAAGTGTATACGTGTCTTGCGTTCACTTGGGAGAAAAGTGTGATACATATTAGTCATTACATTATACAGTAAACCTAATTCATCACTCCAGTTTCAACAATGCCAGGTGTATTTGGAAACTGAAACGCTGCCATGTTGTATTACTTTAGAGTGTGCAATTCAAGGCTGTGGTTAATGGAGATACTTGTCACTGTATGTTAGCTAGAGAGACTCTAGTTGTTTCCCCATAGATTTAGACACATTACACAAAAATGCTCTCTGACTTGCCAAAGTGTAGATAGGTTTCAGACCCATTCTTTGCTAAAGTGTAGTGATATGGTCTTTGTTATTGCTAGAAGTTTGTTTTTGGGAAACAAGACTTTAGAACAGTACTGGTACTACAAAACATGGACAACGTTTTGAGGAATGTACATCAGTACATCCAAGGTATTACCATATATGAACACTTTAAAATAAATATCATCATAAAGGAAGAAGTATACTACCCGAAGTATACACAAGTTCTTTAAATATCATACATAGAAAGTCTTCCTTACTAATGGGGGGGAGGGGTGTGTGAAACTTTTTAGAGTAAATTTACAGAGATTTAAATGTTCTCAACCTGTTTATGCATGTTATGATACCAAGAGCTTCAGTTACCACCAAATCCATATTCTCTTACTTTGGTAGCCCTTGACCTCCAACTTTTTTCTGTAAGAAAGTCAGAATACTTACCATTTTAAGAATGAATGATTAATTATTAATTATGAATTATTAAGAAGTTGAATATATGGATAGAAGAACTTCAGGAAATAAAAGAGAGTTCTGGGCTAGGTACAGGCATTCAAAAATCCCGAGGCAGAACTGATCTCAGTTACGCAGATTGCTGTAAGCGGCATAGTTTAGAGTGGTAGCAAACAGAAGACCCCTTTGCAGGGGTGGGGAGCAAATCTTAGACTGGGTTCCATCATTTTTAAACCATTCTG
Organism: Crocodylus porosus; assembly: GCF_001723895.1. Lineage (NCBI taxonomy): Eukaryota > Metazoa > Chordata > Crocodylia > Crocodylidae > Crocodylus > Crocodylus porosus. Next base: position 41,483,546 of record NW_017728950.1, read on the forward strand.
CTTGTGCCAAACTTCTATTTTGTTATGCGTAAAAACCGGTTTCTGATCACTTTGACTGGTAAAAGTGTAATTTCTGTACCTGCCCCTGGTGTCCAGTTCAATCCCATCTAAAATCTGTTCCTTTCAAGATGACTCTTCAGGAGGACAAGTGTAAACAGTGCTGGTTGGGGATACAAGTTAGCTGAATCAGCTGAGATTTCATGGATTAAGCCCCAGATCAGCAACTTCTCCCTGCCGGCACAACAAAGTTGTTTAAAAGTGGCAAACTAAGGCTGTCCTCCTGGGACATATATCTGTTGTGCATGGATCGATCTAGGACCTTGGTGTCCCATCATCCACACCTCCTTCAGCTGGGCACCAAGATCCTGGATTCCAGTGAACACTCTGATTTACTGGCATTTTGGTTCAATTCCTGCCCCAACTTTGCATGTGCTATGAGCTCTGAGCTCACTGATTGGTTGGTGTGGGGTTTGCCCAGAGTCCTTTCTTTCAAGCAGCTCCAGCATGCAAGCAGGGGCTCCAGGCAGACTCCACTGACCAGCTAGTGAACTCAGAGCTCATGACACATAATGAGCTCCCAAAAGGAGCTGTACTGACATGCCAGTGAGCTCACCCTCTCTGGATGCTCCCCTGCAGTTGTGCTGCAATGGCATATTTATCCTCCCTTATGCCAGCTGGAGGTGTTCTGGCTCATGGTTTCTACAGCAGTATTACTGTTCTGTTTCTGCATTCCTTGTTCTATGATTTTAATATAGTAAAATCTGTGTTGTTAAATGCAAACTTAAATGTAAAGGGTGCTAACATGAACTTTAAATTTAAAATGTTACTTCTCTGGGCTCAGTTTTGAACCTTAACCCTGGGACTGATGCTAGTATTAAACCATTTCTTCAATGCTACTGGCTGCATTTTATGTAGGCAGTAAGTTGTTGTTCATTTACAAATATGTTCAAATTGCAGCATCAAGAGTTTTGTTTTCCTGCTTCATTTCTGTCACTAATAATAACATACACTGCCAGAGAAATAAACTACGATTTAATGCCTGAGGTGACCATTTTCCAGTAATAACTACAATTGCAGAATGCATTAGTGCTAATGTCAAGAGCATCAAACCTGCTAGTGCCAAAAAGTGGAAAGTTCAGTTTTTCTTAAAAATGCTTTGCAACATGTTGAGAGAAATCTACAAATACTGTTTGATAAAAACTTCACTTAACTCTCATGAACTTTCTAATGGGCATATTCCTTTCCACTACCCCACTTAAAACTATTATTCTTTCATTCCTTATAATCAAAACATCCCTTTTTCTTAATTTGAAAAATGATATCACAAATAAGTGTTGTGATACCATCACTGCTGTAATGATATAATATGTAGTCAAGGACAATGAGTGAATCAAAATGACAATCGGAAAGGAAAGGAAAGGAAAGAGAAAGGATTTTCTCTGAAAAACATGAACCTTCAAACTGAATTTTCATAATGTTATGATCTGAAAAAATAGGTTACGGGGAAACAGTAGTGCAATATTTGCATGTTGCATAACAGAAGATGCCCTCCAAAAGGTATTAAATGACTTTCTTACTCTTAAAAATAAAAAAAAACACAACAGAATATTAAATTTTAGCAAAAATGTCATATAAACTTCTAATTTAACAATAAATACACTTGATTTTTTAAAAGAGAGTTTACCTTTTATAATATAATACATATATACATTTTATAAACTTTCCCCGTGAATATGCCTTTTCCTTAACTTGCCTTATTGAGAAATAATGCTGTTTTGAAAATTCACAGTCCCTTTGCAGGTACATTAACTCCTGCAATCTAGGACACACTGGTATCATTTATCCTTGTAAGATCTAATTTTTTTTTTTTTTTAAACTTCTGGTCCTGAGATGCCATAAAATGTCATCAGAAACTAAGAAAAAGTAAATGAAAGAATCACAGAGAATTCTCATTTATTTGAAGCCAGCTGTATTGCTTCAAATAAATAAATAAATAAATTACAAGATATAAACCATAGAAACCAAGAAAAATGTTTAAATATAGATAACAGCTCTGAGTGCATTCAAGGTTATCTCAACAATATGTTCCCTTCTATTGTGTTTAAAACGTTGTATGCATTTATGCATAGCTAAAGAGTCAATTTCTCTTTTCTTTTTAACAAAAAAAAGGTTTAGAACTAAAGTTTAACTTTAATCCAGCTTTCCAGTATAGAGTTTATTTTAATTACCAACTCATGAAGCAAGGTTCAGCATGTCTACATGTGCACTTTAATGTGTATTAGCTTAATTTAAAAACACATTAAAGTGTCATGTAAAATCTGTGGGCATTTGTACACATACTTTTTCATCCCATGATGTGGGAGAGATCTGTTGCCTCAGAGCAGACTCAATTAATTACGTCTGCTCCATCCGTAAGCTGACATACACCATGCTGCACCATGTACAATGGTATATGCGGCAAAATGCGCACGAGTGCGGAGAAAATGGTGGTGCACTTTTGACCTAAAGCACCTCTGATGTGTTTTAGGTCAAAAGCACGCCGCTGCCATTTTCTTAGAGCTGATGCACATTTTACTACTTATACAACTGCAAGCATCGCAGCACAGGGTGCTTTTCAAAGTGCCAGGCACTGCAGCACTTCCTTATGTAAAAATATCCTGTGCATTTTACTTAATGCACATTAGTGTGCATTAAGCATTACTTAAAAAGCATATACTTTAGTTAATGCATATTAAGCCAGGCTAAGGCACATTTTCCTAGTATCTCACAATGAAGGGCGCCTATACATGAACAGCAAGGCTGCTCCAATGTGCTGTATGTCAGAAAAGACTCGATTAATCAAGTTTGCTATGAAGCAGTGCATCTCTGGTGCACTGTGGGATGAAAAAGTATGTTTATAAATGCTCAGTTTTTCAAATTTTAATTTACCACAGACTGTGGTAATTAATGTGCTCCAACAACTTTAGCATTTCATATATCAACATCCCCACACTTCAAAATGGTGGTGGGAGCACTTTATCTAAGCTTGTTTGATGAGCTTTAGAGAAAGTGCCCCCACCACCATTTTGAAACTTGGGGACTCTGATACACCAAATGCTTTAAAGTGGATCTTGGAGCTGCTCTAGTTAAAGCATGCCTGCCCCCATTCCCAAAGTATGTGTATAAATTGTGCTGAAAACATAAGTAGGTTCTAAGTCTCTCTCATTGTTCAGTAGTGGGCAAGTAAATTTAGGGACCAAAAGTGACCATGACGCCAGTTGCTGCTGCTTTTATGACATGAAAAGTCTGAGCAATGCTATTAAAATTAATTAAGAAGGTTATTTACAAGCTATATTTGTCTTTTACACATCTTATCATGGAAACAAATCCAACCACTTCTTTTTGCAGGTTATTTTCCTTAACATTCAAGGTATACATTTTCTGACTGTAGTGCATAGAAATAAATGGGAAACCAGTTTTGGTGTAGCTATGGACAACTAGCAAGAGTGACAACTATATTCTGTCTCTCAGAGATTTTTTTTCTTTCACTTCATTCAGACCCTTTGATTCTGAATAGATCTATGAAATTCTGGATTTTTCATTCCAATTCATGAAGCCAGGTTCTCCACTGCACCAATTCTCCATTTCAAAACCAAGGAGCACATTATGTCACCCAGTTAGCATACAGTGCTTTGCAAGGGTAAGGATAAAAACAGTTCACAAAGGGAGGCAAGTATCACCCAGATTTTACAGATGAGAAAACTGAGGCACAGGAAGGAAAAATGACTTGTCTATGCTCTACAGCAGGCCAGTGACTGACTATGGCTATGGCTGGGTCTGTCTTCCAAGTCTCATGCCAGTAACCTGCTATCTAGTTCAAAAATATTTCCTATGGTTCACTCCTCTTTTATTAGCTAATAAAATAAGAGAGTTCTTCCACCCTGAATCAGAAACAAACCTGCTAATAGATCCTTCTTGCACCAAAGCTAAGGTTTCAGCCCTTTTGTGCGACTGATCCAAAACTCACAAAAAGTCAATGCAAATATATTTATTGACTTCAGTTGACATTGAATCACCGTGGCATTTTGGGCCCAAATCCATATATTAACTTATTAGTGCTATACCACTTAGCACTTAAAACCACAACCCCTGGCTTTTAGGCATCCTCCTCCTCCATCCTCCTGGAATCCATCTCCAACCTCCCCTCAAGTTAATACCTAACCTCCCTATACAATGCATAGTAGAGTTAGGTAACTCAGAAAGGAATCCACAAAAAACAGTATATTAAATGGAGAACAGCCTGTACTAGTCAAATAAAGTAATGCTGAGGACAAAGTGTCTTAAATGCTTGAGAGCTTAGGTGCTTTTCTCACTGCTACTAACAGGCACCTTTGGTGAACACAATCCATAGTCCTGAACCCTCATCAGAAGGCAATGATTATGACCATGGCTGCATGTACCAGTTACTATGAAATTAGCTAAGGAGTGAATTTACAATGTTCTGGCCCCTTGCCACAGAGCAGAATAATATTGGTTTTGCAAATTTTATTCCTTTTGGAGGTTGGGAAATTTTTTCAGATAAAATATTTGTAGGTTTTACTACTGCCTTGAGCAGCTATGTACTTTTTAAATCTATGGCTTAACCAGCATCACAGAAGAGGTTGTACACATGATCTTCACATCACAGTTATTTTTTGATTGCAAGCAAAAATCAAATGAAGCAAAAAAAAAAAATCAGTCTCTGATCACAAAGACTGACATATATGGCAGTTTGAAGTATTAGTCTGTGAAAGACAACACTGATCTTAATCTACCAGTAAAGGCACGAGAATTCTTCAATATCATTGGCACACCCTGCTAGTAAACCATACAGAGTATTTAATCAATTCATCAGTCTTACTAGAGTACCTATTATTCTGTCAAAGTAATATAATTAACTGTTTTAAAATCATATTTTATCAGCTCTTTTTCTCTCTCTGAATAAATAGGACCAGGATACTAGTGCTATACTTCAGTTATCTGCCTTATTGCAGGAATCAAGTAGAATTTTGGATAAACTCACATACCATAGAGATAGGTAGGATGGTCAGGGGAGATAAAACAGACAGACCAGAAAGATAAGCACAGAGGGTAAACAAAGCAGTTAGAAAAAAAAAATTCTACCTGAAACCACAGAACTAGGACAAAAACAGGACAAATGAAAAGTCAGCAAACCATGGGAATGAAGGAGCTGGTTAAAGCAGAAAGCTCATCTGGTAGTAAGAAGGGCCAGTGAGCACAGACAAGAAACATCAGAGCTGCATGCTAGACCTAAAAAAGTAAAGCAGCATTTGCACTTTTATCTCCCAGTAGATTTCAGACTAGAAAAGAGACTAGGTCACTATGAATCCCCGTCTCCTTCTAGGACACCTGAGACCAATAGTACCTAAAAAGAAGATGCCTTTTTGCTCAAGGCTTATTTGTAATAGGAGTAAAAAAAAAAAGTGTTGATACTTTCTCCCCCTATCTCCATCCACCTTTGACAAAAAAATGCTACTCATACTTGCTTGTGGTAGCTTTCATCTATGCCAGCTCAGTTTTTGCTTGTGCAAAAGCCCCATGTGCAGATTGAGGGGCTCTTTTAAAGCCAAAAGAAGCCATAAACATTGTTCACAGTGTCATAACACATACAGGGGGTTCCTGAAATGCAGTTCCTGAAATATTGAGTTGCTTTCCTAATTTGAGAAGTTTAATACTTTCCTGAGTACAAATGGGGGATAAAAGCAGTAGGTAAGAAGCACTAGAAATGTATAATCACTAGGATGCCTTCAGTCAAGGTAGTCAGAGATTCCCTGATTAAACATTTCCATTAGAAAATGCCAATTTATTAGAAGAAAAACTGGTATAAAACAGGGGAAAAAAAGGGTTTTAGACACTTTTTGCAGAATCAGAGTGCACAGACTCAAAGATGACTCTGATAAGGAGCACAAGAATTCAATAAATACAGCATCCTCATACCCCATTGATGCATAGCTAGACATAGCCACCCAACTATCTGGGAGGTCTTGAGCCCAGGGTCTTTGCAGGTCTTTGCACTCATCCCATTGGGCTATAACACAGGGTCCCCCCCACAAGCTGTCTTTTACTAATTTTTATAGCAAATGGAGGCTGAGACAGCTGTCTGACAAATCTATTCCTAAGAAAAGCATACTACAACTCATTTGGCAAATTTCCTAGACCCCTCACCACAGATATCCAAAGCTCTACTAACCATTATGGGAAGAAGGGAAAGGTGAACTAAATGTCAGCACTGGGAAGAGGTGATCAACTGGTAGTTTTTGGGTAAGGTCTGTTTACAAGTTTCTCATAGCGAGCAAATTATATATTACCTGACATAAATGCACTTAATCCATCACACCCTAACAAGTGTCTTGGTAAGTAAGACATGAGAAGAAACAGTCCACAGATTCCTGAAGCTGTGGCTTAGAAACTTAAGAACTTACTTCCTCTCAAAGGTTCTTCCTTTTTGGAATAGTTTAAATACTTACTTTTTAGTCCCGGATTTAAGTAAAGAAGTCTCTTCCTACACCTCTTCACTAGGACAAGGCACAATTTTATAAATTGATTTAATACATTGAACAAATAAATTCAGTATGCAGGTCAATTTGAAAATGCAGAACTCAGAGGTCTAACATGGTGAATGCTCAAAAATGTCATTTTTTTTGTTTATTTTGACTGGGGCGTAGGTTGTTGCCGTGCTGGTCTAAGGACATAGGCAGACAAGGTTCTTTGGGTGAATCTGATATCTTTTATTAGACCAACTTAAATAGTTGGAAAACAATTATTAAGCAAGCTTTCGGGTTCAAAAACGCTTTGTCAGGCTAAGGAAGTTTCAGCAGTTGGTGTGTGCTCTTCCTGGACTCCTCAGTCTACATTTTCACTGACTACCTGTCTTGTATGCACACCAGCCCAGCCTCTGGCTTCTTTACTTTTCATCCCATCCAGGAAGAGCACACACCAACTGCTGAAACATCCTTAGCCTGACAAAGGGGTTTTGAACCGGAAAGCTTGCTTAATAATTGTTTTCCAGCTATTTAAGTTGGTCTAATAAAAGATATCAGATTCACCCAAAGAACCTTGTTTGTTTATTTTGAGTCATTTGAGCTTATATATATATATATACACACATATATATATATATATATATACACACAATTAATCTCAAGACTCCTGTACAGTAGCATAACTAGGGGTAGGTGAGAGGGGAATCTGCCTTGGATGCCAGGTTAGGAGGGGCACCAGAATCACCAGAATCATTCCCCAGCCTCATGGAGTACCTACTCTGGCAGCATACTCATGCTGGAAATGCCAAAACAGTTACCAGCTGCTGCTGCTACTTTAACAGCCAGGGCAGGAAAAGCATGTAGTGGTGGTAGTGGCGGCAGTAGCAGCAGCAGCAGCTCAGTAGGGGATTGTTTAGGAGTTCCCGGCATGCGTAAGACTGCAGTGCTCCCCCTGCTCTCCCAAGTCTCATAACCCATGCATGCCCTCCCCCCTCACACAGTTTGTCCCAACTGCCAATTCTGTTTGTCACACCACTGCTCCCATATACCTCAACAAAACAAAGGAATATTCCCTCAAAGTTAATACCTAGAACATGTACACTCATTCAATGCACTCTGTCTATGTTCACACAGCTTACTTTAAGCCATGTGAATATAGACCAGGAGTGGCATTCACTGGTCCTGGGAAATATGCGGGGAAATCAGATCAAGTTACTTTGGGTTGGGGAAGGGCAGGCAGGATTGGAGGAGGTCTAGCAGGTCCAGGAAGGGATTGGCTGGAAGGTAGCAAGGGTAGCAAAAGCGTAGCCCAAGGTCTGGGGCAAGTAGCTGGGCTTTCCCAGGCCCAGGGAATACATATAGGCATTTGATAGTTTGGGCTAACCCATTCTTGATCTAAGTTAACCTACTCAAGTGAAAAAAATTAGATCAGACTAACCATTGTTTTGCCAAATTTAAACATCCTGACCCCCTGTAGGATTATTTAGATTGACCTAACTAGGATTAGATCAAATCTGAATATAGCTTAGGTATGTACCCATAGTAACCAAGTTTAGACAAACTCTTTTTAATAAGCCAAGTTTCTCTAAAACTGTGGTCTTAAATTGAGCAAACAAAATATGTGCATATAAACTCAGCATAACAGTTTCTGAAACAATTTGCATAAGGAATTACTAATTTCTATGTGCAATGACCTATTTTTGTAGGTGTAATGATCTCTGAGCTCAGATGTGCATGCATAGTTTTAAATTTTGCAAAAAATATTTTGGGTAGTCAATAGTTGAAAAGCAATTTGAGTTTTGAGTTATTCTTTAAACCTGACTTCTGATAAACATATATACCCTCTAGAACAGGGGTTATACTAGGGAGTACATGTGAGCAGGCAGGGATGGAGCACCACTGCCTCCCAGGAACAGGGCCAGGGCAGGACAAGGGCAGCAGTGCCTATCTGCGGGCCACACAGGAATGGTCTGGCCAGTCAGACAGTGGGGGGAGTGGGGAGAAGGGGAAGCTTGGACATGGTGGCAGCTGCCACCATCCACCACCCCACGTTGCTGCTCCATGTTCAGCCTTACCTCACCGCCCCCCACTCCACATCTGGCCACGTACCAGAACCACCCCCCTCCCCCCACACACACATCCGGCTGCCAGGGGTACACTTATTTAAAAAGGTTGAAAGCTAGGGGTACACTTATTTAAAAAGGTTGAAAGCCCCTCCTCTAGAAGTACAAACTAAAGTCTTTAATAGTTGAATGATTTTTGAACAACATTAGATGAGCAAGTGTATAAGGGTTACACTGTACATAAACCAAATAACTAAAAGAAAACTCTTGTATTTTACATTTGGTGAACTCTGGCTCCATTGCTAACTGGCACCAACCTAATAAAATATTTTATTTTTGTTAGGGGGGTTTGTTTTATTTTTGGTGCATGAACCTTTTTTTTCCCCTGGTATATAAATTCTCCATTTAGAGACAACTTTAGTTTCATTTTGTTGACAGGAAGCAAACACACTGATGGGAAGAAAGTGAATCCAGGTGGACCTGTACAGGTTAGCAAAATGGGCTGAGAACAATAGGATACAGTTCAACAAGAACAAGTGCAAGGCGCTGCACCTAGGGAGAGGGAATCAACAGCACTCCTATAGGCTGGGAGATGACCTTCTCAGCAGCAGAGCAGCAGAAAGAGATCTTGGAGTCATTGTAAACTCCAAGATGAATATGAGTCATTAATGTGACAAAGTAATTAGCAGAGCTAACTGCACTTTGTCATGCATTTGTATGTGCGTCATGAACAGATGCAAGGAGGTGATGTTTCCCCTCTATATAGCCCTGGTCAGTCCACAGCTGGAGTACTGCATCCAATTCTGGTCACTGCAGTTCAAGAGGGATGTGGACAGCCTTGAGAGGGTCTAGAGGAGGGCCACTCGTATGGTTAGAGGCCTGCAGGGAAGACCCTATTTGGAAAGGCTGAGGGACCTGGACCTTTTCAGCCTCCATGACAGAAGGCTGAAAGGGGATCTTGCAGCAGTATACAAATCCACCAGTGGGGAGGGCAGGCAGCAAGGAATAGGAAATGCTCTGTTCACCAGCATTATACCCTTTGGAATAACCAGGAACAATGGCCATAAGCTGATAGAGAATAGATTTTGGTTGGACATCAGAAAGAACTTCTTCATAGTTAGGGTTGCCAGAATCTGGAATGGGCTTCCAAGGGGCATGATGCTCTCTCCTACCTTGGGGGTCTTCAAGAAGAGACTGGACAAGCACCTGGCTGGGATCACATGAGCTCAGCATTTTTTCCTGCCACCGGCAGGGAGTCAGACTCAATGATCCCCTTCTGACCCTAGGATTTATGAATATATGAACTAGCTTTAAAAGATCCTTAACCCCCACCCCGCAAGTCATCTTTATGTTTAAATTGGTAGCCTGGGCATCCTACACTTATAAAGATACCATGCATTCGTATTAAAGCTAAGCAACATCCTGTCATATAAGAAAAGAGCAATTTTCTACAGGGAATAGGGATCTTATCACAGTATCATCTGTACCGTTATCCTCTTTTACTGTAAAGCTCAGAACCTTCTCAAGATCCTGATTCCCTGCACCTGTTTCAAAGAAGCAATATACATCTCTCTCATCTCAGTTTCTAATACTAAACTAAAAAGCATTTTAAAGGCATGACCAGACAGACAAATATTGTAGTGTGCCATGTAAATTTAAAAAAAACTACTTGAAAAGGGAAATAAAAAAAAATTAGAAAAAGATCATCTGTATTAATTAAATTCTCATTTTGATAGACCTGCTTCCCATCATAAAGAGCTTGGTTTGAGAAAGCAAGAGTAATAATGATTCATTTAATAGCTTTGAAACAAATCCTTTGATAAATAACTTAAGGACTTTTTGTAAAAAAAAAAAGAGAAGACCTGAATTGCAGTCATATAGGAGAAGGAGCTGGAACTGGGAGATTGCACTGGTATTTTGTCCCTTTTAAATATCACATCATATAAAAGCTGAGCCATTGCACTCTGCTGTACTTCAAGCTTCATCTTTTCCTTAAAAACTGAGTATTTTGTACCAATCAAATTGTTATAGCAGAACTGGCAAAACCTTAAGGAAAAAAAGTGGAAACTTACAATGGATTAATTTATTATTTTTGAAGAAGAGAGAGAATAGTAAATGAATGCTCTTTATCTTAATATGGGCATTTTTGCAAAAACAAGCACACTTACATTTTAAAGACTCATTTGAAGATGCCAGATTATGGAAGAAGTAGTATCCTAGTTAATTTTATGATCCACACAGTTCAAAAATTCTGAAAATAAATAAATATAAAACCCACAGGCTCACGTTGATTGGCAGAGTTTGAAAATGTATTAATGTGCAAGGTACTACCAATTAGTAATTAAAATACACAGTGGAAAACTAAAAATTGTTCTGGACAGCTCGTGAACACAAGAAAAGTACAGCACATCTGTGAAATCTATTGTTATAACTGAATATTTTGTATAAGCATCAGCATTACCATCATACCTCCACTATCCAGAAGTTCCAAGGAATAAAATGCATGACAGAATAAACTCTGGAGGGACTATCACTCCTGGACTTGGGATCCGAAGCAAAATACGATAGGAAGAATAAAGGTCGCTGAGAATAAAAGATGATCGCACAAACTTGTGACATGTGTGCTAATTTATGTTTGATTTATTTTGGTGGTCTATCCTGGCAGGATTCCATTCCTTCTTTCCCATCCTTACAACCACCAAAAGTACCTCAGGGTATGATCCATTTCTTAATATATAGGACAGGCCCTACCTAGATATTTGTCCTAGCCATAGACAAGGACAATAAAGGATAGAACACAATGCTTATGCTACAGTACTAATGTATACTACCAAGCTCTGGGGGCAAGCTGAAAGAGATAGGGACACAAGTGGTCTTCTCATTGGTCCTTCCAGTGAATGGAAGATGCCATGAGACCTGCATCTGTGACATCACTTGTGGCTTTGGGAATGGTGTCTCGCAGTGGCTTCGGCTTTCTGGACCACAACCCGTACTTCAGAACAAGAAACATACTTGGGTGGGATGGACTTCACCTCTCCCCCAAAGGTAAGCATGTGTTCTCTTTCAGTTTGGCTGCTCTCCTCCAGCAGGGTTTAAGACACCTGCAAAACAGCCCAGCCAAGACAGGCAACAAGCACAAGAAATACCCAAGTAAGAGACAGGGGCCCGGATAGTCCTGGGATTGTGGGGGAAGGTGCATATACCCTCAGGAAGCCTCTACAGTAATGCTTATAGTATGGGGAACAAGCAGGAGGAACTTGTCCTCCTGCTAGCTAACACAAACCCAGGCTCACTGAAACTTGGTGGGATCCAATGCACAACTGGGTGGTAAACATCAAGGGCTATAGGCTGTATAGGTGGGATAGAATGGGGAGGAAAAGTGGGGTGTGATACTCTATGTCAAAGAGCAATACACATCTTCAGCAAACAGCACTGGGTCTGAGGTAGGGCAGACTGAGGTTAGTATACAAGGAGGTTGGGGGGAAAAGGACCTAACGGTGGGGGTCTACTACAGGACACCTACCCATGGGGAAGAGCTGCACCAGGAATTCTCAGGTCAGCTCATGAAGGCAGTTAAGTCAAGGGACATGGTCATCATGGGTTACCTAAACCCATGGGCATCTGCTGGGAAGAGCAGTCAGCCAGGTCTGACCACCCACATAGATGGAGGTCCTGTAACTTAGCTAGGAACCTAACCCAGGAGGTACACAGTCCCACCAGGGGAAATGCCTTGTTGGACTTGGTCCTGGCCACAGGCAATGACTTGGTGAGGGGACTGGGTGCTCAACCACCTGGGCGATAGCGATCATCGCCTACTGGAATTCACCATCCAGCACAGGGTGTCAAAGGCCTACAGCAAGGCAGCAGCCCTACACTTCAGGAGGGTGGATTTCAATGAAGTAAGGAGACTAGATGGGGAGGCACTGAGGTCTCGGAAGGGAGGGGAGCTGGGAGTCCAAGAAGAGTGGTCATTCCTTAAGGAAACAATCCTCCAAGCCCAAAGGGTCAGAATCCCCACACAGACCAAAAGGAGGTAAGAGTGCTCAAAAGCCCCCATGGCTCACCAAAAGCATCCAAGAACATCTCAAAGTAGAAAAGGAGGTGTACACCAATGGAAGGGAGAGGCCATCATCAAGGAGGATTATACCTCCATTGCTCAAGACTATAGGGGAGCTGTTAGGAAGGCAAAGGCAGAGATGGAACTGGGACTAGTGACCCAGATCAAGGATAACAAGAAGTCCTTTTTTAAATACATAGGGGGTAAAAAGGAGGTACCAAGTAATGTGGGGCCTCTGCGGAACATGCTTGGTAATCTGGTGGTAGCACCATATGACAAAGCTAATCTCTTTAACAGATTCTTTGCTTCCATTTTTCTGAGCAGGGACAGGGACATCCCTCCCACTGGGATTCCAGATGGGCCCAGGGTTCAGTGAGGACCTAGTCAGGAAGCTTCTGGAGGGACTAGATGTGTTCAAATCAGCAGATCCTGATGATCTCCACCCCAGAGTACTGAGGGAATAGGCAGAGGTCATTGTGGAACCCCTGGCACAGCTTTATGAGCACTTGTGGTGCTCTGGCAAGGTGCTGGAGGACTGGAAAAGGGCCAAGGTGGTCCCCATTTTCAAAAAAGGGAGGAAAAAGGACCCAGGAAACTATAAGCCCATTAGTCTTACCTCAGTCCTGGGGAAGCTCTTTGAGAAAATTATCCAGGAACACATCTGCAAAGGACCAGCAGGGGAGAATATGCTTAGGAGCAATCAGCATGGGTTCATTAGAGGCACGTCCTGTCAGACCAACCTGGTTGCCTTCTATGACCAGGTCACAAAAGACTTGGATGCAGTTGTCATGGTGGACATAATTTTTCTGGACTTTAGGAAGGCCTTCAACACTGTCTCTCACCCCATTCTCATTAAAAAACTAGGGAACTGTGGTCTCCATGCCTACACAGTCAGATGAGAT
>NW_017728950.1:41497188-41506944 GCF_001723895.1 Crocodylus porosus
ATCTTCATCAGTGATTTGGACGAGGGGGTGAAAAGCACCTTGTTCAAGTTCACAGAGGACACTAAGGTGTGGGGAGAAGTGAGCATGCTAGAAGAGAAGGACAGGGTACAACTAGATCTGGACATTTTACAGAGATGGGTGGATGACAATAGGATGCGTTTCAATATGGATAAGTGCAAGGTGTTGCACCAGGGGAGGAAGAACCAGCAGCATACCTACAGGCTGGGGAACTCCCTTCTTGTCCACACAGAGACAGAAAAGGAACTTGGAGTTGCCATTGATTCCAAGATGAACATGGGTTGCCAATGTGGGGATGTGGTCAGAAAGGCTAACCGCACTTTGTCATGCATCCATAGATGCATCAGGAGCAGGTCCAGGGAGGTGATCCTCCCCCTCTACGTGACACTGGTCAGGCCACAGTTGGAGTACTGCATCCAGTTCTGGGTGCCACACTTCAGGACGGATGTGGATAACATCGAGAGGATCCAGAGGAGGGTCATTCGCATGATCGGGAGCAGTAGGGTAGGCCCTATGAGGAGAGATTATGGGACCTGAACCTGTTCAGCCTGGAGGCTGAAGGCTGAGAGGGGGTTCTGGTGGGTGCCTATAAATTTGCCAAGGGGGACCAGCAGGCAATGGGAGAGTCCCTGTTCCCCCAAGCACTACTAGGAGTAACAAGGAACAATGGTCATAAGTTGACAGAGTAGATTCAGGCTAGACATCAGGAGGCATTACTTCACAGTCAGGGTGGCTAAGAGCTGGAACCAACTTCCAAGGGAACTGGTGCTTGCCCTTACCCTGGGAGTCTTCAAAAGGAAGCTAGATAATCACCTAGCAGGGGTTGTTTGATCCCAGCATTCGTTCCTGTTCATGGCTGGGGTCAGACTTGATGATGTGCTTAGGTCCCTTCTGACCCCACCAAAAACTATGAAATGTATACAGTAGGCACATCTACTCAAGCATTTGATCTGGGCTCAGTTTACTCCAGAATAAACTACACTGGTATAAGTGCTCCTGGGCAGGTGTCTAAACATGCAGGAAACAGGGAGCAGATTTGTTACTATCACTGCCAAATTTCTTGCAGCTCTGCCACCACTGTGGGGAGGCAGGCTCCACCTGCAGCACTCTTCAAAAGCCAGCCCTACTAGCTGCTCTTGACCAGACACTCTCCATCCAGGAGCAGTTTGCCGATCACAGAGGCAACATGCAACAGCTCTCTCCGTGCCCAGTCTGCCCCCCCACACTATGGCTGCTCCAGCCCTTGCCTCTGGCACCAATGACCAGTGCCCTGGACTCCTGCTGGCTTCTGTGCTGACCCTGTTGGACATGAGTGCATATCAGGGACTGGGAGAACAGCTGTTCACCAGGGCCTTACAGGGGAAGACTAGGACTAACAGTCATAAATTGCTAGAAGACCTCTTCAGATTACACATAAGGAAAAATTTCTTTAAAACTCGAATGTCCAGGTTCTGGAACAGAAGATGCAGGGTCCCCCTAGAATTGGTACAATCACCTACTTTGAATACCTTCAAAAAACATCTGGATTCTCCCCTTGCTGGGGTCATCTGCAGTCTTTCCTGCCTAAGGGCAGGGGGGCTGGACCTGATGATCTCAAGAGGTCCCTTCCAGCCCCTAATGTCTATGAATCTTCAAATCTATTAAGGAAAATTAATGCAAATATCACAGAAAAAATAGCTGGATATTTAAGAGCATATAGAAGGGACATTACTACCTGAATTAAATAATACCTTTTCAAAGCCAGCTACTGATTTCTATGGAATCCTACATAAGGGAAACTATGCCAATGGTACTGTGCAGTATAGCATGGTGTTAGTCTTGGAATCAGGAGTTCTGGTGCTTAATTAGATACTATAAGATTTTACAACATGAAATATTGTAGACAGTTCTAAATTATTTCTTGTATGCTACAAGTACTAAAACCTGCATTTCCTAATTGTCTCTGCTTTTGCTACATAAAACTCACATGGGCTGTTTATGTTCCATTAAGTGACCCCTACAACTAAACATGATAGAGAAACTTGTGACTATTTGTTATTCATAACACATTGCTGTCTAAAAATATGCAGACAGAGAATTATTAGCTGAAATGAGTTGTATACAATTTCAAATAACTAGCCACATTCAATGGTTATACATTTTGTTCAAGGACAATTCATGCAGAGTGTAATTTGTAAATAATTTGTTTTCAGTGATTATTTTCTTGACTAACTATAATTTACATTATTGATACAACTTTAAAGATGTAAAGAGTTTACTTTAATATCACTGTGAATTTTTTTGTATAATATAATTTTATATGGGCATTATTAAACTAACTGTTATAATTATAAGTGCTAAGTGCTAATAATACATTTAGGGCTGCACATGACAGAATGAAAGCAATCTATGCTTCAAAGATTTTATAATCTAAAACCTCAGAGTTACCAGATACTCTTCATGGAAATATTCTTGACTTCATTGGGACTGTAAATGGATGTAAAGATCTGCTCATAGGTGATGAGCTCATAAATGATCCATTTACATTATTGGGGACTAGAAGATGCACAAAAGATATTACAGATTATCATAGTTTTCCTTCTGATATTTCCAGAGGGGGATTTGGGGGATTTATTTGTTGCCTCCTTGGATCCATTATGAACCTATCCTACTAATACTTATTAAGCAAGTACTATTTTTGTGTACTTGTCCTATGCCCTAAAATATAATTTGCCTTTGAAGACTAGCTGCTTCTCAGACAGTTTGTCTGTCAAATGTCCAAGAGGTTCACAGCTTGGAAATCTAGTGGAAATGGAGTCTAAATGGATAAATATGTCAAAAGAAGCAACTGAACCTTATATTCCTCTAATTTAAAAAAAAGTGAGCATCTGCCAGAAAAATCAAACACATAATTCATAGCATACCCAGCAAGTCATGTGCTCTCCCTAAACCAGTACTGAGAATCACTTCAGCCATATGAGACCAATGCAATCACTCCCTTACAATGTTATTATTAAATTCATGTATTAATGAGGACATTTAGAGAAAGTATTGTAACACACTGCCTTATTATCACTTTTGTAACAATATAAAAAGACTTTTGTTCTATGATTAGAGTTATCTTTAATTATGCATCATGCATGCTTATTTGTTTTGGTTTAGAAACTGTGACAAGTATAAAGAGAGCATGTGGTTATTAGGGTGGTGCAAAAGTCCCTAGCTATTTCATTTTGACACCGTATTGACTTATTTCAAGGTCAAAACAGCAACATTGAAAGAAACAAAGGGCATTGAAATAGCCTTGAAACAAAATGAGGCTAGTTGAAATGTTTTGAAAGTCAAAATGTTTCGACCATAGCGCTGGGGAAACGAACTCAGCCCAGCTGAGCTGACCTCCCATCCCCGGTGCAAGATCTGACACGGGATGGGAAGTCAGCCCAGCTGGGCTGCCTTCACCCCGGGTGCAATCTAGCACTGGGGGATGGCCCAGAAAATGAGAAAGCAGCCCAGCTGAGCTGCTTCCCTGCCCCCAGAGTGATCCAGCACGGGGGATGGGGAGGCAGCTGAAGTGGGCTGACATCCCATCCACAGCAAAGCGTCAAAACAGCATCAGAACAGCCTTTCCGTTTTGATGGAATGGAATGGAACAGGTGTTTTGAATCAAAATGAAATTCAAAACAGAACAGTGTTCTGTGGAACCATTGAAACCGAAGGTGAAATGGAATGGTGCCGTTTCACACAGCCCTAGTGGTTATGCACTTTTGAAGTGACCATTTTTTATATATATGAAATGTATGAGATGGCCTGGCAGTCTTAAGAATGTTTATTTTTTCTATTAAATGCCCACACAGAAAGGCTGAGTACTCTCAACTTCTAAAACCCTGCTAAGAAAGACTCTTCTTTTTGCAGGTGAGGCCTGATGCAGGACTAATACAGGCATGATGAGATAGCAGACTCTAACATAAGCAGGGGCAGGGGGGCATTGGTATACTTCAGTCCCACTCAAAAAAAACCCCAACCCCCCCCAAAAACAAAGTACTTAGCCTCTAAAGTACACTCGAACTGTTTTAAAAGAAGTTGTGATGCATATACATTCTTTGTCACAATGAAAGCAGTGGCAGCTTTAGTAAGAACCAGTCAATTTAATTTTTCAATTCAATTCAATTTATTAAAGATTCTGGCTAAACCCCATGCTCCTGAAAACAACAACATAACACACCTATTACCATAATATAAATAAGTTCAAACAAAGTAACCAAACTACAAATATTATACTAAAAATAGAGCCTACAAACATAAAAAATTATTAATATAATTATAATAGAGATTGAGACATGACTCTATAATATTG
The DNA here is from genome assembly GCF_001723895.1 of Crocodylus porosus. NCBI lineage: Eukaryota > Metazoa > Chordata > Crocodylia > Crocodylidae > Crocodylus > Crocodylus porosus. Next base: position 41,501,537 of record NW_017728950.1, read on the forward strand.
TTGTACATAGATTCACAATCGAGACAATAAAATCAAATCTAGTGTTAAAATGTATCACTCATATCAGTAATAAAGGATATTTAACTCTAATTGCCTCAGCCTTATAAGGAAAAATTGTAAGATGGTTTACTAAAATTTGGATGTGTTTGCTGTAAAAGCCAGATTAATTTCTCTCTGTTTGAAAAACGTATCAGTTTCTTCAAGAACGGTAATAAATAGGTTCTCCTTATGTCATTATATAAAGAACATTCTAAAACATAGTGAATAGCATCTTCCAAAACTGGATAGACTGGGCAACATTTGTTAGCCCTTCAAATGGAAAACCTACGTCTAGCCAAAACAGTTGTTGGCATCTGTTCAGTTCTGAGTCTAGTCAGAGAAGATAGCCATTTATTATTGAGATCCAACTGTAAATACCTTTCTCCCCCACAATCTCATTTCCAAAGAGTATATAAAGGGCACTATGAGTAGCCCTAGGCACTGAAAAAAATCATTCTGCCTAGCAATATTTCATATCCTCTAGAAAACCTGAACCTTTTCTAAAGGGGAGAAAAAAAATCTTTCATTATTTTGAGGTAGTATCTCATCCCAGAAAGTTTCACAGTTTCATAGTTCATAGGGCCAGAAGGGACCTGAGAAGACTAAGTCCGACCCCCTGCCATGGCAGGAAAGAGTACTGGGGTCAAATGACCACAGCAAGGTGTTCATCCAGCCTTAAAAGACCCCCAGGGTAGGAGCCAGCACCACTTCTCTCAGAAGTTGGTTCCAGATGCTAGCTGCCCTGACAGTGGAGTAGCACCTCCTGATGTCTAGTCTGAATCTACCCACTGTCAGCTTGAGACCGTTATTTCTTGTCACTCCTGGCAGTGCTCAGGGGAACAGGGACTCCCCCAATGCCTGCTGCTCCCCTCTGACTAGTTCGTAACAGGCCACTAGATCCCCCTTCAGTCTTCTCTTGTGGAGGCTGAACAGGTTCAGGTCCTGTAGCCTCTCCTTGTAGGGCCTGCCCTGCTGCCCCCGATCATGCGAGTGGCGCTCCTTTGGACCCTCTCCATGTTGTCCACATCCCTCTTGAAGTGCAGGACCCAGAATTGAACACACTACTCCAACTGCAGCCTGACCAGTGTCACAGAGAGGGGGAGGATCACCTCCTTGGGCCTGCTCGAGATGCATCTGTGGATGCATGATAAGGTATGGTTGGCCTTCCTGACTGCATCCCCACACTGCCGGCCCATGTTCATTTTGGCATCAATAGTGATTCCAAGATCCTTTTCTGCCTCTGTGTTGGTGAGAAGGGAGTTCCCCAGCCTGTAGGTATGCTACTCTCCAGGTGCAGCACCTTGCATTTGTCAGTGTTGAAACCCATCCTGTTCTCATCTGCCCACCCTGTAACCTGTCTAGGTCTGATTGCAGCCTATTCTTCCCTTCTAGCATGCCCACATCCTCCCACATTTTAGTGTTGTCAGCAAATTTGAACAAATTTTATCCCCTCGTCCAAGTAGCTGATGAAGATGTTGAACAGTGCAAGCCTGAGGACTGAGCCCTGGGGGACCCCACTGCGCACATCCCTCCAGGTCAAAAATGACCCATCCACCACCACTCTCTGGGTGCAGCTGTCCCAATTTGACTGTGTAGGTGTCTACACCACAGTTGCCTAGTTTTTTAATGAGAATGGGATGAGAGACAGTGTCGAAGGCCATCCTAAAGTCCAAAGTACAGGAAACAAAAACTAACCAGGGTTATTGGAGGGGAGAGGGATTATTGATATCTTCTATGTAGCATAATTTAAACAGATGTAAAAGGGGCAGGATTTTAAACCCAAATATAGCCATTCCAGTAATAAGAGTTAAAATAGAATCCATTCCCTCTCAAATCTTAAAAAAGATGCAGGATTTGAGGGAGGAAGAACTAGAAGAGCCCTAAGAAACTTGTTCTGAGGTATGTCTGCATTATTACTAGTGGCATAACCCCATACTTCAGGGCCATATAAGATCTGAGAGGTCACTTTGGCTTTATATGCTGATACAGGAGCTTGGACTGATTGTCCGGCTGTGGTTTCATAAAATGTCTTCATAGGCACAGCCAATTGCACTGCCTTTGTTTTAACTGAATGAATATGATGTTTCCATGATGGAGATGATGTGAATAACACACACAAATACGTATAGGTTTTGGTAACTTCAAGTTTGGTTCCCCCCATATTTCATGGATATTTCATCAAACAACTTCCCCAATACATTATTTTGGGGTTATCATAATTTATCTAAGTTATTTTGTCCATAAAGATACTCATAAGTTGTAATTGCTCTCTGTAATCCAATAAGAGTTCTTGACAGTGTCACGGAGTGGGACCTGGGAGCAGCCGTGAAGCTCCCTAGCACCCCCTGTCGTGTCAATTAAGGTGATCCAGCACCCTCAACTCGCCCACCATGTCTTTGATCTTATGAGTTCAGTTATAGGAGGCTGCCTACTTGCACCTTTGACACCACGCTGATGTTACCTCCGTTCCTAGTGGGGTGCTCTCACCCCAGCCTTATGGGCAAAGCGTGCCTCCTGCCACCCCTTTCAGCATGCCCCAAGCCTCACAGCTGTTCCTGGACGTTCTTGGGTCCTTGCCCTTCGGCGCCCCTCTCTGGCGCCCCGGTCTTGTCTCACACCCGGCACCCCTTCTCTGGCTCCCCTGGGCTTGCTGGCCCTCTCAGGCCCGCTGGCAATACTCTTCCAATCAGGCTCAGGCGGCCTGAGCCTTACCTGGCCCCCTTGACCCTTCGGGGTCCTCTCTGGTCCACACCCCACTGGGTGTCTGACAGTTACATGCACCCGCTCCTGGAGCCTGTGCCTCAGCCCCTTGCCCTCTTTGGGGCCTATGCCGCGCCTCTCGCGCTTGTTGCCCCCTCAGGGGCCTATGCCGCGCCTCTCGCACCTTGGTGCTCAGGTGGCGCATAGCTGTGCCTGGCCCCCTGCCTTTCTTCGGTATCGTCTGCCCAAGGGGCCAACACTGCCCTCAGGGTTGGGGTCTCTGCCCCCACACACCACATCTCACTGGCACAAACAGCTGCACCCGCTGGGCACCAGGAACCCCCAGATTATTAGGGAGCTCCTGTGAGGCCTCCTCACACCCCTACAGCCTCACCCGGTCCTCCGGTTTAGGAATAACTCATCCACAAGCCAAACGGCTACAACATAAACAACAAGGAGCCTCCAGGTTCATGGCATAAACCTCAAGCCTCCCTGGCTCCCAAGCATACCTCCCTTAGGGTTTGCACTCTCCCACATCATTGCAGCCAGTCAGCATGTTCAGGCTGCAACCCTCAACTTGGCCACTCAGCTCTCCCACAGAGCTCCTGTTCCTGCAGATGCCAGAGGGGAACTGCCAGCTAGGCTTTGGCCTGGGCTGTTTATACAGGCCCGGCCCTGCCCCCTCTGGCCACATGACCTGCCTGGTTGCCCCAGCAACTGGCACCTGGGCTGCCCTGCTGATTGGCAGCTCTCTTTATTTCCTTTTAGACATGGGGCACCCAAGTGCCCCCATGACAGACAGTATAACAGTGTCATCTGCATACATTAAAATAGGGACTGGGTTTGCTAATAGTTTTGGGGGATAAAAATGAGCACCCTGCATATTTCCAATAATGTCATTCATGTAAAGATTAAATAATGAAGGGGCCAAAATACATCCTTGTCTAACCCCTTTTTGTATGTGAATTGTTTGTGTAAGTTCACCCTTCAAGCCCCACCTAACTTGGGCCCATGTATCTTTATAATATTCTATCAACAATTGCAAAAGAGAAGGTCAATCCCATAATTCATTAATTTCTCCCATTTTTTTTCTCTTTAATTTTTTGACATCCCTCCTTCCTATGTTCATGGGCAGTAAGGTTCACAGATGTTGTATGACCCCCCCAGGAGTGTTCCGAAGGGGAATATATCCATTGAGTAGGGGAAATATTATTATTGCCATAGTATCTTTTATGAAATGGCATTTCCTGTCCCACCTTGATAAATGGGCATAGTCAGATCAGTACCTTTTGAATGATCTCTGTTCCCCTTAACCTCTGGCTGGTCTGGGTTTCTATTATCCCTATCATTATGTCTCCCTCCAAGGAGATTTCTTTTCTGAACAGAGTGCTGTTGCTCACTCAAATTATCCTTAACCCCTCTTAGCATTACTTCTAGATCTCCTATTTTGGAGTATAACAATTCCATTCATGAAATGATCTGTTGGATTGTTTTAGCTGTCAAGGGGGAATGATCTGCAAGTATAGAAAGGAAGTCTCTGATGTTTTTGGTTATATGTAAGTTAAAGTTATTGTCTATTCCAAATGTGCCTTACTCTAAAAGCTTATCCTTATGTAATAAAGGATCAAAATCAAGGACCATCTTGGCATCCAAATCTAAGTGAGTAAAGAATTCTGATAGTGATCTATATGGTTGAGAACTATTCATATCTAAAGTTTGATTTTTTGTCAAATAGAAATCAAGTTTACTTTTTTTTTTTTTAATAAGGGTTGTTGCAGTATCCAGAGATGCTTGGGGTCTTTTTGTTCGAGGTACCATTTAAAAAAAAAAGGCAATCCAAGTGATAACACTGAAGTCCAGTTAACAACAATTACTGTAAGGTTTCTCAACTGACCAGGATAAAATAATAATGATAATATATAACGATAATGTTAATAATATTAATAATGATAATGGTTCAAAAATAAAATTTCATTAAACAGGAAATAGAACAAAAAATAACAATAAAAAAGAGTAAATAAATAATGCAGAATTCAACTTTACTAGAGGAGCTATAAATCAGTTCTATCTTATCAACTGCCCAGTCCACTGAAGTACATCATTTCTTAGATAAAGTACTTCAGTTACCTCAGACCTCTGAGCAACCCAAGCGGGCTCTCGTGATTGACTCAGGGTGATCAGTCTATCACAATGAATTAATATTAAGTTCTATGTAGCTCTTCCAATTTAACTCCACCTGCCCCTTTAAAGCCAATTCCCTTGGCAGTTTGCCTCAACTGACTCCAGTTGCTTTGTCTTCCCCTCTCTCAGGACTACAGCCCTGTTTCCTAGGCTGATCATCACAGAACAGTAGAAAAGAAAGTGAAAGCAAACTCAGCTGCCAAAGCATTGCAATGCAAGCTTCTCAAGGTCACAACTTCTCTCAACTCATTTTCTGGCCAGCCTTGCTTGAAAGCTCTGTTCCCACAGTCATCATTCCAAAAGGTGGAATGATCTCCTGTTAGGACCTCCTGCAAGGCAGCTTTCCCTGCTAACTTCTCAGGGTCGGAATCTCCTCCCTGTGTGTCCTGATGTTCTCAGCTCTCCTCCACTGCCCAATGCCCGTCACTCCCTCAGGAGTGCTAGCCCTAGGCAAAGTCTCCAACAGCAGCCAGAGTCCTGTCCCCATC
>NW_017728950.1:41507044-41512782 GCF_001723895.1 Crocodylus porosus
TAGCAGCCACAGCTGTGCCCAAGCTCCGGGTATTAACTGCGGAGTCCTCTCCGCCACCACCCATGATGCTTCCCATGCTCTGAGTTACTCTGGCAATGTAAGAACCAGTAATTCCCATGGTTCATCTATACAGAATAATTTTGTGGAGATTACTTTTCTGTTTCTCCCACCCCTACCCAGAAAAACTACTAGATATCAGTTTTTTCTTAATATAGGACTGACACATCTGAGAAGTTGGAAATATCAGAATTTATGCACTGAAGCTACATGCACATGAAAGACATTAGCTTTCATAGGTAAATTTAAAAAACAAAAAAACCCTCCACCAATGTTATAGTTGCAAAAGAAAGGAAACTATTGCTGAATCTTTATCCTCCCATACCCTCTGATGAACAATGTCCACCAGTTTCTGCCATTTATTCAAGTTTTTTCTGGTCTTTTCAGGCTTTTGTGCATCTTTGATGGAGTGGGTTTCTATCTCTATTGCTCTATATATTTCTTTAGGTTACCTTCTCCTCTTCCCAGGTTTTACCAACTTTCCCCTCTGACAATCAAGTTGTATTGGACATATTCATAAAGCATGTCTTTTGTGTGTCCATTATTGTCTCCACTATTCATTGTTTGAGGTTATTTGCTCTATTAACAATTTCTGGTGTTCTAACCTCCCTTCCAGTGAACCCTGAGGATCATTCATAAACACATATTTTGGAATGAATTGGTCTTCTCATTTCTATAATGGATTTCCATGTCTGCTCCAGAAAGGAGGAAAGATATGATGTTACGGTTGAAAATTCATATCTTTCTGTCAGTTGATTATGCTATTTTCTAGGGCTGTGTGGAATTTCAGTCCCTGATTCTATTCAGCAGAGTTTTGGCCCAAGTTGGTGACCAAATCTCCGAATCCAAATTGAATCAGAGGACCCTTTAATCTCTGAATCAAATCAGAACCCTCTGAATCAATTCAGAGAGATTTGAAAAGATTCAGGCATAGACACAGTTTTAAATGTTTTTTCTACATACCTCTAGGTAGCAGGTGGCACATGAATGTTGTGATGTTGCAATGCATGGAGTGTCCCACAGAAGTGTGGGGAACTCCCCAGCACACTCAGCAGTGCTTCTGGTCCACCTCCAGATCCAATGGGGACCACACTGGGGGCCCCTCCGTGTCCTCCCCCAGCTCAGTGACTGGTGCCTCCCGGGTCTGGGGGGGGCACCTGAGGTCCGCCAAGGCCAATAACCAAGCCGGGGGAGGATGGGAGAGGGGCACACGCACTCCTCAGCAGACCCAAAAATGGACCATAAGTACTTCTGGTTCCCTTCTAGGTTCACTGCAGAGCATGTGAAGGCACCGCCTCCAGCTGCACTCCTGTGGGATGCTCCATCTGCCCCCAGCATCATAGCATTCATAAGCCACACTGGTACCATGAGGTATGTAGAAAAAACTTTTAAACCTGTGTCTATGGCCAAATTGCTGATTCTCTGAGTCAGCATCGAATCTTAGATTCATATTCTAAATGTCAGCTGAATCGAATCAGGGACAGTGATCCGAATCAACAAATTGAATCACTGTCCCTGATTCAGGCCAAATTCGAATCCAAATTGAATAAGGCCCGCTTTGCACACCCATAATATTTTTTGAAGCATCTTCAAGATTATGGCACCTGCATTCTGTTTTTGATATTCATTGCTTGACAAATATATATTGTCTTCTCTTTTATCAATGAATAAATTGATTTATCTTGCTGTCTACTAATAATTGAATGTTTTATTTCATTGCCTGAATATGGAATGGAGCTAAACTGAATGTCATCACCAAAATAAAGGTGTCCAATGGCTTTTTATCCCATTTTGTCCACTCTGGTCAGTTACCTTGTCTGATTATCTTCCTCATGATTTTGTCAATGACAAACCTGAATAGTGAGATCATAATAATGTTTCCTTACTTTCCTTGAATTATCACTGCAAAACGCTGCTAGATGTTGTCACAATCCAGTTAGTAAAGTCACTCAGCAATTTTATTCAAAGTATCCTTTTCCTTTATTTCATATTATACTTTTAAAAGTACAAGGAAGGTCGGGGAGGGGGTGTCTTCTATCAATTTATTGAAGTTCTCTAGTAATTTTATCCTCTTTTATCCTGGCTTTCCATTTTCAGTTTGTTGATGACTAACTTCTACATTTTGGTGTCTCATAAATCTATATCAAGCAGTGCTGAAAGATGCTTGTTATATATTTCAAGTGGTTAGTTGGATTTGGGTTTATTTAAAAAACAGCCTGAAAAAAATGCCGTTCCTTATTTTCTTCTGTATTAAGGTGCCTCTCTTTCCATCTCTGAAAGGGATTATATTATTGTTAAAACTTTATGTTAGCTATTTGAGCATGTTAATTGATCTTGTAAAGTCACTTCTTTGACTTGTATCTTCAGCCTCCTGGAATGTTTTGCCTCTACCTTTTTAAAATACTGTAAGCATTGAGCTGGTACTGTGAGTGTTATGGTCACTCCCAAGTGTTTAGTCTTGTGGTTCTTCCTCACTCTCCTGCCCTGCTTTGATGGAACAATAGATATATTAAGAAAGAACACAGATCTTGGGAGGTGGTCTTCCATATACGCCTTGGGGGATTGACTGGAGTTTCTTCACTGGGCTCCTACCTCCCCTTCACCCAGTTCTGGCCACATCTGAGATGTTTCAGACCTTGGTGTTATTCCAGGTGTTTCTCCATGCTTTCTACTTTAGATAGGCCTCATGGTTATGAGCATCACTTCCCCCATCCTTTTCTTGTCCTGTCTCGACTATCCTTAGGGAGCTGGCATCCCTTTGCCCTTCCTTGGATGGATGTTGTTCTATTCACAACCCCCATGAGCATTAAACATCAGTCTGTGGCCCATTGGCCCTGTAGCACTTTAAGCACATGCCTAAGTCATAGGCTGTGTACCTCCTGAGGCTGGCGGGGCACGGCAGCTGCCCAGAGGTGGCGATGCAGGTGTCAGCGGTGAGGGCAGGATGAGCAGGGACTGTCTACAGGTGGCTATGGTGGTGTCACTGGCTGTGGGGGGGTGGTGCCTGTGGGGCTGATCACCGACCGGGAGGGGGGAGTCCCCCTGCAGCTGGATGCCAAGCCCAGAAGTACCAGTGGTGCACCTGGAAGTGCCAGCGGCACTTCTTGGGCGGGGGCACGGGTGCTCTGGCTGTCCCCCCTGCCCATCACCTAAGCTGAGAGCACTTGTTCTCAGGGGAAGCACCAGCACTCTCAGGGGGTACATATGCAAACCCATGCACCCCCTATGCCTACAGTTTTATTATTGTCCTGGTTCCCTTTCCCAGAAATTCCCTCTGGGTAATGAGGGTGGAGGAGCTTGTCTGACTTCTCACAGCTCCTCACTACAGCTTCCTAGTGTTCTTTCCTATCGGTGAAGCCCTTCCCTGGATCAGCACTCACCTGGACTGTCATTCAACTACTCTTCCTGAACATCACTTCTTTTCCTCAGTCTTTGGTAAGTAACTATCTCCAAAGTTGCTCAGATTCCCATTCAGGTCACGCTCCTCATCATGGCTTCATCTCCTCTGGTCGGCCCCTGCAATCTGTCTTTTCTCCCTGCTTCCCTTTTATCTTTGGGCTCCTCTCCCAGGAGCTAATCTGCCCTGGCCCTGCTTCCACATGGAGTCTGGGCAGCACTTAATTGGGGTAACAGGGAGACTAGCTCCAACCCTGTCACAGAGATATTTACAGCACATACTCACCAGGAGTCTGGAGGACTGAGTGCAGAGTGATGATATCATGAGTCTGTGTTGCTCAATCTGAAAACTCCTGCACCTGAAATGAAAGAAAGGAATTGATAGCTGGAAATGAATGAAGGTAGGAAACAGCTATAATCACCAGCAACAAAGTTATTTCCCCAGAAGGGGGCGGAGAGAAAGTAGCCAAGCACAGTTGCTGAAATCTGCTTGGAGACACAGAACTTTACTACAAATATTGAGAGACATTGCTTGGGTGAGAGTGGAGGAGACTTACCAATGAGAGCTGGATGAGTTCTCTTCTTAAAGCAGAAAGCAGCAACTGATCCAGATGTAAACAGGCTAGAAGCTTTGAGGAATTTATAGAAGATTTGACTTTAAAATGGACTATGTAATAGTCATAATACTTATCAGAGTGACTTTAAATATAATCGACTCTGGTTCTAAGTGATTTAGTTGGTGTGAGAAGTTGCACATTAAGGTTTAGTATCCTCCGTAATGTGCACTGCTCTGACCTGCTCCTAGAGCAATGGTTTTCAAACTTTTTCTTTTTTGGACCCCTAAAAATTTTTAATGGTGGTGCAGATCCCTTTGAAATGAAAAGTCTTCACATATTTTGATTGATCATAATCATATTTTGTGGACCCCTTAACCATAGTCTGCAAGACCCCAGGGGTCCATAGACCACTGGTTGAAAACTGCTGCCCTAGAAGACTAGTAAATTCTGCTCCCTTCCTGCCCACCTTGCCTGCTTTCCAGGACTGTATAAGTTCCAAGAATGGGCACAGTGACCTAGATCAGGCCCTTGCCAGCCCATGCCTGCACAGATTGGATCTCCACTGCCCACTGCTCGCCTGGATTGGGCCCACCAGCTCCCACCAACCTGGATCAGACCACTAGGCTGTGCTGGCACAGATCAGCTCCTTGCCCACTCAGATGGGGTCCCCACTGACCTCTGCCATCCTGAATCAGGCCTGTGTCACCCCCCTCCCCCCACCAGCCAGGATTGGACCTGCATTGTCCCCCTGCCAAGTTGGATTGGGCCTGCATTGCCTCTCCAACAACCCAAATCAGGCCCACATAAGACTGTGTCAGCCCATATTGGACCCCTGTCACCCATTATCTGGCCACATCAGGCCCATGTTGCCCCCTACAGGCCTTGATCAGATCCCCATAACCCTCCACTGGCCTGAACTGGGTACCTGCCATCTTCCACTAGCCCAGATCAGGTCCTCACTCCTCCAGTAGCTCCCTGCTTACTGCAGGCTGCTGGCTTTATCCCAGGGAAGCCCACCTATTGGAGGAATCCACCTACTGCCACCACTGATGCTCTCTGGGCTGAGTCTGTGGACTTCTATCCTTGCTGGTAGCACAGGTAAGCTAGGATCCAAGGCACATGGAGCAGGTGGGGGAAGGTGATCCAAGAAGTGTGTTGTTTGGGCTGGAGGTCTAGTGGATGAGCCCTGAGGGACATGGGGGTGGACTAGGGTGGCAGTCTTGGGGTTGGTGGATGATTCACAAGGGATTGAGGGCTAGGTTCCAAGGGATGAGGGGTGGAGGATGAGCTGAAGCATTCATGGAATTAAGCTGTAAGGAATGGGGTTTCCAGGGTATAAGTCCCAAGAGACAGGGGGACAAAAGGGACCCCTGAGGAACTAGGGGGTGAAGGGTGATCTCTGAGGGACCAGGGCATGAGCCATGATGGTCAGGGAGGTGGGGGGGGAGAGGTCAAAGAGGTGCTCTGAGAGATGGAGATGAACCCAGAATGGGAGCAGAGAGTAGCATGGAGAATTCTTACCTTTAGGGGTCCCCCAGCTGCTGGCTTTCCCCACTGTCAGTCGGGGAGAACATATAGCATCCACCTGGGGACGGCTGGGAATGGTGCCTCCTGGGGTGCTGAATGACTATTCCCAACTTCTTGTGAGCCTGTGGAACAGTCTAATATGATTGCAATATGAGCTGTCCAAAATTAGTGTAGTGCCTGAAGCCTGGAAGAAGGCCAATG
>NW_017728950.1:41513927-41531921 GCF_001723895.1 Crocodylus porosus
AATTGGATGCTTATCTTGCTGGGATCCTATGGCCCCAGCTAACTTCCTGCCCTTCGGGTGGGGGTCTAGACACAAGGATCTTCCGAGGTCCCTTCCGGCCCTAATTTCTATGAAATCTATGAAACAAGATAAAGATAATCCTATCTGAGATGATCAGAAGACATTTAGCTCTTTTTTTCCTGCCCTAACATGTGGACACTTCTCTTCTCAGAGTCCTTGGCATGTCTGAAAGTTTATGTGCAGTAAGAACCATTCACTGCTAATAAGCACTGCTAATCCATTCTTGGGACTCAACCCTTGGGCCCCATCCCTCACAAGTTTGTTCTTAGAACCATCTTTTCACTTCCTAGGTCATGGGTAGGCAACATTTTTTGGCTGGAGTGCTGAAAAAAAACACAATGTCTATTGGCCGGGGGGGAGGCAGTACATGGCAGGACACACTGTATATTAGTATATATAATAATCGTAAATGTTGCCGTTGTTGTTTTGTAATTTTTTGTTAGGAATATTGCAGTGTGTGAGAGAGAGAGGAAAAAAAAGAGAAATAAGAGAAAGAGGAGAGAGAGAAAGAGAAAGTGGGATAGAGAAAGAAAAAAGAGAGAGAAAGAACCAGGCACATACACATGCACACAAAGAAACACACACACACACACACAGAACCACATGTGCACAGACACAGGGATCCAGAACAGACACATGCACACACACATCCAGAACCAGACATACATGTACACATAGAACCAGACGCATCGGTGCACAGAGCAGGGCTTCTGGGCCACCGGACAAAGTTGAACCCAGCAATGCCCTGGGCCTACAGAGCTGATGCATGGCTAGCACAGGCCCCAGCCCAGAGCCTGTCCATCAACTCAACCACCCACCTACCCTGCACAGCTAAGCCTGCAAAGGTGTGGTGCTTCTAGCAAGGGGTAGCGCCAGCCTCATCCCAGTAGGGTGGCTGGGCCAGTGCTGGGCTTGGAGTGGGTGTTAATCAGGTGGGCTCAGCTTCAAGCCCTGCTGCAATCAGCCCAGGCTCCATAGTCAAAAGGAGATACCCAGAGCTGGGGCTGGCTGCAGCTGGGAGTCTGCAAACAGCTACACATGCACCTTGGAGCAGATGGGGGAGAGGGGGGTCTGAGGCAGCACTAACCTGACCTCTCCCCTGCTTCAGGCACAGAGTTGATGTCTTCCTTGAGAACTCATGGAGGATGTGTGAAGTCACAGATAATGGAAAAAGGGCAAATATAGTGTCCACTTTAAGAAAAGGAATAAAGAGGATCCAAGAAATTACAATCCAGTTAGCCTGAACTTAATACCTAAAAAGATCATGAAGCAGGTCCTCAAGGAATCTATTGTAAAGCCCCTAGAAGAGAACAAGTTGATTAGGTACAGTCAGCATAAATTCATTAAGAGTAAGTCATGCCCAACCAGCCTGAGTTTCTTCTTACAATAAGACAATACATTCAGTGGATGAGAGAAGAGCAGTGGATGTGATATACCTTGAATTTTTAAAGACTTTTGACACTTTCTCCTACAACATTTTCATTAATGAGCTAAGGAAATATAGACTACATGAAGGTACTGTAAGGTAGAGACAAAACTGGTTAAATCATTGTGCTCAATAAGCAGACATCAGTGGCTCAATGCCCAGTTGGGAGGAGTTATCAAGTGTGATTCATTAGGTTTCTGTCCTGGCTATGATATTGTTATATATCTCCATTCTTTATTGGGATCATTGGACCATGCGGATCATCACACCATCTTTGGATCCTCCCCTCTGCTGTCTACCGATGGGACAACACTGCTAACTGATAAGGCCCAGATCCTCCAGAGATGAGCTGAACCCTTCAGCGCTGTCCTCAATCAGACCTCCTTCATCAAAATGAACGCCATATGCAAACTGCCTCAAATTGCCATCAACTCTTTGCTTGAAGCTCCACCTATAATCATGGAAGTCCAAAAGGCCATATAACAAATGTCTAGTGGCAAAGCCCCTGGAGCTGACATGATTCCAGAAGAGGTCTACAAATCAGGTGGTCATGACCTCATGGAGAAATTAAATGTGATGTTCTGCAGTATGTGGTCACAGGAGGTAGTCCCTCAAGAATTCAAGGATGCCTCTGTCATCTACCTGTACTAGAAGAAGGGAAATCACCAACACTGAAACAACCACTGGCTGACAGACCATCTAAATGATCTACTGCTTGAGAGCCAATGAGAAAAGGATGCAGCACCACCAACATGGTGTTTGCAGCCCAGCAGCTTCATGTAAAGTGCCAGGAACAGAAAGTTGACCTTCTCCTCACACTTGTTGACCTGACCAAAGCCTTTGACACAAGCCTCTGGGAAATCATGAAGAAGTATGGATGCTGTGGAAAGTTCATCAATATGGTTTGACAGTTCCACAACGGCATGATGGCAAATGGCAAATGCTCTGACCTCTTTCCGGTCACAAATAGCATCAAACAGGTCTGCATGCTTGCACCTACCGTCTTAGCATGGTATTCTCTGCCATGCTGTCAGATGCCTTCCAAGACGGTGGCCTTGGTATGGGGATCAGGTACCATTTTGACGGAAACATCTTCACTTGCACAGGCTCTGAGCAAGCTCCAAAGTCCAGGCAGCCATGCCTCATGACTTCTTCTTCACTAACAACTGTGTGTTATGCACAGGCTCACAGGCTGACATGCAATGGTGCATGGACCTATTCTTGTCAGCCTGCAACAACTTCAGACTTACTATTAACATGAAGAAGACCAAAGTGATGTTTCAACCTGTGCCTGGCACAATACTCCAAGAACCACACATCTCAGTTAAAGGCCAACAATGGTTGATAGTTGACACATTTGTCTATATAGATAGCATACTCTCCCATGCTGTTCACATCAATGACAAAGTCAATGCAAGACTAGCAGAAGCCAGTGTGGCCTTTGGCAGACCCCACAAGTCAGTTTGGGACTGCAGAGGCATTGGAATGTCGATGAAACTCAAGGTAAACAAAGCCATCATTCTCCCAACCCTCCTTTATGCCTGCAAAACCTAGACTGTCTACCAGCATCATGTCAAGAAACTAAACCATTTCCACCCATGCTGCCTGCGAAAGATACTAAAGATCAAGTGGCAGGACAAGATTTTGGACACCAAGATGCTCAGAAGATCAGCTCTCCCCAGTACTCACACTCTACTGAAACTGGCACAGCTAAGATGGACTGGCCACCTTTCAAGAATGCCTGACACTCACCTGCTGAAGACAATCTTCTACAGCAACCTGTCAAATCAAGTACACTAAAGAAGTGTACACCCTAAAGTTGTCCTTAAAGAGTTTTGGCATTGACTGAGAGTCTTGGGAACAAATTGCTCGCTGCCATCCATCCAGAACAGAGCAACAATCCAGAATGGTCATCAATTCAGAACAGAGCACTGGCCTTCAAACAGCAATGCGGAGCAGAAGCAATGAAGAAACATGTGGCCAGGAAAGTGAAAACCTCTTGTACCAATTCCTCATCGCTCTCCTGCCCCTGCTGCAGCAGATTGTTCAAGGCAAAGATTGGGCTTATAAATCACCTATGTACCCATGCAACCTAGCCTCTACCCTCCACCCCCCCATTTCTCTTCCCTGTCTCTCTTTTCTCCTTTTTCCTTTTTTCTCCTTTTCTCTTTTCTCCACCCTTATTTCTTTCTCATTTCTTTTCTCTCTTCCTCCCTCTCCCCCACCCCCACTGGATGTGGTCATCTTCATCCATGAAGAATGAACAGCAATTATTTGGATTATGAGGTTGAGTGGACTCTTGGCAAATTTGAGGACAACACAAAGTTAGGTTGAGTTTCAGGAGGTCGGGAGGGCTGGATCCAGAATGACCTGGGTACACTGGGAAAATGACCTGCAATCAGCCAGATGAAATTCAGAAAGGACAAGTACAAAGTCCTGCCCTTAGGACAGAATAACTGTATGCACAATTACAGAATGGGGAATGACTGGCTAGACTGCAGTACTTGACCTGGAGGTTACACTAGTCCATACACTGAGTATGAGCCAAAAGTGTGTTCTTATTGCAAAAAAAGGCCATCAGTATACTGGGTTTTATTATCATGAGTGTCATTTGCAAATCAAGGGAAATGATTCTTCTGCTCCATTTAGCATTTTTGAGGTCATATTTGGAGTACTGTGTCCAGCTTTAGGCCCCACACTTCAAGGATGTGGATATTTTGGAAAGAGTCCAGTGCTAAGCAACAAAATTGATTAGGGGCTTGGAAAGTAAGACTGATAAGGTAAGGCTGACAGAATTAGGGATTAAGGAATTAGTCTGAAGAAGAGAAGATCAAGTTGGGAAGCCTTCAAATACCTGCAGGGCAATATACACGGGCTTTTCTCTGTGGCTATAGGGGACAGGACTAGGAACAAGGGTTTCAAACTGCAGCAGAGGAAACATAGGTGGGAAATTAGGAGGAAATGTATGACTATGTCTGTGTACACATGTTCATATGATCTGGGAAAAATTTTCCCAGGTTCGTTTTCCTGATAGAAAAACTTACCTGGAGATTCCTGAATAGATATTTGAATGCTCAGCCCCAGAAGAGCAGAGAGCTTGAAGTACTGATGCTGCAGAGCCAAGGGACTCCTGTGTATATAAGACAGTGTAATGAGTCCCAGATAGACTTTTATCCCAGACAGACTTTTATCCCTGCAGAAAATGTGGAAATTGTGAAGGAGGTGCAGGGAGGGAGACCAGGAATTGGGAGAAAAGCACCCTAGGATGCTCTAGGACTCTGCTGTGGCTTCTTTTAGAAAACTATGTGCAGAGGTATTTGCTGTCTCAAGATTAACTCCCCTGGGAGCAAATGAACCCTGGTCATTAATTTTCAGGTTATTTTTCTCCTAAAGCAGCCATTTTTGCTCTGAGAGAAAAATTTTGAACATCTGTACACTTGTGGTCTCTCCTGGGAGAGCAGCAACTCTCCCAGAGGAAACACAATGGCTGCAGGTAGTCACTGGCAGTAGTCAAGCATTGGAACAGGCTACCTAGAGAAACTGTGGAATTAAAAAAAAGTTGAACAGGCACTTGGCTGAGATGGTTTAGTTAGGGATGATCTTACCTTGAGCAGGGGATTGAACTAGATGACATTGTGAGGTTTCTTCCAGACCTACTTTTCTATGATCCTATGATCTCAAACAGCTTTTCCTGCAAGGAGCTTCTCAGCTTGTACTACCCAGCCCAATGCCTAGGGATCCTCAAACTGCAAACATTCTCTTGAGGCCTTCTCTTAAGTATCTACAATTTATCCATTCATCTCTATTCTTCTCGTCACTTCTCAGGGAGCATGTGTACATTTTTTGCTTCCTCTCCCATATATGCAACTTGTCTGTAGGGCCAGGTAATATTCCAGATCTACAACTGAATCTAAGAAATGTAGAAATAGTCATATTTCCTTAGACTTACAGACCATTAATCAAATATACTTAGATATGAATTATTCAAGAAAGATATAAATTCTCTCATTCTATTTGAGGGTGATAAAACGGAATCCTGGTTTTCCCTGATTAAAAAAATCAAATTCTCTGTTAACCACCCCCCCATCTATGATTATACTAAAAGGCCCCCCACAGCTCTGCTGGTGCCCCTCACTCCCCACAACAACCCCGACAGCCCTCCTCCCCAAACTACTGGTGTCCCTCACTATCCCCCACAGCCCCCTGGCCCTGCTGGTGCCCCTCACTCCCCCGCCACCCAAGAACACCCTGGCCCTGCTGGTGTCCCTTGCCCCCCCAGCCCACTCCCCCCAGCCCAACCAGATGGAGCCCCCAGCTGCCAGGGCTGTGGGATCCTAGCCCCGGGTCCACAGCTCCCTGCCTCTGGCAGGAGGCAGTGGCTGCTGCAGCAAAGTGGAACCTGGCTCCCCCTACTGCCTGTCTGCTGTGGGATCAGGCATGGGGGCTGGCTCCCCACTGCTGCACACACACCCCAGGGGAAGGGAGGACCCACACAACCCAGAGCTGAGCCTGAGGTGGGCTGCATGCTTGGTGTGGAGGGCAGCTCCCTGGCACAGCGCACACTCCCTACAGGGTAGAGGGGACTCATGCCCCCCAGATCTGTGTGGAGGGCAGGTGCAGGCTGTGGGCTTGGGCTCCTGTCTTGCTTCCCTACCCTGGGGCCTATGCAAGCCAGCAAGCATGACCCAGCAGAGCAGGGAACAGCGGGGCCACACAGAGAAGATGCCTGCTGCTGCAAGCTCCACGCTGCCCTCTCAGCATGCTTCCTGCACACATGGCTGCAGTGAGGGTAGTGGCATGGGGCTGTGCCAATCAAAGCTGCCCCACATGCAGTGGATGCATCATCAGAACAGCATGGAGTTTGCAGTGGCAGGCAGCTTCTCCATACAGCTCTGCTGTTCCCTGCCACACTGGGCAGCGGGGTGGGAGCTTAAGCCTGCAGCCTGTGCATGCCTTCCCCATGCACAGATCTGGGGGCACAGGTCCCTCATGCCCCTTGGGATTGCATGTAGCACTGGGGAGCCAGCCCAGCCCCCTGTCCCTCCGGACAAGATGCCCATGGCCCCATCCTGCTCCCTGTCTGGGCCCTGCAGCCACACATTTCATTCTATAGCCCCAAGCACCATGCACCATCTGGTTGGGCAGCAGCTCCAGCCCCAGCCCCAGCCCCAGCCCTGCCCAACTCCCCCCTCCCTCCCTTCAATACCCCCTCCACCCACAATAAAAGTTAGAAACCTCAATTTACTCCATTTTTCCATGGGAAATGAAAAACCCTGGTCCCTAGTGATGAATATCAATATCTTCATGAGATTATTTCCAGGTGTCCATGAACTCAAAATAGATTCTTATGTTAATTGCTTTTTTCTTTGACTGCTAAGCAACAATTGTTTGGTTTGGGCTTCTGCTCACATACCAGGCTGTTTGATATGGATAGTAAATCTGGTCCAGACTTTCTGAAACTATCTACATTTCCTTCTGCCAGCTAGAAATGTGACTACCCATAAACTAGCCTGGGCATTTCTGACATTTAATTAGCTATCTCCAGAGAAACAATTTCCAGTCACATTATAAAAATACATTAATATCAAATATGGTTCGCCTAAACATACAATTGTTAAAACTGAATATAGCTTAACATTTGCTATAAATGAAGACCAAACATGACATAAACCCGATTCAGGAAAATACCTATGCATGACACTCTTCCAAACCTCCAAATCAATCCTGATTTGCACAAGTTCACAATAATGATTCCTTTTGATTTTCTGAGTTATGATTTGTTTGAGCTTGCCTGTCTGTCTGTACTCACTGATTCCAAGGATCATCAAGATGTTAACTGTCAATTTATTTATTTGAACAGTTTGAATAGATTAGAACATTGCTGTCATGTTCCAAAATACAATTCTCATAACCAATTTAGCCTTGGAAAGGATGGTTCAGGACTTGGTATTCTTGGAGGTTTTGGCCAATGTCCATCATACTCTTTAGAGCTAGGTACAGACTTTCACAAAGCCCAAGGTGGAATCAATTTAAGTTATGCAGTTTTCTGTAAGCAATATAGTTTAGATCAGTAGTGAACAGAACACACATTTGCCTTTTGGGGGAGTGGTAAAGCTTAAACCAGGTTCCACCATTTTTAAACCAGCCTATGTATGCTGGACTTCTCTTATGGGTTTAGACCAGTTGTTGATCATATACCAAGAAAAGTGTAATGTCTGTGCCTGGCCTAGAAGTACATGTTCTGTACAAGTTGTTGCTTTTAAATGGCCCAGTACTATTTTGGAATTTCGACATTAAGAGTAAAACCATACCCCTGCTCTCTGCAAGTCCATTCATAGCATCAGCGAAGTAGGCTTTTGCCTATGAAAGCTTAGGTATTTCTGAATGAGTTAGTCTTTAAGGTGCAACCCTATCCTGTTTTCTGTCTGATGTCAGACTAGCCTGGCTAATTCACTCTCACTAAAACTGAATGGCAAGATGCAGTATTTGTTAGGTTACCTCCATAGCAATATAATGACAGTATACAACAATAGTTAATTGGAATAGTGTCATACAGCATTGTAGTGCAGCAGATAGAAAAGAAAAATTAAGAGTTTTATTTTTAAACTGAAGGTAAGAACCATATAAACCCCTGATCCCTCTACATAATAATTACAATGGAGTTCTAAAATTTGTCCTTACTTTTAAAACTGGGCAGTACATTTGGCCAATGAATAATGAACGTCTATCATATAAGCATAAGATAAGCTAGCAGTGGTACAAGCAGCAAAAAGGGGTAGGCTCAAATGCTTATTAATGTAATTTACACAATATGGAAATATGTATTATGTAAATATGTTAATGTTCAAGCATGGTGTCATGCCAAACAAATATCTGGTCCCTTAGTGAGGAAATTATTGAATAAAATTAAAAGAAAATTAAAAAGTCATCTTTACTTGTCCAGTTTGTTGCATAACCTCATTAGAAAGTTTATTAGCTTTCTGCACATCGAGAAAGTACAATCTATTAAAAAGACTGATCAGCAATGAAAGACAACTGAAATAGCATTTGAAAAGCCTGAATCCTGAAAGAAGTATGATTTCTAGAGAAAGAATGGAAGCCCTTCTTATGTACTTGTCCACTTGTGTTTCAACCCTTAAAATGGTGTTGGCCATAGACAAAAACCAAGATATAGCGCCTCATGCCCTAGAATTTAAAATGCATTAAGGGTAGCCAAAGGAATGTGATGAGAAATCTAACAAACTTTAATGTAGGAAGAGCCCTACAATGCAGGAATGCCTACCTCCTTTAGAGCTTCAAGAGATGCAGCTATCCCTACAGGGACACTTTTGAATCTATTACATTTATGTCTTCCAGTCAGGGCACATCTACACATGCAAATAAGCAGCTAAATTTAATGCACATTAAGCATTTTTGGCAGGTGTCTACATGTGCAGTGACGTGGGACTAAAGTTAGTCCCAAGTCCCTCCAGTGCTGCCATGTGCCCCTGTGGACACTGTGAGCTCCAGCCTCTGGCCATATGGCTGCCAACACTTGGCAGCCATGCTGAAGCCAGACCTCGCTGCCAGCACTTGTCAGTCATCTTGGAAATTCTGATCCCTGGCCAGTCCCTTCCCTGCCCAGGAGCCATATGCCCAGCACAGGGCCAGCCCACACCAGCAACCTCCTTGCCTACCCTGCATCTCACACACACCTGACCCCCTGCTCATTCCCAGCACCACTCTCAGGACATACATATGGGTGAAACACAAAAACTTTATTACCCCCAGTGCATTTTTTAATTCAGTGTATTATACCAAAAAGATATGAGGATGTTCCCCAAAAATGTGTTAAGGTTGCACATAGATCCTACATGATAACACTTTACGATCACTACAAGGATAAAGAGGAAAGTAATAAAAACATCAAAAAAGAAAAGTTGTCCACGGAAAGAAACTTAAAGATAAGGAAGGAATTAAAACAAGGAGCAATGGAAGAAAGAGACAAAGAAAGCAACCTGTCTTGTTTGGTAAAAGGGATCTGTTAACAACCATTTCTGTATATTGTAACCCAAAATCCTAATATAGACCATGGAGAGGTGTTCGTTTCTACCTCAGCATATTTCCTAGAAATTTTCATTGTTGAACTCTTTCTGAGGGCTTTGTTCAACCCTAAACTTGGAGCTGCTCAAATGTCGGAAGGGTCACACCCTCCCTCTCCCCCCTGGGACAGAAGAGGGAGTTGGTTTGGTGTCAGAAATGTCCCCTAGGGAGTAGAGCTCAGGGGGTGGAAAGTTTGTCCACACAGAATGGGAGGCTGGGAGAGGGGACACTGCATCCTTGGATGCTGGAGAACTTCAGTTTGGGTGGCTCAGCTTTGGGGAGTGGCCACACAGAGTGGAACTGTGTGAATATGTGGGGAGTGGAACGTGAGCTGGCAGAGATAAACCTGCCCTAGAGTGGTGCAACTTTAAGCTTCTAACAGTATGCTTAAAACTAGTTTCAGGTGTAAGTGTGTGGACAATCCAGGGGTTAAGAGCTCCAGGAGCTACCTAAAATTAGTGTGTAACAGGGCCCTGAGAGAGGGATTGTACAGGTGCTCCAGTCTGAAAACCTCTTCCCTGATCCCCATGCCTTCCCCACACTGTGGTCACCCTCATTTGGGGAAGGCTGGAAGAGCAGTGGCAGCACGGGAGAATCACTGGAGAAATCCAGCTGTGGGGAAATGCCTCTGTCAGTCTCCATTCCCTTCTCCCCATTCTGGCACTGATGAAGCTGCTGTTCAAGTCTTCCCAGTCATAGTAGCATTGAGCATACTGGCACTTGTTCTGGCAAAAGAAACTCTCTCGCACAGGGGAGATATTCCAGGTGTCAATGTGGGAAACTCTCTCATGGATGGGGCGTGTTTCCTCTGCAAGAAACTGAATTAATGCCTGTATGCTTGCAATTTCTACCACGAGAGTGGTGATTCTCCTAGTAGAAATATAATGCTTGTATGTGGTCATGGTTTTAGTATATGGGAAGCACAACTGCTTCCATGGTCTATGTACTGAACTGCCTTTGTTTGTGGTGACATTCACAGCCCAACCCTGATTGAGAAATATTAATAGGTATTTGTGTCTGACTGAAATCCAGAGAAGCAATAGTTGAGAGCTATAGTTGTGCCAGAAGATCCTAAAGCAAAATGAGCTGTGTTCAAATCTTTTTTTCTGGAGAAAAACAATGTCAGTGAATATGAGCTTTTCCTGTTTTGCAAAGGTTAACATGCAAATCACTTTTTTTAACAATAGATTTACAGGGTTTTGCTATATACCAAAAAAAAAAAAAAAAAGGAAAAAAGCACACCCTTAAAACTATTAAAGTATACAGAACAACTGAAAGTCAAAAAGTTAAATTCTATTTGTTGTTACGTACCTCTATGGGATAATCAGAGCCTGAGCAGTAAAGACTGGAGACAAAAACGCTATATTTCCTTCACCTCTCAAGAATCACAAATCGCATTCCTCAAGAACAAACCTATCACCATCAATCCTGTCAATACTGCCTTCTGCTTTGTAATATATGCATCAACATGAAATGGACACATTAACTGCATTTTTATTATAGCCTCATTTAAAAGAGGGCAGTAGATCATCTTTGGCCTTTTTCTGACTCATCTAAGAAAATGCCAGTAATAGTGGTAATGCTGAATAAAACAAAGGAACAAAGGAAAAGCAGACATAATGCCAAAAATTGATGGGATAAGATATTGAGAAATTACATTCTCCAAATGCAAAAAGGTTGTTCTGAAGCCTAAAATGCTTTTTATTAATACTAGCTAGAACATTTGAAAAAGAATCACAGGAAAACTACTATTTCTCCCCCTCTTATTTTTTTTTCACCTTTTGCCAGTTAGGAAAATAGCAACTAAACTAAAAAGTCCATTTCGCTCCACTTTCTCATTCTTTGTGCAGGTTTTGAAATACACGCCATACACATATACATTTACATGTTATTTTGTACTGCTTTCCCTCTTTGATTTTCCCTGCAAATGAGAGAATGAAAGTGTTACTTTCACTCCAATTTCATTTTCCCCCATTTTTCTTGGAAAAAGTTGTAAACCATAGGTTCATTATCAAAAACATAATGCCTGGAAATACAAAAAATCTCCATTTTGATATTTTTCATTTCAAAATGAATGAATAACTATTTTGACCAAAATGAAAAAATATCAAAAAGGAGAAGAAATTCATATCTCTAGGCATTTCTCATTGTTTTGAAAAATAAAGGCTGTCTCTGAAAGATTTTATTCCAGGAGAACTTGAATTAACAAAACTTTTCACTACACACACACACATACACATACAGTTTTATATGAAGTACACTGAATCCTATTTCTTGTTTTCCCATACTTTACTGTACTAGCCTGTGTTAGCAAATGGTATTTTTCAGTAGCAGATAAGCAAAATAATATTGTTGATGATATATAAGCAATCTCCATGGTAACAATAGTTAAATTTACGCTTTATCTATACCGAAAGAAAATATCTCCCCTTGCTGTCTCAGCCTCTCCAAGAATAGCTAACATAATATACTAAGTTCAAAAACAATATGTTGTGATCATTTAACCCTAGTTTGTGCAGTACAGTGTTAAGTCCAAGACTGTGAATTTATAAAGCACTTCAAGCAGGAAGACACTGTGGTATATAAAGAGGGATGGAAAAAAAGTTTTTGGTAAAAAGAGAAAGAGGAAAAAAAAATGATCAAACAGGGCCAATTCTTGAAGTCAATGGGAGTTTTGCTCCAGAAAGGACTGGAGTAAAATGAATGATCTCAGGATTTGACATGAAATGAAAATCAAAATAGCCTGTTCTTTAAATGTCTCCGACCAATTAAATTAACCAACAATCTGCCCTTTCCACATAGGTATTCATATGCCTGTCATCACAATTTTTAAGCATCTCTCCAACACACTAGCATCTTATTTTGCAAATGGAAAATTGAGTCACAGACAAACTGAGTGCCCACTGACAGACAGGAAGTTTGTAACAGGGCTCAGAAGTCATTTATGATCTCTCCAGCCTACTGTAGTCTAAGCATGAAGTCGGAAATCCTCCATTATCCTTGTCCTTCAGAAAGCTTTGCAAAGCATTTTCTCCCTTTTCTCACTCTCTAAAATCTTAGTCATTCTTCCTATCAGACCCTTGGTGAATTAAAGGAAACTATGCATTGCAGCAAACAAATTACTTATTTACTCTAATTTTCTCAGTACTGTATTTCAGCATACAATAAATTTAAGTGGCTGTTTACAATGTTATTGCTTTCTTATTCAAAGCCATCTTGAATAGTTATGAGAAGTTTAAAAGCAGTTTCCTATACATTTATTTTCCCCCTTTACCTACTTCACACAGAAAATCAGTTTAACTTCCACCTCTCTTGGCTAAGTTATAGGAGGTAGCACTCTGAATTGTCTGTGACACCTCATACATTTTAAATGAGATACAGTTACTAGAAAAGAGCATATTCTAAGACTTGAGAGTCAAGCCATTGACTCATATTCTAAGAATTGATATAATGCCATATGCTAGCTGATTTATGCACACTGTGTAAGTACACCATGGAAAATAAACCAATATTCAATGCTGCATATGTGAATTGTTGATATATCAAGGGATTGTGTTTTTAATTTTAAAAGATCAAGCATTATTAAAAAGAAACCTGGTCCTTAACTTTATCCTAACCACTTTGCCTGCATATCTTTCCTTTCCCTTCTCCTCCCACTCCCCCTCCCTTTTTTTTCCTCTTTCTTTCTAGTTTTTCATACTTGCAATTATATCTTTCTGCATTTGCAAACCGCCTAGCACATTTTCTGTTTGACCTTATTTAAGACTGAAAAAAGCCCCAAACCTGTGAAATAACATTTTTCTTTTCACTTTATTTTAAATCTTATGTTTTTAGTTGATCTGAACCAGTTTATATTTTGATTTTTGAGCTGCCAAACCAAACATTTAATGATTTGTGCCACCCTAAGTATGAGAGCCTTATTCCTATGCAACATTGCCCCATTCACAGATCCAAGGATTACATCAGTCCTTTTAGCCACAGCATTCCAGCGAGAGTTTGTGACCATTCAGTTATTCACCATGTCTGCTTTCTCAGTCTTAATTATTTCCCAGGACAGAACTCCACATTCTTAAATGTGTCCTACATTGTTTGTTCCTAGTTGCATAACATTACTTTTGGCCATATAAAACCAAAAATTGCTTGTTTGGGTTTAGTTTACCAAATTCTCTAGACAAATGTGAAACCATGTTTGGTCCTCCTCAATATTTGCCACTCCCCGAATCTGGCTGTCACCCGCTGATAAAGTTTAGAATGATTTTATGTGTTTGTTCCTATCAATGACATGAAAGAAAGTAGCACTTTAAGGCCTCTGACATGTTACCTTTAAAGATGTATAACTGGAGCAACAAACTGTAACGTGCCACTGGTTCAAACAATTTATCACCCCATAAGAAAAACTGCAAAATTTGTGATCTCGCTTCAGAGATATTACTTGTTCATTGTAGGACATTTCTGCAGCTTGTTTGTATCATGCTTTAATTTTGAACATGTTGCCTGGTACACATAGGATAATACTGCTTAGCCAAATCCTCAAGCATCTCAGGGTAGACTGCTCTCTATCTTTCTTGTTCTTTCCTGTAACACTGCTGCTGCAGGGGTGCTGAAGCAAGAGATGTCATAACTCACTGCTCTTCCTCTCTTTCTCCAACTAGCCTTCAAAAATACTTCTTTAAGAAGATTTTTAGCATCTCTTCCATGTGAGAGCCAGAGTGTAAACAAACACTCAACATGACATGCTTGCACACAGCACAAATTGGAGAGAAAGGGAGTGTATTTGTTTGGGAAGCTGCAGGCAGGACAAGCTGGGGAGAAAGGAAAAGCACCAAGGAAATGCTCCTTATAGGGTGTCTAGGGTGAAATAGAGCCCTGCTGCTCCTTTTTTCCCCCTTTCCTCACTCTTCACTTTGCAGAAGGGTTGGGGAAACAACTCACTTTAGCTAGCCTAGGAGAAACCCAGCACACAACATGATGAGCTCTGAGCTCACTTCTCATTAGTACATAGTGGGCACGTCTATGTATTTATTAATGCACTGTAATTATGATGCGTTAGGTTTAGCACCTGTAATAACAGGAACTAAATGAGCTGTAATTGGTGCTACTGTGCCTTAGCATAAATGAACACTTTTTTTGTGATGTTAATGCACATTAGGCTAACTCTTCTATGCATTAGGCATCTCGTGCAAAGACACCCAGTGGAAGGCAAGGAGGATAACAGTTCCTTCCAGGAACACTAACACCTCCCTCTCTCCCCACCCCCAAGAGAGCACTGGCAGAGCACATTTACACAAGGGTACTTTTTTCTCTTCTGGAAGCCTGGCCTGTGAACATGAAGCAAGTCATATGGTATGACATTTTCATTGAATGACATTATCTGTTACTTGATGGAAATAACATCTGCCAAGGATCTAAGATTGTTACATCAACAGTCTTACTTTATCAGCCATTCTTGTAATTTCAGGGAAGAAAAAACAAATTAGTTTGATGAGATCCATTTTCCATAACCCCATTTAAATTGGCATATTATGTTACCTTCCTCTTTCCCCCCTCACTTTTATTTTTTTTAAGTCAAGAAAGTCTTGCTATGAGTTCTTCCATAAATTTGCCATCTGGGATTGATCTCAGAGAAAGCTAAACTTATCTGGGCCATCACATTTACCAGATTTATTAGTGTTAGAGCATTAATTTTCCTTCATTTAAGAACTTCTCCAGTGTTTTCAGACCTATTGAAAATCAGAGAGAGAAAGGGAGAGGGAGACTACACACTCCAAAGCTGGCAATCTGCCTAATTCCATGCACAAACTTGACCCTTGTTTTGTCACAATGCAGGTCAGTGCCCTTAACATGGGACCATGGGAGGATCCAGGATTTTGGAAAAGAGAGTGTGGCAGCAGCAACTGGCATTGCAAGAGTAACTGCATCCCAGCATCCCCCACCCAAAACACCATGGTGGACAGACCACACCACAGGAGCAGCACTGTGGACTTTTTTTTTTAAGTCCTTCAAGTAGGTAAGAATCCTTCCCCTCCCTCTCCTCCCCTCTGTGATGAGTTACACATTCCCTCCCCTCCTCTCCAATTCCTACCCTCCACCAGCCACTGCTTCTTCTCTCACCTGAGCCAGGGGTACAGGGCAGGGGGGCACTCAAGAGCCACTCCTGTGCTACTGCATCTGGGCTGTACATGGACCCAGGCTTGGCTAGAGGCAGCAGAGGTGATAGGTAGGTTCATTTCTCCTACACAAGCTCCTGGGCTAGCATAAAACACTGAGGGGGCTGTGGAGGAAGGAGGGATCTGTCCACTGCTGCTGCTGTCCCTGGTAGAGCCTAGCTGGAGTAGGCAGGCTGAGCTCTGCAACTACACCCACCCCAACCCCTACTTACCCAAAACACAGCCAGAGACCACGGCAGCACTGGGTGAAGTGGGGAAAGGAAGGCACCACTGAGCATGGAGAGGAAGGAAGGGAGAAACTTTACTTTTAAAAAATCCCCCCACTGCATTTATGGAAGTAGGGGGTGGTATGTTTGTGCCGCTACAGCTTGTGTGCATCTGCCCCTGCATGGGACTGAGTGCTGTAGGTGGGTGGCCTCTCTCTTTCTCTGCTTTTCACCAGAAATTCCATTCTAGACCTGGAATATCTTCTGATGACAGTTTCATTAAGATGATATATTTCCAAGAAAATGTCCATGTTCATAGATCAGCATTTTCTGATGAGAAACATGTTATTACAAAGCAGTTTTAGCTAGCTCTTATGTGAGTATAAAAGACTCCTCTTTCTCTCTCTCTCACACACACACATATAATATTCTTTGAAAAATCTATTGTCTTTAACTCTACTGTCAAATGTTTTTGTCCCTTGTACTTTTTCACTTCCTTAAAATGTTGAATTTCTACAATTTCTAGTTTCTATTCATATTTATATTCTGGTGATTGGCATGCTAAAAATGAAGAAAGCAAAAGTAGTGAACACTAATAGAAAATTGGACCTTAATAAGTGTGTTAATGGGAGTAATGACATTACCTTTCTCTGAAAAGGTCTTTGAGCGCTAATGCTGGAACGTGTTTTAAACTAGCACAAATATTACTACTAATAGATAAGATTGCTTTACTTAAAAAACCATTTCAATAATTTTTCTATTATTCACAGTAGACTGAAGAAAGCTCTGACTTCTTGTGGGGAAAAAATGAATTCAAAGTTCCAGAGTTTTGGAAAAATTCTAAGGTACAAAGAGTGCATCTACACATGACTGTACAATGAAGTAACTGCTAAAAATAAACATGCACTGTGCATGCAGTGGTTACTCTGCCATGGTTTAGTCCAAAATGGAGTACTAGAGCATGTCACAGTAATGATGTCACCATAGGACAATGTGTAGATGCACTCAAAAGGAAGTTTAACTGGAATTATGTACTTACATAACAACAGCTAGAAAGCCTGACCATTAATGGCATAGCATTATAAATTTGACTGCAAGAGTAGTCTTCCTCTTCTGTACTGTATACAGTCTCCTTGTCTTTTCACTGTTTATTGGGCACATCTACATGTGCAGGAAGTCACAACAAAAATCACTGTGCATTAGATTAATGCACAGTAAGCTATTTTTGGTAGGTGTTTACATATATAGAGATCTGGCATTAAATTTACTGGCAGAGCCCCGCAGCCGTGCCATGTTCCTGTGGCCACTGTGGGGAGCTCCAGTCTCCAGACCAGCGCTGCCTCATGTCCAGTCATTTCCCTGCTTTTCTGCCTCATACTGCCTCAGCCCCATGTGGTTTCTGGCTGCATCGCCCAACTGGGAGCACAGGGCCCACGCTGGTACCCCGGTGTGTGGGTGTGTGCGTGTGCATAGCGAGGGACTCTGTGTGTGTGTGTGTGTGTTCATAGTGTGAGTCCCACATGCATACCCCAACATACACATGCACCCACAACCCCTTCACACTGTCATACATACAGATCCCCACACCCAGAGCACCTCCCACACATCCCAGCCACCCCTTCTGCCACACAGCCCCTGATAAGGCCCACACCCACCCACACCCTGCATATCCACATACATCCACATGCTCCCTCACCCCACACCTATCCACCCACACAGACACCCCCCACATCCCATGTACCCAGACATTGAGTCCCCCACTAACCTATACCCACCCCCATGTCCTCCACTCCCCACCAAAATAATACAAGAGTAAGAATTCATATTAAGTTACTATATACAATCACCTCTATGTACAACAAAAACACATGCCTGCTATGGGACAGGGAAATCTGGGTGAGGGGGATCAATGCTGACCTCGTGAAGGAACACCTTGAGAAGCTGGATACCTTCAAGTCAGCTGGCCCTGACAATCTGCACCCCAGGGTACTCAAGGAGCTCTGGTGTAGTGCCCGAAGACTGGAAGAAGGCCAATGTGGTGCCGATCTTCAAG
>NW_017728950.1:41532790-41546716 GCF_001723895.1 Crocodylus porosus
GAGGTGGTTCAAGCAGCTACATTGAACACCTTCAAGAGTAAATTGGATGCTTATCTTGCTGGGATCCTATGACCCCAGCTGACTTCCTGGCCTTTGGGCAGGGGGCTGAACTCGATGATCTCCCGAGGTCCCTTCCAGCCCTAATGTCTATGAAATCTATGAAATTTAAATAGGACAAAAATTCAGTTTTAAATCAAATTAATGAATATTTTAGATGTTCACTTTTTAGAATATAATTTAGCATTTTTCTGGTTCTGAGATGGCAAAACTCCTTGTTGAAAGGAGTACATCTGGGGGCAAGGGGAGAGACTTCTGGTGGCAAAGATCAGGGGTTAGGGGGCAGGAGAAGATGGCAGCCAGGGGTGGGGCACCTGTCAAGGGGAAGGGCTACCCACTCAGCCCTCAACAGCTTGCCAAAACTGGGTAAATGGCCCTCCACCCAAAATAATTGCTTGCCCCTTCACTACCCTGTTGCTGCTGATGCTTCTGGTGCTCCGGGTGCACTTGCACTCTTGGCTTGGGACCCTGAGCTATGATAGTCCAGAGGGCAAGCCCAGGCTGCCCCACAACCTCCACCACCATCTGGAGGGCTACCTGTGGTAGTGCTACACATTCCTGTCCCCCACTGCCAAGGACAGCATTGCTGCCAGCATTAACACCTTCCTCAGCATGTGAGAGGCCTATGTGCACCTAGATGCAGGGACACAAGCTGCTCAATAAAGCTTAAACTGTGTCCTACCTCTCTGCATGCTGTTGGGGAGGGGGAGGGGAACCTGGGTCCAGGGGAGTGCAGGTGGGCACGGCAGGGAGCGGGGGCTGGGGCTGGAGCTGGGGGCAGGGATGGGAACTGGAGCCAGGAGGACACTCCCCACAGTGCAGGACTTACCTCATGTCTGAGGCTGGCAGGTTGGTGTGGGCCTCCCTATCAGCCATAGGATATCTGCAGCCCATGAGGCACAGCAGGCCAGTGCCTGGCCAGGGACCTGCCCCCTCCCCACCCCCCAGGAGGAACTGGCACTGCTGATGCCCAGTGGTAACAAGGTTGGCCACTTCTCAAGGTGGGGTCTGGGACTACAGTGATGTTGAGGCAGCTGCTGGCCAGACCTGTCCAATCTGCTAGTGGATGCAGCAGCTGGGGAGGTACACAGTGCATGGTGCTGAACTCCCAAGGACCCCTCCTCCAGTGATGTGTCACTGGAGGGGTCAGGATAGGGCTGGGGTTTGGGCAGGCCACATATGTTGGTGAACACTGAAGAGTTGAGGCCTGGGCCTTGGGGTGCCAAAATGTTGATCAGCTGCCACATGAAGGGCATGGTCTTGCAGGCATGACCAGACCGATGATTGTGGTCAGTCATAGCCACCCATTGTGCCTGCAAGGCATCTTTATGTGGCACTGGAAGGCTCAGGTATGCATATGTGGGCAGGGCTGGGCCTCAACGGGGAGGATGAGGATGACATTGTTGGTTTTGCACCAGCTATCTGGTCCCCCCATACAGCTGTCCCTGTGTGGCCAGACCTGGACAGTGACCAGAAGCACTAAGCACAGGGGCATGGCCAGGGACTGGGAGATGTGCAGCAGAGGCAACGCACCACAGCACCTGCAAACACAGGATAGGCTGCTGGGGGTGAGCAGCAGCAGGGAGTAGATATTGACCCAGCTGCCAGAGACAACCAGCCAGCAGCCCTGGGGAGATCTCAGGGCTGGGCAGGGAGTGCGGCACATTGCAGCCCTTTACAATACTCACCTGTAGAGCAGCAGCAGCAGCTCTACAGAGGCTGCCTGTGTCCCGTCTTGGGGAGCACACAGGGCCTGCAGTGCTCCTGTGCACAGAGCAGGTTTGTCTAGGCTCTTGGTGTGCATGCCACAGGGCACAAAATGGTGACCGACTTTTATAGCCTGTAGTTAGGGGCTGCCACAGAGGCACCTCAGCCCTAGGTCAGGAGCAGCTCCTAGCCAGGAGCCCTGGGGCTGGCCTCAGGCTGGCATCCTAGTAGATGGACAGACCCATCACTAAATGTAGCACCAGGTGACATTTACATGTGCATTACTGTTCTTTAGCTACAGGTATCAAATTTAGTTGCAATTAGCCATTTTTACTGTGCAGTAAGGCCATACATGTGTAGACATGTGCAGTGCAGTAAATTAGGCTAAGGCACATTAACACATCTCATGTAGACATGCCCATTATGATTCTTTTTAGAACATTTGGGCTACAGAATTTCCAGCTACTCTGTTTTATTTATTTTGAGTAAATGTTCCCAATCCTATAGTATGCATTCACATAAACACTATGCCGTCAGCCAGAATGAGCTTACAATCTGAAAAACAAACGATAAAAATGAAAGGAGACCCAGTAAGGTAAAATGCCATTGCATATTCTGTTATGCAGAGCTAAAGTTTCTACAACCAATTATCTTGGATGTATGTTTTAACTGAGAGTGCATTCTGCTGAGGAGTTAGTCATTAGCTTCTGGGTTATTGTATTTGGCCAACAGAGTCTGAGTAACTGGATACCATGCTTATAACCACTTTTAGTCCTGAGAGGTGAAACCCATCCTTTGCAACCAAGGCTAGCCTATAGGGATGCACTTAACTCCTCATTTTAGGGCCAGATATGTAAATAAGTATTCCTTTCTCATCCCAGTCTTATTTTATTCTCTCAATAGAATAGCCAGAGGCCCATTGTTCAGAGTCCCATAGGTGCTAATGATTCCCTGTATCACTGTGGCATTTGCAGCTCTCTGACTTGCTGACAATAAGTGAAATGTATAACCTTGTATCGATCCTATATACCTTGGCTGTGGCCTACTGAAATTTTCCCTGATTGCCAATAAGAAACTGTACTCCACAGCTTACAGAGCTGGGACTCGCAGCTAATGATGTTTCAAAACAGTAACAATATATCAATCCTGACAAAAAATATTAAGTCATTGCAAAGTTGTATCTACTTTCATATTTACATAAAAAGGACTTTTTTTTCCAAATGTGTCTGAATTGTAAAATGTTTTCACAGTTATCACAACATTCAAAGATTAGTTTGTACACCTTCGGTATGGTGTGCTACATTTCTCAGTGAAACTGATGGGCAAACTGGGATAATTTTTAGCATTTATGCAATGAATCTTCAGACTCTCAATTTTAGTCCATAAAGTTTTAATATACACAGTGATTCCATATTATACATTTTCACTCTACTACAAAATAGCTTTCTTTTACATCAGGGTATATCAAGTGTATTTTCAGAAAAGCTAATTTGTTCATTTGTGGAATAACCAGTTTGTAAAGGCAATTAATGACATGTACATAAAGAGTTTGGGATAGAAGTCAGGGTCTTGAAGAAATGCCATTTCTAAACTTAGATGGGTTTTATTGGTTCTTCAAGCATTTCCGTCTGCAGTTATTAATTATCTAGGCTACTGCTATGTCTCTGTGTCTAAAGTCTATGTTTTCTGATTCTAGTTTTTATTGTTGTCACAAACTGTTTGGGGGAGGGGAGGAGGTTATTTTTTTTCCTCCCCAATAATAAAAAGGAAGTTATTATCCTTTCCCTTACAACTGTTTAATTCTATGAACTTAAATTCTATTGATTTCAATATATAGTCATACAGCTGCACATTTACACACATACAACATACAGAGAAAAATAGTTCAAAAGAGGAAAAGGATATAGCAATAGTTGCCCTTCTAAGTAGATATTAAGATCTTCCATATGGCAATATGTATACACTTTAGTTTATCCTTTTCTTGATTGTGTGTCAAAATCAGAAAAGGAAAAAAAAGTATCTTACCAGACTTTTTGGTAAAATAGTATTACAGATACTTCTGAAACACACTTGACCCTTTAAACAGCATTTTAATATACATGTATTTATTTTAGAGATTCCTGGAACATTCATATTAAAAGTAAATATTTCTAATGCAAACACTTTGTGATAAATAATAAAGGGATAACAAACAGTCTGAGATAAAGCTAGGTTCAAAACAAGGGACATTGCACAACTGAGGACATTAAAAGTATATTTCTAGTATGAGGTTCATGATCAAGAAGTAGCTTCCTACTAATCCCTTTAACATAAATAATACAGGCATGATTTGCCAGATTAATTCAATAGAAAGGACTGAATTCAGCTGAATCTAATTCTGGTTCTTGGATCCTAGGATATACATTTAAAATTATATACTTAATTCAATGATTTTCAAATGAATAGCATTGGGAGGTTTGCTGAAATTTTTAGGTAGACATGGCATTGATATTATGTTACTTCTTAATTATAATTTACTTCAGTACCTTTGGATCATATTCAAACTCTCACTGCAAGTATATACTCACCTTTAGAGCAGTAATATTTCTGTTCTTTGGATATTTTGTTTTACAACCCTTCCTTCAGCTTCTACCTCATCCTACTGTTTATTTGTTTCCTTCATTCTCCCTCCTGTATTTAGTGATATTTGACCATAAATGTTCATCTTAGTTTTCAGTAAAGGTTTAATAAAAAAAAAAAAAAAAAAAAGGAGTTAATTGGTGAGTTTTCATAGTGCTAATAGGTAATTACTTTTAGGGAAAAAATGCTAGTCTAGTATTTTATTAAAGTTAAAATCAATTTACAATTGTCATATACATGAAAAAGTACATCAAATTATTTTTTAGAATTATGGTTATTTATATATTAACATGCAATAGGTCAGTCAGTAAGGAATCACAAGTTTCTACTAATGTCAATGTTAATCTATTAAGGAGGGTAAAACCAGCGGCGATGTACATACTGTACAGGAATCATGAACATTTGTACTAAATGCAAGTGAGTATGTTTAATTTATATGCCATTTTCTATACAATATTTATTCTTACACTATCCTCAAATTGCAGCCAGTCACTTAACAAGACCTAACTTGACTTAGCTGTGTCTCGTCTGAATTTTAAAATATTTATTTATTAGAACTTTGTTATGTATTTAAGTAGTGATGGGCTAATAAAAGATATCACCTACAAAAATCTGTGTGTCCATTAGAAACTACTGGAATGTAGTAAGATTTGTAGTAGGACAAAATTGTGTTTTTGACAATAATGGAATCTCACAGAACTATACTATGATAATTTAAGTGGGTTTAGTGAATGTCTACCTAACAACTCAACCATAGGATACTGTTTCAAGGTCCCCTGGAAAAAATCTCAAAGCATCACAAATACTTTAGAAAGCTCTGTTGAAAACTCTTCTTCAAAGTCATCTTCCTTGTTTATTATTCTGACTGTGGTGATCAGACACTTCCACTCAACTTTTTTGTCTATTAAGAATTTCTTCTAATGTTTTTCTATTACCATAGCACATAGAGACTGAAACAAAGGTTGGGCCAAATTGTGCTACACATTGTAAAACAGTTTATCCATAAAGAGAATACAACTAAATAGACATGATAGACAAAGTAAAGATTGGAGAAAAGAAGGATTATTATCTTCAATTTGCTGATGGGAAACCAAGACAATCAGATGAAATTACTTCTCTAAGGTCACTCATAAAGTCTGTGGTAATGTTGAATGCTGAATCCAAGTTTCTTCAGACCTGAGACGGTGCACAACTCACAAGACCATTCTTCCTCGGCAATACTTTGCACTATATCGGTTTTATCTCTCTCATTTTCAAAAGGTTATACACAACTGTCCTTCCCCATTTGTATGTACTTTTGTCTTTCAACTAATCATCTCCTCTATCATTCAACAAAGGAGATGATGATCACTTGCCCATTATTCCAGCACCACTTCACATCCATCTTTTCTACCTCCTGGGCACAGGGGACCTTTACTAAACATATCCAAAAGTCCACTAAACATATCCAAAAGTCGATTCTTATAGAGTGAGTTCTCAAGACCCACGTCTTTCATACTTGCTGCAATAAATGGTTCCCACTATTAATAAATAGTCCTAACAGATTTATTTCATATATAATAGATTATGCATATTTATTTTGAAATAAAAAACAAAACCTATAGGCTGATCCTTTCAGTTTCAGTTCAGACATTAACATTCAGAATCATCCAAACAGTACAGAAGAACCACAAAAAATTAATTCTAAAAAACTTAAAAAACAGGAAACAATGAAAACGGTCACTTGCTAGATACGATCACCTGGAGTTTAGTTAAGTCTGGGCACCTCAATATGTCCAAATAAGTGCAACTAAATTTAATGCGCCATAAGCTAATGCACATTAAATGACTTGTGGCAGGTGTCTACATGTGCAGTGATTTGGGAGTAAAGCTAGTGCACTTGGCACTAAAGTTAGTCCCAAGTCCCTTCAGCCCTGCTATGTGCCCCTGTGGCCACCACGGGCAACTCTAAGCCTCAGGCCACATGCCTGCCAACATCTGGCAGCCATGTTGAAGCCAGACTGCCAGCACTTGACAGTCATCTTGGAAGCTCTGTTCCCTAGCCAGCCCTGTCCAGGAGTTCTTTGCCCAGCACAGTGGCAGCATGCACCCACTCCCTCCCTGCCCACCATACCTCCCTGTGCCAGGGCTGCCCCTGCCCCTACCCCTCCTAGCAGTGCCCAGCACCCTGCTGCTCCAGTCTGGCACCTGCCAGTGACAACCAGTGCCCTGGGTTACTGCTGGCTCCAGCAGCTCCCTCCCCCTGCCATCCAGACCCCAAGAGAGCCATGCACCTGCCAGTGGGAGCCAGAACATTCACTGTGGGAGGCCCTATTCAATCCCCTCCTCCTTCACACCCCACTTTAGTCCGCCTGCCCCGCTGGCCACACACCTCCTACCCCCAGCACCACTCTCAGGAAACTCACATGGGTGAAACAAAAAAAACTTTATTGCCTTTGTCACGGAGTGGGGCCTAGGAGCGGCCGTGATCCCACTAGTGCCTCCTACTGTGTCAATTAGGCGATCCAGCACCCTCTTATCTTGCCCGCCATGTCTTGTTGTTATATGATTCTAGAAGGGAGGCTGCCTTTGATCCCCTTATACACGGTGTTATGCTGAACTATCTCCCGTTCTGTATGAGGTGACTCAGTGCACCCCAGCCTTATGGGCAATACGTGCCTCCTACCTCCCCTTTAGCACGCCCCAAGCCTCGCAGCTCTTCCGGACGTTATCAGGTCCTTTTTTTTTCTGCGCCCTGCCCGGTGCCCCTGGGCTTGTCATGCAACCAGCGCCCCTCTATCCGTTAGCCCTCTCGGGCTGACTGACAGTACTCTTTCCAGTTGGGTTCAGGTGGCCGGAGCCTTACCTGGCCCCTCTTCGGGGTCCCCAACACTGCGAGCCCCTCTGGGATCCTTTTTCAGTCCACACCCCTACTAGGGTTTCTATCAATAGTATATGCCCACTCCTGGGGCTTTGCTTAAAACCTGCCCCCACCGGGACTTCTCTCTGTACTCACCCCCTCGTGGGGCTTCCCTCAAGTACACGCCCACTCCTGGGGCTTCTCTCTGCCCCCTCTGGGCTCTCTATAATCATGGACTTGCCCTCTCCAGGCTCGTCTCTCTAGTAGCACCCACTCTAGGCTTCTCCTCGTGTGGCTCTCCCCTTGGAACCTAACACGAGCCCCTCAGGCTTCTCACTGCTGCTCCTTGCAGTGGCGCTCAGGTGGCCTTAGCCATGCCTGGCCCCCAAAATCCTCTTTGCCCTTCTCAGGGCTGGGGTCTTATACCCCAACTATGGCGCCCTCACTGGCACTGTGTCCCTCCCCAGGGCTGGGGCAGTACACCCCACAATGCAACGCCACACTCCAGCACTGGGAGCACCCCCCACTCTACTGGGGTGCTCCTAAATGAGGCCTCCTCCATCCCCTTATAGCCTCACCCAGTCCTCCGGTGTAACAGTAACTAAACA
The DNA here is from genome assembly GCF_001723895.1 of Crocodylus porosus. Lineage (NCBI taxonomy): Eukaryota > Metazoa > Chordata > Crocodylia > Crocodylidae > Crocodylus > Crocodylus porosus. Next base: position 41,540,621 of record NW_017728950.1, read on the forward strand.
GAACCATAAGCCAAATGGCTGAAACACAACAATAAGCCTCCTGGCTATAACATAAGATCTAAGCCCACCTGGCTCTCTCACAAAGGCCTCCCAGTCAGGGTTCTCTCCACCCTCACCATGCTGTAGCTGCTTGGGTGGTCAGGCTGCAACAATCAATTCTGCTCTGCTCAGCTCTCCTGCAGACCTTCTGCACCTCAGGCTGCCAGAAGGGAACTGCTCCCTAAGGCTCCAACCTGAGCTGTTTATAAAGGCCCGGCCCTGCCCCCTTCTGGCCATGTGACCAGCCTGGTTGCTCCGGCAGCCATCACCTGTGCTGTCTCAGGGACCTTCAGCAGCCCTTATTCGTTCATAAGAACAGGGCACCTGCGTGACCCTGTGACAGCCATCATAAGCACCACCCCCATCCCTCCTTCCTCAACAAACAGTGCCCCTCCATCACCGTACCCACTGACCAACAATAAAAAAACACACTTACAAGAGGCAAACTATGTACATATTGAAAATTAATTACAATATTTTGGCTGTTCAAGCCCAGAATGGGGGGGGGGGGGGGCAGGGAGAGGGGTCCTAGGTGGAAGAGCCCTGGGGCAGGTGCCCAGCATCCCAGCACTTGGATGTTCCTCCATGGGTCCAGGGGCTGTGGCAACCCCCACATGTGGGGTTGTCATGAGGGGCCCTATTTTCAGCCATGTGGTGCAGAGGAGAGCAGCGGGGCTGGGCCCAGGCAGGTAGTAGCAGGTTCAGGGTGGGGGCCAGGCCAGGGGGTCTGGAGGGCAGGAGGCACCCTAGGACCTACTCCAAGAGCAAGGTGGGGGCTTGCTGCAGGGTGGCAGGTAGGACCAAGGGGCCGCGCAGGGCCACGGGTGGGAACTGGGTAGCAAGGGATGTGTATGCAGCCACCAGGACCAGAAGGGTCTCCATACTGCTGGAGATGCTCCAGGCACTTCTGCTTCAGGGCCTCCATGAGGACCCAGTGGTCTTTCTGTGTCAAGTCCTGTGCTTCTGCCTGGGCGAAGTCCTCTACCCACCAGACCTGCTCCTATACCTCCCACTCCTCTGCCACTACCACCAAATCCTGGAGCAGCAGGGTCCAGTCCCTGGTATGCTGCTGGTGCAGCCAGTGCATCTGGACCACTCCAGAGGTGGGTGGCAGTGACCCTGAGGCAACATTTCCACTGATGCTGGCGGGCTCTCTTCTGAGCCCAGATGTTGGCCCTGCAGAGGCAAGAGACTGAGAAGCCTTTTGTGAAAGTCTGAAGAATTCCAGAGATAAGATGCTGTGCATCAGGGCCAATGTGCTGCCAAGCCTCAGATCAGGGGTCATGCATGCATCGATGCCTAGTGACCATAGTAAATCAGCAGGGCAGGCCTGGGCCATGGTGGCACCAACTCAGTTCCCCATCCCCACCTTGCTACCCCAGGGCTGGTGGCCTGCTGGTGCTGGCTCCAGGCAGCCTGCCTCCCCCATCCCCTTCCCAGGATGGGCCAGATCAGGCTTCTGGTAGTACCTGCTGCCATGGCTCCAGATTCCACTCCCCTCTCCTCCCAGCACTCTGCTGTGCTGCTGCCCATCCCATGGCTCCCAGGCTTAGAGCATATGGGGCTCCTGGACAACTGGGGTGAGGGGCTCTGCTGGTGGCACTCATAGGGGTGCAGCCTGTCTCCTGAGGGTTGCAGGTCAGCTGCCAGACAAAGGACATGGACTTTTCAGCACAACCAGACCAACAACTGAAGACAGTCACAGCCATCCACTGTGACCACAAGACCTTGACCTTTATGCAGCACAGCCATGCCAACTGAGAGTGCCCTCACTCCCTCATCCCACCCAACAGGGCTTCATAAATGTGGGCGTTCAAATGCCAACCCCATTTGAACTGCCTCTGCATATTGTCATGGCCCCAGAGTGCCACAAGGTTGTGCACCTCCCCTTTAGGTCCAGTTGGGGACCCTGGCAATTGGCATGGGTGTGAACATGTGGGTGGGGCCAGGTCTTGACATGAAGGAGGATGACAACAGTATTTTTCCATACCAGCTCTCAGAGCCCCCTCATGGATGTCCCTGTTTGGCTGGCCTTGGACAGCTTCCAGCAGAGCCCAGTGCAGGGGCATAACCAGGAACTGGGTGCTGTGCGACAGAGGCACTTCACCACAGGACCTGCAAGTACAGGAGAGAGCTGAGGGTGAGCAGCAGCAAGAAGCAGGTGCTGGCCCTGCTGCCAGAGACAGGCTGCCAGGAGCCCTGAGAAGATCTCTGGGTTGCAGCAACCTGCAGCTCTTTGCAACACTCACCTGCAGCCAAGCAGCAGCTCCAGAGGGGGACAGGCTGAGTCTGCCTGTGGCCTGTCCAGGGGAGTACACAGGATCTGTTGGGCTCCTGCACAGAACAAAAGTCTTGTCCAGGCTCCTAGTGTGTATGCCCCAGGGCACAAAATGGCTTTTATAGCCTACAGCTAGGGGCTGTCAAAATGCAGCCTAGCCCTGGGCGGAGGAGAGGCAGCCAGCCAGGAGCCCTGAGGTTGGGCTCAGGCCAATCCCCTAGTGGCTGCACAGACCTCTCACTAAAGTTAGTGCTAGGTTGCGTCTACACATGCATTGGGGCATTTTAACTAATTGCATTGAAATTTGATACCTGTACTTGCAGGTATCAAATTTATGTGTGGTTACCCTAAATTTACCATTTTTAATGCACATTAAAAGCACACACGTGTAGACATGCACTCTTAATGTGCATTAAATTAGACTAATGTCCATTAATGCACCCTATGCAGATGTGCCTTCTCTGTCTATGGCAGGGCTGTCCATTGGATGAATGAAGCCATTTGAGAGAAGCAGTTTAACCATCTAATAGAAGTCATCTAGTAATGTCAGCAGTGCAATCTTTCCCCATGGTATATATCAAGGGTTTTCAACCTTTTTGAATCGTTGTACCCACTGGCAGCTGGATGCAGAGCAGTGTACCCCTGGCTGCTAAGTGTGTGGGGGGGTAGCCACCATGTGTGAGCTTTCCCTGCTCCTTGCATCTGACCAGCAGTGCAGCAGTGTGGGGCAGTGTATGGTGGCACTCCGTCTCCACCTGCCCACGTGTACCCCCTAGAGGTACCCCCAGTTGATAATTCCTGGTATATATTATAATGATAATGTTATTATACAGTGAAAAAAGTATTTAACTATACATACGGAGGTTGTTACATCACAAAGAGGTCTTTGAAGGATTGTACCTTATACTCTTTTTTGTTGTTGTATATTATACAGTAATTATTTGATCAATGGATTGTTGAGTGCTGACTGGCAGTTCAGTGTTCTATTCTGTCTTGCTGACCTTGCCAGCTAGCAGAAAATGTTCATTGTGCTATAGAGTTTATTTTTACTAGTATTAACTGGGATTTTAAAGGTTCTACATGCACTACTAAAATTGATCATCTGGCTCTCATATACTTATATCCATTTCAAATCATATACATCTTCTAAAGATTTGATTCAATAAAACAAACAAATTCTCTTTTCCCCATCAAGATGGCAATTTACAACAGATAATGGATATAGTTGGATAAGAACTTTTCTTTTTTTCAGTCTACGTGCATAATCAGTGAGAAAACAGATGCTTTCACTCATTTCCTGTTAATACTTGAAACCTTCTGGCATAAAGTTAATTTCAAGAGGTATTTTCAAGTATCGTGGTTAGAAATTTACAACTAAACAAAAGTACCAGTTCATTACTACCTAAAATATTTTGCAGAAATGTCTGTTTCAATAAACTTCCCCCCAAAAAGTTTTTGTTTTATTTTTGTTTTTTTAGGAAAAATCTGTCTTGTTTTCTGGCTGCAAACCTGGTAGGCTCATGGGTTGCATTGGCCTTATCATGAGGACTATCATAGATCTCAGTATCCCAGGTGTCCAGTACTTTCAGATGCCTTACCACCTAGTTGTGAGGTCTTGTAGTTGCATATCATTTCCCAGTTCATGCTTAGATTCTCATGGCTTCCTGTGGTCCTAAGTTGCAAGGCTCCTGAGTGAGCTCTGGCTTCCAAGTCATGTAGCTCAATATCAGCCTCATTGATGTAACAGGAGCCTGGAAGCCACAGCTAAGCCAGAAACCTGGGAGTTAAGACTCCCAAAGTCAAATTTAAAAAATCAAAACTAAGTAATTTCATATCCTTGGTATCATCTACCTTTCCACAGGAAACTTTGAACCTTCTACAATGACACTGTTTTCCACCCAAGAATTTCCTACAGAACAAAATTTCTGACTTTCAACTAATTTTGCTTCTAAGCTCCAAAAAAGGCAAATCAACAGCTGAATCCATACTAACAGTCAGTGGTAAGCACTAACAATTTTAATGGCAACTACCTTCTGTGATATATCAAGCACCTGCCAAACCACAAACACCTACTTTTTTAGTAGAAAACCATTACTTGAACTACCATCGTGTTAATGTATATAAGTTGATGTGAACATTTTGAGGCAGTCTGCCTCCTGCCAGAGTTCTTCTTGAGTGTATTATATATCTCAGCTGCCATCAATCTATTCTAAAAATATTGTCATCTACTCTAAATTTAGGAAAAAACATATTGCAATATGTTACACTTTATAATCTCATATATATATTACATATTAAAACAAAAATGCTCTCATTCCTCTTGCTTCTTTTGTATGTTTCACAAAGCCAGAGACAATAAAAATGCCATATGGTCTATGCAGCGTAGCCATAAAGAATAATATTTGGCAGTTTCTCCATAAAAAAGTGCTGCAGAAGTTGGATTTTTTTTCAGATCTGACAAAGTTATTAAGCATCTGAATCATGGAAGCCAAGAATAGAAAACAATCGATAAACTAGTCAGCTAGTCCAAGTGCATGTCCTTATGGGCTTGTTCTCTATGATATTGTTTATAGTTCTCTGTGCAATATAATTTAACAATTCCAAGAAAACTATTCCACTACCACTTGGAGACCATTCTGTAGACCGGTATCTCTATCTGCCAGCAGTTTTTATACGCTAAATATTTTTTGTTGTTAAATATAAGTTATTCTTTACAGGCCCAGTCATGAGGTAAAAGAACTGCTAGCGTAAGGTGTTAATTAAAATAGAGTATCTACCTTATGCTTCACTAAGCAATGCTTATGCTGTTGATCACAACAGCATAAAGGTCTTCTAGGGTCTGAGAGATCAGACCCTAGAAGACCTTTATTCCTTCCTGTTCAGATGGCTTTGCTGGATAGGATTCAGAGTAGGTAAATCTTTGATATTGGTCCATCCTCCCCAACATGTATGGACTCACTGAAGCCTGAATAGAAGAGAAAACAAGCTGTATAAGAGGATATTTGGAGATCAGTTTGTGAGTGGGAAAGAGAGACCAAATTGTGAATCACTGAGTCCTCTGGTCATAGTAAAGAGAAACTGTGAGGCACCAATCTTACTCCTTGTGAGTTATTATTAGAGACTATATTTACCTCTCAATGGATATGGCTACATAAGACATTTCCTGAAGAACTGCCTAATTAGCTCTGCACTAAAGTCTCAGTGTCTAAATATACAGCCCTATTAGGTCAGAGGGTACATATGCACATGCCCCTATGGCACCATTGTTACTGGACTGTCATGTAGTACTTCCTTTTCAAATAATACCAGTGGCTAGTATTATTTACTGTGCCACAATGCACATGCAGATGCTGGCAGGGCTGGCTGGGGCATGAGGGTGCTTCAGTGTGGAGGCTGCCTGCTAGCTAGCTCTGCACTGAAGCACCCTTGTGCCCCAGCACAGTATGTGGAGCTGGGTCAGAGCAGCCCCAGGCTAGAAGGTCCCTTGCCAGCCAGGGCTTCTCCAACCCAGCTCAATGTGCTGTGGTCTCAGGCGCACATAAAGATGCAGAGGCACTGAAGGCAAGGGATGTAGTTGTCATGGGTGACTTCAATTACCTGGACATCTGCTGGAAGGAACAGTCAGCCAGGTCGGAGTGTTCCAGGAGGTTCCTGGCCGAGATACAGGACCTCCACTTAATTCAGGAGGTGCACAGTCCCACCAGAGGAAATGCCCTGTTGGACCTGGTCCTGGCCACAGGCAATGACCTGGTAAGGGGCCTCTGGGTCCTTGACCTCCT
>NW_017728950.1:41546856-41565309 GCF_001723895.1 Crocodylus porosus
AGGGGTGACCATCCCAACAAAAAGCAAGGCGGGCAGGAGTGCCCGAAAGCCCCCCTGGCTCACCAAGGGTGTCCGGGAATGCCTGATTGCCAAAAAGCCGGCGTATACCCGGTGGAAGGGGGGTGCTATCTCCAAAGAGGAGTAAACCTCCTCTGCTCAGGCCTGTAGGGGGGCTGTCAGGAAAGCTAAGGTGGACATAGAGCTAGGACTTGCATCCAAAGTCAAAGATAACAAAAAGTCCTTTTTCAAATACATAGGGAGGATGAAGAAAGCACCAGGAAATGTGGGGCCCCTGCACGATCCTCTGGGCAATCTGGTGGTTGCGCCAGAGGAGAAAGCACACCTCTTTAACCAATTCTTCACCTCTGTTTTCTTGGGCAGAGACCGGGACTTCCCCACTGTGATGCAAGGCAGACTCGAGGGGAACGCCTCCAGATCTCAGGTTGGGGAGAACCGGGTTAGAGAGCTTCTGGAGTGGCTGGATGTGTTCAAATCAGCGGGTCCAGATGCTCTCCACCCCAGGGTGTTGAGGGAGCTAGCAGGGGTTATTGCAGGGCCCTTGGCAAGGCTTTATGAGCACTCGTGGTGCTCAGGCCAGGTGCCAGATGATTGGAAGGTAGCCAACATGGTCCCCATCCTTAAAAAAGGGAGGAGGGAGGACCCGGGCAACTATAGGTCCGTCAGTCTTACCTCAATCCTAGGGAAACTCTTTCAGAAGATCATTATGGAGCACATCTGTGAAGGGCCAGCATCAGAGATAATGCTCAAGGGCAACCAGGACAGTTTCATTAGAGGCCGGTCATGTCAGACCAACCTGATTGCCTTTTATGAGCAGGTCACAAAAGCCTTGGATGCAGGTGTTGCCGTGGATATAGTCTTTCTGGACTTCAGCAAGGCCTTTGACACCATCTCCCACCCCATCCTCATTAAGAAATTCGGTGACTGTGGCATTGATGCCTACACAGTCAGATGGATTGCAGATTGGCTGAAGGGTCACACTCAGAGGGTGGTGGTGGATGGGTCATATTCAACCTGGGAAGTGGGCAGCGGAGTCCTCCAGGACTCGGTCCTTGGGCCCACGCTGTTCAATCTCTTTATCAGTGATTTGGACGATGGGGTGAAAAGCACCCTGTTTAAATTCACTGATGATACCAAAATTTGGGGTGAGGTGAGCACGCTAGTAGGGAGGGAAAGACTGCAGCAAGACTTGGATAGGTTACAGGGGTGGGCTAGGAAAAACAGGATGCATTTCAATACTGACAAGTGCAGGGTGCTGCACTTGGGCAGTAGTAACCAGAAGCACACTTATAAGATGGGAAACTCCCTTCTTGAGAGCATGGAGGCAGAAAGGGATCTTGGAGTCATTATTGACTCCAAGATGAACATGGGCCCACAATGTGAGGTCACGGTTGGCAGGGCTAACCAGACCTTGCTGTGCATCCATAGGTGCATCTGTAGCAGGGCCAAGGAGGTGATCCTCCCCCTCTATGCAACACTTGTCAGGCCACAGCTGGAGTACTGTGTCCAGTTCTGTGCGCCCCACTTCAAGAGGGATGTGGACAACATTGAGAGGGTCCAGAGGAGGGCCACCCAAATGATCTGGGGACTACAGGGCAGACCCTACAATGAGAGACTGCGGGACCTGAACCTGCTCAGCCTTCACAAGAGAAGGCTGAGGGGGGACCTGGTGACAGTCTATAAAACTCACTGGGGGGGACCAGAAGGGTTTGGGAGAGACCTTGTTTCCCCTAGCACCCCCTGACATAACAAGGAATAACGGCCACAAGTTGTTGGAGAGTACATTTAGATTAGACATCCGTAAGAACTGCTGCACAGTTAGGGCAGCTAGGATCTGGAACCAACTTCCAAGGGAAGTGGTGCTGGCTCCTACCCTGGGGGTCTTTAAGAGGAGGCTTGATGCCTACCTAGCTGGGATCATTTGAGCCCAGTTTTTTTTCTCCTGTCCTTGCAGGGGGTTGGACTTGAAGATCTATAAGGTCCCTTCTGACCCTACTTCTATGATTCTATGATGCAGCACCTGGGAGCTCAATGTGCATCAGAGTTTATTGTTCCATGCTAATATCACATGTAGATGTACCCAGTAACTACAGACAGCAGTGAGGCATTTTATCATCTATGTAGATATCTGAAGTGGTAAATACTGAATAGGTTTTAAACTCTTTATCAGTATGTCAGGTACTGCATGGTATCCATTGCTAGTGCCTAATAATCCCCTTAAAATCTCTTCCCTCCCTGCTGTTTACACCATCCTAATACTTGATCAAGTGCTGGAGCTGTCTATACCTGCTCAGCTGTTCTATACTTGTTCCACTTTTCATAAGATGCTATTTTAGTAAATATATGTGGCTAGTTTCCCTAAGACATTCAAACATGACCTTGCAGTCTGATTAGTACAACCCTCATGCTGGATCATTAGCTCATTAAAGCAGATATTTGGGGGGTAGGGGGTAGGAGAAGGTTAGAGGGTGTTAAAATGGCAGCTTGATCTATGGTAAGCTGGGATGGTGGGGGCTAGTGAGTGGGGGGCAAGAGGGATCTGAAAGAATGATAGGGAGGCAGGCAGCATCCACAGGACAGATTGGGGAGCAAGTGGTATCTATGGGAGTAATGGGAGGGCAGACACCATTTGCAGGAGGGATCAGAGTGTTTGGGAGGGCAAGCGGCATCTGTGGGGGGTTGCTGGGTTCAGGAGGTTTTGGTTGCATCAGGGGGACTCACAGGTTCTGCAGGGGTAGTGTGTTGGGAGGAATTGGGGCTATTTTTAGCCACCTGACTTCCACTAGTGAACCTACCCCCCACTGATACTTACTGTCTAGGCTGCCAGCAATAGCAAACTTTGATAAATCCAGCATCCAGAGTAGCTTGTGGGATGTAGGGTTGATGGAGGGGGGCCTGGCTGGTCTGTGGAAGGGTAAAGGGGGAGGAGAGGCGGGGGGGAGGGACTAAAAATAGACTGGTGCTGAATGGGTAGGTAAAGCGCAGCCCCAGTGCTAGAGCCAGTGACTGGACTTTCCCAGCTTGAGATCTGTGCAGGTAACTGTACAGAAGTTCAATGCACTGGTCTAACCCAGATCAATTAAGTGTGAGTGTACATCAGTCCACATCTATCTTGGACTAGGTCTTGCTATTTTTAATCAGTCTATGCATGAAACTAAAATTAATTCAAAGTCAATCAATACACACAGTGTTACGGTGTAGTAAGGTGTCTATGTGTGCATTACTGCATAGTAACTAATTGGATATAAATTTGATGCCTGCATGACCCAGGTATCAAATTTATGCTCGAGTCAGCATAAGTCATCATATTTACTGTGCAGTACAGGCATGCACATGGAGATCCATGCCTGTACTGTGCAGTAATTTTGGTTACTCTGCGGTAAAGGTACAGGTGTAGATGCACCCACAGGGTAATATCTGAGCAATTTCTTCATGGAGAAAAACATCTTGCATGGGGTCTTTTAGATCTCCTCTTTTTCCATTTGATATCTCTTATAACAAACCTATCAACCTGTGGAGCCACCAAAAGTTGTACCTATCTCTACAAAGTTGGCTGGGATGACCTAAGCTCAGTTCCGTAATGCACTGTAGTAGAAATTAACTGTGGTATCTGGCAGTGCTGGTGAAACTCCAGATGAGGTAGACAGTGTCTCATTAAACATGATAGTACATTAGTACTGGAGCTGAATGGGGGACAAAACTGTATTTTGTAAGAGATTCTAAACTTTGACTTTATTCTGAAAAGACCTTTCAAAATTCTGCCATTAATAAAAAGTAGTCTAAAAAATAGTAAAACATTTCATTTTAATTTCCATTTTGATCATATTTTTTCAAGATAGAATGATTTTAAAAAAATCAAGATGAAAAGTTAACTCAAATTGAAATTTCAACATTTCATCCTAAAAATATGAAAAAATGGAACCTTTCAGTGCTCTTGAATCTTCTGTCCCCTGCTCTCAGTTTTGTTCCTCAATAAATTTTTCATAAATTTGATATGTTTTAGTGAAATATTCTGCCTAACGGAGTGACATTCTCTGCTTGAAAATGGTTCCATTGAAGACTTAGTGACCAGGTGTAGTTAAGGCAATGTTGATTATATTAGCTACCCATTCAATTAAACTAAATTAAATTAAATTAAAAGACAAATGTAAGGAACTATGGAATGTTCAACACAGTCTATACTTCTTAAAATCAGTTAACTTTTCAGGATGCTTATATATAAAACTTTAGCAAACCAACTTTAGGTAACCATTTTTAAAACTTTGTTTTTGTAAAGCACAGAAGTAAGTCATTAAGCAGATAACATAACATCATGGTTAATGACATAGGAATTCCTGGTTCCACAAATAGATATCTTTTTACCATTGTATCCAGCATTTTTGGAATTCAAGTCATTAGGAAGTTTTTATTTGTGTAATTTGATCGTTTCTATGAATTGTTTTAAATGCATTCCATGTATTGTTGCTTTGCTCAAAAGTCATGATTTTCTTTTTAAAAACATTCATATTATGTGTATTAGCATGGATAATTGATTATGTATGGCTTAGAATTTCAAGGTTATGTTATTGCTTTCCTGATGTTATGTTTGATCAACTAGCTTTTCCATTAGAATGAATATCCAACATTTTTGGTTTAACAGGAAAACATGTGGTTCAACAGAATATCTGTTGGATTATGTAGTGTATTTGATAATGGAAATTATAAGTGAGATGTTCACAATAAACAAAATGACAGAAAAATATCAGCTGAAAAAAATCAGAGTTTACAAACCTTCTAAAGAGATGAATATAAGGAAAGAAAGTGAAGCAGTGCATGAAAGGGAGCGCATACCGATTGTAACAAAGGGCATTTTTACGCATGCTCCAGGAGTAGAGGGGAAGGGGGGCACACTGTAATTAGAGCAGCTCTGAGAGCTGCTCTATTCAAAGTGCCTAGATCATCTCATGTGTCACCATCCCTACACTTGAAAATGGTGGCGGGGCACTTAATCTAAAACTCATCAAATAAGCTTTAATTAAAGTATGTCCTCCATCATTTTGAACTGTAGGGCTGCTGATACATGAGACATGGAGGCTGGCTGAATCACAGTAATTACTACGCTCCAGCAGGCTCCATTAATCTGAAGCACAGAGCAGCCTCCTGGCTTGTGTATAAGTACCCAAACCTACTAAATCTTGGGGGATTTGTGGGGTGTCAATCATGTTTTCATGCATCTGTTGTTTCGATGTGACTTGTTTGGTTTCACTGGAAAGCTCATGTTGTGCTGAATCCATTTAATGTTACTGTTATCACAATATAGATTATGTTATGCTGTATATCGCTTCATGATTTTGAACATGGTTTAGTCAAAGTCTCTTAGGGATGTATACTTAGGGAAGGAGAGCTAGCATAGCTGCTAAATACCTCTGGCTATTGTGATAATAAGACAAGAACAATTGCCATTCCCAATCACAGACAGAGGAACCACTGGGGGATGGGCACTCAAATTATTTTCTGCTGGTAATGGGGCAAATGAACTCCTCTATAAAAAAGCCATCTGAGAAAAATGGCTCATCAGCCAAAGGAGTGCAGATATCCCAGGAAGATACACTTCTGGGGAATTTCGGAGACTCATAAAGAATTGGACAATGTTGATGGAGTATGAGGGGAAAGGCTTAGGGTCATTTAGGAGGGTATCTGTGTGGTATGCTTGGTCTGTTTATTTTTCCCTGGATGAAGCAGGGTCCAAAGCCCCAGCAGCCAGGACTGACAGAATCAGTAGGAAGGGTGATTTTTGGAGATATAGGCAAGACTCTCAGGAAACTAAGTGGTATCCAGTTGAGAAGGTAAGAAACTGTCCTTTTGTTCTGTCTCCAAAGCTATGGTCAGTTTTCCTTGTGTAATCTTACTCTTTTATAAAAAATCCTTTTTTTGTTTGTCTTTTTACTGACTACGTGGGGTGAAAAGTGATCTCAGAGGAAGTGATCTTTTAGGCTAACTCATTCTCTGGAAAGCTAAAATTTCTTCTACAGCCCAAAGTGGTGACCACCTAGGTCTGCCAGAGATTCTCCTACTGCATATGTGATGTTCAGTGTAAGGGCAGTAGAACTGAGGCTTGCAGAATTAAGGAGTTATCCAAGAGCAAACTGGTCAAGTTTGGGACAAGAGGTGAGACAGTTGGGAGAAACTCAAGGCTCTAGGAGTACTAAAGGGTTCCAGCAAGATAAATGTCCATATGCTTCTTGAAGGTTTCCAGAGTGGGTGCTTGCACCACCTCTGGGGAGAGTCTGTTCCAGGCTTTGGGAGCTTGGACAGTAAAGAAGTTTTTCCTTACGTCTGGCCTAAAACTGTCTTGCAGGAGTTTGTGACCATTGGACCGTGTCATCCCTTGGGGTGCTCTGATGAACTGGTGTTCCCCCAGATCCTGATACACACCCCTCATGTACTTATAGGCTGCCACGAGCCTGTGCTTCTCCAGGCTAAAGAGTCCCATAGCTCACAACCTCTCTTCATAAGGCCTGTTTTCTTGCCCTCTGACCATGTGCGTGGCTCTCCTGTGGACTCTTTCAAGCTTCTCCATGTCCTTCCTAAATTGTGGAGCCCAGAATTGGATGCAGAATTCCAGCTGCAGCCTCACCAAGGCCGAGTACAGTGGGAGGATGACATCCTGGGTCTTGCTCGATAGATGCAAGCCAGAGTTTTGTTCACTTTGCCAGCTGCAGTATCACATTGGTGGCTCATATTCATCTCTTGGTCAATCATGGCCCCCAAGTCTCTTTCAGTTATGGTGCCAGTAAGTGTAGCATTGCCAAGCCTATAAGTATGATGTGGGTTGGTATTCCTAAGGTTATTCATTTCTCTGTATTGAATGTCATCAGGTTTTCATCCACTCACCTTGCAAGCCTATTGAGGTCGGCCTGGATCATCAGTCTATCCTCAAGTGTGGACACTTTTCCCCAGATTGGTGTCATCAGCCAACTTGCCCGGTCCACTTTTGACATCAGTGTCCAGATCATTTATGAAGACATGAAAGAGTACAGGTCCAAGAACAGAGCTTTGGGGGATGCCACTAGTCACCGAGTGCCATGTTGATTTGGTTCCAGCAACTACCACTCTCACCTTGGAGTCAGTTCCCCAGCCATCAGACTGTGGACTAGTCGAGGCTGCAGTTGCCCAATTTTTCCATGACGAAATTATTGGACACTAGGTCAAAGGCTTTTTTAAAGTCCAAATATATTACATCAATCTCTTCCCTTTCCAAGTGATACATCACCTAGTTATAGAAGGAAATGAGATTGGACAAACAAGACCTACCCACAACAAACCCATGCTGGCTATCCCTCAGAATGTTGCCTTCTGTTAGCCTGTCAAGAATGGTTTCTTTGATACTTTTTTCCAAAATCTTCCCAGGGATTAAAGTCAAACTGATTGGCCTGTAGTTTCCTGGGTCTTTTATCCTCCCTTTCTTGAAGATGGGCAGCACATTGGATCTCTTCCAATCTTCAGGTACTTCACTCAAGCACCACAAATTCTTGAATATCCTTGCCAGTGGCTGCACTATGATGTATACCAGTTCCTTTAGCACTCTTGGGTGCAACCTATCTGGACCAGCTGATTTATGTGGGTCCAATCTCTCAAGATACTTCCTCTCAAGATCCACACCAATGGTGGGCATATATTCATTCATCTTTGCCCTGGTCATCCCACATCATGTTAGGCAGGGTGTTCCCTTTGGGCTGGTGAAAAACTGATGCAAAGTAATCATTAAGCAGATTAGCTTTTCTCTGGGTGTTGGTAGTCAGCTGTCCCGGCTGGTTTAGCAGGGGTCGAATGTTGCCCTTGTTTTTCTTTTGACTCCCCACATATCTGAAGAAAAACTTTTTATTGTCCTTGATTCATGTGGCCAGATGGAGTTCAGTTACAGCTTTGGCTTTTCTAGTTCATATAAAAGTAACTGCTTACCCTCATATCCTAGAAGAAACTGAACTTTCTGGTTCTGCAAACATAATAATATGCTCCTATCCTGATGTGCCCTTCATATGAAATCATTCAACTCTATATGCTGCGACAACTGCCCGCAACTTGTGCCATCTGCTAACTTCTGCCAAAGATTTAATTCATTTTAGCTACTGGGCAGGTGTCATGGCTTCTAGACTGGTGCAGATACATCATTCACAATGTCTTCAGTATCTTATTGAGATTTTTATACCAGCGTTCATACTTTATATGGGAAATATGTGCCATTTTTAGAAAATCATGTCATTCTTTCATTCACTTTGCTTGATCTTTTCACCATGGCTTGTGGCAGAAGTACTAATCACTTATCTGGATGAAAAATGGGCAGAACTTACATACACATATGAACTCCAGTTGGAACAAATACAGGATATTTCCTTTAAATGCATTCTACATTTAAAAAAAATGAATTTAGTCACAATATCTTGTTGTTCAAAGACATTCTTGGTTGGTAAAAAATTGCCTTTTAAAGTCATTAGATAATTTACATTATAGTTCATCTTAGAAAGACCTCTGGCAAAAATGCAATTCTGTACTAACTTTATATTCTGTTCCAGACTATTTAAAAGAAAGCACCATCAGTTTTGCTCGCTAAAGTACTCCGCAATTTTCCTGAGCAACAAAATACTTGTCACACATTTTATGTAAAGGTAAAATGCATCCTGCTAAAGATATCAATTTAAGGAAAATTATTGAGGAAAGGTTATGCCAACTTCACTTCAGAATATATTAAAAGCAAAATTCTTGGTGAAAATATACATAGACACCTGGGGAATACATGCACCTAGGAAAACCAATATAAAGAAATAATAAGTCTCATTTAGCATATATATATAACAGCAAAAGTGGATCCAGGATTTTGTGAAGTGGGGTGTGGGAGCAGCAATTGGTGCTGCACAGAAGGCTGCACCCTTTGCTCCCAACTTCCTCCCATCTCCCACCCAACAGGGTGGACAGACCTTACCATGGGAGCAGCAACCAAGTAAGCAGGTAAGAATTCCCCTTGACATCCCTTCCCTGCTCAGATACAGATGCCCTCCCTCCTGTTCCATTTCCCCTTTTCCCACCTGATGTTGCCACTGTCCCTACTGGGAACCCAAATGTGCCCCCTACATGCTATGTTAGTAAACTAGTAATGCAGAAGGGAGTTTTGTGGGTATTCACCAATCCAGTAATCGCATGCCTTCAATAATACATTCCATAATGGTTGCATCTCTCTTATACCACAAGAGTTCAGATGGAAATTAATTTACCTGTATTTCAGGTGATCGGACTCTTGCCCACAACCCAATGCCCACTGCTGTACTTAAGTAGCCAAAGTTGTACCACAGCACTTCTCTTTATATATGATATATAAATAGTATAGACATTCCTAATTGTCCCTAAAACATGCCTAAATAGCTATAGCACAGTGAATGCTCTTTTGCAACTAGACATATTTTTCCAACTTTGAAAAAAAGTTTAAATTAATAGGAAAATATTAAATGTAAAACATACAAAGCCTGTTGCTTAAAGCTATTGGGCCAAATTCACTTCTGGTGTAATTAGAAGACATAGTCCCACCACAGTTAACAGTCCCACCAATCCGCAGCAAAATTGGCCCCTTTCTTCCTTTACTTAATTTTTCACAAAGTGTACTAGTTTGAGTTCATAGCTTCATAGGGTACGATAAAAGAAAAAGAGCAGTGTTAGATTAAATTAGGATGAATAATACTTTTACTCTAATAAGAAAACCTATTCTTTTATTTTATTTCAATTAATCTAGATATTATAGTCAAACAAAAAGAAAGCTAACTCCTTCGACCACATGCAAAATATCTCCTTTCGTGCAGGATTAGATATAACTCTATCACTTGCATTGTAATATTGTTCCAATGTTAAGTTAAAACAGCATATTTAAATTTTATGGAACTATAGAAACTGCCAAAACAGACCTATTGAATTCATTGTAAACTAAAACCATTCATCTCAGAAGTCTCAATGGACCTCGCTGTGTTCCTCACTATGTTGCTCACTTTTATGCTATAATAACGCTGCTGATCTCACATCAGAAGAGACCTGGAATAAACCAGTGACAAAAGGAAACCTTTGGTCATTTATCCCATGCTCATATTGCTTCAGGCAGTAGCGCTCAACCCTTTAGCTCCACAAGCTAGATGAGTGATGTGTGGCCCATCTACAAGCCATATCAGGCCTGAGGGGATGGCACTGCCCCCTCCCTGCCCCACATAATGGGATTGGACTCTGATTGCTAGGCACCATTCCCTCCCACCCCCTGCATGCAAGGAATGCACTTCTGCTGGCCTGGTACTTCCCCCTCCTAGCAGTGCACACCAGGATAGGGCCCAGGGGGGGACATGGGGGGGGGGCAGTACCAGTCTTTCCTGCTCCTGTCATACTGGGACTGGGTCCCAGGAGTCTAGCACCACCCCCTCTTCCTACCTGCCACTGAAATTGGGTCCTGGGTGTTAAAACCCCTCCACCCCATCCCCCACCTTGTACCAGGATTGGATACCGGGGGCTTAGCACTACCCCCTCCTGCTCTCCCTGGGGTCTAGTACCATCCCTGCCAAGCCGTGCACATTACTAGGATCAGGTACAAGATCCAGCACACAGGAATCAGGGCTCCACATGGGTCCAGAGATTTCACAGCCGGGGAGCAGTGCTTAATTTCCAGACCCATGCAAAGTCCAATGGGCTGTATGAAACAGCATCACAGACCAGAACTGGTCTACAGGTCAGATGAAAGAAAAGTTCACTTGAACTGTACTGTAACAGTTGATGTAATACAGTTAGTACACTTTGCAACTGTTATTGGAGGGCATTTGAAAGTATTAGGCAAATGTTATAAATTTTATTTTTATCCTTTTTCAGAGTAGAATCTCAATACGTGTTAACATTTGATAAGTTTCCAAAGTCAGCATGCAGGAATGATATTCTATGCTTTATGTCAGATTTTTATAGCTATGACACTGTTCTAGTCTTGAATTAATCTACAACCTATTTACTGTTGTTTTGACAGCTCCATCTTTTGGGATCAGTGAAGAAGAGAGAAACGAAGATATAAGCAATGGGGAAAATCATCTTTGAAACCATTTCAACACATCTGGCAAACAAACCATATTAAATTCTGCGGATCTGCCATTTTCTTCAATTAGAATTTTTCAATCCCAAGTAAAATGAAGGGATTATAACCTGCAAAGATTATTTTCCATCAGAGGCTTTTCCCAGATAGCAAAATTTGTATGCATTATAGAGATCAGCTTGCAATAATACCGATTTTTTGATTTGCCCAAGTGGATGATAAGAAGGGGTAAGTTAACAGCACCATGCCTTGTAAATGAAACTTTAATACAAGAAATAATATTTAACATTGTTCCAACTTGGCCATTCACAATCAATTTTGTCTCTAAATAATAAAATGTATCCATTTACCTTATTTGCAATTACAGTCACTTAGGCTTTGGGTATTTTTGTAAACATATAGAAGATTTTGTACAAGTACAAAATTAGAGGTGATTTCTAAACGAGACATAAAATGTAAGTTATATACATACCCTAAGGTAAAAAAAAAGAGAAAAAGATGGAGAAAGGCTATATAATGCTGTATATGTGTTGGGGGAGGGGTGTGGAAAGACAGAGAGAGATCACACACGTACACACAGTTTTAGTATTTTAAATGAGCACTCCACTTTAACCACATACTTTAAACATCTACGTATAGGCGCAAGTCACCCTGAATACGTTTTCCTGTTGCAAGAAACTCAGACAGACCAAACAGCGAAGAATTTTTTAACACTCTCATTTCCTGTTTGAAATCTCTGTTAAACTTCTGAATCATGTTTGCACAACTAAGGCCTTGTTACACATCAATTTTTGGTGGTTCCTGGGGCTCTTAACACCTGAATTGTCTACACACTAACACCTGAAACTAGTTTTGAGCACACTTTAGGCAGCTTAGAGTTACACCACTCCAGGTCAAATTTATCTCTGAACCATGTTACCCAGATCATGTTCCATTAATATTTAGCCACTGCACAGCTGAGCTGCCCAAGTTGCAGTCATCCAGCATCCC
This sequence comes from Crocodylus porosus, assembly GCF_001723895.1. Lineage (NCBI taxonomy): Eukaryota > Metazoa > Chordata > Crocodylia > Crocodylidae > Crocodylus > Crocodylus porosus. The sequence continues at coordinate 41,558,945 of NW_017728950.1, forward strand.
AGGATGCACTGTTCCCTCCCCCAGCCTCCTCTTCTGTGTGGACAAACTTTCTACCCCATGAAGTCTACTGCCCAGGGGTCAGTTCTAGTACCAAGCCAACTCCCTCCTGCCATCCCCAGGGATGTGACCGTCTCACCCCTGGGGGTGCAACCCCATGCAAACAGCCTACAGAACATACACCTGCTAGCCAGGTCACAGGCATAGATGGGTCCAGGAATGCTTTCTAAAGGGATTGGGGGGGAACAAGGTAGGGGGCCTGATCAAGTCCTTATGACCTGGGGCTTCTTTCCTGGGGAACAGGCAAGAGCTCCCCCAAAATCACCCTCCTAAATTGTTCCCACCTTCCGGCTACCCCGGGAAGCATGACCAGCACCCCTCTGCCCCAATCTCAAATCACAATTTACTAAAATATGAAACCTTCTTTAATTTACTTCCTCCTCATTTCTTTTTTAAAGTATTATTATTTTGCTTATTTTTATTTAACCCTTCAGTGGGTGACTTTCTTCATTTCACCACCTCTCCCCCACCCTATTTCTTTTCCACCTCCCATTTCATTACCCACCCCCATCCTATTAACTCTTCACCTCCCAGCTTCATGTTCCTACCCCCTCCCAAACCCATGTCTCACATACCTCCAACTGGAGCAGGGATAGAAGACTATCCTGGCTCACCAGCTCTGTAGTGGCAACTTGCATCTATAGCTCCTAGTCAGACCCCTGCTCACCAGCCGTCTAGTGGCAAGTCACAGTTGTGCAGCTGTGCAGCGGTTTTTAGCTTTAAGGTACCACTGCTCCAAACTTGAGCTAGTGCTAATCCCATTCAAAATTTGAGCATCTCAAAGTGTAACATGTAACAAAGCTCCAATAATGCTAGTATGGCACTGCTGCACCTTGAAGAGATACCAGGGCATCCTAGGGTGCCATAAACCTGGTTAAGAATCACCGCATGAAAGGGAGTGGGGGGAAGAGGGATAGCTTGAATAAAGTTTCTTGCTTACACCTAGGTCTTGTTGTCTTTTGACTCAATTTTTCAAGACAGCATTTCATATTATATCAGTGCATTAGTCAGAACTAGCCACCAAGATCAAGCATCCCCTAAAATTTAGAGTGCCTGTACATGAGCAGTGGGGCTGCTACAATGCATTGTAATTACAGCGTGTTGGAGCAGACTCTATTGAGTCTGCTGGAGGATGGTACTTACTGCACTCTAACCAGCCTCTGTGTCTCATGTATCAGTGTCCCCATGCTAAAACACAGCAGCAGGGGCACTTTAACTAAAGCTTGTTTGACAAGCTTTAGTTAAAGTGACCCACTGCCTTTTTAAGTATGGGGCTGCTGATACACGAGACTCTCTGGATGCTTTAATTAGAACGGCTCTCGGCGTCACTCCAATTAAAGCATCCCCCTCCCTAAGCATGTGTATAAACACCCTTATAGCTGAATACCAGGAAAGTGAAGGCTGCATAGGCATCTCTGTATCATGTATTAAAGATGAAAGACTATGGCAAAATAATACAGTGCAACAGACCTATTACTATAGTTTCCCTTTAGGAAAAAAAATGCTAGGAAATATCCTATTTTGACAAGTACTATTTACCAAAACATTTTGTGCAAACTATATGATCAATAAATACTAAATATTTATTTAACTTTTCATTGTCACCCTATTTATAAGTAGATAGTTAATTACAGTTTCTATATTCAGTTTCAACAAGCACCTAAGTTCCATTCACACTGCTCATTAGAGTTTGGTTTCTAAGGCACTCCGGGTACGTTTGAAACATTTGCTTTGTATAAGCTCTTTGTGAATGGAGGCGATGTTTTCATACACAGTCCTATGGTACTGTAGAACCTGGATACTTTGCCATATTTTTTCCCATGATTTAGACATTGTGAACAAAATAGAATCAGAATAATTAGTCATTCTTGTTTCCTAGGAGCTGGCAGATCTCTGACCACTACTTCAATGACATTGATCATGATTAAGGCATGATTAAGTTCAGGTTTAAGGCAGCAGGAGCTGCATGGTTGCCCACTAAGGATGACTTATGAAAGTCATGATGAAGTAAGCGACAACATGAGTTTTCAGACTTTTGCATTTGTCATCTTGTTGATACAAATCTTTACCAAGAAGATATCCTAGAACAAGATGTCTGGGCTGTTTCACCATCAGTAGAGAAGGTATCATTAAGTTAATTCATAATCCTTTTAAAACTTTTAATTTGCGAATGCGCATAAGATGTATTTTCTACCACAAAAATATGGCAACATACAACAACCTTTTCTTATTGTTTCTATCACAAACAGCCATAAATATGGAAGGCATTGGGGGATCCAGGATTTTGTAAGGTGGGGATGTAGCACTGGATTCTCCACTCCCAGCCTCCTCTCTACGTTCCCCTCCTCCCCCCACTGGGGCAGGCAAGCTCTCAGCTGCTGCTCCTGCAGCCCCATCTACGTCCCAAGGAAGGTGAGCATTCTCCACATCTCTTCCCCACTCTTCTCAAAGGCATGTCCCCCTTCCTTCCCTTCCCTTTCCACCCCTTCCCCTCCTATTCCCCTGCCTTTCCTGCCTGCCTCTGCCAGGCACTATTCAGGGAGTGAGATGATATCTTGCCTGCTCCAGCCGGTTTGTGCAAGGGCTGTACTCCCAGGGACTGTGGCAGCAACAGCAGTGGACAGGGGGCATGTTTCCCCTCTCTGTGCCTGCTCCTGGGTTGACAAGGAACAACTGGGGAGAGCAGGCAAGAATAGGGAATGCATATGTCCACTGCTGCTGCTGTCACAGTCCTGGACTAAGCACAGACCCAGTGCAGCTATTTGATCAATAAATACTAAATATTTATTTAACTTTTCATTGTCACCCTATTTATAAGTGTGCAGGAGCTCCCCTCCCCTCAACTAGTGGCAGGCAGAGGAGGGAGAGGGAAATGAGAGTGAGAGAGGGGAGGGGGTATGCCTTTGAGCACTGAGGGGAAGGGAGGAGGGAAATGCTTACTTTCTTTGAGACTGAAATCTCTGGCTGTTGCTCCAGCAGTATGGTCAGAAAGCAGGGTGCAGGCATGCCACTGCACCCCACCCCCTTGCCACCCCCAATAGACAGCAGCAGTTTGTGCATCTAATATTTAATATGCTCTTTTAATATTACTTTTAAAACATACTTCAACTTATGTAAAAGTTATTAGGAGTTAGGATCATAAGTCACTCAGATACTTATGATATCGTACTCTACCAAATGCCTAAATGAATGGCAACTGTGTTTCCAAATGTACTCATGCACATACCTAGGATCAATATTTTGATTAATTGGCCCATATTTGCGCTACTGAAATTAATTTTTCCTGCTACGTATTGTTCATATTGATTTTTTCTCAGCTGAGCCATGTATACTGTGATTTTCAATACTCTACTTTTCTATCAAGCACTGTAAACATTTACATGAAATAGATACGTGAATTCTCCAAGCAATTAATTTCAGAAGTTTTTCCTGTCATGACACAGTTTTTCCTGTTGTCATATTGTTGTAAAATGTAGGTCCCTGTATTGACTACTAATTAATTAATAGAAAATGTCTCTTTACACACACACACACACACACATTTTTTCAGAAAAAAAGGGTTTTTGCATCTGGTGATATCTTATACATAGTGGATGATGTCTTATATATATAAAAGACATTATAAAATGTAAAATCTTTTTTTTTTCCCCTGAACAATTTTTTTTTTTTACATAAATTTGGAATAATGAACAGCCAAGCAAGAATTTCTTCCTAAGAATGTCTTCTGAAAATTCATCTTTCCTGAGATGCTGACAAGAAATTACTGATTGAAAAATGGTCAGGTGGAATTAAAATGGAAACCACATAAACATGGATGTGCAAATATCTAGATAATTTAAAAACCTCAAACTGTGCATTAACTAAATTAAACAACAATGCAACCTTGTGGTTTTTTTTACCTCATCTTCTTCCTTCCTTTTTCTTTGTTACATCTAATCCTTTACTAGCTTCAAATTAGATATCAAAATTATTTAGCTCAGGACCATGCCTTCCTCACTGAGGCACTGTATTGAATTGTATTGCTCTTAGATTGATCCACTGTAAGTTGCTGAAAAACAAACTGTATTAAGAGAAACCTAAAAGATAACAGAATTTTTTAAAATTAGGCAAAAACATTTAGCTCAGGTCCATAATTAAAATAATTATAAAACAATTATAAAATAATTATAAAATGATAAATATTATTATTATAAAAAATTATAAAATAAAATAAATTAAAAAAGGAAATAAGAGAATAGGTATGACACAAAAGTGATTGGGGTGTAAATGGAGATCCACAAATTAACTTAACATAAGCTGAGCGAATGAGTCTACAGTGAAGTCTGTGGCTTGTGCTTATTATACTAAAGCCGCACCCAAAATTGAACAGTGGGAGCATCCACACATGAAAGAGTAAGAGCATCTACATGTGCTGTTAGTGTGACAAAATGTGCAGAGTGACAAACTATGCTGGAGTTTATTGCTCCTACATGCCACATTTACATGTTCACTGAGGACAGAAATATGTTGAGCCAGGTTGGAGCAGCCCCAGCTGGTAGGGGGTCCAAAAGGTCTGCCTGCCAATCGGTGGCTGCTCCAACCTGGCTCAACTTGCTGTAGAGGGACTGGCTGGGCCACAAGCGGGCTCCAGTGCAGGGCTAGCTGGCAGACAGCCCCCACACTGAAACACGCTCGTGCTCCAGCCAGCCACGTTGGTGTCTACACATGTATTGCTTCACATTAAATAATGTTGCCATAGAATAGAACTTGTGTTTACAATTACTAACCTATATGGCATCTGTTTACCGTGGCCTAATAGGGTCATTGAGTAACTGACAATTACTGACAATAACTGGTAATCTGGTAATTGAGAAGGTGTTATTACCATATTGCAGTTTTTAACCTCAATCTGGTTTGAGAAATTGCAATTTACTTTTGTTTTAGGCAGGAAAACCAGCTACAGGAGCCACTTAACTGCACAGTAAATGCACGCATTTACCTGTGCACATGCTTACTGTATAGTAAATAACACTACTTGTGAGTAAATTAGATACCTACAAATGCAAGTATCAAATTTACTTACAAGTAGTTACTGCACAGTAACACACATGTAGACACCAACTGGGAGCAGATTTGCTTTTGGTCAGCCCTGCCACTAGGGGAGCTGGCTGGAGCTCAGCCTCAGGGCTCTGGGGTTGGAAGCTTCTCCCGCCCTAGGGCTGGGCTGCCTTTAGGGGAGCCCCAGCCTCAGGTCCTTAAAAGCCTACAGGCATTTTGAGCCCTGGGGCACAGGTGCAGGCAGCCTGAGGACACTCCAGGCCCCTGTATCCCCCTGGGCAGACTGCAGGCTAGCAGTACCAGCCTGCCTGCATCATGGAAATGCTGCCTGGCACTGCAGTGTCATGGCCCTGCCAGGCCTATGCTGTTCAGCCCTGCACCTGCCAGGACCCAGAACCAGCTGCCAGGGCCAGCTCCAGCTGCCTGCAGCCTACCTCCAGTACCCTGCCCAGAGCCTGCAGGTACTGTGGGACATTGCTTCACCATGCAGCTGCCAGTCCCGTGTTGTGCCCCTGTGCTGGGCACTGCATACAGCTGCCAAGGTCAAGCAGCTCAGGGACAGCCACACAGAGGCCCACTGAGACACTGTGGGAGCTCTGATGGCCTCGGCCTCATTGACACCAAGGCCAACCAACTGGGGCCCCAATTAGTCCATGGAGGACACTGGTGGCCTTGTGCTTCTGTGGGTTGAGGCAGAGGTGTAACACCAGTTCACGCTGGGCAGGCACTCCAACGCATGTCTATGGATGCAGGAGTTTGGACACAGCTGGCTGGCATAGCAGTACCACATAAAAGTAAAGGCCTTGAAGGCACAGTGGGTCACCATCACTGACCATAACCATTGGTCGGGGAGTGCCTGCAAGTCCATGCCTTTTATGTGGCAACTGAGTGAGATCTTTGTGCCCCAGGCCACAGCTATGCTGTGTACAGCAGCATGATACAGCATGATAGGTATTTTCTTTCTCTGCAGGATGGTACGACTGAGGATAGGGCAGCCCGGGATGAGCCCTCCACTGCTGAGTGACAGGTGGTCTCCCGTGCCAGGGCTATTAACCATGTTGCGGCACCAGTTCCTCCTGTCCATCTGGAGAACAGGTACGAGGCCCTGGCAGCCCCGGAGGAGGAGGGAGCAGTGGAAGATACCAGAGAGGAGACTCTGTGCACACAATGTCCTGTGCGGGCGGCGGGAGTCAAGAGGCCTAAGAGGAGGAAGCGTCGCGTCATCGTGATTGGTGACTCCATCCTGAGAGGTACGGAGGGCCCCATCTGTC
>NW_017728950.1:41645312-41649330 GCF_001723895.1 Crocodylus porosus
CCCCGGGAAGCAGCAGACTTCCCGGGCTAAGGGGTCGGGGCGGCAGATTGCCCCCTCAGTGCCCTGCAGGATGGAGTCTCCCACAACAAACACCTTTCGCTTTGACTTGGGGAGAGCGGGGCTAGTAGCTGCGGTTGAGCCTGGGTTGCCTGCGGGAGCTGGCAACTGAGCAGGCTTTGCTGGGGCTGCAAGAGGTGCGAACCTGTTGCTAAGCTCCGACGAGGGAGGGGCCTTGGTGCGGCGGGCCTTGGGGCCCTTGACCACCTTGGTTCATGCCCCTGACTGGGCAGAGCGGGAGGTCCCAGAGTCCTCCTTAGTTGTGGAGGGAGACGGTGCTCTCCCCTGCGGCTCCCAGGGGAGAAGGGCCTGGCAGTAGGAGTCTATCTCCTGGTCGCAGTCCCTGATGGCACAGTCTCTGGACTGTGGCCTGGAGCTCTTCCAGCTGGCGCGCCAGAGACCCCAATAGGGTGCAGACCCTGCAAGGGGAGGTGGCCATGCTCCCGGGCCCCAGAGCCTGAAAAAGGGACAGGCAGCCCCCACAGCCAAGATCTTCAAGTTTGACCCCCTGCCTGGGCAGGAGAAAAACTGGGCTCAAATGACTCCAGTCAGGTAGGCATCAAGCCTTTTCTTAAAGACCCCCAGGGTAGGAGCCAGCACCATTTCCCTTGGAAGTTGGTTCCAGATCCTAGCCGCCCTGTGAAGTAGTTCTTATGGATATCTAAGCTAAACCTACTCTCCAACAACTTACGACCCTTAGTCCTTGTTATGCCAGGGGGCACTGGGGGAAACAAGGTCTCTCCCAAACCCTTCTGTTCCCCCGTAATGAGTTTATAGATAGTCACCAGGTCCCCCCTCAGCCTTCTCTTGTGAAGGCTGAACAGGTCAGGTCTCGCAGTCTCTCATTGTAGGGTCTGCCCTGTTGTCCCCGGATCATGCAGGTGGCCCTCCTCTGGATCCTCTCAATGTTGTCCACATCCCTCCTGAAATGGGCGCACAGAACTGGAGACAGTACTCCAGCTGTGGCCTAGGATCACCTCCTTGGCCCTATTTGAGATGCACCTGTAGATGCACGACAAGGTCCGGTTAGCCCTGCCAACCGTGACCTCACATTGTTGTCCCATTGTTCATCTTGGAGTCAATAATGACTCCAAGATCCCTTTCTGCCTCTGTGCTCTCAAGAAGGAAGTTTCCCATCTTATAAGTGTGCCGCTGGTTACTACTGCCCAAGTGCAGCACCCTGCACTTGTCAGTATTGAAACGCATCCTGTTTTTCTTAGCCCACCCCTGTAACCTATCCAAGTCTTGCTTCAATCTTTCCCTCCCTACTAGTGTGCTCACCTCACCCCAAATTTTGGGGGTGAATTTAAACAGGTTGCTTTTCACCCTGTCGTCCAAATCACTGATAAAGAGATTGAACAACGTGGGCCCAAGGACCGAGCCCTGGGGGACTCTGCTGCCCACTTCCCCCAGGTCAAATATGACCCATCCACCACCACCCTCTGAGTACAACCCTTCAGCCAATCTAGAATCCACCTGACTGTGCAGGCATCAATGCCACAGTCGCTTAGTTTTTTAATGAGGATGGGGTGGGAGATGGTGTCAAAGGCCTTGCTGAAGTCCAGAAAGACTATGTCCACAGCGACACCTGCATCCAAGGCTTTTGTGACCTGATCATAAAAGGCAAACAGGTTGGTCTGACATGACCTGCCTCTAATGAAACCATGCTGGTTGCCCTTGAGCATCATCCCTGAAGCCAGTCCATTGCAGATATGCTCCTTGATGATCTTCTCAAAGAGTTTCCCTAGGATTGAGGTAAGACTGACGGGCTTATAGTTGCCAGATGTTTCCCTTGCGTCTGTCTTGCATCACGGTGGGGAAGTCCCAGTTTCAGCCATTTTCAACCCGGTTTATGTGCATTGAACATGTGTTCTGTTACAGGTTTAAACTAACTTCTGATCACTTAAACCAGTTTATGTGTAATGTCTGTCCCTAGCCTATAGAATAGATCCTCAGGAAATCTCACTTGATACCTCCTCCCAACTAGACACTTGAGCCACTACTCACTTAACATGAGAATTCAACCAGTTTTGCATCCACCTTACAATATTTTCTTTTAAACTTACACCCATCTGGCCTTGTGGAGATGCTCTCTTGCTGCTCAGGAGTGTTCACCTGCTGGGTCCTGTTCACCCCAAAGAAGGCCCCGGTATTCACCTGCCATGACTTGATCCTTTCCTTCAGTGTTGGGGTTCCTTCTTGTTGTTCCTTGCGGGTCAGGCACTGCCCTTAATGGGCGTTCTTGGAACTCCACCTCCCCAACCCTCAGAATGACCTGATGTTGGATTGTTGGCTCACTCTTCAGCTCCATCTGCCTCTTCTTCTCCTTGCTCCTCACCCAGCCTCTTTCCATGTAAGATTCCCATAGGAAGTTGGACTGACCCTGGGAAAAGTTCTGGGTCTTCCTTCCCTAAGCTTCTGGGTCTTCCTTTCCTAAGCTTCTGGGTCTTCCTTCCCTAACGTATCTGGTGTTCTGTCTTCGGTCTTGCACCTGGATAAGAAATCTGCCATGGTATTATTTTTTCCTGGGTGATGTAGTATTTGAACTTTGAAAGTTTGCAGGCCCAGGGCCCACCTGGTTATTCAGGCATTATCAGTTTTGGCCCTGCTTAACCCCTGTAGGGGTGCATGATCTGTTATAAGCTTGAATTCCCTCCCCATCAGACAGTATTAGAAATGCTCCATGGCCCACCGGATTGCTAAACATTCCAGCTCTATTGTAGCATACTGTGTCTCTGCGGAGAGGAGCTTACGACTTGCGTATGCCATGGATCTTTCAATGCCAGTGTATTCTTGGGTTAGAATGGCCACTATGGCTGTCTACAACAGATGTCTGTAAGATAAAAGGTTTGTGAAACTCAGGTGTATTAAAACATCTTCACATAATGCCTTCTTTAGGATCTCAAAATTATGCTTCATTTTTGTGGTCAATTTTATGGCCCCTGTCTTTTGCCCTTTAATGGATTCCATAAGTGGCGCTGCTAGTTCTGAGAAATGGGGCTTGAATTGCCTGTTATAATTTGTCAATCCCAGGAAGGACCATAGCTCCCTGTTGTTTTTGGGCATTGCAAAGTTGCTAATGGTTTCTACTTTATCCGCCAGTGGCCTGATGGTACTTTGTCCTACTAGGAAGCCCAGGTACTTTGCCTGTCTCTGGGCTAGCATGCACTTCCATAGGTTTACTGTCATCCTCACTTCTTGCAGCTCTAAAAGTATGGCTCATAGTGCTCTCCTGTGTTGGCCCCATGTCTGGGTGAATATAAAAATATTGTCGATATAACCCATGGCATAACTGGTGTGTGGCACCAGGATCTGGTTCATTAGCATTGAAATGTCACTGTTGCCCCATAGATTCTGAACGGCATCCAGATGTTCCTGTTCTAGAGGCCCCAAGGGGTCCTGAAGGCTGTTTTTGCTCGGTCCTTTTTGGCTACAGGTATCTGCCAGTACCCCTTAGCTAAATTGAGCGTTGTGATGTAGTACACATTCCCTATATGCTCTACTAGCTCAGCATCAGGAAGGTGTTGAAAACCGCCATTGCATTTAGGCAATGATGGTCTACACATAATTGGAGGGATCCATCTGGTTTTGGGACAAGGAGAAGGGGACTCTGCCAGGGGCTCCTTGATGGCCATATCACCCCCTGCTCTAACATCATCTTAATCTGCTTGTGGATCTCCCCAAGGAGGTGGTGGGGCATGGGTCGCCACCTGTCCCTAATAGAGAAAATTATTCTGGCACACATCCAGGAGGGGCCAGCAGGGGACTGCATGCTTAGGGGCAACCAACATGGGTTCATCAGTGCAGGTCTTGTCAGACCAACCTGGTGGCCTTTTACGATCAGATCACCAGATTGTTAGATGCAGGGGTAGCAGTGGATATAATCTTCCTGGACTTCCAGAAGGCTTTTGACACTGTCTCTCACCCTGTTCTCATTAAGAAGCTGGGGGGGCTGTGGTGT
>NW_017728950.1:41649921-41659898 GCF_001723895.1 Crocodylus porosus
GACCAGGAATAACGGTCACAAGCTGGCAGAGGGTAGGTTTAGGTTAGATATCAGGAGGCGCTACTTCACGGTCAGGGCAGCTAGGGTCTGGAACCAGCTTCCAAGAGAAGTGGTGCAGGCTCCTACCCTGGGGGTGCTTAAGAGGAGGTTGGATGAACATCTTGCTGGTGTGATTTGACCCCAGTAATCTTTCCTGCCGCGGCAGGGGGTCGGACTAGATGATCTGCTTAGGTCCCTTCTGACCCTAGAAACTATGAAACTATGGGTATTGGGGAATTTGAGTAATGTATGTTGTAATCTTCTTGCTTGTTTTGCTTGCATTTTTTTATTTCCTATAAATGTGTATTAATAAAATCACCTATTATCAAGCAGAGGATCTGTGGTCAGTCTGAAGCTTGTGCTCACCCAGAGCAGGATATTGGGGCTGGGTTGTGAATCCACTGCCAACAAGGACAAGGCCCTAGGGGTAATTGTGATGCCCCATGGTGGCTGTGCAGCTCCTGTCCCCCTCTAGCTCCTAGTGTACCCTCCATTTCCTCTCTCCTGCCACACCTTAGTTGGCATGATTTGATTATGAAAAGAGAAGCCGTCCCAGGGTCCCAGTGTGGGCCTTTGTTAAGGTTTTGGGTACTGGGTTCCTCCCAGATCATGCTGCTCCTAGTCGCACCCTTAAGCACTACATGGGACACTCGTGGACACAATGGTCCAGGATATTGGTCATAGATATTAGGGCTGGAAGGGACTTCAGAAGATCATTGGGTCCAGCCCCCAGCCCAAAGGGCAGGAAGTCAGCTGGTGTCATAGGATCCTAGCAGCATAAGCATCCAAGTTACTGTTGAAGGTGTTCAAAGTAGGTGCTTCAACCACCTCCGACAGTAAAGAAGTTCTTCCTGATGTCCAGCCTGAAACAGTCTTGCAGCAGTTTATAACCATTTGACCTTGTAATCCCTTGGGGTGCTCTGGGATTCCCCAGCTCCTGGTGAACACCCCTTATAAACTTATAGGTGACCATCATGTTGCCCCAAGCCTGTGCTTTTCCAGAATGAAAAGTCCCAGCCTGTTGTCATAAGGTCTGTTTTTCTGACCTCTGATCATGTGTGTGGCTCTCCTCTGGACTCTCTCAAGCTTCTCCACATCCTTTTTTAATTCTGGAGCCCAAAACTGGATGCAGTACTCCAGCTGCGGTCTCACCAAGGCCAAGTACAACAGGAGAATGACGTCCTGGCATTTGCTTGAGAAGCATCTATGGATGAAAGCGAGCATTTTGCTCACTTTACTGGCTGCAGCATCACACTGCAGGCTCATGCTCATCTTGTGGTCAATCCTGACCTTCAGGTACCTCTCGTCTGTAGTGCTAGTCACCATAGTGTAAGCCTATAGACATGCTGCAGGTTTTTCTTCCCAAGATGGAGAACCTTGCATTTTTTGGTGTTAAACACCATCAGGTTCTCAGCCACCCATTTATTAAGCCTGTCAAGGTTAGCCTGTATTGCTCCCCTGTCCTCAGATGTGGATGCTTTACCCCAAAGTTTGGTGTCATCGGTGAACTTGGCCAGTCCACTTCCGACACCATTGTTCACATCATTAATGAAGAGATTGAACAAAATAGGTCCAAGGACAGAGCCTGGAGGAACCCCACTGGTCACAGGGCACCATGACAATTGACTTCCATTATCCACGACCCTATGGGTCCAACCATGGAGCCAATTCCCCAGCCAGTAGATCGTGATGGATCCAAAGCCACGGGACTTGTGAAAGTTGGCCAGTTTTGCCAAAAGGTGATCATGTGATACCAGATAGAAGGCTTTTTAAAGTTGAGCTATATAGCATCAATCTCTTCCCCTGATGCAGGTGATAGGTCACTTGGTCATAAAAAGAAATAAGATTGGTCAGGCATGACATACCCTCTACTAACCCATTCTGGCTGTCCCTCAGGATGTTGCCATTGGCCAGTCCATTAAGAACAGCCTCCTTGATTATTTTTTCTAAGACCTTCCCCAGGATAGAGGTCAGGCTGATGGGCCTGTAGTTTGCCGGATCCACTTTCCTCCCTTTCTTGAAGATAGGCACCACATTGGCCTTCTTCCAATCATCGGGCACTTCACCAGAGTGCCAGAAACTCTCAAAGATCTGTGCCAGGGCCTGAACTGTGATGCTAGCAAGCTCCTTGAGTACTCTGGGGTGTAAGTTGTCCAGGCCGGCTGACTTGAATGTGTCCAGCCTCTCAAGCTGTTTCTTCACAAGGTCAGCATTGATGAGGGCAAGGAACCACCCTCACTTAGGCATCCCTGTCCTGTAATGGGCAGGGGTGTCCCATGGGACTTGTGAAAGACTGATGCGAAGTATCCGTTCAGCAGTAGGCTTTTTCCTGGGTGTCAGTCATTAATTCTTCCTTTTGGTTTAGCAGGGGTCCAATGTTGCCCTTGCTTTTCCTCCAGCTCTCCACATATCTAAAAAAGGTCTTTTTATTGTCCTTGATACTTGTAGCCAGTTGGAGTTCCATGGCCACCCTGGCTTTCCTGGTTTGCACCCTGCAGGTCCGGACCAGTGCAAAGTATTCCTCCTTAGAGGTGGATCCCATCCTCCATTCTTTGTAGGTCTGTCTTTTTATACTTAGGAGGACCGCCAGTTCCCTGGAGAGCCAAGGCAGCTGCTGTGCCCTCTTGCTGCCTTTCCTCCGAGACAGAATAGCCTTAGCTTGTGCATCTAGAATCGTTCCCTTGAGGAGCAACCACTCTTCCTGGAGTCCCTTCCCTTTGGGGTCATGGTCCCTTAGGGCCTCACCGACAAGTCTCCTGAGCTTGTCAAAGTAAGCCCTCCTGAAGTTGAGGACCTCTGTACTGCTGACTGACTTGACAGCTTTTCGACAGATGGTGAAGGTGATCAGCTTGTGGTCACTGTCACCCAGCTTCCCTTCAATTGTTGGGTCACTGATTAGGTCATCCCCAGTTGCCAGTACCAGGTCAAGCAGCACTTTGCCTCTTGTTGGCCCACAGACTTCTTGAGTCAGATAGAGCTCACCCATGCATGTGAGGAAGCTTTGCGACCAGTCAGATTTGGCTAAGTGCTCTTCCCACGAGAAGTCCCCCATGACAGCCATGGACTGGGAGCGTGCAGCCACAGTCCCTGGTGAACTCCTGGCCAATCTCTTGATTCTGGGAGGGAGGTCTGTAGTAGACTCCCACCTTGGATCTCCTGTGCTGTTTTCCCCATGGATTTTAACCCAGATGGTCTCTAGTCATCCACCCTGGGTGTCGATGTCAGCTTGTAGGGACATGTAGTTCTTCTCGACATAGAGAGCTCCTCCACTCCTTTTGTCCACTTGATCCCTCCTGTACAAGGTATAGTCACCTATACACATGGTCCAGTCATGGGTGGAGTCCCACCAGATCTCCATTATCCCTATGACATCGTAATTATTTGTGTTGAGCAGAAGGACATGGTCCTATTTATTCCACAAGCTCCTGGCATTGGTGTACAGGAATGCAAGTATCCAAATATAAGAATGGACTAAATTGTCTTTTAAATAAGAAGACCTGTGTCAGGTTAGTAAAGTACCAGTTGTCCAGAACCGGGGCCATAAAACACATTTCCAAGAGTTAACATGAGTTTGCTTCCAATATAAACAGCATATTTAATACAATCAGCAAATATAGCTAATTTAAACCAAGGGCACACGAGAGATATGAAGTAAGATTTTTTTTTCCAGAGTGACAGAATAAAAAAGTTTTTTAACCTAATGAGACTGATTAATGAAAAAGAGACTTGATTTTTTTTCCAAATGGATGCAAGTCTTAACCATTTAAAATTTCTCTCATCTATTCTCTGTAGAACAAAATACAGCAGTTTACTAGAAAGCAAACTTTTTTCCTTGTCTGTAGTTAGTAGAAGCTCATTTCTTAAATACTTTAACTTTAACAGCCCAATTTTTACCTAGTGCTTGTGTGTCACTTTACATTGCAAACTAGTAATGCCAAACATACTAGTGCTGTGCTTTGGTAACATGTTGCTCTTACTTACACCAGGTGCATGCTATTGACCAATTTTTATTTAACACCTGTTGCCAAGCACCTCAGAGCTGTGATACAGAGACAGTTAAGCATGTCAAACAATGGTGTGACCACATCATTCATAGTTATATGAGTGCACGTGATCACAATGTGTAAGAAATGACAAAGACAAAAATGAAATTTCAACTTTCATCCAATCAGTAAGTCATACAGTGAAGCCATGTCTAACATGTCACTGAAAATACCTATGTATTCTACAAAAAATATATCAATGCAGTTGGCTCCTGTATTGAGGATAGCTCCTATATTGAATACAGAGATACTGGATACAGTTAAAGAAACCTCTAGTATTTGAGCATACTGTTCAGTAAACTAGGCAATGGCACAGTAAAGCATCTAGTGTAGATGTGCCCGTCTCCACTGCCTTTTAATGTCTTGTAGAACTGTATTTGTGTAATCTGTAACTGATCTGCTTTATATACAGACTCTTCTGTGTATTCCCCACAATCCATCCTTTCCTTCACTGCCACCATTTGATAAAAGTCCTAATATTAAGAATGGTTTTATAAATATATTTACCAGATCAACATTTACCACATATTAATTTATTTGTTTAATCAATTACAGATTAACACACACTCCAACAAAATGGGTTATACCCAGATCACTTAACTATAAAAAAGAAACACAACCATTCTGCCCACACTCTGACACACACACGCACACACACCTTCTTTTGATGGTTTTTATAGTAATCTAATAACATGCAGCAATGGCTGGCATAAAGATGTTCAATTATGTGTAAATGCACTGTCAATATAAGGCTTGAGTGGATCATTTGTTATTTTGAACCTTTTTTTTCTTCAAACCTTGCTGGATTTTAACATTTCTTAGGGTTTATTATACACCACTAGAATTTCTAAATAACCTAATACGCCTGGACGATAAGAGGAGACCCATTCTATCCCTACCATATGAATCAGCCACCAAGGTAATGAACACCAAATCAAGTAGCTCCCTGTATATCATGAATGGTGGTGGGTGGCACAGTATTGTAACCCTTGGGAAATCAAGTTATGCCCAGATCAGCATTCCATTTCTAGCTTTTAATGTACTTTTCTGCCTACCTTCTTCTACTTCCATATCTCCCTTTCACTGCCAGCTTGTCCTGGATTTTTTTTCATGTTTTTTTTTTCTCTCTGAACTTAATTTAGTCCCATGGTACTAGATTACAATTTACTGCTAATCCTTTCTTTTACTGAAATCCATGCTAAATCAATTTACTTCAACCAAACAAAGATATCGTCCTGTGTAATATTCATGTGCAAATATTTTTATTGGTCAAATAATAGCTCTCTGTTAATCATCTGATTCTCAGGACAAGATACTATGTTGTTATCCAGGTGGCACATAGACACCTAAATTTGATTCTAATCCACCCTGTTCAAGTCGCTGAAAAATGTGCCTTCAACTTTTCCTTACAACTAGGTTATAAAAAAGCATTGAAAATGACAAGATTCCTCCTCCCCGCCCCGCCACAACACACACACACACACACACACACACACACACACACACTTTTTGCATTAACCATTTTTTCAGGGACTTGAAAAACTTTGAATAGGATTGTATTTAGACACTTAGTAGATGAAATAGGTTTGACCCATAGTGCCCTTTCAATCACAATAGTTTTATTATAAGGTTAATCTATGTATTCCTTATTTTTCTATGTTGCTTGTTTCCTGCCCATTAGCTAACTAATACAATCCTGCCTGCCCCATAGCTCAGAAGGAAGCTGAATGGTTTATGGTCTAGCAGCATTCCAAATGAAGCTCTTCACTCAAAGAGACGCAACAGGAAATTCCAAGGAACACAGCAATTTCTCTCCCACAAAACGCTCAGGAAGGAATATGTGGTAATATAAATCTTATGCAAACTGTTCTTTTTCCTTCCTTCAGCATAGTTTCTTGCAATGCTCAAGATGAATCCATAAGTAAAAACAGTCTTTAGTGGTTAGGTGTACAATATAACTCTACTTGTTGGGGAATTCTGTATACAGCTTACGATTTTACTCTTCATTATGAGTATATCATAGCATAGAAACTTTCTTTCAGTTGCTTACTCGTACCTGAGAAAAGTATAATCCTTCCCTTAAAGGCTTTATTTGAAACAGTCTTGTTAACAAAGACTATCAACATGTTATTGTCTTTTTCACAAATACATGAAATACGGTATCATTTTACTTCAATTCCTGTATCATCAATAATCAAAACCTGGTCCTTGAATTAAATATACTTTACTCAAGAAACTTCAAACCTTTTATTGACAGATTCAACAGTACTTGAAACATTTGTTTTAATTTATTCACCCTTGCTTAGGTTTTCCTTTACTGTAGCTTTTTTACCAGCATAATCAATTCCCTTTTTTTTCCACGGACAATTTAAAATTTAATACTTTTTTTCTGCTGTGTTTTACATTGCTTTTGTTGCATTACCTGGGTTTTTAATATTGCCGGGTGCATTTTTCTACCAGAAGAAAACTAATTATTAAAGTTACCTTTTTTGCTAAAAGAAAAGAGAGGGACACCAATGCAAGGCAGCTTTCCTCAACAGTAAGTATTTGACTTAACTATAGATCACTCAGAATTTCACTGGATCAACTGCTACCACAATAGTTATTTTAAGTATACAAGGGACAAACAGCTTTAGGGAAGCTTTAGGGAAGTTTTAGGAAAGGAGTGTGAAACAAATAAGCCTTTTTATTACCATTTCCCTTACACTTTGTCATCAACCCATTGATTATCAAATAGTTTGCCAAGTGCCAAACATGACCATAAAAAGGTAGAATTTGCTGTTTATATTCCTGTAACACAGAGAGAAATTTCTTCTTATTGAAGTGAAACTAAAAAGGTTCCTTGTTTATTCACTAACCATTTGATAGAAATTCCTGTACTGTTAAGAAATAAGTCTCCTGTTCTCCCACATAGACCTTACAAAACCAATTCCCTTTTAGTCCATTGCAGTTTGGGATCAACATAAAATTAGTTGTGAATTGTGATCAAATATGCTAAAAGTTTAAGTCAGGTTAAAAGAGAGAGAGAGAGAGTTTGAAAAGGGTCATTTCCAAATAAGCCAATCTGATTTTTAAGATGAGTAATTTTTCTCTTTGATTTGACAATTTGAAAAAATTAATTTGCACTGTTCTAATATGAATATTTTAATAATAAACACTAAGCCATTGAATGGATATCTACCTTATTGAGTATTTACTCCTAGATTACATAAGAATAACCTGTGTTATAGCTTCCTGAAAGATTTCAATATATAAAAATTTAAATTGAGTCCATCATAATCCAAAATGGTATTTGGTTCATCTTTCCACAATGTTGTGGCAGATTTTTTTTATGTAGTTTACAAGTAAAGGAAACCCAAAAAGCAAGATGCACGCACAACAGAAGAAAGAGGAGGAAAAAGTCACATCATTGTCAATTACGTCTCCCATCAATTTCAAGCCACTGCTGATCATAAAATGACAGCAAACATTATAGTGAGTGGCAGCACTTTGATGCTGATGAGAGATAAAGCAGTCTACTGCAGTGACATGTTCTTCCACAAGTCCCAATTTTGTATTTTTTCCCACGTGAGACTCTTTGCAACTGCATTATCTGATTATATCTCCCCTTTTGTACTTCATTCACAAAAGAACACAGGTAGCATACATGGGTAAGCTTAGCTTTCTGTCATGAAATTTCAATTGAAACAAACAAAATAAACAATTTGAATTGAGAGAAATAGCAAATGACAATATTCAGTTTATATGAATATTTGCTATTTGCCTGAAGTATATGCAAGTTTGCCATTATTCTGTTTCTTGGTATTGAAGCCCAATTCATTGGTTTTGTTAAGCTGCTTCTTTAACCTTTAATCTATTATGGTCTCCATAAGAGAGGATCAATAGTGTTTGTTTTGAAATATATTTTAGTTAGTGCATTATAAGAATACATAATTAGGCAGCTTTATTTTCCCCTCCCCCCCATAAGAAATATCATAAAATTAACTGATTAATTAAACAATTAGCTTGAGACCAGCTACACATGCAAAGTACTAATTACTTGATAAAAACCTCCAACCAGCTATAAGGTTAGGGCTCAAAAATGTGTACTAACTTTATAGCTGTTTGCTATCAAATTTTAATTTGTGCATGTAGTAGGGTCTGTCCTGTGTCTGGGGGCCCTTGTTTGCTCTTTAGGCCCCCTAAGTCTGCCTGGAGACAGAAAGGCAGCAGTGCACAGGGTATCCCTGATTGACTTCTCAGAGTCAGCCTGGTCTCCTTTCATCACGATATGGGAATTGTGAAGGGGTCTTGTTTTGCCCCCTCTTAGGCTGGAGCAGCAGTCCAACAAGTGACACACTATCTCCCTTGTTGCGGGGGAGGGGGCACAGAAATGGGAGAAAAGCTGGAGGATGGGATGCCAAAGGACTTTGCTGTGGTTTTCTCAGAAAAGGATGCATACCTATATTCACCTTCTCAAGATAAACTATCCTTGGATTGATGTAACTCTGGTAGTTTCAGAGAAACAGAATGTCTGTATGTGGCCTAGGTATTTCTCTGCCTCAGTCCTCATTAAGTGTGCTCACAGCATGCCTAAAACATGATAAAAAACAAAAAACAAAAAACAAAACAGGCTCCTTATGAATGGCAGTTGCACTTTAAAAAAAAAGTTGAAAGTCTCATGTGCAGGAAATAGGGTTTATTTCCTCAAAAGGGGATTCCAGACTACATTCTGAATGGACTGAGGTGGGTGCATGCCTGCCTTCGACCCTGACTCAAGCCATGTATGGACATTCAGTTTCTCCAGGGAGAGTGTTGCTCTCCCAATAGAAGCCATGAGTATACAAATGTTCAGGATTTTTCTTCCAGGGCAAAAATGGCTGCTCCAGGAGAAAAATAACCTGGGAACAAACAGGGTTAAATGGCTTCTAGGGGAGTGAGCTTCTGTATGCATGCATTTGCAGAGAAGCCACAGCATAACCCTCCACCATCCCAGTGTGCTTTGCTCTCAGCCCTCCAGTAGTCCCAGGGAGACAATATGTCACTTGGGCTGGACTCTAGTGCTTCAGCCAAGCAGGGAGCCCTTTTATAAGCCCCTCATTGTGCTGCAGAGAGACACAGACTGCAAGGCAGTCTGGGTCATCCAGTCAGGATGGCCCTATGTACTGCTGTCATCTGTCACCAGGATGGCTGGGAGCTAACAGAGGAAACTGAGATGTATGCATAGGTGTTCCCTAGCTGCACTGTGGCTTAGCATTTGAATATCTGTTCAAGGGTCTCCAGGTAAGTTTTTTTTTTTTTTACCAGGAATACAAACCCAAGATAGTTTTCCTAGACCATTTGAACATGTATACACAGCTTCAGGCCCTTAATTTCCAAAGGGGCAAGGTATTTCAGCCATATCCCTATGCTTAGCATTTCCTAATGGCTTTAAGTTACCCCTAGAGTACAAATTGTCTTGGATCCCATACTGAAGTCCCTAAATTTCCCTTTACCTTGTCTAGCAAGACTAACACTGGGTTTTGAATTCCTATCTGGTATGTGGGTACAAAAGTTGAGAAGTTAAGTGTTGCAGCATCCATTTTTTCTTTTATTGGAGCTAGCCCACTTTCCATGTTTACAGCCAAAATCATGTAAAAGAAAACAACTGTTAAAAAGAATAAATGAATCTACATGTTATCCTACATCTTCCTAGAGCTTTATATTCCCCTTCCCCAAAACTGGGGGAAGACCCATATATTTAACAGAGAGGTTTCATAGTTTCATAATTTCTAGAGTTGGAAGGGACCTGAGTAGATCATCTAGCCCGACCCCCTGCCATGACAGGAAAGAATCCTGGGGTCAAATGACCCCAGCAAGGTGTACATCTAGCCTCCTCTTAAAGACCCCCAGGGTAGGAGCCAGCACCACTTCTCT
>NW_017728950.1:41660058-41680636 GCF_001723895.1 Crocodylus porosus
CTGATCATGCGAGTGGCCCTCCTCTGGACCCTCTCCATGTTGTCCACATCCCTCTTGAAGTGCGGTGCCCAGAACTGGAAATAGTACTCTAGCTGCGGCCTGACCAGTGCCGCATAGAGGGGGAGGATCACCTCCTTGGACCTGCTTGAGATGCATCTGTGGATGCATGACAAGGTGTGGTTCGCCTTCCTGACTGCATCCCCACACTGCCGGCCCATGTTCATCTTGGCTTCAGTGATGACTCCAAGATCCTTTTCTGCATCTGTACTGACAAGAATGGAGTTCCGCAACCTGTAGGTATGGTGCCATTTGTTCTTCCCCAGGTGCATCACTTTGCACTTGTTGGTGTTGAATACTATCCTGTTCTCATTCGCCCACCCCTGTAACCTGCTAGGTCTGATTGTAGCCTACTCCTCCCTTCTAGTGTGCCCACATCCCCCCACATCTTAGTGTCATCAGCAAATTTGAACAGGGTGCTTTTTACCGAGCCCTGAAGAACCCCACTGCCCACATCCCTCCAGGTCAAAAATGACCCATCCACTACCACTCTCTGGGTGCGGCCCTCAAGCCAGTTGGTGACCCAATTGACTGTGGCCAACACCACTGTCCCCCACTTTCTTAATGAGAACAGGGTTAGAGACAGTATCGAAGGCCTTCCGAAAGTCCAGGAAGACTATGTCCCTGCATCTAATGATTTGGTGATCTGATCATAGAAGGCCACCAGGTTGGTCTGACAGGTGTCCCCTCCTACTCCAAAAGGGTTTGGGATGTTAAAAGAATATAGCTTTCCCCATTGTTTTTCAAGTGAGTGGGGATGTTTTCATCTTGGCAATAGCTAACGTTTCTGTGCGAGTCAATGAAACACAGCTTTGTAGCCAGGTCTGACATAGTGGTCTTCTTCTTACCTTTGACCTCTTTTGTCTAACTTATGGACTCCCGCTTTCAAGTCAGATATACAATCTGACTGTTTTAAACAATGGATCCTTCTGGTTCTTCCACCCTGTTTATACTTAAAAGCCATTACTTTATCTTCTACAAGACAAGAGACAAAGAGGAGCTGAAGCCAACCCTCTCCTTGAATAGCTTTTATAATTTTCTGCTTGGCAATCTTTCATCTCCTTCCACAGCATCCCTCATTCTCTCTTTCTGAAACCTCCAAGGGTTTCAGACAGACAACTCTGACTTCATCCCCCATCCTGCTCGAGATAGAACATGCACCCCATATGACAGCAGTCTAGAAAAGGTTAATGAAAATTCTTCTAGTTGTGACTAAACAAATTAACTTTTTAACTTTTTTAAACTCACTATCTCACAAAAGCAATTGCTCTTGTTCTTCCAATATCCTCCATTCCATTACCCCATCTGAGAAGACAGATGCCAAATATTGGTTTCTTGGATTTTGAGTGCACACATGCACACAACATCTCTAGTGCCACAGAACAATGATGTCAGACCACAGGGTTCTACACAGTCAAATCAGAAGGTGTATAACTAAGTAAAATGCAAATCTAAACTGAATTTATTTGAAAGGGAGCCCAAAATGAATAAAAATAATGGACTGGACTGGTTTCTTCTTCTAATCCAAGCGGTGAGGTTAAAAATTAATCTGTTCTATTTATAAGGTGCTCATGTTACTTATGCACTATATAAATAAACCAGAGAGATCTATTTCCAAACCTGTCTGAGATATGCACCCACTTCAGACTGGGCTGTGCTAGTTTTGAAAATCAAGTCAGGACTAAGAACAGGGTGGTTAAGGTACTAGACAGTCTCCAAAGTATTCATTTCATGATTATACTATTGAACACCCAATACTGCCTCAAGCCACAGAATGTAAACAAACATATGGTTTTATCCTGGAAGCAGGGAAGAAGGAAATAGTATCATAGGACAGTTATGCCAGGAGCATAGAGTTGGCATCCTACTTCTATATCACTGGGGACTCATCAAGCCAAGAATCTTTACCTTGTTTCCCACCTTTTTTCTTCTCTCACTTTTTTAACATACTATTTTCCCTTTCACCTGAAGGGACAAGTGGCAATAAATTTCACAAGGTTCATCTTGTAAAATGTCTCCTCCCTACATGCCTAGAAATCATTGTTTTATATGGGAGAAAATGATCTATCCCAATGTATTTGCCACATTACACTTTCTTAGAGCAGGCCCACAGCAGTACTATATAGAGGTTCCAGCCTCAACACTAGAATTTTAGGGAGGAAATCCAAATTTAATTTTCAGATTCTTATAACTATGACTGGGCCACAGATATAGATGGCTATACCTTGTACAGGAGAGATCATGTAGACAAAAGGGGTGGGACGGTAGCTCTCTATGTCAAGGAAAGCTACGCATCCCTGCAAGCTGACATTGGCACCCGGGGGGACAATTGGAGACTATGGATCAAAATCCATGGTGAACAAGTCACAGGAGACACAATGGTGGGGGTCTACTACACACCTCCTAACCAGGATCAAGCGCTTGACCAGGAATTTGCCAGGGAACTAGCTGAAGCTGCACAATCCCGGTGCATGGTTGTCATGGGAAATTTCAAGTTCCCTGACATCGCATGGGAAGAGCACTCGGACACATCTGAACAGTTGCAAAGCTTCCTTGTGTATGTGGATGAGCTCTATCTGACTCAAGAAGTCTATGGACTGACAAGAGGTAAAGCGTTCCTCGACCTGGTACTGGCAACAGGGGATGACTTAATCAGAGACCTAATGATCGAAGGGTAGCTGGGAGACAGCGACCATTAGCTGTTCATTTTCACCATCCACCATAAAGCAAGCAAGTTATTTAGCAAAGCAGAAGTCCTTGACTTCAAGAAAGCTGACTTTGACAACCTAAGGGACCATGACCCAAAGGGGAGGGGAGTTCAGGAAGAGTGGTTGCTCCTCAAGGGAGCAATCCTGAAAGCAAAAGCATTGTCTATTCCATCTCGGAGGAAAGGCGGCAAAAGGGCACAGCAGCCCGCTTGGCTCTGCAGGGAACTAGTGGACTTTCTGCATCTAAAAAGAAAGGCTTATAAAGGATGGAAGGCTGGATCTACCCTAAAGGAGGAGTACTCTGCAGTGGTCCAAACCTGTAGGGAGTGAACCAGGAAAGCCAAGGCTGGGACTGAACTCCAACTGGTTAGACGTATCAAGGACAATAAAAAGTCTTTTTTTAGATATGTGGGGAGCTGGAGGAAAAGCAAGGGTAACACTGAACCCCTGCTAAACCATATGGGTCAACTGACTCCCACGAAAAAGCCAACCTGCTCAATGGGTATTTTGCGTCTTTTTTTCACCATCCCCAAGGGACAGCTCTGCTCAATACAGTATGGGATGGCCAGGGTGAGAGAGAACTTTTACCCTTCGTCGGTGTTGACCATGTGAAGGAACACCTTGAGAAGCTGGGCACCTTCAAGTCAGCTGGCCCAGACAGCTTACATCCCAGGGTACTTAAGAAGCTGGCAAGCATCATAGTTCAGCTACTGGTACAGTTCTTCAAGAACTCATGGAGCTCAGGCAAAGTGCCATAGAATTGGAAGAAGGTCAATGTGGTGCCTATCTTCAAGAAAGGGAAAAAAGGATATCTGGGGAACTACAGCCCATCAGCCTGACCTCCATCCCCAGGAAGATCTTGGAGAAAATCATCAAAGAGACCATTCTTGACAAACTGGCTGAAGGCAACTTCTTGAGGGATACCCAGCCTGACCAATCTCATCTCCTTCTACAACCAAGTGACATATCATGTGGACAGGGGCGAAGAGATTTACATCAGAAAGCTCAACTTTAAAAAGCTTTCTATCTGATATCCCACAATTATCTTGTAGAAAAACTGTCCAACTGCAGCCTCAGCTACATCACAGTCCACTGGCTGGGGAATTGGCTTTGAGGATGGACCCAGAGAGTGGTAGTTGATGGAAGCCACTGGGGTATGCTATGACCAGTGACGATAGGCTCTGTCTTTGGGCCTATCCTTTTCAACATCTTCATTAATGATGTGGACACGGGTGTCAGGAGCAGACTGGCCAAGTTTGCTGATGACACCAAACTTTGGGGTAAAGCGTCCACACCTTAGGACAGGATGGTGATCTCGGCCGACCTTGACAGGCTCGGAAAATGGGCGGATGAAAACCCAATGGCCTTCAACTCTGACAAATGCAAGGTACTCCACTTTAAGCAGAAAAACCCACAGCATGCTCATAGGCTTGGCAGTGCTACACTTGTTAGCACCATTGCCGAAAAGGGACTTGGGGGTCATGACTGACCACAATATGAATATGAGCCACCAATGTGATGTTGCAGCTGGCAAAGCGAGCAAAACTCTGGCTGGTATCCATACATGCTCTCTAGGAAATCCCAGGATGTCATCTTCCTGCTGTATTCAGCCTTGGTGAATCCACAGCTGGAGTACTGCATCCAATTCTGGGCGTCACAATTTAAAAAGGATGTGGAATAGCTTGAAGGAGTCCAGAGGAGAGCCACACATATGATCAGAGGGCAGGAAACCAGGCCTTATAAGAGGCTGACAGCTATGGGACTCTTTAGCTTGGAAAAGTGCAGGCTCAGTGGGGACCTTGTGGCTGCCTATAAGTATATAAGGGGTGTACATCAGGATCTGGGGCAATGCTTGTTCACCAGAGCACCCCATGGGATGACAAGGTCAAATGGTCACAAACTTCTCCAAGATCATTTCAGGTTGGACATAAGGAAGAACTTCTTTACAGTCCGAGCCCCCCAAGACCTGGAACAGACTGCCTTCAGAGGTGGTGCAAGCACCTACTCTGGATTCTTTTAAGAGGCAATTGGGTGTTTATCTTGCTGGGGTCCTGTGACCCCAACTGACTTCCTGCCCCTGGGGCAGAGGGCTAGATTCGATCTTCTGAGGTCCCTTCCAGCCCTAATGTCTATGAAATCTATGAACTATATTGCTATTTCTATTCCTGCAGGTATAGATAAACTATGTTCTAACTCCTTTTCAGGGGTAGAGAAGAGATGAAATCTCTTTATCCCCTATCCCCGCTGAATAGAAAGTAAAGCCTATGGAGCTATGATGGTGACAATCTTCAAAAAAGGAGACACGTTTGACAGTGGAAACTACAGATTGCTTTGTTGGCCACCCTAGGAAAGATCATTGCAAACACCCACCTAAACCATATCTTTCTTCCTGCTAAAGAGTTCCTTTTAGAATCTCAGTGTGGGTTTAGGGCATCAAGAGGCATAACTAATATGATATTCTTGGCTGACAGTTGAAGGCTTTTGTGAAGTCCAAGAAGGTCATGTATAGAGATTTATGTTGTTCCCAGCATTTTTCCTGCAACTGGCAAGCTGTGAAGATCACATCAGTTGTGCCTCTTTCAAAGTGTAAAATCAACATTATCTCATGGGACACTATCATGCACAACCACCCCAGGTGGAGGAAGAATCTGGAAGAAAGGATCTCAGTATTTTTTAAACCTTTCAATAACAGGAGAAAGAAAAGTGGGAGCAGCAGAAACAGCATGATGTAGACTGAATCAAGAATCTGGAGCCACCTACTCTGCATGGAAACACATGCTCGAGTTGCAACAGAATCTGTTGATCTCAGATCAGCCTAGTCAGCCATCTTTGGACTCGCAGATAATACAAGCATAGAAGACAGTCTTCCTCGACTGTGAGGGATGGCCAAAGAAGAGAACCCTTTTCTCTTCAGGACAGAGAGGAAACAAAGCTTGCAAACTGTGGCAAATAAGACAGTCTCAAAACAAGTGGAGAAAATAACATCACCTCTATAAAAGCAGATCTTCCCCATTGCAGATGTTCAGCTTCTTCCAAGTCCTTTCTGTTAGCTTGCACCTGAGGCTGACTTCTTATAATGCTAATGAGGTCCAACTGTTCTATGGTCCTTTTGGTTAATCTCTGGTTTCCCCTTTCTCACAGAGAATCATGACTTGGAGCTCCAAACATTCTAATCCAGTCATTCACATGTAACATCTGGGAGCCAGATAGATACAATGTTCACAACATTTAAGTATTTAAAAAAAAATTTCTATCTATCTATCTAAGCAGATCTATGCAGATAGATAGATAGATACAATTTTTTTTCTTTTTTTTTCTCTAGCATTGTTAAAGGTCATACCTATTTAAATATTAGTGTGATGTTTACATTGTTTTCAACAACGTTCATGTTTTGCACTCATTTAATGATCATGTCATAATATTGGAGGGCATGCCATAATTGGACCACTGAGAACTTTTGGGACAGTCAAATCAGATTGTTTTCAGCTTTAAATCTCATCTTAGTGCACTTGAGTTATACCTATGAAGGTATGCCCATATTATGTGTTATCACTCAGTTTATGGACAAACATGGATATAGACAATCATGGCAAATTTTAAAATATGTGCTTTAGATGGATTTTTGGCACATAAATCAAGATGCTTTCATTGGTATCTCCATTTAGCCTTCAGTGTGCCTAAATAGATAGATACCTTGCCCCAGAAGAATAATCGAAGCACCTGAGGTCAGGTACCTAGGAACCATAGACAGTGAGTGGGAAAAGTTAGGTGCTTCCAAAGGGCATTTCAGAGTTTCTAGCAAGAAAATACCTGAGCAAAGAGTTGCCTAGATCTAGCCAATGGAAACACTAGGTATATCTATAGGTGCACTTTAATGCACATTAGCCTATTTAATGTGCTCTAAACCATCACTAAACATATTCTATTTAGTTAATGCACATTAAAATAGGCTAATACACATTTGAGTGTCACTTAGCTCTTTAGTTAATTCTCATTAGGACAGGCTAATATTGCATCAACATTTATAAATGTACCTTTTAATTTAGTATGTTGAGAAGGTGAGAGAAAAGAAAAGGTAAAGATTCTTAGCTTGATGAGTTCCAAATGATAAAGAAGTGGGATGTTAACTGTATGCTCTTAGCACAAAATTATTCTGGATTTCTTTGCTTAAGATTTTTTTCCTGGCTAGGTGCCCAAATTCATTTAGACAGCTAATTTACTGGTTTGGATCTTATCATACAGTGCATTTAATAATAGAATCATGTATCCTAATTCTTGTACAGTAAATATGCATTACACCTGACTGTGTCATATTTTCTAAGGGCTTACATTGTAGTCTTAGCTAACATACTGTACACAGATATTTATCTGATAGGTTTGGAAAAGTCTTTTTTCTTTTATAATAGGAGGAATGGTTCTCCTTTACTTTATCCCTCCAGCCCATCTGCAAACACACTCTCAGAAAATACAAAATTCACAGAATTGAGAGATTATTTTTAAAAGTGCCTTGTTTCTACATTCTACAGACAAAACTAGGTCAAGATTATTTTTACTTAAGTTGGTTTCCTTTCAGCGGGTCTTTCATAGTCATCCTAAGTTTACAACATGTACTTAATTGCCATTTTTTTTCTTTTTGGTTATGCACAAATATAAACATGTCTAATTTTTTTTGCAAAATTGGAGGCATAGAGTTTAATTTGTCCAGTAAGAATCAGTAAGATTCTTTCCATTCACTTTAATGCAACCTAATGCCATTTGCAACCAAGATACAAATATGCTGGTGACAATCTCTGAACTAAGTAGTAAGACTGGAATGTAAATGAAATCCACAAAAACGAATGAAATATTATTGGCCGTATTGGCTTTTGCAAAGTTCATTGAAATGTAGCCAGCTATTTTATCTCTTCCAGGAAACATCACTAGCCATTAACTAACAGCTGCTAAATGGAACTTACAAATTCCCAAAGTACTAATCTCAAAATACAACCTGATATTTAACGATAGAAAAGCTCTCTAACATGAACTTTCCTGAGCAAAGTTGTAAAATTCTATACTTTTCTTAACAGTCTGAAAATTTCCACATAGGAACTTCAACCACCAGTATTTAAAAGGATCAACTGTATTTTTGTATGAAGCAGTTAAGAGAAAGGAATTATATGGAGGCACGTTTGTCTTCAAAACTGTATTTAACTACTAATAAACATTAGAAAAAGCCACCAAAGAAAAACAGAGTCATAGACAAATAGGACTGAAAGGGATCTTGGCAGGTCATCAAGTTCAACCTCCTGCTACTGCAATCCCAGGCATAATATTATCTAACCTAAACTTTAAAATTTCTAGCAGTGTCTTTCTAAACTCTTCAGGTAATCTGTGTCATTGCTTTAAAAATCCTTAAAGTTCTTTCTAGTATTTGATGTACTTAAATATTCCTTGTTGCATTCCTTGTCACTTACATATTTGTCCTGCCACCTGTGGACACAGAATAATTGATCAGCCATATAAAATCGCTTTAGAAAATCTCCATTTGAAAATTTGCCCTAAGAAGATTGAGTTTGTTTTGTTTTGGTTTTTTCTCATTGTGTAGAAACTGCTGGACATCGGTACCGATGAAATAAGGAAGTAGGACTCTAAATGGAATGAGATATTTGCATAGACAAAAAATGATTAATGGCAGTAAATTCTTGATCTGACATATATGAAGAGTTAAGAACAGCTATCTTCTGTCTGTTATTATGGACATAAGAATTATCTTTAAAGTTATATTACTACTGTATGAATCTACATAGTGCTGCCATTTAACAAACAGGAGGTTGTTGTATGAGTTCGGCAAAATATTAATATCCCAGACCACTAAAATTATCTGTACAAGAATTTCAGACTCCCACACATTTCCAGACATAACAACTGTAACAATGTTAAATTATAGCATTGTAAGTTTTGATATAATTGTTTCCATTATTTTCCAAAATCATGACAAACAGAACCAAATTGCTATCTCTTTAAAACTGTTTTCATTCATTGATCTTATACCAACACAGAAGTGGACAGATGCAACTGTTAAACTGGAACAGTTAACATGACACAGTGGCAAAGTTCATTCATGACAGATCCAGGGAGCTGTATTAGTGTAGTTGCACTCCCACTTTGATTTCTGCTCCACTCAAACTTTAGAACAACTGTCTGGGAGGGTGGTGGCATTTCTATTCAGGCAGTGCTGAGGAAGTCCATTGACTTCATGGATCATTGAAATCTACCTGATTCTTGCTAATTTCTCCTTATTCATGCTAATTTCATTTATAAATGACCCTCTCTCTTTTTATGGTCTTGATGTTCTGCTAGTCAAATTATTCTTTCCTCTGAAATTTTTCTGTCTGTTAGACATTCCTATTAAAGTCTCCCTCCTATTTCACAGCCCTGCAGACTGTTTTTAGCTCTAACTAAAAACCTTAACTCAGGTGTGGTAATATTAAGCCATGTAAAGATGACTGCTAATAAAGTATTGGAGGTACTAGCAAGATGCTTAAGATGACTAGATTTGCTTTATAAATCTGAATACGATATGTACACGTAAGTATAATGAGTACAAGACTAATGAAACAATATCTTTTGACTATTTTGCCTAGTTTGTTGCACTTATATATGATCTAGCAAATTAGTGCACTTTTCAATAGTTATATTTGTTCTTGCTTTGATCTTAAACTGATTAATATAGTGCTAGGCCCTAGCATATTAGCAAAGCTTATTGTTTCTCTTTTACTGGAGAAAAATATGTGTTATATATGTGTGCACCACACCATCTGCACCCCGCTTTTCAAAATCCTAGCTTTGTCTATGCAAACATCATTACCAATATAACAACTGTATCTTTTAGGGTCATTAAGATAATGAACAGAAACTCCATAAATGTGAAATCTCTTACCAGCTTTCCCCAGGTCTCCCTGTATACCCTTAGACAAAACATTTCTTCTTTTTGTGCCTGCATCTCAATTGCAAAATGGAAACAATAATATCACCATAGTTCATGGAAGTCTTGTGAGGATAAATACATTAATGCTTACAAGCTGCTCAAATGATGCCATGAAAAAAGCCACAAAAAAGCTTATAAATAAATAAATCCTAGTAATGATTCAGCAAAATGGCTAGTTGTGTTGCAGTAATTGCATATGCACTATTTAAAATGTGGTCATTTATTTTTTAAAAGGATTAAAGTTGACCTTTAGGAAATTTTTACCCATTTCATGCAGGACAGTAATGCAAAATCCTTTTAACATAGGGCTTATTATTCATTTGTACTTGACACTTCAGACAAATAACATGTCTCTTTTAAAACAGTTTATAGTTTCAAAAGTACTGTGATTAAAACTAGTTTTAGAGGCTTATGTATAAACAAAGAGACAAGTGTTTTTGACAGCATGTGTTTCCAAGTACACCATAGCTGTACCTCCTCTTTGATACAAGGTAGGATACCTTGTTAAGGAGTGCTCTACTGGAAACACTTCTTGCTTCCTGTCAGTTTGTCTGTCAGGCTACAAAAGAGCCTGCATGATCTGCAACCATAAGGCAACCCAGCTTCTGCAATAGAGTCTTCCTTCATGCTGAGACTGCTGCTGCTGTTGTATGGGCCTTTGCGTGCTGGCAACTGTTCCTGTTACAGCTGCTGCTGTACATTGTGGTGGCCCTTCTGAATCAATGCTTGGGACTGGTGACTCAATCACCCACCCGTAGTTATGATACTACCTGTAGATCAGTCTTAGTTCCTAGGCACTTCAAGTCTGTAGATGCTGTTCAGTCTAATAGGAGAGAGGGGAGTTGGATGCCCAGAAACACTAGAAAGACAAAGTTAAGAAGTGTGCATCAAAACTTGAGCTCTGATACCACATTTTTGTATGTAAAAAGAAACATTCTGCTTATTTGATTTTCTGGTTTTATTTTCCTTTCTTCCAGGATTGTTTATATGTAATAATAATTTATGAAACACAATTAACTTGCTCCCTCCCCAACTCCCCAGAATTCCAGAATTATAGAATGAACTTTCCAACTTTTCACCAGTCTTTCTCGACTCCATTCACAGAGACATTTGGCCAACATTTTGCTCCCAATTCTTCCAGTTAAAACTGTGGAGATCATTGGTGTTATTTAACAAGATTATATGATGTTATATATTCCCAGTGGAGACTGGGCTCCTTATGTGCAATATAAGCCGCTTCCCATAACATAGGAATTATTGAAATAGATACCTAAATCTCATCTTTGAGACAAGCTGTTATAAAACAATTAAAGGGAGTTGCTTCTTACCATAACAGTTTGAAAAATGGTAAGAAACTGGTATAGACAGTTGCAAGTTATAAAACCATCCCTTGGGTTTTTTTCCACATCATATTATAATCCATACTGTTTCTCATTATTTCCTTCTATATATAAAGCACAACAGATAGCAATGTACTCTGTAGCCTATAATTTTCACATAGCCAGATTCCAAAATGGTTATTTTTGGCCACTTTTATATACTGAGTACAAATTTTAGTTCCTGAATGACGCTTCAGTCAGAAACACATTGTTTTATCCAGGAATTTCCAGGAAAGGGATTATGCATGGAAGTGAGTTGAGATGACTTAATTGAAAGTCATAAAAATGAGGTATTTCTGCAACAAAAAAGCTTCTACTTTATTCTATGGGATACTTCTGCATTTCCTGTCATACACAGGCAATGCAAACACTCCACTTCTTCAGACAAATGGCTTATGGCTTTAGGTTACATAAGAATCGCCATTTCCTGGGTCAGGCCATAGGTCCATTTTGCCCAGTATTCTGTGTCACACAGTGGCAGAGAGTGGATGCTGAAAGGGAGAATGAACTGGGTACTACCAGCATTTTTCTGATTGTTCCCCTCTCACTTGCAGCCTCCAGTATTTAACATCTAGGAAGCTTGATTCAGACGCTGGACTCCTAACTCCCATGATCAGTACCTACTGATGAACCTTTCCTCCAAGAATTTGGCCAATCTCCTTTTGAATCTGGCAAACCTCTGCTTCCACAATACCTGGTGGCAATGAGTTCCACATTTTCATTACATGCTGTGCAAAGAACGAATTTCATGTTATTAGTTTTATGTTACACATGAAGGGAAGAAGGAGCTCTCCAGGAACTGTGGCCCACACAGGAGTTCTGACAGAATTCTACTTTCTCATGTGTGCTATTTTACGTTATTATTATTCAAAACACTTCTGATTTCTGTTTCTATGTCTATGCTTTGTAATATTGCACATGATGCATTTGTCAAGTGGGGGGTTGAGGCAGGGACTGTATTTAAGGGCCCTGCTACACATTCATATTAAAGCTGGATAGAAACCAGCTATAGAATTGCTCACATTTTCAAGCACTAATTTTATAGATGATTGGCTTTTCTTATAGCTGGATAGTCATTTTTATTGTGTAATCATTATTTTGCGTGTGAGGCCAATCTAAATTCACTGTGCAATTAACCAGTTAATTGAGTAATATATGTAGTGTGTAGCAGAGATCTAAGAGACTACAGTTTCTCACATTTATAGAACAATTCCATAAGAGCTATTCCTGACTAATGATTTCAGATAAATTGGATAGATTGAATCTCCTTTTCTGTGAGGTCATTTTGTGTATTAACCAGGCATACAGTAAACTGGAAAGAGAATCCCACTAAAACTTTATTAGAGTATTTTATTCTTGATGGATACAGAAAGGGTCAATCCTTTCTTACTTGTCCTTCCATTGTTTTTAAACAAATACAAAATAAGAGTATTGCATATACAGAGTCTTAAAATATATTTGGCTGATCTTTAAACTGCTAGTAAAGCACCTCATATATCAACATCCCCAATATATCAACATCCTCTATATATCTCATATATCAACATCCCCAAACTTCAAAATGCTGCCCCCAACCTCACTTCGAATCATAAGGAACCTGATACATGATATGTGGGAGGCTGCTGGAGCGCATTAATTGCTGTGCTCCAGCAGACTCGATTAATTTAGTCGGCTGCGATGCATTGGAATTACAGTGAGTCACAGCAGCCTCCTTGCCTGTGTACAGACACCTTTTAAGTCTTTCTGAGAAACAACTTACATTGTTTGAGATTTTGAGGGCCAAATGCTGGAAATATTCATCTCCCTTCTCCTTCCAGTCCCTTGGATTAAAATTGTGCACAGAAGATAACGATCATCTGCCACTCAGACCTAATTATCTCAGCAAAGTAAAAAGAATAAATTACATGGATACATTTTTCCTTTTCACTAAGTAATTTATTTAAAACAGAAACATTACTGGTTATAAACTGGTAAAAACTGGCAGCAGGCAATGTTCTCCACATCTGTAATAAAGCATCATGATTTGAACACAAATGACTGGAGCTGAAATTCCTGATACTTATGTATGAGAAAACTGCTCAATGATAGGCAATCGGGTGGACCTGGAACCCTAAAAAGAGTAATTTAGCTGTTTGGTAGAAGAAACCATTATGTGAAAATAAGAGCCAGTTCTTGGATCAATGCAGTGCTTTGCCAAATAAAGGAGATAAGGCTGGACTTTTGGAGGACACCGAGAGATAAGACTGTCAAACATAAATACCCTATTTTGTTCTGTTTGTTACAGATGACAGTGCACATTAACAAAACAAATTTTAAACACCCACCCCTAGTCCACCCTAACCTAGGAGCATTTTTACATGAGCACGGGGAGTCTTGGGGGGTGGGGACATTAATTAAAAACCTGAACTAAGTAAAAGCACCCAAGCATATCAAGCATCAGCATCCCCGCACTGAAAAATGGCAGCAGGGCACTTTGAACTAAAGTTTGTCAAACAAGCTTAGTTCAAAGCACTGCGCCACCATTTTTCAGTGTAGGGATGCTGATACACATGATGCTAGAGTTTGCTGGAGTGGGTTAATTCCCATGCTCCAGCAGACTTGATTAACTGAGTCTGCTCCAATGAGCTGTATTTCCAGAATGTTGGAGCAGGCTCTGTGCACATGTATTTAGCCTTTTAAGCGCTAAATAGCTCTATAATCAATCAATCCAAGGCATCTTTGCTGAAATAGCAATGTAACTAATTACTGGCATAATAGGAGCAGGTTTAGTGAAAAAACCTATATATATAGGAGGGAATTAGTATCACCCACTGACCTTTCACCGTACCTCTTGTTCTATGATTCCACTTCAGCAGTGACTAGCTTCAAACAAGTTTTCATACATACTTTACTTTCCCTGGCAAGATGTTCAACTGCTAAGTAGAATAAAGGTAATGTGGTAAGACCAGCGAGCTTTGTTCTTTTGCCCAGTGGGAAGGAGGGTGATCTAAAACTATTCCTTATTATTATCTGAAGCTAATCTCCAGTGTAAGGAGTCTGTTAGTTTGAACAGCAGAGAGTTGGAAAATCACATTGCAGTCTTCCTACTAGTTTTTGCAGAAAATTTACAGCTATGTAACACAGCAAAATACTGTAACTTTATATGTGAAGGGAGAA
The DNA here is from genome assembly GCF_001723895.1 of Crocodylus porosus. Lineage (NCBI taxonomy): Eukaryota > Metazoa > Chordata > Crocodylia > Crocodylidae > Crocodylus > Crocodylus porosus. The sequence continues at coordinate 41,674,326 of NW_017728950.1, forward strand.
TACTGAACTGGTCTTGTAGGTTTCTGAGTTACTCTCATTTCTCTAGGTAGATAGCCTTTTTTAAATAATTCCCCAAGAGCTCCCCACAGCAATAGATGGAGTAGATATTTGAAAGCTTTAAAGAAATCTGTTCCTGGAGATTTTCCTAAGGGCATACTCTGAAATTTGGGGAAAGATTCCCATTTCTTGAATATGTTTGGGTTTTTTTCTGCGAATATTCTGATATGCATCTGAGGTGACTTTTAAAGGACAAGTTACTGAGGGAATTTTCCAACATATTAATTGCATCAAACTTTTCCAAGACATGGTAGAGATTTATACTTCTTTATAAATTCAAGACCATTTTCTTTCATGTATGTAATAAAGGAGCTGTAAGTAGAAGCTAGAAAGAAGGCAATAGGCAAAGTTCTAAAACCTCTCTAATCTCTTTGCTGAGAATTTGACTGATTATTTGCTTACCTACTTATTTTCCACAGAGTAAAATAACTTAGTTATAATCACAAAATATAGTAAGAAAACTCAGCATTAGGGTGTTTAATTCATATTTCTAGTTTATTGATTCATTCACTGAGAAGCATCTATAGGATCAATTTTGTTTATCTTCCATGGCCCTAATCTGATTGTTTGAAGTCTTTGCAGTTTTTATAGCAGAAACAAAATGTATGTAAGTTCCTTTAAACATTGCCTAGGGTGCCTCACAGAGGGTAACAAAAGGGTCCATAGACTCTTCATTGAAGAACAGGAATCCAGTGACAATTCTGAGACTTAAATGGTAAATATTCAGTTTCAGTCCAGATTGTTCATTTGGGATGTTCAAAGCTCATAATAGTTTTGTCATGAAAAACAGCAAACGAGATAGTGCATAGTAACAAATATATGGAAAGACCATTGATAAAGACAGCATTAATGTCTCAAAGAAGGAGGGACTAAAAGGGATGGATTCTATCTAGGGAGACAAGAATTGGCTTACATGTAGTGGATATAACTAATCAGAGTAATCTGAGAATTATGAACTATAAGAAATTGATTTTGGCACATATGAACATTTTTAAAAATGTGATTATATAATTATTCATAATTTTTCAAACACCAATAGGGGTAGTTATTAATAACCATAATAACATGATGCCCACCCAGGTGTGAATCAGCTGGCTTCTATCCATGTAAAATCTTTTAAATTATATTTGAGGTAGAAGCAAGGTAGAAACACAATCTGGAAATTAAATAATTAGAATATTCTAAGGAAAAATTCATTAAACTTATATTAAGGGAAAAAGATTAAGAAAATCTTATAAATAGCTCCTTACTCCCCTCATTATAACATGCATATATATGCAATGTTGGAAGAACTGGGAATGCAACACACTATAAATAATAACTACCCTTCTGTTACTTAAATTTTCATTTTGTACAATTGTTCTTTCTGTCAATAAGATGAAAATATTGAGATGAGCAAGTTTCCAATGAGTAATTTGAGATGTTTAAAACTTTATTTCAAATGAATAATTTCCCTATAAGTTAAAAACCATAAAATATATAGATGTTTTTTACATACTTCTTTATGAAATGTTATAGTGTTCCCATGTCATCCTGTTCTGTTGACATGTAATTGGCCTAATTTTTATCTGTCTAAGGACTTCTCTACACATGCAGATAAAGGCTCAATGGAATCTAATATGTTATTCATGCAATCACACCTCCTGCTATGCCACATGTCTATGGCAGGAGGTGTTATTGTGGGATTACACATTAGATCCCTTCATGCCTGATTGCCGATGCAGGGGGACCCTGATCCCAGGCTCCCCTTCCACCTGCAAAAAGCAAGCTCCTGAAGCTGGGAGCCATACACACCCATGTTAAGGGGCTCCCAGCTGCAGGGGCACCCCAAACACCCCTGGGGCAGTGGGACTGTGATACCCCTGCCCCAGGGGTGCAAGAAAGCCGCCAGGATGGGAGGTTCACTGCTGCAGCGATCTCCCCACCCCAGGGGTGTGGGAAGCCCTGGGGCAAATGGATCTCTTGCACATACCCCTAGGATATAGGAATTGCCCATGTGGCAATCCTCCCACCCTGGTGGTTTCACACCACCTGAAGGCCTAAAAATCACAACGGGGCAATATTAATCCATTAAGGTTTTGCCAAGAGCAACGGTGTGGGGACTAGGTGTCTGCAACCACTGGGCTCTGGGTCCAGGCTGGGGTGCCATCAGGACCCAGAGTCAGCAGGTGCTGGGGCTGTGAGTCCCCAGCAGTTGTAGGACTCGCACCCAACCTGAGCAAGGTGCGACCCTGTGGCTGGAAGTCTTGATAACTGATGGGGGTCCCAGCCACACAGGAGACCCTGCTACATGTGCAAACTAAAGCTCAATAATTAGACATTTTTTAGGTATAACTTTAGAGCCGGTTGGAGCTCTTTATGACATTGGCAATGTGTAGGGGGTGCATGTGCACCCCCTGAGCTTGGTGGTGCATGCCCTGCAAAAAGTGCCACCCGCACTGCTGGTGGCACCTGCAGGTGGTCATTGCTCGCCCCTTCCCCCTTGACGCCAACACAGCTGGTGGCATCTGCCGGCAGTCCCTGATCACCTCTGGCCGCTGCTGCCGCTGCCAGTGGCCTTTGCGGGTGGTCACTACCAACAGTCAGCATTTGCCACCCCCACCACTGACACCACTGTGGCTGCTTGCTGGAGCTCCCCACTCACTGACACCGCTGCTGCCACCTGCGGGCAGTTGCTATGCACCCCCCACCACCACCTCTGGGGGCATGCAGTGTTCATGCTTTGTGATGTGATAAGTACTTTGCACATGTAGCTGGTCTCCAGGTAACTGTGCAATTAACCAGTTAATTGCATGATACCTGTAACAAGTAGAGTGGGGGCTAAGATATTAGTTGTCCCAAGCACAGTATTTTTTTTTCAGTATGTATCCTGCCTCACAGTACAACAGCAAAGCTGAGACAGTAATTAGCAATGGCTTATTTCTGATCAAATGCCTGCAAATGGAATGTGAAATTCTCAGATTTATTACCATAATAAATGACCATATTTCTTCAAATCCAAGACAACATTAAATTTAAGATGACCCCCCCCCAAAAAAAATTAGATTCTATACACAGATAATTATAAATGTGTTATAATTTTCTATGTATGGTATTTAATTAATGGGAGGTCACCTTAAATTCATCCCCCTCCCTCTCCACTGTTGTGATAGGGAAAGCACTGATAGGGGTGAAGGGCCAGACTCTGCCTTTTGCCCTCCCTGCCTGCCCCCCTGCCCCTTGCTGCTTCTGCTGCCTCTCCTTCACCATGTGCCTGCCTTCCTCCTCTGTCCCTGTGCTTGCCCCCTCACTTCCTGCCCTATTGATTCAAATAAATACAGTACTTCTGCATTTCTTAAAACCTGGATTAGATAACTACTGTAGGTAATAAGCACACAGGGGCCTTATTCTATAATCAGTAGTAATTTTCTCATTTCAAACTTCCCTGTTAATTATAAACAGGGATGGGCACATAGTCAAATTACAGTAAGATAAGTAAGAGTGACAGTGACAGTGAGAAGTAAGGTACCAAAAACTAGCATTCTTTTACTGTGAGGCAAGAGTAGGGATGTGGGCAGTTACCGTGGAGTATCATAATAGCAAAAATCTTTGTGTTTATTCCCATCAGGGTGAGGTGACTTGTTTGTATGCCATCCCCTAACACATCCAGCCAATCAGAAACAATATTGCAGACTTAGTACATCTAACCATTTCAGTTTACACTCTAGTTAGGCAAGTCATATGGTACTTTTATTTAGTTGGACAAAGTCTAGATTGCATTTCTTAATTGAATGTACATCATAACATTTATTTTAAGGACCAGTTTAAGAAGATAAGCTTCAAAAATTACTTCTGAATTGTATTTTCCTTGGAATCATTGTCCAGCTCTTAATCATAAGTTATTCAGTCAGCATCAATAAGCACTACCATATGACTAATGCAAACATCTACCACAAGGCACAATGAATGACATTATAGACAGTGGACTATCTACAACCATAGATAAAAAAAAATTGGAGAATATTAATTTTAAAAGGTGTTAAAAAAATCATGAAAAAATATTTTTCATTCAGCTCTATAAAAAATGTTGCTAAGGATTAAAACGTCATGTAAAACAGGAATTTAAGTCAAAGCCTCACAATCCTCCATAACTGCAGTAACAGAAAAACTTTATAGAATCTTGTGTATAGAAAGAAGTGTTAGCATGATTACCTCTATTCCTGCTCTCTTTCCCATCAGGAATGTGTTTAGAAACTTCTGAATATCAGCGAACCAGAGTAGATCTTAATTAGCCTTTCATCGGTATCTTCGCCACTGCTTGGTGCTGTAGAAGTAATAACAAAGTGACAAAAAAGAAAAGAAAAGAAAAAGACGAGTCACAACTACACAGAGTTCAAAACAGATCTAAAAACAGTAAGGAAAAAGATGGTGGTTGTGGGCGATTCCAGCTATCAGCTATGCTGTATGATGTACATCTGTTGAAAGAAGATTAAAGGTGAGCATAGGCTTTGATATATTTGATTAGAATTTCTTGTTACAAATGGTTAGACAGAAAACCAAGAAGAAAGCAGTTCAGGACTTAATAAGGTTCCTGAAAATATAAGCAGTATATGCTACAACTTCGAAATAAACTAAAACAAACCTGAAAGTAAAAAAAAAAAAAAAAAAAAGAATTTAGGATATAGAAGCCCCATGTATTGGTGAAATGTGAAGCTGAGGATGATTTATGCTAGTTTGCATCTTTGCAATTATAGGTAGGATGTCAAAAAATAAAGGGAAGAATGTGCTGTTAGCACAGGTCTTTCTTTCCATGTGTGTGCCAGAAGAAGTGTAATGATGGGTAGGCAACTGGAACACCAATCATGGGCATCCACTAAGAGGGAATGCAAGAACAACAGCCACCACTGCTGCCAGTCCATCTAGCCAAGTCCCTGCCACTGTCACCATCCACTGTGTAGACCGCAGTAGTTCTGACTCTGTGCACCAAGGTGAGGAGTGGTGGTATTTCTCCTCTTGCCTGTCTTTCGGATGGGTTTCTGTGTGTCTGGAAACCTACAAGTTGTGTGGAAAGAGGGACTAGATGAGAAATGAAGTGATCCTGGTAGCAGATCTATACTAAACCTCCAAGCACTAAGCAGAGGAAAGTTAAACAGCCAGAGAGCATGACAGCTTTTCTGGGCATCCTTTCTATACCTGGGGAGGCAGAGCAGGGGGAGAATCTTCTGAAATGGGAGAAGAGGTGAGACACCACCTGGAAGCTTCAAATGAGTTAGAACCAATGCAGGGCATGGAACTTTTTTTCAAATGCCCCTCATTCAAATGAAACTCGACTCTTGGACATGTAAAGGACCCCTGCCAAACAATGCAAACAAGAATGCAGAACAAGTTCTGTTTAGAACTTATAGATTCTCTTGCTCCCTATGGAGATCTAAGCATAATTTCATCCTACCAGACAAATTTTCAAATGTGCCCAAGAAATTTAGGTTCTTAAATAAGAGTGTTTTACAATGAGATTTAGTCTTCTAGGCATAAAGGCCTGCTTGCAGAGATTTTTTTTTTTTTTAAGTGTTTTACCGGAAGAAGCAACACGTACTTTGATCCAGCTTTGCAGCATGTGTAAACATTAAGCACTTCAGTGGGGCTTTTTTGCACTTTTAGCTAATAGCTCATTCTCTATCAGCTTTTAGCTAAAAGCAGGCAAAAAAGCCCCATTAAAGCACCCGAACTTTACAGATATTGGGTGACCTAGGTTGAAGTAACATGCTGCCTCTTCTGGGCATGTGCAGGGTTCAGTGTGGAAAAGGAACAGAGTTTAAAGTAAAGCACTATTTTTGTTGTTTGTTTTTATGTCTGCAAGCACCCTAAGTCACTTCTGAAAATTTGACCCTAACTGATCAGCACTCATATGCAACATGGACCTTAGATCAACCTGTCAGTGTAGCAAAACCCACAATTTTTCTTTTTTTTTAAATTTCTTTTAAAATGCATTCCCTCCCCTTCCCCAACCATTTCTGACTTTTTCTCTCCCTCTCTATTCCCTACAGATAAGCATACGTGAGCTCAGACTTAGGAAAAGCTTTAACATTTTTATTTTGGTAGCAAGTTTTTGGTTTGGATATCCACTGTTTTATATTGTATAATTATTATTGTTGTATTGATTTTTGCTGTTGTATATTGTATTATTATCATTTTTGTATTGATTTTTATTGTTTCATATGGATATTGTATGGTTTAGGCCTGTGTTTGTAAGTGAACCAAAGTAATGTCAAGTTTCC
>NW_017728950.1:41681291-41719401 GCF_001723895.1 Crocodylus porosus
AATTTATACTCTCTCTCTCTCTCTCCTCCTGGACTTCAGTGGATTTCAGCCCCTGCACCAAGCCCCTCTAACCCCTGCTGCCATTGTGTGTGGGGGGGGGAGGAGGGTATGTGTGGGGGTATGAGTGCAAGGGATCCAATAAGACATTGTGTCACAATCTCTCCTGTTCAATAAAACCACTGTCATTTGCAACCTCGAGTTGGGTCATGTTTTATTGAATCCCAGTCCCTTCCCTATCTTAAATTCCAGTCTCATTCTCTCTCTCTCTCAGCTCCAGCCCTTTCTCTCTGCTAGTTTCCCAATCTCCTCTCAATTCCATCTCCCCTTTTCTGCCACCTCTTAGCCTTTCCTTGCTTTCATGCTGTCCCTGCTGCCTTTCAGCTTCCCATGCCATCTACTGCCCTTTCCCTGTGACTTTCTGCTGCCTTTCTCTGCTTTCCCGCTGCCCTGCTGCCTTTCAGTCTCTCTTGCTGCTTTTCCTGTCATTTTCTGCTGTCTGTTTTCAGGTTTCCCCTGCACCTTCTGTAGTAATCCTCACCCCCTGCAGCTTCCCTGCTCCTCATGGCTGTCCTGTAGTTTTCTCCAGCCGCTGGAGCCTTTGTCCAGCTCCCAGCACCTATTGAAACTCCCTGCAACTTCTCTAGTTGCCCTGGAGCCATCCTCTGGCTCCCCACACTAAGAGCCCCTCTTTAACACCCACACTTTCCCTTAGTTCCATTTTCCCTCTCCCCACCTGCCTTTTCAGCTCCCCTGTAACTCTGGCTCCAGTCCCAGCCTCTGTGCCAGCATCACCCTCCTGTTCTGTAGGCTTTGGGCATTGTCTTTTAATCAATTAAGATCAGTTAAGCTAAAGTTACCCCTGAGCCTCAGTTCTTCAGCCTAGGCCCCTCTAGTCAACCAGTTCTAATCCTGATCCTTGTGACTTTCACTCCCTCCACTTCTACTTTCTTACCTTAACCTTTCCCCAGGTATCCCAAGTACACCAAGCACATACATACAGACACATCACAACACCCAACTTAGGAACTCACCTGTGTGTATGCGTAGGTGGGTGTTATGTGTGTGAATTAGTGAATATACGTATATAGATATCATTATGTGTGTGTGGCATATGAATTAGTAATCCACATATGTGTATTGGATGTGCAGGTGTTGGTAACTGATTCTGTCAAATTTGGTGTGTGTAGCATGTATGGGCTTAAACTGGTGATAGGTATGCATGTGCCTAGGCTGGTTTGGATGTGTATGTGCCTGAGCAGGTAGTGTGTGTGTATATGCACTTACTTGATTTGTGAGTTTGTATATGTGCAATTGTATACCACGTCCTCCTGTCTAACAGCGCAATATTGAGATCCTGAGCATTGGCCTGACCCCTCAGGGCAACATCAGAAAAGAATTAAAAACAATACTTAAAAGAGAAAGAGAGAGAGAGACTTGAATGTAGATTTCAAACAAGTAGTGATGGTGGTTTTACATTTACTCTGAAGTTTTTATTCTTACATTTTATTTCCTATTATGACATATGAAAAAAAATGTATTTATATTTCAGAGTTACTGTTGATGCTGTGTTTAGGCTTAGTTGTTATACTTAGAACCGGATACAATAAAATGTAAAACATTCTGAAAAAGTAAGCTATAATACAGTTCTGGTTACGTGCAACTCTAGCAAAGTCTTTGCGTCATGTCTAATAGTGAGTACTATCCTGAAAGATTCTGAGTAATGTCCAATTGTTACACAAATCACCAATTGCTCAAAGCACGAGCAAGCCCTTATGAAGGAGGACAAGGCAAGATGCCAAGTTTATTGATTAAGCGCTCAATACACACACACCCCACATTCAAACCCCAATTTCTGTTCTGCGTTGGTTTACCAGTCTTATCAGTACTCCGATCAACTTAGTGGCCAGCCAAGTTGATCATGCGTAGGAGCTGGGTAGAAAGGGTAGGTTACCCAGGGTTATCATGGTAGACAATCAGTTCATTTTTAAAACCTTTGCTTGGGCAGCTCTGGCCAAATCAGGCCAAATCTCTGCCATGCATGGGGACCCCAGGATCAAAGAGATTCTTCCTGGTCACAGGGCCCCAGCAGACCAAGACCTTTAAAAACTGTATCTGCAGTCCAGCTGCATGCTTTGCTTTCTGGGATGCAGTGAGACCTGCACTGGGGAAACACTTCCTGCTGTTGGCTCACTACACCCATATTATTTGCCTCCCACGATCAGGTGAGGGTGCTGGGTTTAGGATCCAGTGCTGCCCCCAGCCTGATCCCACAAATCAAGTATGGGACAGTTTTGTCCTGGACCCTGGCTCAGCTGAGAATCAGGATCTGTTATGTGTGAGCCCCAAAAGGCCACACGGTCAATTTAAGTCATGACACCAACAAGCTACAAAGATATTACATTATATGTGGAATAATACTTCGGCTCACTAGCTATATCATCACACCATAAACTGGTTTGCATGTGTGTCAGGAATACTATATATGTTACAGTTAACACCTTAATCATAGCATAAATTTAACATATAAAGAGGTCCTAAATAACTGTTTTCATTTACTTATAGAGTTAAATAGCAGCCATTGTTTTGTCCGTTATTTAGCTTAGGCTATACTTCTTTTCCCAATCTAAGAAAGGATCCTTTGTGCCCCAAAACTTGTTTAACATATCTTCCAATTATACAATTGGCCCAATAAAAGATATCACCAAAAATCTTTTGCTTAATAAAACATGAAAGAAGGAACTTAGTGGTAGCAGTTCTAGGTTGGATGTGGGGACTAAGTGCTGATCAAAAGAAAAAAAAAGAGAGAACTCAAGTTATAGATTTACAGATGCTAGGGTCAGAAGGAACCTCAAATGATCATCGAGTCTGACCCCTGCCAGTGGCAGGAAAAAGTGTTGGGATCATGTGACCCCAGCCGGTGCTTGTCCAGTCTCCTCCTGAAGACCCCTAAGGTAAGAGAGAGCACCACCACTCTTGGAAGCCCATTCCAGATTCTGGTGACCCTAACCATGAAGAAGTTCTTTCTGATGTATAGAAAAGGTAAGGTAACTAAGAATCAGACAATAATGGTTCCCATTAACAAGCTGCAAATCATAGGCAAAGTTCATTACAAGTCAGGTATATACAATATATGATCCTGCTCCCACAAAATTTGCAGTACCATTTCCTTTAAAAAAATACATTAACTGAACAAATTTGTACATATTGAGAAATGAGGACTAAATAGGCATCTTAGCACAGCCCTGAAATAGCTTGGAAGCAGGGGTTGAGACCAAACAGAACCCAGGGATTCTGTGACCACCTTTCTTTCTCTTTCACTTTTAAAAATAAAAATATTTCTGGCCCTTTTGGTTTTGGAGAGAGCATAAACATTAGGGCTGCGTGAAATTTCACTGGCTGTTTCAATTCAGCACTGTTTTGACTCATTATGAGCTCAAAATAGTGAAATTGAATCAAAATGAAGGGCTTCAAAACACCCTTGAAACACACCAAGGCTAGTCAAAATATATCAAAAGTTTTGAAATGTTTTGAGTTTCAAAGCAGTGACCAGCCAGGAGGTGGGAGACAGGGGAGGACTGGGGCTGCATTCCCAGTGGCTCCATAGCCCTACGTGGCTCAGCTGGGAGCACAGTCCTGGCTCTCCCCACCTCCTGGAGCCAGGCTGAACCCAGGGTCAGTTCCTCTCCCCAGCACTGCAATCTGGCTGGAGAAGGGAAATCAACCCAGCTGGCCTGAGTTCCCATCCCCAGCCCAATCTAGCACTGAAGATGGGAACTCAGCTGGCCTGAGTTCCTTACCCAGCCACATCATAGCCCTGGGGAGGGGAACTGAGCAATCAGGCTCAGTTCCCTTCCCCAGCTCCCCAGTCCCAGGCAGCAACACCCAAGTTCCCTCCCTCATCTGGCAGGTAGATCAGGGCCCTGTAGCCCTGGGAGTACTGGCACAGCCCCCACAGTCCTCCTGGGGTTGTAGGCCTCCACCTGCTTACTGGATGAGAGGCTGTTTTGAACATCCCCATTACAGCGAATGGGCAAAATGGCAAAACAGCGACAATGTTTCAACAAAGCAAAACAGAACAGCAGTTTTGAATTGAAATGAAATTTGAAACAAAATGCTGTTCCATCAAAACCTCAAAACTCAAGTTGAAACAGAATGGTGCCATTTCACACAGCACTAATAAATATTCCAACCACATACAGATCAATGCAGCTGAAACCAGCATGAATCTGCAGATAGTGGTACAGTAGGTCTGAGAAGTATAAACTCAGTCACGGTCCTGAGAATTCTGCAGCCACACAATTTTCTATTTTGATCGGTCACCTTCCCCTACCTTACCTATCCTGTATTACAAAATGGTAGGTGGCCCACAGAATAAAAAGCAGGAGCTCTTGAAGTGGTCCTGGTCTAAAGAAAAAGTGTTCTGGCAGGGAAATGATTGAGTACCATAACCTTAAGGAATCACAGAAAGGCAGCTTTTCAAAGTGAGAACAGTATTATGCAGAGTTATGAGAAGATGCTGTTACAACTGGTCTTTACTAGGTATCAGAAATAAGGTGGGATATTTCTCTCAGAATGGTCACTGGATTCAAGTTAGCAGAGGCAAGTGTTATTAATGTAAAAAGTCACCTCTAATATAGCTAAGTTCAGTTATTGAAGTTTGATTATCTTATACCAGGTTGAAGTTGGCTCAATGTTCTTTAAAGAAGAAGACAGACTTAATGGAAATGTGATTTTTTTTCCTGCTTAGAATTGCATGCATCTCTTTGTACACCAACATTGCTATGTCCTTCTGTGCTAAAGAAACAATAGTAATTCAGCCCTGACTTTTTCAGCTTAGTTTTTTCTTCCAGAGAGGTGAAGTTTTCGATAATGACATTTAACATCCTAACTTTTGGGTCCATTCAGTGAGTACTTTGTCCCTTTTTGCATTCCAGAACAATAGCATAAAAAGGCCACTCTCTATCAAAAACTGTGGAAATAATTAAATGTATGGATGAGACTTGCCTTCTGGTAAAAGACAGCAAACATATAAATGGCTGCACAACTGACTGAGGATACCTTATTTTTTATGATCTACTGAATAACTTTGTCTAACCAAGGGTACTTACTGCATGATAGTCAATAATTACCTCATCCTAATTAAATTAAGAAAAAATGGTTGTTTTATATATGCACTACAAACATCTTTTAAAGAGAGCAATAGAACAAGGAAATAACAGTCAAAACTGTATAATGCTCACCATACTTAGCGTAGAAGGAAAGAAGCAAACTGGAAAAATCCAATCCCTTAATGTATGGCAAAATAGGCTGTGGAATCCCTCCAGCCACTGAGCAAAGCTTTTCTTTCCACACCAAGAAATAACAGCACCTCATGTGTGATTAAAAAAGGGGAAAGTGCTCTGATCATTTAAAAGAATGATAGTCTCCAAAATTTCCAAGGGCTTTTAAAGTAAAAAAAGGACTATGAAATAATTATTTCCTCATTTAAACTAAAATACACTGTTGTTTAAAAGGCTGCATACTCAAATACATAACTGTGAGTTTATGTTTAGTATTTCAAGTAACTATTCTATTGAATTACAGCACAAAGGTGCATAGCCTTTAGGCAGAAAAAGCAAATTAGAAAATGAAAAGACCAAGTTGGAAGAATGATTTTATGGGAAATACTTGAGTCATTTGCTTTTCACACACTTTGAATGAACAGCTATACATTTTACATGGCTTATATAGAAGCAAGAGAGAAAATAAAGGAGGTTTATTAATATAAATGGTATGAATGAATTTTGACCACCACTTTAGAAATGATCTCCAAAGCCTACTTATAAAAAAGATTACAGCCAGAAATAGTCAGCTTTTGTTTGACAAATTAAGTTCAGGTTGAGGGGCTTTGGTTGAGCTTGTCAGAGCAGGCGGCATGCCCTACCACAACTCAGGGTTATGTATAGATGTATAAAGATTCACAAGTTCCGTGTGATTTTCAGGTGACTTCTCTATCTGGCTGCCTTTGTCTATCCAGCATTAGTTTTTCCATTGTTCTAAGTTTTATGACCACTGTTGGGCTAAGGGCTTTGTTAGGGCCTTGTTACATGATAACTGTGGGTGGGTATGCCTGCCTCACTCTGCTCCACTCTCCCCAGTACCCAAGATCCCCACTCACTGGCCCCTTGTTCCCCTGCCCACCACACTTACTTGTGTATGCCCATACTGTCTATCCCAGGCTGTCTGTCCCAGCTTCCCTGCCCAGCTACCACCACTGCTGCTCTCTGAGCTATCTCAGCCCAGAGAAAAACAGCAGTCCACTAGTGGTGGGGTGGAAGCTGGGCAGCCAGGTTAACCCTTCCCTGCCAGCTCCCCTGGGACAGACAATTTAGGCAGCCACAAGTGAGTGGGGGAAGGGAGGCCTGGGAGAGACAGAGGGAGTGTCAGGAGTGAGAGGGAGAACTGGGGGAGCCCCAGGGGGCAGGGGGAAACCTAGAATGGGAAGCAAGGGATTCTCACCTTTCAGTCCTCCAGGCCCCTTCTGGCGTGAATGTATAACTGCTCCAAACTTGAGTTAGCACTAACACCGATCAATATTTGTACAGCTCATAGTGTAATGTGTAACAAAGCCCTTACACGTTAATTTTATGTGGCTCAGGGACCTCTTAAACCCCTGGATTGTCATGTAAACTAGTTTTAAGCACTCTTTAGGCATCTTAAAGTTATACGACTCCAGGGCAGGTTTATCTCTGATTTCTGTTACCCAGTTCATGTTCCATGAATATGTGGCCACTCCCCAGAGATAAGCCACCCAAGTTTCAGTCCTCCAGCACACCAGGATGCAGTATCCCTTTGCTCACCTTTCTGTTCTGTGTGGACAATTCACAGCTGTAGCTCTTAGTCAGGCGCCTGCTTGCCAGCCCCCTACTGGCAAGTCGCAGTTGTGCAGATCAGGGGACAGTCAAAGAAGGATTTAGGCTGAACATGTAACTACTCTAAATTCAGACTGACACTAATTTCAATCAACCTTTCAGAAGCTTAAAGTGTAATGTTTAACAAGGCTCTAAGAAGCTTCTGCCCAAATATAACAGACACCTGTTCAAGTTGTTTGCATTGCATTGAATGTTTTTTCTAGCATTAAAATCTTCAGTTTCCCATTGTCACCTACAGTTCCTGGGTGACTTAAGTAACAAAATAACCCTTTTCACATTTTATAATATAACATTCAGAGTTTTCATTTTGTTGCCACATATGAAGAATAGCTATATCATAACCCAAGGTTTTTAATTACATCTGATTTTTTTCGCCTTTGTTTTATGAATTAGAGAGAAGGCTTTTACATTCCAAAGTGCATTGGAAAAGTTAATCATTTAGAAAATTTGATAACCCCAGTCTTTCAGTGATTCAGCCCAAATTTTATATATTATGGTTTTGGACTTGCAATTGAACAGGAAAAGTTATGACAATCACAGCTTGTTGGGGACTGATTTCAGTTTCTTCTTTTCTTTGCTATCTTTATAAAGAGACTTAAACACATTTAGCAAGTTAAATTATAAGGGTGATCAAATATTTTATAAATTCTGCATTCCTGGTTTTCCCATGTAGCTCCTAAGAAGCCTATTTTCTCTGATGCATTTTCCTTCCTACTTAACCCTGTCTAAATATTTCTGCTGGGATTTTACTAATGATTTTTCCATATTTTTAATCAGAAGAATGTTTTCAGAGTAGTCCTTACCAAATATTAACTACTCTACCCTTGATTACAAGAAAAGTACTGCATGAGAATTTCTGTAGACTGGTTAAAGTAGAGGTGACAGGGGAGATGAGGAATCCTCCACCAGCTGCAAACTTATTTATATAGTTTTGAAACCAGGGTCAGACGATAATAAAAGCTACTTAGAATGATTTTTTATTTACTTTAATTAGACTATATTATACATGTTTAGTAATGTTTGGGGACATATACACATACCTTACGTTATTATTTACAATATGTTAAATCTGGGCTGAATCACTTGAAAGCCTGGGATTATCAAATTGTCAAAATGATTAACTTTGCAAAGGAATCTTCATTTATATGGAAAAGTCCTCTCTCTAATTCATGGAACAAAGACAAAAAAACAGACAATGTGATTAAGAATTATAGGTTGTGATATAGTTATTCTTCATATGTGGCAATTAAATGTTATATCATCTCCTTTTTTTGCCTTATTGACCTTTTACAAGAGATAGCTACATTTTCAAGCATTAGAAAAAGTAAAATGGACAAGTCAGCAGAAGTAGATCAAAGGGTAGTGTGTCCCAGCTGCCTCTGGAGGGTTTGGGATTGACAGTGTGGTCAGGGGGTAGAAAGGTAAGAAAAGTTTATTGACTTAACAAACACACAACTACGCGTAAATAACAAAACAAGGATAGACAATAATAATTCACATTGGGAACTTACCGGCAGCCCCCTCTGATGCCTGATGTATGACAAGTTTCTCTTCTGCAAAGCTCAGCAAAGTCAGGCGTCCCCAATCAGTGCTGTCTGAGGGGTACTGGGAAGGATCTTGGTCTTTGGGCTCCTCGAGATCCACAGGCCCACCGAATCCAGGCCAGCAGCTAATCTTAAATCAGGAGCTTCTTTTACAGAGCTGCATCTTCCTCTTAAATGATTACCAGATGTGCCAGTCAATTTTTAACTTCCAAGCTATGCTGATAACTTACAGCCATCCAGATTTTTCCTACTTCAAACTGTCCTTAGACTGACCAATAGCAGTACAAGCCTTGCATTCTTTTGATAAGTTAATTTTTACTATGCCACAGGGCCTACTATTTCAAGGCTTTGTTAAATTTACTAGGCTTTACTTCATATAAGGCCTTACTACATATTTGACTTTAATTAGGCTCTTAGCAAGAACATATAGCTTAATATTTGAACAAATGACAGAAAAACACTTGGTCTAATCTTCATAGAGCCTTCAGCAAGCATCTTGATCACACAGGCATAATTTTCAGCTGGTACAGTAGTGTATTTGGATATACACATCACCATTGAATTTGGCTTGATACGTTTAGTCTTTTTTTTAAAAGTAGCGGGTTGCCTCAACAGAGTAGCCACTTGTATATCTCTTATTATTTTTAAGATTCTTGAATACATCTGCATACTGATGGAAAGGTCTCTGTTAGATAGCTACCTGTGGAGGAGTGAGAGAGAGTAAACAGAGCCCCTGGGGTGCTTTACATACCGGGCAGCTGAGACTAAGGGAAGAAGAGTGGCTGGCAGTGACACAGAGGGGAAATGAAAGTAAACAGAGCTTACAGTGTGAGCAGCAGGTGAGGCTGCAGCTGGAGACCAGTGAAGGAAAAAAGGAATCACAGCAATACTTCCAGAGCAGCTGCTAACTCTGGGTTGGAGGAAGGAGGCTGCCAGGAAGCATTTCTGACTCCAGAGATGCACAGAGAGGATCAATTCCCTGCAAGCTTCTGAGAGGAGTGGCTGAGTGTTCCTGCAAGCAGATACTGCTGACCCTGCCAGAGAAACGCTGTGGGTGCAACCAAAAGAGGTGTGCCTACATGAGAATTTTGAAAGTAATGAAGTAAAGTAGCTGCTAAGGATCCAGGAGGGAGGCAAGGAAGATTTCATTCTAAGGTAAGAGCCAACTTGCTGGGTCTTTGTTTTCCTTGGAAGAGACACCTACCGAGGGACTGTGTCTGCTCACCAGTAGACCTATGTGGATCTGTAATAAGCAGCATTATATTAATCAGTTTGGGATATTAAAGACTGATCCCAAGGTAAAGGGGACACAGACTGACTCTAAAGTAAGACTGAAACAGTTGTGTCTGGGGTGTTTTAGCCTCATCTAAGGCCATCCCATGGGTGTGGGTGCATGTCGGACTAAGACTACAGTCACCCAGGTGGCAGGCTACAGAGGACTGTGCATTACAGAATTGGGCAGCATAAAACCAGGCCAAAGAGAAGCTTTGAGTTCCATCTGAAGTGGCTAGGGTGGGGTAAAAGGGAGGTTCGGAGTCCCATAGAAGAAAAGATTGGAACCTGAAGGATCTCAGGGTATTGTCTCCTATTAACATTGTACCAATAAAGTCATAGTTTCATAGTTTGTAGGGTTGGAAGGGACCTCAGCAGATCATCAAGTCTGAAATCCTGCCATGGCAGGAAACAGTAATGGGGTCAAATGACCCCAGCAAGCTGCTCCCAGGGTAGGATCCAGCACCACTTCTCTTGGAAGTTGGTTCCAGATCCTAGCCACTCTGACTGTGAAGTAGCGCCTCCTGATATCTAGCCTAAATCTGCCCTCTGCCAGCTCCTGACCATTATTTCTTGTCACTCCTGGGAGTGCTCAGGGGAACAGGGACTCCCCCAATGCCTGCTGGTCTCCTCTGACTAGTTTGTAAGCTGCCACTAGATCCCTCCTCAGCCTTCTCTTGTGGAGGCTGAACAGGTTCAGGTCCCTTAAACTCTCCTCATAGGGTCTGCCCTGCTGACTCCTGATCATGTGGATGGCCCTCCTCTGGACCCTCTCCATGTTGTCCACATAGCTCCTGAAGTGCAGCACCCAGAACTGGATACAATGTCACATAGCAGGATCACCTCCTTGGACGTTATTGAGATGCATCTGTGGATGCATGACAAGGTGTGGTTGGCCTTCCTGACCATGTCCCCACACTGTTGGCCCATGTTCATTTTGGCATCAGTAATGACTCCAAGATCCTTTTCTGCCTCGTGGCAGCATATATAGCTTTTCCAGGTATAGAATCCAATTATTGGAGATTTGTCTTGAATTTGTCCCCCTTCCACTGCTACTGGATGGAAAATAAATTGTGGAGTTGGGGGAGGGAATCAGGTAGCCTCCTTCCCCTTTGGACTGTCTGGTGAGCCATAATGCCCACAGGATAGTTTTGGTGGAAGTACTGCAATAGATAGATAGATAGATACATAGATACATAGATAGATAGAATGCCTCCTCAGCTCGCAGTTGTAGGGAGGCAGTTAGAAAGCCCAAAGCTACCATGGAACTGAGGATGGCATCCCAAGTTAAGAATAACAAAAATTTGTTTTTCAGATATATAGGGAGTAAAAGGAAGGCCCAGGGTGGAATAGGACCACTACTGAATGGACAAAAGTAATTGGTTATAGACAGGGAGGACAAGGCTGAACTCCTCAATGAGTTCTTTGCCTCAGTCTTCCTAAATGAGTGGCAAGACAACTCTCACATGGTAGAGAGGCAAAAGCTGGGCACCAAACTACCAAGTGTTGACCCTGAGAGGCTGCAGCGTCACTTGGAAGGACTGGATGTGTTTAAGTTGGCAGGCCCGGATGAGCTCCATCTGAGGGTACTGACGGCACTGGCTGATATCATTGCACAGCCACTGGCAAGAATATTTGAGCACTCATAGGGCATGGGACAGGTCCCAGAGGACTAGAAAAGGGCCAATGTGGTCCCTATTTTCAAGAAGGGGAGGAAGGAGGATCTAGGCAACTATAGGCCAGTCAGTCTCACCTCCATCCTTGGCAAAGTCTTTGAAAATATTATTAAGACTCATATATGTGATGGCTCAGCCGGAAAAATTATGCTGAGGGGAAACCAGCACGGGTTCGTAGCGTGTAGATCATGCCTGACTAATGTAGTCTCCTTTTATGACCAGGTTACAAAACACCTTGACACAGGAGTAGGGTTTGATATCATTTACTTAGACTTCAGGAAGGCCTTCAATACGGTATCCCACCCTATACTGCTGAACAAGTTAAGCGGCTGTGACTTGAATGATTACACAGTCTGGTGGGTGGCAAATTGGCTAGAGGGTCATACCCAGAGAGTGGTTGTGGATGGGTCGGTATTGACCTGGAAGGGAGTGGGTAGTGGGGTCCCGCAGGGCTTGGTCCTTGGACCGATAGTCTTCAGTGTCTTCATCAGTAACTTGGAGGAGGGAGTGAAGTTTACTTTATCCAAGTTTGCTGATGATACAACACTGTGGGGAGAAGTGGACACACCGGAGGGCAGGGAACAACTACAGGCAGACCTGGAAAGGCTGGAAAAATGGGCAGAAAACAATAGAATGCAATTTAACAAGGAGAAATGCAAAGCACTGCACCTAGGGAGGAAAAATGTGCAGCACACCTACTGCCTAGCAAATGACCTGCTTGGTATCACAGAAGCGGAAAGGGATCTTGGAGTCCTAGTGGACTCCAAGATGAACATGAGTCATCAGTGTGACAAAGTCATCAGAAAACCTAACTGCACTTTATCATGCATCAGCAGATGCATGACAAATAGGTCCAAGGAGGTGATACTTCCCCCCTATCGGGTGCTGGTCAGACCGCAGTTAGAATATTGCGTGCAGTTTAGGGCACCACACTTCAAGAGGGATGTGGATAACCTGGACATATGGTTAAGGGCTTGCAGGCCAAGCCCTATGAGGAGAGACTAAGGCACCTGGACCTCTTCAGCCTCCACAAGAGAAGGTTGAGAAGTGACCTTGTGGTTGCCTATAAATTTATCATGGGGGTACAAAAGGAAATTGGTGAGGCTCTACTCACCAAGGTGCCCTTGGGGGTCACAAGAAATAATGGCCATAAGCTAGCAGAGAACAGATTTAGACTGGACATTAGGAGGAACTTCTTCACAGTTAGAGCGGCCAAGGTCTGGAATGGGCTCCCAAGGGAGGTGGTGCTCTCCCCTACCCTAGGGGTCTTCAAGAGGAGGTTGGATGGGCATCTGACTGAGGTCATATGAACCCAGCACTTTTCTGTCTATGCAGGGGGTTGGACTCGATGATCTATTGAGGTCCCTTCCAACCGTAACATCTATGAATCTATAGATAGATAGATAGTTATTTTGCAAATAAAAAATGTGGTAGTTTCCCATCAGTATTTTTGGCACCAGGAATGGGTGACGGAGCTTGCTCCAGCCTCTCTGAGTGTTTATCTAGTATTGCAGTACCTCCAGGCCTAGTGCTCATCCCATCCTAAGGGAGCAACTCCCCATTTTTTTAAGAGCCACAAAGGTTCCCATCAGTATGCTTGATCCATATGTCCCGTATGGGCCATGTGTTTTGTAGTCATGCTCAGTGTTGGCTTCATTTAATCAACTACATAGTTGGCTTCTATTGCTGACCACATGCTGCTTTTAGCAGCAGTTTAATGATAGACAATGTATTTAATAAGATTTTCTTGTATGTAATGATGAGGGTCTTTGTTCCCCATACTGATTGAGAGGGGGAAACACCTCATCTTTTATCTAAGTAAATCTGGTAATATTCCTAACCATTATATGGACATAAGTGTATGCATTGCCTGTACATATTTCAAGTGTAAACGCTTTCCTTTCACATGTTGTTGGTTTCTTTAGATATCATACTCTTTTTGAAAGGCTCATCTTCACATATGTATGTAAGTGTGAAAGTACTTATGATGTGTATGTATGTACAACTTCTAAAACATTGCAGGTGGTACCAAATAAAACAATGAATTTAAAATGTCTTCATAAAAAAATGGCCTTTGCATTGGGCAGCCTTTAACAAAATGCAAAGCTCCATTCATCTTGCTATAGTCAGCACTTCTTCCTTACCTGAAACCAAATTCTACACTCCTTGTTCCTCCAGCTGAGGTACCAATTTGGTGCAGATGAAAACACAGAACAGAGCCTCTTTTATTGTAATACAGATTAGAACTTTAACATTCTTAATTGCTCTCTCTTGCTTTTTGACATTGCTTTTATATTAGTTATTAGAGAATAAATTAAAGGATCAGGCCCTGTAAGTTCTGATAATGTCAACATTTATATTTCATGTTGGATGTGGTAAGAAATAGATTTATGCATGCCTTAAGGGACTGCAGTTTTCTACAGCAGGTCTACCCTTATTTTTATCTTAAAATGCCTTTGAACCATTTTAATCAGTAATATTTAGACTCATTAATGCACAATAAACTTCAATCTTTTTTATTTCATGACTGGGAAGTACCTTTCATTAGCTATTACTTACATATAAATGTCTAAATTGTATGGTTATTCAGTTTTAGGGGCATAGCAGTCTAGGGCTGTAGAATGCATATGTAAAAGAAAAACTCCCAAAGGAGCTACAGTCATGGTATTAAGTCAGTTTGCAAAGTGAATGCTTCACCATTTTTGGTTGTGGAACCTAAGACTGATATCATTAGTACATCTCTAGGTCTTCATTACAAAAATGAGGTTGCAAAGTTAATGAGATGGGGTCCTAGAAACAATTTAGACTAGGAGAGGTTTTCCTCCAGTTTATCTGCCTAATGATTATAACCCTTATTCTCTACAGTTTATGACTGTGACATAAATATTACATAAACTAAATGAAAATCCCAAGGCTCACAACAAATAAGAAGCTGTATATTTTCTGTAAATATAACATCTCAGTTGTAACAGCTTGTGAATGAGGTTCACATTATAATGGTGGGTTGGACTCCAAATAGATATCCCAGCCATTATTCCTAAATGCATCTTATTGGTGAAAACCCACAAAACTCAATTCCTGCTTTCCCTGGAGACTAATGTGCTAACATGCTGAGCTGACATCTTGGCTCTCAGCCCCACTGATAAATTAGTTCCTGGGCTTCCCATCTTCACTCTCACTGTTAATACCTGATTCCTTTCCAAGCAGAAGCCATACTCTGTTCCTCAAGGTACTGCTCCTGTCTCTGCCACTTGCATTTTTCAAACATTTCAACACTTTCTGTGCCTCTCAGTTGTAGATGTTCCCTCATGCCCAGACACAAAAGCTATTCAACACCTGACAGGAAACTGTCATGGAGTGGGGCGCAGGAGCGGCCGTGATCTCTCTAGTGCCCCCTGCCATGCCAAGTAGGTGATCCAGAACCCTCTTACTCAACCGCCACGTCTTGTTGTTATATGGTTCTAGAAGGGAGGCTGCCTCTTGTCACCCTGGACACCGTGCTATGCTTATACTGTCCCCCGTTCTGTAGGGAGTGACCTGGTGCACCCCCAGCTTTATGGGCTATGCATGCCTCCAACCTCCCCTTTAGCACGCCCCAAGCCTCGCAGATGTACCGGACGTTGTCTGGTCAGATTCCTGTATGCGCCCTTCCCTGGCACCCCTGGGCTCGTCACACAACCGGCACCCCTTTACTGGAGCCCCTGGGCTTGTCATGCAACCGGCGCCCCTCTATCCACTAGCCCTCTCGGGCCTACAAATTATATCCGCCCCCCTCCTGGGGTCCGCTCAATATACTTGCCCCTCCGGGGGCCTCTCCACATGCAGACGGTGCCCCCACTGGGGCCTGTCCCTCCACGCACTCGCCCTCTCCAGGCTCTCTATAATCGTGGACTCACCCTCTCCGGGCTTGTCTCTATAGTAGCACCCTACCCTGGGCTTCTCTTCCTGTGTGCCCCCCCTTGGGCCTAACACGAGCCCCTCAGGCTCCTTGCAAGTGGGGCTCAGGTGGCCTTAGCTGTGCCTGGCCCCCAAAATCCTCATTGCCCCTTCTCAGGGCTGGGGTATTGCACCCTGAACTACAGTGCCCTCGCTGGCACTTTGCACCTTGTCAGGGCTGAGGTAGTACACCCCTACTACGGTGCCCTAGCAGGCACTGGGGTCCCCACCACTGTGGAGCCCCTCTGGGTCTCTTCCCAATTGGGGCTTAGGCAGCCCTCACCTTACCTGGCCCCCTTGACCCCTTTCTCTGGGTCCTGCCCCCCCTGGGGCTTCTACCTACGCCCACACTGGGCTTCCTCTCACTAAACGTGCCCTCCCCAGGCTCCTCAATCTGTTCACCCCTTCTGGGGCTGGGGTCTAGATGCCCCACAGTACAGCACCCCTCTCTGGTGCTGGGAGCACCCCATCTCCCTGGGGAGCTCCTGATGAGGCCGCCTCCACCCCTACAGCCTCACCCGGTCCTCCGGTTTAACGATAACTAAACAGAACCATAAGCCAATCGGCTGTAACACAACAATAAGCCTTCTGGCTATAACATAGGATCTAGGCCCACCTGGCTGTCTTGCAAAGGCCTCCCAGTCAGGGTTCTCTCCACCCTTACCATGGTGCAGCCCCTTGGGTGCTCAGGCTGCACCGTTCATCTCTGCTCTGCTCTGCTCTGCTCTGCTCTGCTCTGCTCTGCTCTGCTCTGCTGCAGAGCTCCTGCACCTCAGGCTGCCAGAAGGGAACTGCTCCTAGGCTTTAGCCTGGGCTGTTTATAAAGGCCCTGCCCTGCCCCCTTCTGGTCATGTGACCAGCCTGGCTGCTCCAGCAACCAACACCTGTGCTGTCTCAGGGAGCTTCAGCAGCCCTTATTCCTTCATAGGAACAGGGCATCCAAGTGTTCCTGTGACAGAAACAATTACATTGAAAATCCATCACCCCACAACTGTCCTTAGCAGGTAGAATGTAATGAAGTCCTACCAAAAGTGTATGAAAAGTAATTTTCCAAAAGTGGGTTGATCTAAGGAGCTCCACAAAATGAGTGTAGCACAAATAGTGTATGTATATTTGTTAGGGTTTCTTTGAGCATTTATGTTGAGTGATGCAATCCATGCCTGCATGCAGTAATAAGCTCTAATATGTTAAACTTTGTTCAATAATGATATATTTTGGCCAGTGCTAATAGTAAGCAATGCATTCCATTTTAAATCAATTTCAAACATCAATAGAATGGACCAGAGACTATAGTATCGGTACCACTTATGCATGTAAGAGGTACATGGGTATCCACATGTTTAAGTACAATCCTATTCCAACCTGCCTGAGCTTCTGAAAACCCATTAACAAAAATAATGGGTGGATTTCCCACTTACTTGAGACTTCCCTTCATTTTAACTTTGGATGACAGTGCATTATGAAAGTATCATTTTTCCAGGGACTCAAGTAAGTTGAAATAGAATAACGCTTAGATACTGTGCTATCTCATTGCTCAGGAAAAGGCAGAGAGATTTCTCTCAAAAGGGCTCTATTGCAACTGCTGACACATACAAAGATGGCTAACAACTTTCTGTTGATGTCATCACACCAGCCCTCCAGAAGGGAATTAACCCTCACTACTACAGATACCTAGCAAATAGATGTAGAAGTGGTCCAAATAAGAGGAAGGAAAGAAGGAAATTAAAAACAATTTTTTGTTTTGTGTGATTGGAAATAACCCTGCATTTCTTTTACCTCTGTCTTCTGATCATGGTGAAATTTGTATCCTTTACTATTACACTCACAAAAACATCACTGCCCAAAAGGTTGCCTTAAGAAGTTGTGGAGTCTCCATCAAGGCTTTAAAAAGCAAGTCTGGTATAGCCTGGACAGGGGTAATCCTGCTTTGAGCAGGGGCTTGGTTTAGATGACCTCCTGCGATCCCTTCCATCCCTACATTTCCTATTCTGTAATCCTATTCTACCCTGTGCAACAGCCAAAATTCTGACAAGCTGCAGTGAAATTCCATGTGCACTTCCACCTTAACTTAGGATACCTAGGTAACTATACCTGACCTACTGCACACACTAACAAGCAACCCACCTAATCATTTGATTCCAAGTATGTTCTGTTATAACTTTATTTAGTTTGGGGAACACAGAGTTTTGGGCACTCACAAACCCCATCATTCCAGATCCAATACGTTGTTGGCTTTTTTCATTAAAATGTGTTCCTTTAAATACAGCAAACAAATAAGAAAAACTTAGAATTCTATTAATGCAAAATGATGCATGAGTATGTTACCTGATTCTGTTGAAGATCTGCCATCCAAAAATAACACAATTTTCATTTTTTTAAAATATCCACTAAATAATATACATTCCTCCTGGGTTATACAAACAATTCCACAGAGCAAGATTCAGTTCTTCCCTTTTCTAAAGCAGGGGATGAGGAAACAACAGTTTAAAAATCCAGTTTCCAATAATAGCAAGATTTAGTGAAAAACGTCTTAAGCCATGATAAATTGTGGTTCAGTGGCTTGAGTCTTAAACTCGTTGAACTTTTTTGGGTATAAAACTTTATATGGAAATCTCTCAGTAATAAGTTTTCACATGAAATCTCTGAACTTGTTTGCTTTTATTTGGGCAGGAAATACGTGGGGAAAGCCTCTCTGAAAGTAGCCTGAAATAGTTATTTAGCCCTGCTCTGAAATAGGAAGCACTGAGGCCTGCAAAAATTAATGGCAAAAAATGTATAAATGTGGAAGCTAGGAATTTTATTAATTTCCTTCTATCTACATTGCTTCATTGAACTTTTATTTTAAGAAGCATGCAAATGATATTCACTTGCTTCCTAACTCTTCCCTTCAACCTTCCTTGGCTCAGCCATCATAAGCACAGTCACGTTCCAACTCAGGGGAAGCAGAAATTTACCTGTATTAAAGGAAGAGAATAAATGAAGCAGCTACTTACCTTGTGAGACTGCCCATGTATATGGTACATTTTGCCAACTTCTACTTCACACTGTGGGCCATGACATATGACTCAAGGCCTAAGAGTTCAAATGAAAATAATCTCTCTTTGGATAAAATGGATAAAATATTCAATATCCTGTAATAATTTCAAGCCTCTTCATATAACAAAGAGACACTGAAAGATTTATTAACTGATCTTTCGATATAAGTTTATTTTTTCAGGTGTTTTGATGCAGGTTTTTGTGTTTAAAAACCATGCTAAGCTGCTTTTTCATTAATGGATGAATTAGTGCCTTTGAAAAGTATATGGACTCTTCTACTAAGGTTGAGAGCTTTAAAAAAAGTATAAGGTACCCCTTTCTTGCAAAAATGAATGAAAGTTAGATTCTTAACCCTCCTAGACCTGTGAGAACTCCTACATGCTGGTATGCAGCCCAGGAAGAAACATAATAATTCCCTCTATACTTTTCTAATATTATGTTTGAAATTTGATCTGGATTTGATAGAAGTGATAGAAGTACCATTACAACAACTGAGTTTTCACTGTCCATTCAGGTCTTGGCTTCCTGCTGAGCTTACACTCCAATCGTATCCATTTGTGATGGTAGTTTTTATGACAGAAGCATCTGTTACTAGGAGACAGAGAACCAAAAAATCATTTCACATACACCTCAACAACTTATCTCAGATGGCAACTTTTACCTTTTGTCCCAAATGAGTAACTTTATATTTCTACTACCCTCACATTTGCCAGTGGTATGGAATATTTTCTGGCATCCTTCCCCCCTTCCCCCCCCCAAAAAAACCCCCAAAACTCTACAAAATAATTTGCATACGTTGCCTTTTATTTCTATGCTCACATCTTAGTCTAATTTTCCAACCTAACTTTATCAAACTTTTCCTGCTTTTATGCCCCAATGACATTCATGAGATTTTACTAGAACACTCCATTAGAGCTCTGGTATTACTTCTATATATAATGGCTTTCTGTACAATTTCTAATGACTGTAGGTAATGACTTTCTCTACAATTTCATTTTTCATTGGAAGAAACAGAATCCTTCACTTGTTGAATGATTATGTGATCAGAAAAGGTTACATTCATTTAGCTGCAATGAATTAATGAAATTTATGGTTGAGGGCCTGCAGGTAAGACCCTATGAAGACAGACTGAGGGATATGAATCTCTTCAGCCTCCACAAGAGAAGGCTGAGAGGTGATCTTGTGGCTGCCTACAAACTCATTTTCGGGGCTCAGCAAGGAATAAAGGACACTGTTTACCAGGGCACCCCTCAAGGTTACCGGAAATAATGGCCACAAACTGAAAGAGAACAGATTTAGATTGGACATAAGGAAGAAATTCTTTATGGTAAGGGTTGCCAAAATATAGAATGGGCTTCCAAGGGAGGTGGTGCTTTCCCCTACCCTGGAGGTGTTCAAGAGGAGATTAGACAGGCATCTGGCTGGGGTTACTTAACCCCAGCACTCTTTCCTGCCTGCAGCAGGGGGTCGGACCTGATGATCTACCAGCTCCCTTCCAACTCTAGAAATCTATGACATTTATGAAATCTATGACATTTCAGCTCTGAGATTGTATCTCCAAATATATAGCTTGATGTTACTCTATTCATAAAAAATATTTTTGCTATTCACAGCTCTATGTGCCAGGTAATCATGAAAATTTTCACAAAGCCCTAAGGTTTTATGAATTTCAATAGACTCAGCAACATGTAAAGATCAAGACTGCTGAAAATGAAAAAAAGGGGCCAAAATGGCTATTTTTTTTAGTTTGGGGATTTTCAAAGAAATATTTAAAAAGTTTTGAGAGGGGCTGATATTTTCTGGAAAAAAATTGTGTTTATTTGGCATATGTATCAATTGACTGCACCTTACTAAACAAGGAAATCATTGTAAATCAATATTGAAAAGTAATGCAGAATATTTTGATAAATAGGTGGGCACAAGGAGGGCAGTTCTATAGATGGGTTGGATGAAAAAAATAGTTTATCATGTGATTTACCTGGGAGTACTTTAACTTAAACACTTAGGCCCAGCATTGACGTTGGCTTCTAAGTTCTAATCCTGAGTTTACACGTTCTGAGGTAGGTCTCTTCAGTTCTGAGCTTCATCTCTTCATCCTTTAACAGGAGACAATGGTTCTTTAAGCTAGTTCATTTGTGTATTTCCAGGAATAGCCAAATAACAATAACTACTATTGCTGATATATTCTATTCTTAAGATAAGTCTGTGGAAAATGTGGGAACAACATTCTAATTTCTTGGCTATTGACAATATTCACATTTCTTGGCTTTTACCTGGGGGGGAGGTTGTTCATGAAACTCCTGGTTTCTCACCGGGGGTTGGGGGTGCTGGCAAACAAATATAAAGAGAATGCAACTATCTACACTGTTTTTCTTACAACTTTGGGGGAAAGTTCTGAAACTCAGTTCTACAGTATGAATAGAAAAAGTGAGAACAGTTGCATTAGATGCATAGAGAATGCAATTAATTCAGTTTTAACCAATAGGATCATAGGAAGTAGGGCTGGAATGGTGATTGAGTCCAGCCCCTTGCTCAAAACAGGATCATCCTTGACTAAACCATCCCAGTCAGTCTAACCCAGGGGTTTGCAACCTGTTTGGGTCAGTGTAACCCCAGTAGCCAGTCAAAAAGCACACTGGCAGCCAATCAATGAGCAGGGAGGGGGGTCCCCCAGTGGCCAACCTTTGAGCAGGGGGAGGAGTGGGTGTTGGTCCTCCAGCAGCCGATCAATGACTGGGGGGATCCCCCACGTGCCCATGGCAGCAAAACTGTATGTGCTGGCACCATGGTTGACAAACCATGGTCTAACCAACTCTTGAAATTTTTACAACTTCTCTAGGTAACCTGTATCAATGTTTAACAGTTCTCACAGACATTTCTTCCTGATATCCAGCCTCGTTTTCCTTTGCTTCCTAGTACCAGCCACAGAGAAAAGTCTATCTCCGTGCTCTTTCTTATCTCCCTTCAGACTGTTTTCAAATCTCCCTCCCTACCCCACATCTTCACTTCTCCAGACTAAATAACCCTAGTTCCTTCAGCCATTCCTTATAAGGTATGTTTTCCAATATTCTAATAATTTTTATTGTTCTCTGCTGGACCCTTTCCAATCTGCCCACATTTTTCTTCAAGTGTGGGGCCCAAACCTGGACACAGTATTCCAGGTGAGGCCTCACCAGTGTCAAATGATCAGCTGGAGAAAAAATGCTAAGAATAAAAGTTACAATTATATTTTTCAAATTCATGCAATTTTCATAGATTCATTCATTGAGTTTAAGACTCAGCAAGACCATATGACCAAAGATCAGAGAATCAATCCAGGCTGTTATGACTGCCTGAGGCATTACTTGCAGTTAGTTAATGCATATTTTCCTGAGTGCATATTTTCCATGCACATGTGCCTGAAGAAGAATGACTGTGCCCAGAAGCTTGCTAAGAACGTTTTTCCAACTACTTAGTTTGTTTAAAAAAAGATATCACATCTACTCAAAGCACCTTGCCTGCCTATTTTCCTGAATGGAATTCAATTCTGAGAATCTGAAGATATTATATATTTTCAAATACATGTACCTTTTCCCCCAAAATCAGCTGCTGGAAATTCAAGTGCAGATTTAAAGCAAGGAAATGAAGTAGCAGCTTATGCCTCAGGAGCCCCTGAAGGGAAAAGAGAAAGTAACACTGCATGGGCTGCACAGGGAGCTCCCTTTCAGCTGACTATGGGGACTTTCTCCTTCCCCTTGCAGAGGTTTATGCTGCAGTCCCTGCTATTGACTCAGAGAAGCTGCTTCCCAGGCATGCAAGGCCTGGCTTTGCTGTATTTCTAAAGTGGAACTAAGCCCCAGGTGCTAAATCCTGCCAAACCTTGTGGCTGCCCACCCAGATCAGCTCAAAAAGAGAAGTCATCAAGCATTTTGGCTCAGCCAGCAGCACCTGCAGTGTCCTGTAGCTAGGAAGTTAAGAGAGCACTTCCGTACCACGGAAAAGAAGTTTAGCACCTGGGGCAAAGCCTGCAGTGGCAGCCTGCCCTTGCCCTGAACACAGATCCAGGGAGCACATGCCCCCCACCTATGCTTGCCCAGGAGTGCATGCAGGGGCAAGAGCCAACCTGCCCCCATCCTTATGCCTGCCCCGCAAAACGAGCCGCTCAAGGCTCCTTCCTGCACCCCACCCCAGCTGAACAGCGCCTGTTGGCGCCCCTTTCTTTGGCACCTGGGGTGGTAGCCCCATTCACCCCACTTTGCTGTGGCACTGGAACAACCACAATGTTTTGCTCCCCCTAGACTGTAGCTGCCTGTGTTTTTCTTAGGAAAATACCACACTTACTAGTGTTTTCAAAGGAAAAATATTTTTTTCTTCATTCTGCCGTATAACATGGGGAAATGTTATATGTAAAAAATAACATGGTATTTAACAATGGAGAATCTATCATTTCCCTTGGTCATTTATACCAACAGTTAATCAGCCTAACTTTTAACAATGTTCTAGGCATGCAATCTTGTTATCTTTGCTCTGCTAGAATAAAGATTCCTTGACTATCAAGTATTTTTCTTTCTGTGGAACTACTTTCAACCACCTCTCAATCTGTTTAGAACCAGATTAAATTGTTTAAGTTTCGCATTGCAAGCTTTTTTCTCTCAAAATCTTTCCTAAACTGGAGATGCCAATACTATATACAGTAGCCTATTAAAATATCATTTAAGTTTCATGCAAAGGTAAAATCACTATCCTACTACTAATCACTGTTGCCCTGTAGAAATGAAAAATAAATGCACTATGACTCCTAAATACTTTTCAGACTCACTAGATTCAGCTTCCTCATTTCTCAAAGTACAGTCTTCATGACTTGTTCATAGATGCATTTAGCAGTATGAAAGCACATTTTATTGATTGTGACTGTTGCCAATAGGTACTGTAAGGCCTTGGGGACCTCTGTGTGGGTGCCCTGCTTCCCAGCGACTTCAGGGTGAAACCCTGTTCCAGTGCCCCTTAGATGGTCTGGGTTCTGCCCCTCTTTCTCGCCTGCCACATCTTTGCTGTTGTAAGTTGGGGAGGCAGATCCTAGTTGGGGCCAGGAGGTGACTAGACCATGGGGGTTGTCTTCATGGGGCTCCAAAACCTCCCCTTTACCCCACCCTTACCATGCCTTCGGCCTGGGATGAAGCTGCTTCCCACAGATCTTCCCCACACCGCCTCCCTTGCCAGGGCTGGGTCTTCAGGTCTGTGAACCCTAGGTAGAGTCACCCCTAGGTCTTGGGTTGGTCTCCCCCTCTTAAGGAAAACAAACTTGCCCCACCTGGGGTCATTCACAACTCAACAGAAAAGATGCCAGCACCTGCCGGTAGAGCTTCTGAGCCTGCCTTTCTCTCTCTCTCGGGCTCCTTTCTCTGCCCCTCCTAGGGGCTTGTCCTTTAGCGAGTAGGGGTACTGGGACCTTTCCTGTGATCTATCCCTACCAGTTTCTCTGGCATCCCCACTCTGGAGTCCAGCTGACCGAGGGTCCGGCTGTCTTGGTCAATCTTGCCAGTGTCCATCTGCTCCCCTTTCTCAGGGCTCATGGTTCCCTGGGCTCTGCCCCTTTCAGAGCTGTCTGAGGATGATTGCGAACCTGAAGGTCAGCCCTGAATCCTGATTCCTGGGTTCCTCATCATAGCCTTGCCATTTCCCCCGCAGTGTCCCACCTGATTGCTGCTCTCCAGCGGGGCTCCTCGGCTCCTGCCAGCCTGTGAACCTGCCTCCTGCCTCACTGGTCTCTTGGTAGCCAGCTGCCTCCTCCTCTGGGGAGCTGGGGCTAGAGCTGGAGTCTCCCAGCTCCTCAGACAGCATCTCCCAGCTGGTGCTCCATTCCTCTCTCTGCCGCTCCACCTCAGCTGTTTCTCTGACCACATTTTGAGCAGCCCACACTGCTCAGAGTCCACACCCCCAGCTCTCACCAACACACAGGCTCAGGCAGCTGCAAAACCACCGAGCCTGCATTTGTGTTGGCATCTGTGCTCCAGCCTCCTCCCTGCTGCTGTCTGCCCCAGCTCCTAAGGTAAGTGCCACAGTGCTTTGGTTAAGGGTTGACCCACACTGGGGGGGGGGGGGTGCTCCTGTCTCCCCTCTCACAGTGACAAATTAATCAAGTGATCCAGACTACTTGTAGGACTGCCTTTTACTCCTTATTATGTAACACTTTGTAAGATTTATTTTCAGTCTCAAATTTTATCAGGAGTGATAGAGGCCACAGATCACCTCCACCATTGAGCCCTTGAAAGTCATTGGCTATATTCACATTGCCATAGTGGCGTACTTACTTCAGGAAAATGGCTGAAAAATTTGGATTTCATAGGACCAAATTCTAATCCCCAAGTGACTACCTATAAACAGTCCATTTTATGACAATCACATGTTAACAGCTGCTTTTTGTCAAATCTCTTGTTAAATTATATTTAATTCATAAAATGTATGCTTTATTGATATTGGTGTTTTTTAATCAGATTGTTATGTGAGGTGCTATATTAAATGCCTTTTACAAAATTTATCACATTTACCATTGTCAACCAAATTTATAATCTCATCAAAGAAATAAATCAGATTTGTTTGACAGGATCTACTTTCCATAAAACTGTATTGAATGGTTTTAAGTACTTTCCTATCCTTTGATTCTTTATCAGCTGAATCCCACATTTTTTTTTATCTCCAGAGTTCCATTACTTACCTAGGTTTGAAGCCTACAATTATCCTGTTCATCTTGCTTTTAAAATATCACCATGATATTAGCATTTTTTTAGGCAGCTGGGATTTCATCAGAAACTCGAGATTTATTCAAATGTAATATCTATAGGCCAGAGATCTCCTTATCCAATTCCTTTGGATATAAGTTAGCCATTCCTCCTGATTATATCTATCCCTTATGGATGATGTTTAATATCCTCCTTAGTAGTAGAGTAGAAAGTATTTCATTATCTCTGTATGATATGAAGACTGCATTTCATATCTTTCTAAATACAGAATAGATTGAAGACTCCCCTGTTTTCTATATCAGCATTAACAATTTTACCAGCTCTGGCTAGTAAGACACATTTATAATTTCTGAGATTATTTTGTTGTTGTTTCTAGTATACTTAAATACACATGTACATACATATACTGCTTTATTTATTATCTATAACTCTATACACAAAAACTTGTGATCCCATTTATATTTTACCTTTTATCACATTTGCTTGTCTAGTTCAAACTGCTACCTTCACTTTGCAACTTAACCAGAACAAGCTTTTAGCCAAAATTATCCTTTTTCTTCGATGCATCTTTTTGGCCATCTAAAAAAGTCTATTAAACAGCTATCTGTTTTCATGAATATTTTTCTATCTTTGTGCCTTCATATCAGTTTCACTGACAATTTCTTTTAGAAGTGATAAATTGGATCTTCTGAAATACCATATAGATTCACTTGGTAGTTACAACAGTCTTCTCTTTGCTAATATTGAACATAATCAGGCTTGATCACCTATCCCTAGGCAACCACCAACTTCCAGCCCTGTGAATAATTCATCATTTTCCATCTTAATGAGATCCAAAATGAAGTGACTTCATGTTTTGTGCAATACCTTGGGTTAGAACATCATTTAGAATTCTTGAACTCCAAGAGTGTTTTAGAACTGACTGTATGAGACCTCCAGCATGTCTCCCAAGATGAACTCTCCCATTAAAAAACTTTTTCATGCCATACATTACAGCCAAGTATTTATTAAAGTACTCTTTTATTTTCTAGTTTATGGGGTCTCTGATAATTGCTTGGTCCTGTGGCTTTGTAGTTTGGCATAGAATGAATCCATGCTAGATCTCATATTCTGAGCCAGCAATAACGAAAACACACAATGTCTCCCCCACCTTTCATCGACTTCATCCTTCTGAGGGTTAAACTAATTTTTTTTTATTCCATCATAAAAATCTTCCCAAAAGTTTGCAAAAATTGTAATTGTGACAAATTTCTTTTCATCAACAAGAATTCTCCTCCGTGTGAATTCTTCTGGCTTATAAACCCGGACTCTGGGCATGAGTATATAAGCAGCTGAAAATTTTATTCTCTTCATACACTTTGCCATGTTGGTTCAGTTTTGTTTAAGAACATACTAAGTTTGTATTGAATTTGACTCCCTGGCATCCCAGTTTGTGGTATTAATTTAGTATCCTCTTGGTTGTTCCAGCTGGTCTTACACTGAGAAAGTAAACTATCCTACCTATATTCCAGTGTACAAATGTTGGCCATCCCATTTGTACAGCTCCACTGGAATATAGCTGAATGTTTCAGATAGGGTTGGCAAGCCAACCTATTGACTGTAGTAAAAAATTATCAAATATTCCATGAAGCCAAGAATGCCCTAGGTGGAGGCCTACTTTATGTATTGCATCATGGTGTTATCTGTTAGCAAGTACAGGAGAAATAAACATCTTGCCTCTCAGTCCTACAGGAGTCACAATACACAACACACACTTCACTTAGGAGCAAATGTAATATAACCTCCCAGTTTCTTTTTTTTTTCTTTCTTTCTTTCTCTTTTATATATCTAGATAGATAGATAAATAGATAGAAAGATAGACAAATATATCTATATAGATATAGATAGATATGCATTCCCTCCCTTCCCCCAACTATTTCTGACTTTTCCTCTCCCTCTCTATTCCTTATAGATAATTATAAGTAAGCTAAGATATAGGATAAGCTTTAACATTTTATTTTGGGTGGCAAGTTTTATTTTTCTCCCCCCTCTTTGCAAATAAGTTCCATGATATTTTTATATCAATACCCACTGTTTTATAAGTGATAATTATTATGTTTGTACTGTTTTTGTATTGTGTGTTTACTGTTTTAAGCCTATATATGTAAGTTAGGTAAGTCGTGTCAAGTTTCAATTTTGTATGTCAAGTCTCCATCTTGTGTCCTCTGCCTGGGCATCCCCTATGTTGTACCTGTGTCATTCATGTACCCCTCCCATGTAAATTGGTTCCCAGATGAATGGGAGTGATTGGGAATGATTGAAATACAATGGTAACAGCAGCTACTGGAGGCCTGTAATGACCAGGCCATCACCTTGCATTGATTCATCCAGGAACCACAGACCTCACCCACGAACAGAGACAAGAACCCAGCATTTGAAAGACAAAAGACCCTGCAGAACCAGAAACTCTACCATTGTTTCCCATCATTACAGACACCCAAAACTGCACATTCCTGCATGAAGCACACATGCTCAGTACACCAGGAGCTAACCCTGGCCTGGGCATGCCTCCTGTCACTAGGGTCACACAAGGTCTGCCCCTATAAAAAGGGGCAGTGAAGACAGACCCATTGGGAATGCCATTTCTATCTGAACCAAATCAGCTCCACATCACGCTGCCTATCCACCCCAGAGGCCCTGTTGGCGACCCCCTCTGGACAACACTGAGCTGAAGGAGACCCTGACTGGCCATTGAGGACCAACTTTCAGCCTGGGATAGGTAGATATCACCTGCACATTTCCTCCAATTTGGACTCTCTTTCTCTCTCCTCCTGGACTTCAGCCCCTGCACCAAGCCTCTTTAACCCCTGCTGCCCTTTTTTGTGTGTGTGTGTGCGCACACATGCGTGCGCGCAATGGAACCAATAAGATATAGTGTCACCATCTCCCCTGTTCCATAAAACCACTGTCATTTGTAACCCCAAGTTGGGTTGTATGTTACTGAGCCCTGGTACCTTCCCCATCTTAAATTCCAGTCTCTGTCCCTCAGCTTCCCCCACCCCCACCTTTCCTTGCCACCTCTCAGCTCCTCTCTGTCCTTTCTCTGTTTCCCCGTTGCAGTTTCTTGGCCCTGTTTCTTTCTGCCATCTCTGTCCCATTCCTGCCATCCACCACCTTCTTCCCACGTCTTTCTGCAGCCCTTCCCACCATTTCTGCTGCTTCTAGCTTCCTAGCCCCATTTCTGCTGTCCACCGCCTCCTTTCCATGTCTTTCCACAGCTCTTCCTGCCACTTTTACCCTCTCAACCCCACTCATTTCTGCCTCCTGCTGTCTCTCCCCATCTGTTTCTCTCTCTGCCTTCTGTTCCCAGCCTTTCCTGTCCCTTTCCTCCTTTCCTCTGTGTTCTCCAGCTTTCCTCCACACCATCTCTAGCTGCCCCTTCTCCCCTACAGTCCTCTGGCCTGCCTCTAGCTCCCCTGCACCCTCTGTCCCAGTTTTCCTCTCCCCACTTACCTTTAGGCTCCCCTGTAGCTCCAGCTTTGGTTCCAGCCTCTGTGCTGGCTTCTCTCTGGCATCACTCCCCTGTTCTGTAGACTTTGGGCATTGTCCTTTAATCAATTAAGGTCAATTAACCTAAAGTAACCCCCAAGCCTCAGTTCTTCAGCCCAGCTCTCTCTAGTCTACTGGTTCTAATCCCGGTCCCAGTAACTTTCATTCCCTACATTTCTATTTTCCTACCTTAACTTTTCCCCAAGGTATCCCAAGTACAACAAGCACATACATACATACACATCACAACACCCAAGTTAGGAACTTACTTGTGTATATGAATTAGTGGTCTGTGTATGTGTACTGGGTGTGCAGGTATTGATAATTAATTCTAATCTAATTTCTTTCGGTCTGTATAGTGTGTGTAGGTGCTTGAATTGGTGATAGGCATGCATTTGCCTAGGCTGGTAATTTTGGATGTGTATGTGCCTGGATTGGTAGTGTGCCTTTATTGGAAGTGTGCATGTGCACACCTGGTGGGGGTGCATGCTCCTAGAGTGTATATGTACCTAGTATGTGTGTGTATGCACCTAATTGATATTTTGAGTGTGTGCATGTGCAATTGTACACCATGACCTCCTGTATAACAGTGCGATATTGAGATTCTGAGGGTTGGCCTGGCCCCACAGGGCAACACAGATGCTACCTACCCCACTTGTATGTCCTGAGCTCGTTCAACCTTTTTAGTGTGAAGCCCCCCCTAATCCATATGGGGCTTCAGGACCTACTCTGTGCTGAAGGAAGAACAAAAACCAGCAACATAGGCAAGTTTCTTCTACTGGCAATCTGCTGTGATAACAGGCTGTGAGGAAAGAGAAGAGCCACAGGGAACTAAGATTAACTGACCAGAATTGCAAGCAGCTGTCCCAGCCCTGAGGCTGCAAAGAACTATGCTTGGCTTCTTCTTCTCCCAATGTTACCTTAGGGGAGGAGGAGTAAGCCTGAACTCCAAGGTAAAAAGAGACCCAGAGCAGGGAAAGGGGAAATGCCCAGAACTGGAAGTTTCTGACTCAACTATAGTGATGGCAGGGACAACTGAAGGTACAGAGGAAGCATCTAGGATTGGGTTTCAGAGAAGCAGCTCTGTTGAGGGAGTTGCCAGAGAAGAAAATCCTGAAGGAGGAGCTCTCAGGGAAACTGCCCTCAGGCAGTCTGGAGAGACAAGCAGGAAAGGAGCTACCATAAAGATGCTAATAGCAGGGCTGAGAAGAGTTACCTTAAAGACTGGGCTATAAGGGCAGAAAGAAGTCCCAGTTTGCTTTCTTTTCTATTTTCTTTGGAGGGGGAGAGGATTCCTCCCAGAAATATCAGGATAGTGTGTGGTGACTATCTGGACAATAGGCCAGGAAAAAAAACTGGTTAAATACATGCCAGGTCACTGTGTTGCTCCAAGCCTGGTGAAGGATAACCAGGCTCAGTGGGGCTGCTGATTGGTCAGATCCAGAAATATATGAAGCATTTGGCTGGCTCTGAGGTAGATTGCATGGACTAGTGATTGAAGACCTGGTGGAATGGGCAAGGGTATAGGGGTTGGTGGAGTCTTCAATTAACTGAGGCAGACTTCAAGACCAACAACTTAAAAAGCTGCACATCCAGGCATTTATTTTCTCCTTTAATAAGTCATGGCAGGTGAGTCCATGGGCCCGTGAAAGGTTCCATCAAGACATTGTGGCAGGCTTCAGCCAGCTGGCCGAAGTGAAAAGACTGTCTTAGTATAGAAAACAGGTTGAGAAAAAAAAGCGGGGAAAACCTCCCAGATGAGGTAGTGAATACTAGAGACTGACAAAAACCAGCCAAGTTGAGGCAAGCATCTGGCCCAAAATAGCTGGGTGGACTTTGGTAAGAGCCCTCCTCTGGACACAGACATGTCTAAATGTAGACAACATAACTACCTCTTAAAAACTGACCTTTTGTCTCTTATAATTGCTATGCATGTTTTATTTCTGTTTATTTTCATTCTGTCTTTTCATTATAATATAGAATCACCAGTAATGATGGTTTGTCCTCTTAGGATAACATTTGGGAATTAATATTTCACTTCCTTCTAATTTCTGATAGTAAGGGAAGCTCTCAAATGAAAATATATCAAATATTCAATTATTAATTTACTTCAAATTACATCTTTCTTTGTCATAGAAAAGACATGCAATGATTTGAACAAATACTGGATTGATTAAAACTGGAATGAATCCATCATAATATTTAATAGCTGTATAAACAGTCTCAATTCTGAAAATGTTTTTAACTATAACAACATGCTAAATGGCACAGATCTCTAAAAATATATTCTGTCTGTATCTGTTCAACTGTATACCTAACATGGGGTGAGCAAATTGATTCTAAAAGAAAACATCCTGATTACTTTAATCCTATGTAAATATATTTACAATATTTTCAAAAGTACTTTAATAGTTCTTAAGTTGTCTTCTGCTTCTCTTCCAGTTTTCAGTAGATCATCAAAATAACAGACAAATTTAGATTCCTGGACTGCCTCATTTTTTATCTTATGAAAAAGGGCACATTTACTGGTTATATACAATTTTCATGGTAAATCTGTAGCTGTATATAGAAGGAGTAGTTAAATCTGGCTTTCTTACTACCTGTCACGTGATCATTCTAGAGAAACCTTAGGGTCCTGTCACATGTTACACTTAAGATGCGATTAACCAGCAAGGAATAAACCATAAAGTTATACACAAAAATAGATAACAACTTTGTGGCTGGTTCCTATCATGACATTAATTATGTGGTCAGGGTGGGGTTCCCAGCCATGCTGAGCCCTGTGGCTGGGAGCCCCATCAGCTGATCAGGGTTCCCAGCCATGGGGTTGCACCATCAGCTGATGGGGATCAGCTTACAGGGTTTCCAGCCACAGAAGCTTGCTACTTGCTGATGCAGAGGGAACCTGGGATTGTGATCATGGGCTCCCCCTGCACTGCCAATAAGGTGGGATGGGATCAGATGCTCGATCCCACAATTATGTCTCCTGCCATTCACATGTAGCATAGCAGGAAGCATGCGTGCGGGGATCACTAATCAGATCCCGTGCATCTTTACTTGCCTGTCTGCCAGGTACCTGACTCAGGTACCTGAGACACTGTGAACCTGTCTAAAATGATAATTGCCATACCTTTCTAAGCAGCAAACCAAAAGGAAATAAAGAACAAAAAACTCTCCCCTTCCCTGGGGTGAATCATCTGAGCCAGAGTTCAGCGGATCAGATTTGTTCTGTGCTATGTTATAGATATGGCAAATACAAGTTTGTCTTTAGACAAATAAAGGAATTGTAAGACTATTTCTATTACATCATGTAACAATTTGTATAAAACTTAATGTTTAGGGTAAAGTGTCCTTGGACCAGCTTTTCAGAACAAGACACCATCAGTGGAGGATTTTAAAACTATTTATGAATTTGGTCATTTTCATTAGTCCTTTTTTAAGTTTCTCTCTCTCTTTTCAATTCTGTCCTAGTCCAGAGTCACGTTTTTATGGAACAAGTTTAAGAGTGGGATGAAAATCTGGTGTTTCTGGAAAAAGAAAATAGTGTAAAGGGTTAGTTTGTTATAAATACAAAAAAGACTACTGCCGATGCTTAACAATATTTCATTTACAAAATAATGTCTACTTTTCATTCTGTGCTGCATTTTACTGCTGTATCTTGTTGGACAAATTGCATTTTGTCTCCACAAAGGGATGCTTCAGTCTGAAAGCAGAGCCAGTTTTATGCAAAGGCAAACTAGACAAGTGTCTCGGGCCCTTAGTGAATAAGGGGCCCAGCTGTATTTATATATTTTACATATTATAATTACTGAGTGAAAAAAGTGGGGTTTCGTGAGTCTACGGCCCACTAGAGAATTAATCTGGACCTGTCTGAAAGTAGTCCACATGCCACTTAAAACTTAAACTAAATTCAGAGCAAAGAAGAATAATTTTTAAATGTATTAAATGTAAATGGTCAGATCATAACTAACTTTATTCAAATGGAAGACTAAGTACAGGGGGGAAAGATCAGATTGCACAAAGAGCCTTTCCCGGACATTTTGAGGCTCCTCCCAAAGGCAGTACAGTCATTCACCCTAGCAATCTTCAAGAAAACATCTTGTTCCCCTTCTTGCTGGGTTCATTTGATCCCAGCAGTCTTTCCTGCCCACATGCAGGGAGGCTGGATCTGATGATCTGTAAGGTCCCTTCCAGCCCTTAACAACTACTTCACAGGTAGGGCGGCTAGCACCTGGAGTAAGAACTACTTCACGGTCAGGGCAGCTAGGATCTGGAACCAACTTCTAAGGGAAGTGGTGCTGGCTCCTACCCTGGGGGTCTTTAAGAGGAGGCTTGATGCCTACCTGGCTGGGATCATTTGAACCCAGTTTTTTCTTCTGCCCAGGCAGGGGGTCGGACTTGAAGATCTACAAGGTCTCTTCTGACCCTACTTCTATGAACTATGAAACTATTAGTTGGGGTAGGTACAATCACAACTGGTAGTTCACTTCCCTAAAAAGCCTTCTTAAGTATCTAGTCCCTCCCCATATGAAGTAATTAATTATAGCTAAGACAATATAGGGGTGGGGATTGATAGTGCTCACTGGAACTTCCATTGCAAAGTGCAGTCTTCTTGAACTTCT
Source organism: Crocodylus porosus (assembly GCF_001723895.1). Classification (NCBI taxonomy): domain Eukaryota; kingdom Metazoa; phylum Chordata; order Crocodylia; family Crocodylidae; genus Crocodylus; species Crocodylus porosus. The sequence continues at coordinate 41,714,536 of NW_017728950.1, forward strand.
GTGTCAAGCCTAGGGCAGATTTCAAGAAACACATACAGCCTATGCATTGTTGAGACTAAGTCCAGAAATGTAACAACATAGACTGAATATAAATGCTCATTTCTACTGGAAAAAACAAACATTGACCAACCAGGAGGTGCTAGAATGCTGCTTTCTGAGCCAACCCCGACCTCAGAGAATCCCATTAATTCACAGCCTTCCTCTTCCCTGCCTCAGAAGGGGGTGAGAAGGTTTCAGCCTCTGGAAAATACCACCACTCTGCCAATCAGAACTGGGGTGTGGGGCACTCAGCCACCACAGCAGGGTTCTGGGAGCCTACTGCAGGTGTATGGCAGGCTGCCTCACCTCACACTTCTCTGGGTTGACCCAAGGTACCCCAAGGTTGACCCAAGGTAGCAGGTGCACTTCATCACAGCAGCAAGTCTTGCTTTAAATCAGTAGGTCAGCAAGGGAAAGCTGAACTTGGGCTTGCCAGGATTTTGAGCCCTCCGTCTTATAAATCACCACCCCAGCCATTCAGCTGAGCAGCAGAGGGGCTGGGAACCAGGCTTGGAAGGCTTTCCCCAAGCCTGTCTTCCAGCCATGCTGGCTTTTAAATTGCAGGTCCTGCTACTCATTTGAGTAGCAAGGGCATGCAAAGGACACCAGAGCTCTTACGAGCCAGGCTTGTAAGCCTAGCTGCTAGCTATGCCAGTTTTTCTACCCCCACCCCTTACCCCTCCTGTGCTTAGCTAGGTGGGAGAGTGGTGAAAGGAAAAGCAGGCAGGGGGCAGTGCCGTGCCCAGGAACCAAGCAGAGGGAGCAGCATGGCAAAATCTTTGCCTGATTCTCACAGTGGGAACTCCAGCATGAGAAGTAGGGAGGGAGCAAGTGGGGCTGCTCTTCTCCCATCTATGCAAAGAGGGAGCAGCTGTCCCCTGTATCTTTTCCAGACTGGGATGATCCCAGCCACAGGCAGGCATGGGAACCTTAACCCTGGCTCAACTCTTACTGGTCCCCAAGGGAATTAAGCAGTTGGCAAGTGTGCAGACATTCAGTTTCCCAAGAGAAACCTTCCCAGGAGTGATTTAACCCTTATTGATCCCATTATTTTTCTGCTGGAGAAGACTTTTTTTTTTTTCCCCTCAGAGAGAAAAAAAAAAGTTTCAACTTTTTTACACACATTTTTTCTACCAGGAGAATAGCAATTCTCCCAATAGAAACCAAATGCCTGTATTTGGTCATAGGCAGTTTAGAGTGGCCCTGAACATGTTCCTTTTCACTGTTCTGGGCCTCTCTGTATTGGCATGCTTCTTGGCACACATTCAGGGCCACTCCAAGACAGCAATACTGGCTAATTTGTAGGCTTTGGCAGAATCTGATTGGGAACAAGCAGGCAGGATATTCCTCTGAGTGACAGTCCTAGAATCAGCACAGAAGCAATATAGATATAGTCCTGAATTTCTACAGATGCTTTTTGCCTAGTATGGTGTCTGCATTAACATCCCTTTAAATATTCAATGAGGCTTCTAGAGCATCTTTTGCATTTTGGAAGTTACCAGAAGCCTACAAGAGAAGAAGTACATGTTAGTTTGGCATGTTGTTTATCATCAGTAATTGTGGATAGATGGATACTAATAAACTTAAGTATTCCTTTATATTATGTTTGTTTTGCAAAGAGCAAAGACTTAACTCCCTGCCTTCACCCTTGTAGCCTACAGCTTAAAGCAAACAATCTAACTGAAACTTAGTGGTAGAAAATAAAATAAATGTAGTGCTATTTACAAGCGAAGGTGAATTATGCTTTCTATTCATCACTAGATATTACAACTATAACCTTTTTTGTGTTTCTTAATAGGCCTTGTTGGATCTAGAAGGATGTGTAGCACTTTCGTCTTAAAACTTCTTTGCTCCAATTTCCAGGGAGAACAGAATTTCTATCAAGTGCATGTTCATTATAGTACAAGAAGAGGCTCCCTGACATTTTTTCATCAGCTCTAATTATGCATAGTTGCTTCAGAGAATGATTATGTGCATGTTCACTGAAAACACAGATTGCATGATTCTTCATTACAGGATCAAAGTCAACAAGCAATAGACATTCCCTGTGAGTGGGCAGAAGGGCTTCTTCTATGGTACCTTCAACCTAAGAATCATATGTTCTGTTGAAAGAAGTACTACAGTATTTAGTATTACTATTTCAAAACTTCCTCAAAAGGACATTTTATCTTCACTGCAAATCCCTATAAGCAAGAGACCAAATAAGTATTTTTGTTCCTTTGCCAACTCTCTGAAACTGAATTAAATAAAAGGTATAGCTGATTTTATTTAGCAAAGAATTTATTATAAAACAAATTTGGGTGGAAATATGCAGATTCAAAGTGTTAATATAAAATTCTGTGTTGAAAAATTTTTGAACAAAATTCTTATTAAACCAGCAACGCAATTGGAAATCCCACCAATTCTAATCTAGTTTTTCTGCAATTCATTATTCATGTTTGATTTCATGAATGAAACAGGCCTTTGCATTAATTAATAAGAGAATGGTTATCTATTTCTAAGATGACAGGCAAATTTTCAGAGAGAAACACTTTCTTTAACATAGGAAAAATATGACATATTTGAGACAAATTATGGCTTGGAAATGCAACAAAGATGAAACTCTTCATCATTTTGACTGACAATGACAAGTTTTTTCTGCACACCAAACCAGATCGTGAGCTGCTATAAATCTAGTATAACTTCCCAAAAAAATAGAGGTATGACAGTTTCTATCAGCTGATGCTCTGATCCCAGTACTCTTAATCAATAATATTAGACAATCATCTTTTCAAATCAAGTCATCCAAAAAATATGTTATGGTCTTAACTGGATTACTAAGGAAAATGTCATATCTCTGTACTTATATTCTAGCTACTGCAAGTCAGCATGGCTCCAGTGGCATAGGCTGAGGATATCAGCTTTATGATCTATTTAGGGATCTGAAAATTGTGACAGATGTATCAGATCTTCTGTCTGAATCAGCTGCAATTGTAGGAAGTCATCTTCAGAAGTCACGTTACCACATGTAATCTCAAAGCACAGCCCCAAGACTGCTCCCCTTGGCATTAATGGAGTTGACCTGAGCCTAGAAGATTCTTCTCTTTGCATTCAAGCAATGTTTTGATGAGTGAAACCCCATTACCTCAGAAGGTGCAATTAGGAGTATACCTGTTCTATCCTCACACAGCCAGGAAATATCCTTCTAGTCAGAAATATTCAAATTGTTCATATTTGTAGGAAGCGCTGTCTCAATATTTGTATTACAATATTCTAGGTGCATGCTTGTATCTCAAGAGAGGATGAAAATAGACTAAATTAATCCCCTGTCATTACTGGGGAAGCTTCAATTTTTGAGTAGTCTTTAAACTATGTAAAGGGACTGCAAAGTGGGTGCATAATTAAAATCAAAATGGTAGCATCTATACCTACAGTGCACAGGTGCCCATATCCCACAAGGTGCAATTCAGCAAAGAAACAAGCTCCTTAGTTACATCTGTATTTATTTTGTAAGCGCAGTCAGTTATGTTAAATCACTTATTAAAGGTTAGTACGTGTTAGTCTGAAGTCAGAAAGAAGACAGGGTATAGCTGCACCTCACAAACTAAGTCAGAAATGCATAAGCTTTCATGAGCCAGAGCTCGTGTCATCAGGGCTAGATACAGAAGTTCATGGAAGTTAGATTATATTAAAAATGGCCACCCAATTTAACTTAGTCCTCCCAGGTGCAGACTTTATACTTAGATGCCTCGTTAGGTCAATCTAAGTGTGAACTGAACAGAAGTTCAGGGAGGTTAGATAGGTCTAAAAATGGCTCACCTGATCTAATTCAACTTCATCTCCATGATAGTTTAACTTAGATGGGGTCCAGAGAGACTGATCTAACCAAATGACACATTACCACCTGCCTCACAGCTGATTCACATGGTACCTGCCTGACCTGACCTCTTACATTCCTTTCCCCCACCCCACCACCTTTTCTCTCCTCCTCTTCCCCACTTCTCTGCCCCTCCCCCCCACTGATTCCCTACCACTTCCTTTTTATTGCTATCCTCTTTATTACCTTGTATTATTACTTCTGCAGTGTTTTCCTTTTGGCTTTCCTTTCTCTCCTGTTTTTTTTTCCCCTCCATTTACCTTTTGTTTTCCTACTTCTACCCTTTTATATTTTCACTGGCGTCCTGTCATACTTTTAGCTTCTCCATTTCCTGCTTTCCTGATCTCCATCTATTCCCTTTTTCACAGACTGCCTCTTTTTTTACCTTGTATTTTATCTCTGTTGTCTCCCTCTGACTTTTGTTTCCCCCTACTCTCTACCCACTCCCTTTCCTGCATTTCCTTTTATCTTGCTTATCTCTACCTATTTACATTTTCACTGACTTCCCTCCACACTTTTAGCTTCTCTCATTCCTTGGAGTCTCAGACCAGCAGAGACTGTCTATACCTGACCTAGGGTGACTGTGCCCAAAAGCTTGCTAAGAACTTTTTCCCAACTACTCAGTTGGTCTAATAAAAGATATCACATCTACCCAAAGAACCTTGACTGCATTTTTAAACATAGTAACTCCAAGCGTGCCCACACATGCAGGCACATGCTCTTGCAGCCACTCAAATAGAAGTGGTGCAAATTTGAGCTGGGGCTTTTTGCCTCAGTGCACTGTGATGGCCAAAACCAGAGAGATTAATAAGAAATAAATATGTGCTTCTTAGAGGCATTTGGTATTTTGCCTAAACAGGTAATATTAGTTACAGTCTGCCACCGGAGGTGGTTCAAGCACCTACATTGAACACCTTCAAGAGTAAATTGGATGCTTATCTTGCTGGGATCCTATGACCCCAGCTGACTTC
>NW_017728950.1:41874678-41931957 GCF_001723895.1 Crocodylus porosus
CTACTGCCCAAGTGCAGCACCCTGCACTTGTCAGTATTGAAGTGCATCCTGTTTTTTTAGCCCACCCCTGCAACCTATCTAGATCTTGCTGCAGGCTTTCCCCCCTACTAGCGTGCTCACCACACCCCAAATTTTGGTATCATCAGTGAATTTAAACAGGTTGCTTTTCACCACATCATCCAAATCACTGATAAAGAGATTCAACAACATGGGCCCAAGGACCGAGCCCTGGGGGACTCCGCTGCCCACTTCTTCCCAGGTCGAATATGACCCATCCACCACCACCCTCTGAGTATGACCCATCAGCCAATCTGCAATCCATCTGACGGTGTAGGCATCAATGCCACAGTCGCCTAGTTTTTAATGAGGATGGGGTGGGAGATGGTGTCAAAGGCCTTGACACCATCAAGGTTGCATAATACAGGAGTTCTGCAATAGAATACAGTATCCCAGAATCTGTTTCTCTGTGGGCACATCTACACAAAATATTTATAAGGAGTTGCCTAATTAGCTCCAAAGAAAAGTCTCTGTGTCTACACATGTGGCCCTATTACATCACAGTAAACCAATAAAGGCCACCACAGTAAACTAATAAAGTACTTCTGAATACAAGTACTATTCTGTGGCAGTGTTATTTACTGTGCAGCAATACATGTGTAGACACTGATGGGAATGGCTGGAGCATAAAGATGCTTTAGTGCAGGGGCTGCCTGCTGGCTAGCCCCACACTGAAGCACCCTCACCCCCCATCCAGCCCCTCCACAGCTTACTGAGCCAGGTTGGAGCTGCCCCTGGTTGGCAGGCTGACCCCTAGGGCCCCCTGCCATGTGCTGCAGTCCTGAGCAATCTGTAAACATGGTGTACAGGAGCTATAAACTCTGGTGCAATATGCACTGGAGTTGCTTGTTCCACATTACTTGCACATGTAGAAGCATCCAGTGAAAGCATAGGTTTAATTATAAACACTTGGTAGAATAGGCTCATGGGAAAATAGGGCTGGAAGGGACCTCACAAGGTCATCTGTTCCAGATGTGTAATGCTGCTCTTGGTCTGGCTACAGTCATTTGACATAAGTCAAAGTTAAAAAATGTCAATAAACCTAATTGGAAGTTGTACCCATTGACTATTCCATATGTTATTATTTCTTATTCATGCCTGTGCAAGGAACAATCAGTGATTGTGAGATCATTAGGTCACAAAGGGAATTTGGCCTAATACTGCTAGTGGGTTAAAGAGTGATTTCAATATAAAATTTTAAAAGTCAAACTGTCTTGAATTCAGTTAGCTGCTGGAGTAATAGAAAACAGCTTTAATTTGTATTAGTTCAGAGGGATATAGAATAGTAAGAAGCCATCTTACCTCAAACAACATGTTGTACAGCTGACTAAGTTCACTTGTATAAGGATGCTCATAATCACATCACAACGTTTACTGAAAAAAACAAGTAAAATTACTAATGGCAGAAGGAATCATCTTCCTATTCTTGATACAGTTCCAAGAGTCCACAAAACACATCATCTAACTGTTGAGTTGCCGAAAAAGGGAGTAATTAAAACAAATCTCAACACAAAAGGGAAAAATTTTCTTTAAAAAATATTTGTATTTTCTGAGCCACGCTAGTTTACTTTAAGTAAAACTGTTCTAAGCCTTAGAATTCCAGATTCTTGCCATATTGTGTTATTTAAACTGAGAATTTTAATGAGAACCAACATAAAAAATTCTCAATGCAAAGGCATTGATTAGAAGGAAGATGTAACAAAGATTTGGCTGATAGTGATATCAGAAGCAGTACTTCCAAGGCCAGAGACAATGACAGCATCTATATCTTATTCATAACTTCCTGGGATATCTATGTATAACTTCCTATGCTATCAAAAGTAATTACAAGTCCACAGACAATTGGCCATCCATTTAGGGAGTCCTACAAGCATTTTACCATTACAATTGAAAATATTTAAATCAGTCGTTCTCGATCTTTTTAGACTCAAAGCACCCCTCAAAAATGTCAGCTCAGCTTTCACTTATTTTTTTGACTATGGAAAAATCCTTCTGTTGTAAAGATTTTAAATGCACCATAAATGGTCAGAATATTTTTGACACTATGGGCACTTTTACATGTGCGCTAAGGATATGGGGGTGGAGGGAGAACTCTATTACAGTGGATCCGAGAGACGCTCTAATTAACGCATTGCAGTGTCTCATGTATCAGAATCTCCACCTTTGCAAATGGCATCAGAGGAACTTGAACTAAAGCTCATTTGATGAGCTTTATTTCAAGGGCTCTGCCACCATTTGACATCCAGGGATGCTGATACATGAGACATGGGAGGCTGCTGGAGTGTAGTAATTACCACTTTCCAGTAGACTCAATTAATTGAGTCTACTCTGACATGCTACAATTACAGTACATCCAAGCAGGCTCCACACTCATGTACTAGTACCATAGAAGGATTAATGCATGGGCTAATTTGACCTGGGCCCAGGGAACCCTGCCAGTCAGGGGCCCCCTATGTGCCTGGGTTCCCGTGGGAAACAGCGAGTTTCTCCTTCCAAGCTGTCAGCATTTTCACTTTCAAGGGGTGTTTGGGACTGCCAGGAGCAAGACCCAGGGGGCACCGTGTGCCTGTGCATAGCCTCATGTGGCCTGGAAAACAGCCAGTCAGCATGCAGAGCAAACCTCCACAGGTAAGTGTATGGGGGATGGGGAGTGGAGGGCAGACCTAGGCCCTGACAGTGAGGAAGGGAGTGGGAAAGGGGCAGGAGTGGGGGTGCAGGGTGCTGCCAGACCAGGAGCTGGGGCAGGGAGACAGATGGAATCCAGGGTAGCTCATCCAGAGGGTGTGGGGGTGCAGCTCCCTGCTGCTGCACACATCCCTGAGTGGAAGCATGGGGTGGCATGTGCCTCCTGACCATAGATTTGTGCTCAGGGTGGATGCAGATTTCCACTGGAGGCTTGGGGCTCTCTGCCCTGCTGCCTTTGCCTTGGGAGCCACACAGATGTGCCTCCCACTGCTGAGTGGGCAGGGGATGCACGGCCCCTGAGGTAAAGGCAGCAGGGCAGAGAGCCCTGAGCCCACAACAGGCAGCCTGCATCCACTCTCACCCTGCTTGGCTCTAGTCTGGCCATGGGGTGGGGGTGGGGGGAAGTAGGGAGGTGTTACAGCCAAAAATTGTGTTGACAGTGACTGTATGGAGAGAAACCAGAAGCTGAGCTCCAGGAAGATCACAGGGTTGGGGGCAGATGAGGGGGAAGAGATTGATGATGAGCCTGGTGCTGAACTACCCCCTATGTCTCTGCAGGGAGGGAAGAACTCAGCCAAGCACTTCCAGTAGTAGTAACTCACTCAGGGCCACAAAGGGGAAATCCCTGAACAGAGCTGCCCTCTTTTACCCATGCAGAGATTCAAGATATACAAGAGAAGTACAAGTCCAAGACAGGGAAGCCAGTGATAGACTGGCTAGTTCAAATGTATAGTAAAGGAGCCTTCACAAGATCAGTGAGCCGTGCCAAGGCAACCCAACTCATCCTGTGCCCTGAACTCCAGTTAAATCAGTTTGCACAAGGTAATGAAAATGTTACTTTGTTTTTTGCTGCATGACAGGCAACCACTGCCAGTTATGGTAATATGGAAGAAGAGCTTAACCCTGCCCCTTGGGCGTGGGCCAATTTAGAGGAGGTTGTCCACTGCTTGTATCAGTTAGCACTAACTGAAATAATACATGCAGCAGTTTGGACTCACTCACCAGATGCAGAAGTCACAACAGCACCGTTGTGGAGGAGGTTTTGCTGACAAGCACCAACAGTCCGTTGGCCTTGGAGCCAGAGGCGATGAATCACCCAGTAAGAAATGCAATCCAGTGATTAGTGCAGCTGCTACTCATTTTGCAGAAGCCAGGGCTTGCCAAGTCAATGAAAATTACCAAGGCCATAGTGGTGGCCTCAGTGAAAGACAAACCCCCGACCCCTCCAAATTGTTGGAAAAAGCCAGGGATGGCCAACCCATGACTCCACAAGCAAGAATGTGGAAAGACTTGTTAGCTGCCAGTTTCAATATGGTGCAAATCGATGGACTGCCCACCAATGTCCTGCAAGGGCTGTGGGGTAAACACTGTAGCAAAGAGGCAAGCCCAAAAATATAGATGGCAGTATCACCAGAGGGATTCTCTGCCCTGAGGGTGGAACTGTCAACATTTTCCCAGGCAAATGCAGGGCCGCCAGCCTTTACCTCTCCTGATCATGTGGCCTAGGAAGTCCAGCCAGCTCAACCCCCAAGGAAAGGGGCCATCATGGGGGCAGTAGCAGGCTGGAAACTGGTATCTAAAGTTAATATTAGACCCTTAATTTGGATACCTGTACAGATCCAATTAAGAGAACAGTCAATCGATATGCTATTAGACACAGGTGCCCAGATTTGTATTTCAGATTCTGCGGATTGGAAGGGGTAGAAAGGAACCCCTTATCAAGTAATTGGAGTCAGAGGCACTAGACGACCAGGACAGGTCCAAGTGACCTTCACGCTATCTAATGGCTCTAAAGTAATGGCAGCAGCAGTAATACTTAAAGGGGGAGCAAGTTTACTGGGACTTAATGTACTAAGAGGACAGTGGTTTGCCCTTACACGAGAAAATTGGCAGTTTGGATGCACAGTGCCTAACAAAAAACAGAAGAAATGGCTATAAGAGCAGTAACTCAATGTAGCATAATTCCACTAACCCTACCTCCCATGAAAGGAGTACACAGAGCCCAGTATCGAACTCCCCTCTAGGATACCCAACCTTTCCAGTGTATTATCAGCCAGCAGTTGGAGGACAGGACTATTATCTGAACCCACTCTCTATATAACAATCCAGTGTGGCCACTGTGTAAGCCAAATGGAGGCTGGCAGCTGACTATTGACTTTTGAGCTCTGAATGCTAATACTGACCCCTTGATGGCTGCCGTCCCGTCACTACCAGGCTCGACAGAAGGCATCCAGTGTTATGGGCATGCATGGATGGGATTCATTGATATCAAAGACCTGTTGCAACAGTACATGTTTGTAGCCATAGAAGTTATCACAGGAATAACGTTCACCCACACCTTGGCAAGAGCTATTGCCAAGGACACTTGTTCAGCACTAGAAACTCTTGCTAGCTGTGTATCCACCACCCATAGAACTACAGAGCAATAATAGCCCTCACTTCCACAATCATCTCATGTATGATTGGACCATGAAATATGGCATATTATAGACATATCACATCCCATACCACCTGCAGTCTAACTGATTGGTAGAGCAAGCCAATGGCATGCTGAAATGCAATTTTTGGTTAGTTGCTGGCCCAGCTCTTAAGGACTGGCACTTGCACCTGGATCAAGCCATCAATTAGGCTAATAACCAACCTCGTCTGGGAGGTAGCCCTATGCAGCTGGCCTTTAGATTAGGTGGTCCCTGCAAACCGGCAGTATAGTGACCTAGGGGTGGTGACCCAGGAAATCTCCAAGCAGGAGATTGAGTGGTGGTTAAGCATCCTCAGGGAGATAAATAAAAGGGGACACTATTGGCAAAAGGTATGCATCATACATGGTGGATATTTAAGTCAGATTCATCTAACGGGAACCAAGATCCTTGTTGTCTTGTTCCTACAGATTGGATCTGTCCACAAATATAGCCACAGCCATTCCTAATTAAGCCTGCTACTGAAGACAAGTCCTGTTCTATCACCTATCTGAATCAGCTAACACCATAAAGTGATGGACTGTTATAATTGCGTTCTTCTTACTAAAGCTAGTGTTTTCTGGGTAGGGCATGTCTACTATCCTTCTTATTACCCAGATATTAATGAACTTGCTCCTAAAGATCTAAAGGAGTGGCCTGACCCTGAAGAGCATTCCCCGAAAACTTGCTCAGATTACCTTCATGTGGTCTAGCCACAGAATCCATATTAAAAGGAACCTGCCACCCAAGATCAAGTGAAATCCTGGTCTCTGAGTAAAATAAACAGAACAGTTGACTGGCAAGCTGGTAACTGTCAGTGCACCTGTGGCACCAGTTATTATCTTGGGTACATTCCCTACCTGAAGGCTGGAATGACCAAATGTGGGAAGGGAGGTAATTGTTGTAGCTCTGCTCATTTATAGGTTTTTTGTTACATACTTCCTAAGGGAAACCCTATTGAGCTCAATGCCCCTGAGTCAGTCTGTGCCCCCAACAGTGCATTCTGCATCTGTTCAATCTCTCGAGCCACTGTGTTTATGGGAAAATCGATCCTTCCCCATTCCCTGATGTAGCACATGTAGCTTTAGCATCTTAGCTGTAGCTATCAGAGTGCTTCAGCAAGCAAGGAGTGGAGTGTGACAGCTGAAAACTGTCTAAGGTTCTTGCTGAATGCTCTGTGATGATTAGACCTGGTGTTTCTTGTCATTTGTTCTTGTATCGTAAGCTGTATTTTGGCACTAAGAGCCTAATTAAAGTTAAAGATTAGTAAGGCCTTGTATGTAGTGAGGGCTATTAAATTTAGCAAGGCCTTGCAGAAGTAGTAGTAGGCCTTGTGGCACAGTTAAAATTAATCTTATCAGAAGAATGCAAAGGCTTGTACTGCTATATTGTTCAATCCTAAGAAAAGTTGTAGTGAGAGAATCTAAATGGCTGTAAGTTATCAGCATAGCTCAGAAATTATAAATTGACTAGCACATCCAGAAATCAGTAGAAGAAAAATGCAGCATTGTGAAAGAAGCTACTGATTTAAGATTAGCTGCTGACCTAAATTCAGTAGGCCGATAGATCTCGAAGAGCCCAAAGATGGAATACCAGGGTCCTTCCTGGTACCCCTCAGACAGCGTAGATCAGAGATGCCTGACTTCGCTGAACTTTAGAGAAGACAAACTTGTCATACTTCAGGCATCAAAGGGGACTGCCGATAAGTTGCCGATGTAAATTGTTATTGTCTGTCATTGTTGTCTTGTTACTATGTGTAGTTGTGTTTTTGTTAAGTCAATAAACCTTTGTTACCTTTTACTCCCAACCACACTCTCAATCCTGAACCCTCCGCTGGCAGCTAGGACAGGAGCAGAGGTAGGTATGTGCCCCACCCTTCCCCAGCCGACCTGGGTCCACCCAGCCTCCCCTGTGGTCAGGGGTGGCACCAGCCTTTTCCTGATGGTGGGGTGGGGCTGGGCTCAGCCAGGCCAGAGGCTGGATAGAAGCTTAGCCAGGCCAGAGATTTGGCGAGTTATAGCTACCCTAAAATTTGCCTTGGCCTCCAAGATACCCACCCCTCCCAGAGCCATCACCACTTCCACAGCTGAACCCACCCCACTCCCACCTGCTTCAAGGCCTGGTCCAGCCCCACCACAAGAAAGAGGCTCGAACTGCCCTTGCCAAGAGCAACACATCTTTGTGGGTTCAGCTATGCAGAGCAGGCAGGTAGGTGGGGTGTTCGGAGGGTAGCTACAGGCTATTGCCACCCCAAACCCTGCCCAGTGCCACCCTTGCCCATAGGGCATGGATGCCCATCCTGATCCACCCTTGGCGACAGCAGCACCAGAAGGGGAAGGGACCACTCTCCCCCCACACTGGATCCCAGGACCCCAATAAATCTTAATCTGCCTCTGACAGGCACCCTATGATCTTAATGGAAATCTCTGGGTTTATGTGGTGAGTTGTGTAGGTTTTAGAATACCTAAGCATGTTAATATTGAGTGAGACCCTCAAGAGATCTTCTCAGCTGCCACTTCACCCTAATTGAGAATCACGGATTTAAAATTATTCAGAAATAAGAAAAAATATTCACGGTATAAACAATGACTCATACAACCTTTCTAATGTTCAGAGCCATTCAATCACTAGTAAGATTCCAAAATGAAATCTGTGACCATCTTGCAGCAATTTATCTTGCACCTGAATTGCTTCCTCTATTCAAAGTAGCAAAGTGACTATGTTTTAATATGGGTCATCTCAAAGCAGAGTCTACAAAATCAATATTCCCTTTAGCACTACTACAAAATGGGATACAGCATGAAGAATATGGTCACTTAATTAAACTGTGATGCATACAACTGAGGAATAGAACACAGATTGCATGAAAATTTTTAATGTGTTTTATGTCGCAAGCAAAATTATAGGAACATTCTGCTCAGGAAAATATATTACTTGACTATATGCTTAAACCATAAAGCAATGATGAAACCAACAAGAAAGACCAGAAAAAAGGCAAATTTATCAGGGACATTGATCAACCATAAAGATCTTGTAAATATAGTATAAAATATATTACAGGTTAAATATACCATATGTACTTGAATTTAAGATGATCCCCCAATAATTATATACATTTGTTATAATTTTTCAGGTATAGAATCTAATTATTGGAGATTTGCCTTGAATTTGTCCCCCTTCAACTTTCAGCGCAGGTAAAGGCAATCTTTGCTCTCTGCCCCATGACTTCTCCTTATAGCCCCTCCCCTCTACCCATACTCTCAGAGACTCCTTTATCTGAGTATATGGAAGTCAGGGGCAAATTTGAAAACACTGACCTTGAAATAAACATGCCTGTAATAATTTTCATATAGGCAAATTACTATGGGTTCCCATAGACTTAGTTCATCCAAAATTGATGCATTTTTACATTTTTAAAAACTGCTACAGGTTTTAGCATGGATACTCCATGAACACATTTTTAAGCAGCACTTTTGTATCCACTGATATATAGTAGAAGTTGTGCATGATACTAGTCCAAAGCCAAAGGGATCATGATTTATCATATAGTTCATTGGGCAGGGCCCCAGCAAAATCAAGAGCATTTCAAGGCTTGGTGACCCCACAGCTCAGCACTGCTCAGTATGTGTGCATACTCCAGAAACCCCCACAAAGGATCTATGTGTTAAGTAGCCCCCTACTCATGACTGGAACTGGGTGTTCTTGTCACAAGTCCTGGGATCCTGCAAAAATTTGTATGAAGATGAGGTACAGGGCAACCTGTTTTGGCTCCCCTTCATGGAGGGCTGGGCCACACTTACATGTGACAGGCTAATACAGGGGACTACAGAGAGATTCTGGATGGACTGTTTAGGGCCCTGTTTGCTGATGCATGCCACATATTTAAGGCTTGTGAAGAAACAGGAATAACTGGACATAGGAAAAAAAGAAGCAACTCAGATGTGGGAGTGAAGACGAAGTTGAAATATGGTCAGTGTAGTGTCTCATCATGACTGTAAAATCATGACCATATATTTTATTCATATGGGCTGCATTAAGCTATCTTTGTGGTAGGTTCCCAAGAGTAGATTGCTCCTTGGCCTGTGGAGCAAGATTAGGATGATGGCCTGTTCTATGAAGAATGTGGAGCAATGAAAGGAATGTGTACAGAGATGATGGGAAAATACTAAAGAAAGAACCCAACCTTTTTTCAGAATGCGGGGAAAAAACTGGCCTGGAAAAAGTGGAAGTGGTTTATGAGACTGCAATGGATACTGCAGCATCTCCTACAAGTGACAGTGAAGGGATTCTTGGTAGTGGAGGAAATTAGAGATATGAGTAACCTATTGAAGAAGTGGTTTAGACAGAAAGGACAGAGAAAAATCTTCCTTGCAAAGGCCATCTGAGTGGAGGATAGAGAAGAATGGTCCTCCTACGTTGCCCAAAGGAGAGGGGAAAAAAAGTATTACAGCAGTGTGAGATGAGAGGGGAGTACTGCTAACAAAGACAGCACTACTGAGTGAGGTGAAGCAGTTTTTATTAAAATGTATACTCCAGCAGGGTGTTGCATCAGGGAGCCTTTGACTCATTTTTGACAGGGTTAGAGGCAAGCTTGGAGGAAAGTAAGTCATTAGCCCAAGAAGGAGTGGACATTGGAGAAATGATGGGAGGCAATCTGAACATTCAAGACAAAAAAGGCCCCAGGAACTAATGGGATCCTGGCAGACTTTTAAAAGACTTTTTGGGACATACATGTTGGTGGTGTTCCAGGAGTGTCAGGACAGCCACCAGATGGGGGCTGGTATAGACACAGGAATCATAATGCTACTGTACAAGAAAGGAGAGTGGGAAAAGTTGGAGAACTGGATGAAAATCTACTTATTGAACCTACATTATAAAATAATGGCTGAAGTGTTAGTGAAATGATTTAAAAAGTTGTGGGAAAGGTAGTCCACTATCATCAGGCTTGCACAGTCCCTAGTAAAGTAGTAACTATAACACCGATACTAATAAGAGATGTGATTTTGTACTGTCAAGAATGAGGACTTAATGTGGCAGTCTTCCATATCAGTTTAGAAAAAGTATATGAGTGGATGGTGCATGAGTTCCTGTTTGGCAAGCTGAACAAGACAGTGCTCCCACCAAAGTTTCTAAGTTGGATTAAGGCTTTATATAAAGGAGTATGGTGTAGGGTAGGAGTGAATGGTCATCTAATGGATGAAGTCAAGGCCAGATCAGGCATGAGACAGGGATGCCCCTGTCACTACTCCTTTTCATTTGCACCATTCAGCAGAGGATCAGGACAGATTGCATGAGCGAGGGTGTGTCAATTCCTGAAGGAAAGGCCATGCAAGCCGAATGCATGTTATATAAGGACAATGTTATTATCTTAGCAAGAGACAGCATGCTCCTAAAATGGGTGATAAGACACACAAATGAATACGAAAAAGCATTGGGGGCAAAACTAATGTACAAAAAAGGAAGTGCCTGGTGGTGGGGAAGATGGAAAGAATGGTAAAATTGGGATTACAGATCACAATGGACCAAATAAAGAATTGGGAGTGCAGGTGAATGTGCAACTTGCAGATAAAGCAGCCTGAGAAAAGGTGAAAAAGAAGATGAAAAAAACAACAACTGTTGGTACAACTGTAAACTGTCAATGGCAGGATGCATAAGTGGGATTAAGGCAGTGGTAATCCCAGTCATACTGTATGTAGTTATAGTGTTCCCCCTGTCATAGACAACCATGTGTAGGATTCAATGGAAGCTGATGGTGCTCTTTTGGAAAGTCAAAGGGAAAGGCTTAGGAGAACAACACTATACAAGGAGAAAATGAATGAAGGATGGGGCTTCCCAGATGTGTTTCTGTTTGTTTATGTGAAGTAGGTCAGTCTTTGCTGGACTGAAGGAGCACAAAGGGGGCACCAAATGGGCTGGGTTTGTCTATTACTATGCAGAGATATTATTGCATAAACATAATGTATATAAAAGGTCATGCTCATAGTCCTTGGCCTGGATAATGCTGCCAATGTATGAGGAGATTGTAAAATTTGTGAATTGGTATGGGATGCAGACAATAGCCACAACAGAGTTAATGGATCATAAAAGAAAATCTAGGTCTGGGTCAGGGTAAAGGAGATTATGTCCCCAGTGGGAAGGCTCATAGAGGAAGAAGCACGGACTATTTGGAAAGCAGGTGTTTGACCAAAGCTTTTAGAAGCAACACCAGGACTTCAGTTGATTGCTAGTACAGCACATTGCACCAGTACAGGCACTCCATTACAGCTGGGGAATATCTAAAATAGCCAAATGCCCCAAACATGTCACAGGGAAGAAAACATATGGCATGTGATGTGGGAGTGTCAATGCAACAGAATAGTCTGGGTGGAGTAAGGCAGAGAAAATCCCACAGCAACTGGGTGCTAAAAGGTAATTCATGCTAGAAGTGGTTCTGTGCAGATTGTGGCCTGGAGCCCAGAGGAAGGATAGAGGAACAGTAAAGAAAACTGTAGTGAGCTTTTGTATGGCATTGTGGAAAACACAAACATTTACTAGTCCTGCAACAATTGGATGTTTCTGTGGAAGATACCTTGCATTTGGGCTTGAACAAACTGGGATAGTATTGCTAGTGGGACACAAAAGAACTAGTTACAGAGTGAGTTATGGATTTATGGAAAAGAGAAGAATGGAGCTACCGAGTAGATCTAAGAGGAGGAAAAAATGATGAGGCCTGAGAGGTGGTGAAGCTATAGCTGCAGGCCAGGGTTTGACTAGGACAAGACATGATAGGTCAAATATATATAGGAAAAGAGGTGATAAAAGACAAGTTTGGAAGGCAACAGTGAATAATGCAGTATAAAGAACCAAAAGTATCCACGTGTCCGGCAAAGGAGGGAATCATTTGATTATCTAAAAATGCTTTCTGCTTTTTCTTAGTCTTATTTGTTAAAGCTTTGGAAGCTGATGGAAACATATTTTAAGTTTTGACACATTATTTCATTTCCTTCTTAGTTGATGTAGTTTTTATAACGTAATGTAAACCGATGGAAGCATGTTTTAAGTTTCAGTACTTTATTGTTTTGATGGCCTACAACTGATGTAGTATTTTTTTAATGAAATGTAAGCTGACAGAAGCAGGTTTTTAAGCTTTTGATGCTTTCATAATTTTTTTTAAAGGCTCCCATCAGTATGTTTGTTCAATATGGGCCATGTGTTTTATAGTTGTGCTCAGTGTTGGCTGCACTTAATCAGCTTTATAGCTGTTTTCCATTACTGAGCACACGCTGCTTTTGGCAGCAGTTCAGTGACAAACAATGTATTTAATGAGGGTTCCTTGTATGTGAATGTAAGATGAGGAGCTTTTTCCACGTGCTGATTGGGAAAAGAAACCTCATCTTATATTTGAGCAAATATGGTGTATATATACTGTGAATCTGTTATACAGTTGTTATTAGATTCTTACCACCTAGCCTACGGGCAAAAAGTTGGATGTTAGGTTTTTTCTTCCTGTCTCATGCACTAGTGAAGAAAAAGTCATAAATAGTAGAATTTCCCAAAATTTGCATCTAATTCCCTCCTCCAGTTGTTATATTTGACGATTCCAAGGAGGGGAATTAATTTTTGGAGCAGTAAGAACAATGATGAAATAATTAGCTGCTTGCAGACAAAGGGAAAAAAATGGTGCTTTACTTGAAACTTGGCATGCTTCCACACTGAGCCCAGAGCATGCCCAGAAGAGGCAATGTATTAGTTCCACCCAACTTTCCCAAAGTCTCTCTTGATCAGGCACTTTAGTCAGGCTGTTTTTAGGACTTTTATCTAAAAGCTGATTTAGTCAGCTTGAGATAAAAACACCAAAAAGCCCCACTGAAGCACCTGACTTATACAGATGCTGCGGAGCCGGGTTGAAGTAATGCACTGCTGCTTCTAGGAAAGCACTTTTTTTTTTCACATCCAATAGCACTTGTTTTTATGACAAGAAGCTTTATATTTTTGGGCGTCATTAAATGACATATACATAGAGTAGAACTAAGCAAAATTCTTCAAATAATCTATTCACTATAAAATGAAGGTTTTTTTTAATTGAAACTATTTGCAAATTACAGTTGAGTCCAAAAGATAATTTTAGCCAAAGGAAAAAAAAAAGAGAAAAAAAACCCTAAATATTCCATTTTGACCTTTCCAGACAACAAGCCATTTCAATTTGTTATTTCAAAAAGATTTTAGTTTTGGATTGGTATCAATTATTGTTATAAAAAGTGTGTTTAAAAGTCTATAAAGAATCCTGCCAAATAAACATTTTATGAAATAAAGGAAAATAATTTGGGGGAACGTTATTTATTTTATTTTTGCGTTGCACTGTTAAATGAGTCTTCAGTGGTGGGACATTTTTTCTATTATAAATCTGTGCCTGAAGAAGGTTTTGAGAGTAAGAAGCATTTGTTCTCTCATATGAGGAAAGAGGTAAAAATTGTTATTCTGAAAGAAATAATAAAGTTGGAAACTTGATCAATTAATTTTGTGCTGTTATTACCATTTGATATGGTAGGCTGAAAAAAATGACTGGAAGGAAAGAGAAAATATAAAAAATAAGGTTTGCCTGGTACCCTAATAGGTGTCACTTTGATAGGAGGTGTCCTGACTGCAAATTTGGAGTAAAAGTGCCTGGGAAGAGTTCCACTTCCTGATTTTCCTTTTCTTTTCCTTTGCTTTAATGCAACATGAAGACAAGGAGGATATTCCTGGCAAAACTGTGTTGTCATTTGGGTCATTCTAATGAGCTATATACCATTTGTCCCTGTAAAGCCACAAACTCTCAAAAGTTTTACATACTAACTGAAGTGTCTGAGAAGTCTCTGGGATCAAGGTTAGAGCAAGATTGCCCTCCAGGTGACTTCTGGGGACCTCATGACATTTGACTGTAAATATGAGGAAGTTCCAAATGCACCATTAAGGAACATAATAGCTGTGTAGTAATTAGTAAGGCATCTGAAGGGCTTTTTTAGGGAGTTGGGGACTATAATAACTGGTAGTGTTCATTAGAGACAGTAATTAGAGCACTAGAACTAAGCCCAGAACCTGAGGATGCCTACACATTTACAAAAGGCAGTACTGCAATTAGGTATGGCTGACTTGTAATTGTAAATGAAGTTAGCTGCTAGGCTGTATAAACATTTAAATGCAGTTCCCCTGGCTTTATTTATCAAGGGAAGATTTATAAGGATTAACTGCAAGAGGCTCTACAAGAAGAGTTTTAAAAATATATTAAACAACACAAGAAAAACTATGGGGAAATTGTAAGGAAATTAAATGTATGACCCACATGTCCAAACATCCAATGTCCATGGTTGATAGAGAATGGAAAATCTCCTTGCTTCTCACAGTCTAATCAACATCTTGCCATTATCAGTACAAAAGGGAAATGAAAATGTAGACTTTGATGTTTTGGGGATCTTTCTCAGTAGCTCATGAATCTCCACTGATCTTGTGACAGTGCTGTATCACTGAACATGCAGTCAACTGAATTCTGTTAAAGCTGGATCATGAATCCCCCAGAGAGGTGAATGGAAGTTCAATAAATCTTGATGACCCCATTCAAGGGGGCAATGGGAAGGCTGTGAATCTTGAGTGGAACCAGCTTTCTCCAACATCTGCATAATCACCTATAAAGTTTAGACACTGGAAAAACATCTAAAGGGAATAAGAAAGAAATGGGGTGCTAACATTGGGGAGGAATTCAGAAGGAAACCAGAAAGGAAAAGGTTGAGGCAAAGAAGGAGGGTCTAGAGGACAAACCACACTCAGGAGGAAAATTCCTAGATTTACTAAAGGACTCTGATGTAGGCCCAAAGAACGGTCAAGACTGGTAATGAAAATGAAGCATAGAAATATAAACTAGGTGTCCATTAGTCAATGTTATGTATAATTATATAGCTAAGTAAAAGGAAGAGCCTTATAAAAGCACCTATTTCTTTAAATTATCATGTACTCCTAAGGATGCAAAGTGAAAACTCAGGAGGCTCATGAGACTGGAGTTCCAGAAAGGGAGAAATTTTCCTATTCCTAAGGAGTCTGAGAGTACTGGCTGTGGGGTCTTAAGGCATTCTTTTTGGTTTTTAGACTTGTTTCTGACAGAAAGGTATAATGATTTGAAGTGTTCATGAAATGTCATTTATGTTTCCCTGAATTAGTTTTGCTGATATAGTGTTTGGTGCCTACAAACAGCTAAACCTAAGCTACATCTAATTTTGTATGTTTGCATGAGCTATGATGTTTCATATAAATAGAGTTTTATACCCTTGTAGGATAGTCAGTCAAAGGGTACAACCACACATGCAAGTACGTGCACTTGCAGCAGCTCAAATAGAAGCAGTGCAAATTGAAGCCGAGGCTTTTTGCCTCAGCGCACGTGCTCAGACATGCACTTTGTTGTGGAGCAAATTGTGACACTTAGGGCAGAATAACCCTGCCTGGGTCCTCCCAGATCTTCAGCCAGGGGGAGCTAGAGCCCAGGGCCAGCACCTGTGCTGTCCCCAGTAGTATAAAAAGCCACCTTGGCAAGTAGCTCAGGGCTACTAGATCTCAGGAGCTTCTGGGGTGCAGCGAATTGGTACCTGGGGACACTAGCTTCTTGTGCCAGCTGGACTGCTGAAGCAGCCCTGACAGCTCCCTGCACCCTCTACCCACTGCAGCAGTCTGGCAGTGGGGGCTGCTGCCTGGCTGCAACCTGCTGTGCACCTGCCAGATTCAGATGGGGACTGCACAGCCAGTAGAGGCATCTGCCCCTCTGGGCCAGGTGCCAGTGGACTGTGGTTGCAGGGTTGGCTTCTGCGCGGCACTACTGCCATTCGTGCCCCCTGCCCAGCCATCTGGGCAGCTATCACCTGAAAGATGTTCCAGATGTGGTGGTCTGCTTTGAACCGTCAAAGCATGTCCTCCTGTCCCACTTGGCCAGAAGGTCAGCTACAGCCAGATGGGTCCAAGGTGCCAGCTCGGAGCAGGCAGGGTCCTGCCACTGGCCTCCCTAGCAGGAATACTGTTGTTCCCTATTGGAAAACTGAAAAATCCCTGACAAAAAAAATCCCAAAGTCACTCTCCAAAATACCCCCAAATCTGTGTTCCTGCACACGTAAAACAAAAGACTACTATAAAGAGAGAAAGAGTGAGACAGAGACAGTGATCAGTTGGACAATGTTTAATAGATATATCTACGGTGGTAAAGCAAGTCTCTTATCATAATAATAAAGTGAACTCTAAATACAGGTTTCATGAATTCATGAATACATATTTTGCTGCCCTCCCACAGGGTGATGACCCCCACAAGACAGGGGTCGGGAGCCTTGGTGGGGCTGGCGGGGAGAGGGGCTGGCCACAGCAGGGGTCTGGGGCCTTAGGGGACTGATGGGGGGAGGGAGAACTGGGGGAGTGGACAGAGCCATCAGGGTCCCCCCCATGTCCCTTCCCCCCTCCTCCAGCCCCCATGGCCCCTTACTCACTAGCACTGGAGCCCTGGTGCTGAAACACGCAGCCTTGCCAGCCACATGTTTCAGCACCAGGGTGAGGGGCAACTGTAAAGGACCCAGCCTCTGGTTGCCTCAGGGTATGGTCCCTGACCATGCCCTGCCCTGCTTTTTTATATTTAACATTTTTTTAGTTTGCAGCATGGGGAACATTTTTTTGTTCCCACACATACCTTTTGCCCCACCTCAAAGGGGTTTGAGGTAGGGCAAGAGGCATGTGTGTGCTCATGTGGATGTGCCCAAAGGGGGCAGATGAGACTTCAGGAGGGACAAAGACTATTCACACCCAGTAGATCAAAACCCAAGTAACTGGCAGAAGTATACACTGAGAATTTACATTTACATAAATATGCATATTGGCTGCCAATATAAGGCACACCATGGCAAGATAACCCAGAAAAGAGAATTGCTTTTTAAGGGAAAAATAGTCTACACTGAGCAAGGGAAACGGTATTGCCTTGGAGAGAAAGCAAGCTGCATTTTTAGACATTCTTGCAAATCACGGCTAAGACGCTGGGATAAGGTAAAATCATAGTTGTAATATTTACTTTGGGGCTGGGGGTTGTTTGTTTATTTTTATATCTTTGCCTGCATCTTAATGTATGGTTTTTTTATGTTTGTTCTTGTTTTTATAATATTTTTTCTTATTTTGTATAATATACTTATTGTCAATGACAACAGTAATTTAAATGCATTTGACCATAGACACGTTTCTTCCAAGGTAGGGGAAATACCTTTCCTGAATGTATGCCCAGAGAAAGGTATGATTCTTGTAAATGGCAACACATGGCAGAGAGGTACTTGGGACTGGAAAGCACCTCTGAAGATATGAGAACACCCTGGGAGTGTATCTCAAAGGTGTACTTGGCTGCATCTAGGGGCAGGGTGAGTCACAGTTTCTTTGACAAAAAACTTAAGGAATTTCAGATGTGTCAACTCTCAAGGCCCAGCTCCTGTGTGCTCAGTGGGTGATCTAAGTAGGCATGTCTTTTGTCTGTTTCTCCCATCAAGCCAGGCTCCATAAAAAAGGAAATTAAAAATAAAGGTGGAAGATATGCAAATACAGCTCTAGGAAATGGCAATTCAGTAAAAAGGTCTAGGTTTTACTTCTCAATATGCAAGAACCTTAAGGAAGAATAATGGTCATAGGTGCCAATGTTGTCATTTTGCATGAACTAACATCATCATCTTCCTAGGTTTAGCTGAAGGTGGCTAGGAGTGTTGCCATTTTCAAAATTGGCTTATTTTGCAGATTTTAGTGGGGTTTAAAAATGTACCTGAAGTAGATGTTAAATAAAACTCTAACCTCTGATTATTTGATTTCTAAACATGAATACTATATTTGGGACCATGCAAATACATGTATGTTTCCAGTCTTGCAGACATTACTACATGAAATTTTGCATCAGGATGATCCTGCTTCAGGCAAGGGGTTGAACTAGATGACCTGAAGAGGTCCCTTCCAGCCCTATTTCCCTATGATTCTATGATTCACATGGCTAACCTCTAGTAGTCAGACAATCTGAAAAGTCAGTCTCTTTTTTGGAAACTTTAAGTTGCTACATTTCCAATAAGTTCAAAGGAAGTTGAATAAGTTGCTACAGAATGTAAATAGCACTGCATCCCGAAAACTGGAAGATCTTATGGCAAGAGATTTATTTATTTAATTAAATTTAATTGTGGGAAAATCTAATACCAATTTTATGATTCCACATCTTCTTATGATGCCAAACAAGCCCTAAAAAACTGCTAGTTTTCTGATAAACTATATCAAGGTCAATACTGTTACAGCTCTAAAACAGCTAAACTACCTGGTTCATGCATTTTAGTGTAAATCCTCCTGATACTCCTTTCATCAGTGGAGCTGCCAGCACAAACTAGGATTTTTCACATGTTGGCTCTCTTCTTTAATACTTCTGTCTGTCACACAGTAACTGCATCCCTCTCCTCATCATGGAAGTGTCATACAATATATTTTCTGGATTGGAATATAAACCTTTTAAAACAGCTAAATTGTATATTCTTTTATTGAAACACCACAGCTGACTCCTTTGGCACATTCTTTTTTTAAAGGAAGCCACAGCACAGCTAAAAGCATAGCCTGCTTAGAAACAGCAATATATTGTGGACACAAATAAAGGAATCCATTCTGTTATTTCAGGCAGATGCGAAAAATTTTTAAGTGAAGAATTTCATCATAGATTGTCTCTGTTTGTAAAGTAGATATAAATGACAGAAACAAACACAAAACCAGAACTCAGCCAACACCCCTCAACCCCCTACCCCCACACTTTCCTCTGTGACAAGAAAACCATCTTTAAAGCAATCGTTATCTGGCCATCCAGATTCAGTGTGGGATTGTGCATTTCTACTTATTCCTTTCTGAAATATTGGCTTTGCTAAGAATGCCTCTGACACTGATTGTGCTTTCTGACTGTCTTTTGGTTATAATAACAAGAAGCAATCCTTTGGTAATGTGCAAACAGAAGCCAACTATGCTTAGAGATCAAAAAGCTACATCTTGAAAAGATCACAATTGTAACCATACGAACATTAATAAAAGCAAGAATTTGAAAATGGTTCTTGGTCCTTTTAAGAGAAGGTATAGACAAAAATCCTAACCACATTTAGCAGAAGTGGGATGGGAACCAGCATTCACTGACAGAAGTGACATTTGTTACATTACTGCCCCCTTTAAAGTGCTTTACAGCAGTTCCCTGACAGAAGTGCATGGCTGCAGAGGGCTTTAAAAGTGCCCAGTCACATGACAAATTCATTCTCAAGTTATAAGGGTTCAGATGAAGGCACGCCAAAATGGAACACCTTCATTCATTTCTGTCTGTCCCTGCATGAGACTGGAGCTGGGCTGATGTAGCCCAGTCCTGCCCCCAGTGCTGTCGGCAGGAAGGGAGAGGGAGAAGGGAGGGAGGGACCTCTGGGCTGGAGTTTGCCCAGCCTAAGCTGGAGGAGGTGGTGTTTGGATTGGAGTCCCCACCTGGGAGGGGGGCTTCAATCCATGCACCCTCCCTCCCCTACCTTCAGTTCAGACACGGCAAACCCCAGCCTAGAGCTCCCTCCCCTCTCCCATCTTGCAGACAGCACTGGGGGGAGGGGAGCTACAAGCAGCTCCTCCTGGATCAGCTCTAAAATGGAGCTTGATCCCCCACCCCTCAACTCAAGATCAAATGTCTGTTGGGTCGGGGGGGTGGGGATGGGGGCATTCTAACTCATGGTACTTCCTGTGAAGCTCCATGAGTTACAGCAGGGAGCTACATGCCTGACAGGACTCAATGGCTCCTAAAGACTTCATGGTTCAGAAGTATTCAAAACTAGGATTTCAGTTTGGACTACAGGATAGAGCCCCACATTTCTAATTTTAATCCACAATTGTCAAGGGAGAAATCTTATCTGAAGTTCCAGTCCAGGGTCATCTCTAACTTTGAGTAAAATTCTCCAGAAACTTGAAGCAGGAAGTTTTGTGATGAATACCAATTCTTTCATGATATAAAGTTAATGGACAAAAACACTGAAACAGAATTAATTCTGAAATCAGAAGAAAGTTGAATAAGTTCTAACTTGTTCTTTTTTCATAAGTCTGAAATTCAGAATTCAGCTAGAAGCATGAAATGTTTCATAAGACTATCTTATCTATGTGAGAAGTTCACCTCAGTTTCACAAAACCAAGAAATTCAGATAGCATCACTAAGATTCAAATTATATCAGCACTTTGCTAACTAGACCTTTTGTAGTTTGCCAGTTTTTACTACTTTTGTCCTCTTAATTTGAGTGAAGATTCATGATTTTTCTGTAGTTGCCTGATAGAGAGGACATCTACCAGGAAAAAAGTTTATTACAAGCCGCAAGCAACTAACATCTGGGAGAATTAACAGATCAAACAGAGATTAATGGATTGCCCCATAAATTATAGTTCCATGCAGAGATTAAAATCCTCCTGTTAACAAATTTAATGTTTCTGTTCCCTGACTTTTAAAGACCATTGAATACAATTCAAGCATCTCTGGTTTCAAAATGAATAGGCAGTAGTCAGAGATTATACCAACATTATATTTCTGCTCTCCTGCCTTGATCTTTTTGGAGATGGAGCCTCCTGACTTGGAAATTAGAACAAATTAAATATCTAGACATTTGCATTTCTACTGATTGGAAAAAAAATATAATTATGGGAAATTTAATACCTACATCCAAATCTAAACCGATATGCCCAGATGGGAGCATCTGCATTTCTGTTTCCAAAGACTTATCAACCTCTTAAAGATTAAGACTATGCTGAAATTAATATTTCTAATCAGCATGTTGCCAATAAGAGTTTCTGACCACAAATTAAAAACATTTGGGAAAAACTCCATATGGACAGGAATAATCATTCAAATAAACTTGTATTGCTTGCTATTTTTTTTTAAAGAAAACTACAAAGAGTCAGTTGCTGTGGAGATGCTTGCTTGGCCTCTTCTCATCCCTAGCGTGGATATATATAATTTGTCACAGATATATCTGTCAATTATGTAATTGAACATGCATTGCTTGTCCTTAACATACTCCTGATATTCTAGACATAATAATAAGCAGGACTGAAACTGTCCTTCAACTGTCATGAGGAAAGTACATAAAGAGGATCAATAAAAATGGAACAGTATTTTTGTGTGCAATATCTACATTTTTATTGATCAACACTCATGTGCTATTCAATATAAAGGTAACCTATAGAAACTATTGGGCTCCTTTCCGATTTTGCCAGGTAGATAAACTATCTGATATCAGGGATTGGATAATACTGACCAATAAATACATACCTATGATGTGCAATTGTCTGATTGAGAAGCTGCCTTCTCTGATGGTGCCCTTAGAGGATTAGAGTTAGTCTTGAAAAATAATATTGGAAAAGATGCAGACTCTTCTCCCAACAATTCCTCAAATTCATACTCGTCAGCTGATGTGTTCCAGTAGGACAAGAAGTCATGAACAATCCCTACCCTATTACAATCTTCAGAGGTAATTGCATAGGTTCCTTCACTTCTATCCCACTTGGAGGTAGCCAGCTCCCCACAAAACCATTCATTAATCTAAAGCAAGGAAAATTCCATTCTCTTCACATTCTTCAAAGAAGTGTCCTGGAAAATATCAAAGAGTGAGTAGTTGGTTATATTCTATTTAGAAGCAACAGGGGAGAAACTGTACATGAGGTAGCAATACATTTATCAATAGCTGGGGCTCAAGATATATTTGTTTGTAAAATAATTGTGAACATTGGAGGGAACTTTACAAAGCTAAATGGCAAGTAAGGAAAATCCAGTAATTACCTGAAAGCATGTAAACTACATGGTGGCCAAGGGCCTTATTACACTGTAATTTGGGGCAGTTCCTGGAGCTCTTAACACTAACTCTTCCCTGCCTGCCTCCCTGGGGCAGACAGCCAAACAGCTATAAGTAGGTGGGGTTGGGGGAACAGAAGGGGGGGAGCCCCAGAGGTGTAGGGGAACTGGAGGAACCTCAAGGATCAGGAGGGCAGCCTGGAATGGGAGGGGGTGGACTTTTACCTTTCAGTACTCCATGCCGCTGCTGGCCTGCAGTGTGAATGCTTCAAACTCAACAGCTATCAACATTTGTGCGGCTCACAGTTTAAGGTGTAACAAAGCAGCCCTAAATGTTTAAGGAATCTCTCTCTAAACTCAATGGTACAGCTTTATAGAAAGATTCAAACCTCATTCAAGTCTATTGCATTCTCAGCATCAATGGTAACTTAATATTCTTCCTGATGATATACAACCATCTTTGGTTGATAATCCAGAAGATTTATGACTGACAGCTGCTACGTTGAATATCGTATTCATTATAGCATAAAAAGGAAGTATACCATAACCCTCCCTGAAACTACCGGTGCCAGTCTGCTTGAAAGAGTTTTCACTATGAATACTACAAAATATTCTTCCAGAAGAACTTGAGCGATGTATTTGGCCAACTACCAGTTGTTCACTGCAGTATGGCATTCTTCATTAGCTACTGGAGTTCCTGAGAAGCCTCTGCTTTAGTGGTTTGTTCTTGCAGGTTTGTAGAAAGAACCATAGGAACCATCATCCCTGCACTAAATGAACATGCCACTTGAAACAGTCTACTGATGCAAACATTGTTAGTTACTGGGATACCAGTCCATCAAGTGAGCTTTTAAAAATCCCCCAAAATAAGTATTTTCTGAAATATAACCTATTTTTTATGGATTTGTGGCTCCTACATCTTTTTTTCCCTCCAAACATTGAAAGTAACATCAAAATCTAATTGGGAACCAATGCTGCCTTGTTAGTTTGGATCAGCCATGTTGAAATGAAATCGTTATGCTTGTGATGTGGATTTTGTCACCTTATCTAAACATGCCACTGCTGTTTCTTCATCCATGTGATAATTTGCCTTGAAACAGTTGCACGGGTGTCCCCTCAGTCAGCCAATTCCCTATTTGTCACTGTACATTTGCACTTTTGCTTCCCTACATGCAAAGATGCTTCAATTAATAATGTAAGTTGACCAGACGTGTCAGATTCCACAGGCAGTTGCACTTTCACACAGAATATCTGTGCATTCTCAGATTTCAGAACTGCTATTACTGCTGGTTTTCTTCACAGAACAATTTCAAGGCAGCACAAGCAGAGGAGAAACTATATCATGCCCCATAGGCAAATAATACATTAAGGTGCTTAGTAATGCTAGACCAGGCAATGTAGACACATTAAAGTCTGATTTCATGATCTAAGCTGGCCTCAGAACTATCAATTCAAAAGCTAAAATAAAAACCCCCAAACCAAAAATTCAAATCATAAGCAATTCCATCCATGTCTGCATTTATTTCCCACCTCATTTGCTGCCCTCACCCCACACACCTTTCTTTCCTTTTGTAACCAAAATGCAGTCTTTCATATTTGCGCCACATTCGGGTGTTCCAGAATAAAACACAGCTCCAGCTCCCAGTCACTTTTCACCCACTCCACCCACACAGGGTGATGAACAGCCACTTGCAGGCAGCTGAGTGGGTGGAAGGTGGCCAGGAGCTGCAGTTGTGGACTGGGGCAGGAGCTGCCCACCTGCAGCTTCCCCCCTGCCTGACTGGGCATCCGGTGCCCACCATACTTCCTCACAGTTTCCCCCACTACCTGCTACCCAGAGCAGCACAGCAGGGGCAGGAGGAGAAGGAGCCACTAGAGGTATGGGGAGCCAAGCAGTTCCTGGGTGGCTGTGAGAGCAGCCCCCCTAGGAAGTTGGGCACTCTGGCTGGGGCCAAGGAACTGCTATCAGTGGGCATGGGGAGGGTGCAAGCAGGAGCATGGTGTGGGCTGCAGAGCACTGTGGAAACAACCACAGGCCAGATACAACCAGTTGGTGGGCCAGATCTGGCCCTTGGGCCATATTTTGCCTACCCCTGGGCTACATCCTACTTTGTCAGATGCTATCAGCATGTATCATGCATACAGGAATCTGGGAAATAATTTTCCAACATCCCAACACAGACTTTTAAAAGCTCCTGACTAAGAACCCCACGCACCTATACCAGAGGAGACAACACAAACTCTTAAAGGCACTACCTCTGGAAATACAAGAGGATTTCTGCTTCCATCTCTCAGATCCCAGACCAGGCACCTTTTACTTACTACCCAAGATCCACAAACCTGGCAATCCAGAATGCCCTATGGCCTGGCATTTACATCACCACAGAAGGAGTTTCTAGTTATGCTGACTATTCCCATATGCCATGGGAGCTGCCAGCTAATTGAAAAAAAAACAAAGATTTCCTGAGGGAACTAGGCTTCACTGACAAGCTTCCAGCATACACTGTATTGGGTATCATGGATTGCAATCTCATGGATTGCAAACAACAATACAGCATCCCCCATGCGACAGATAAGCCATAAGGAAATTTTCCCCGGGGCAATGCTGCTGCTGTTTCCATTCCACTCCCCTGCTTCGTTCTCACACAATATTATTTCAGATTTAGAGACTGCCTGTACCTACAAGTGAACAGCACTGCTCTGGGAACACGCATGCTCCCCAGTATGCCACAACTGCCCTCTCATCCCCTTAATATACCTAAGGAGCATCGATGATATATTCATTGTATGAACAATGGGAAAAAATCTCTAGAGAAACTCCACCAAGACTTTAACGACTTCCAATCCTTCATCAAACTGACTCTTAGAATCATAGGTTCATAGAAAACTAGATTTGGAGGGGACCTCTGGAGGTCATCTAACCCAACCCCTTGCTCAAAGAAGGACCATTCCTAGCTAGATCATCCTAGTCAAGGTTTTATCTAGGAGGTTCTTAAAACCTCCAATGATGGAGGGTCAAGCACCTCTCTGGGTAACCTGTTCCAGTGTTTTACTCTCCCCCCTCCTCCCCACCCCCCCTAGCCTGGGAGAATATTCTTCCTAATATCTAACCTAAACTTCCCTTGCAACTTGAGACCATTGCTCCTTGTTCTGTCATCTGCAACCACTGAGAACAGTCTAGCTCCAGACTCTTTGTAAGTACCCTTCAGGTAGGTGAAGCCTGCTATTAAATCCCCCCATCACTCTTCTCTTCCCCAGACTAAATAAGTCCAGTTCTTTTAGCCTCTCCTCAGAAGTCATGTGCCTCAGCCCCCTCACCATTCAAATTATCCTCCACTGGACTCTGTAGAATTTGTCCACAACCTTTCTGTAGTGAGCGGCCCAGAACTGAGCATAGTACTCAAGATGTAGCCTCACCAGTGCTGAGGCATAATCAGTTTCCTTGACCTGCTGACAACACTCCCACCAATGCAGCCCAGGATGCTGTTATCCTTCTTGGCAACAAGGGCACACTGCTGGCTCATATTCGGCTTCATTGTCCGCTGTAAACCCCAGGTTCTATTCTGCACAGCTGTTCCCCAGCCACTCAGCCTCCAGCCTGTACTGGTGCCTGGGATTGTGCCGCCCTAAATGCAGGACTTTGCACTTGTCCTTGTCGAACCTCATGAGATTTCTTTTGGTCCAATTCTCCATTTGTCTAGGTCACTCTGAATCCTAGCTCTACACTCCAGCATATCTACTACTCCCACCAGCTTGGTGTCATCTGCAAACTTGGTGGGGGTGCACTCTATACCATCTTCCAGGTTGTTGATGAAGATATTGAACAAAACTGGCCCTATAACCTACCCCTGGGGAACTCCATTTGTACTGGCTGCCAGCTAGACTTTGAGCCAGTAATTACTGCTGTCTGAGCCCAATGCTCCAGTCTTCTGTTCAACCAGCCCATACTGCCTTAGCTTGCCTGAGAAAATGTTGTGGGATACCATATTAAAAGCCTTGCTAAAAGTCAAGGTACACCACATCCATGAGGGTCTCCTCATATCTACAAAGCCAACCATCTCATCATAGAGGGCAATCAGATTGGTCAGGCATGTCTTGCCCTTGGTGAATCCATGCTGACTGCTCCTAATCACCTTTTTCTCTTCCAAGTGCTTAAAAATGGATTCCTTGAGGATCTGCTCCATGACTTCTCCAGGGACTGAAGTGAGGCTGACTAGTCTGCGGTCCATGGATCCTCCTTTTGCCATTTCTTAATTATGGGCTCTATGTTTGCCCTTTTCCTATCACCTGGGACCTCTCCTGATCACCATGAATTTTCAAAGGTGATGGTTCTTCAATCACATCAGCCAATCACATGCATCACATCTGGCCCCATGGACTTGTACACATCCTCACACTTATAGCGGGTTACGTTCCTGGAAATGGCACTGTAAGTTGAAATAATGCAAGTTAAATCAGGAACAGAGACAAGAACCCAGCATTTGAAAGACAAAAGACCCTGCAGAACCATCAACTCTACCATTGTACCCCACTATTACAAACTCCCGAAACTGCATATCCCTGCATGGAGCACTCATGTTCAGTGTGCCAGGGGCTGACCCTTGCCTTGGCATGCCTCCTGTCACTAGGATCACACAAGGTCTGCCCCTATAACAAGGGGCAGTGAAGACAGACCCAGTGGGACACCCTCTCCATCTGGACCAGCACCATGCCACACCATCTATCCACCCAGAGGCCCTGCTGGCAACCTCCCTCTGGACAAGGACCCCTTTCCAGCCTGGATAGGTAGCTATCACCCCCCCATCCCCTCTTCAACCAAGGACTTGGACTCTGCTTCTCTTCCCTACCTGGACTCCAGCCCTTCCACTGAGTCTCTTTCTCCTGCTGCCATTGTGAGTGTGAGAGTGAACCAATAACTTCATGGGGCTGTGAAGTATGTTGTCTGTGTAATAAAACTGTTATTTGGACTCCTAAGTTGGGGTTTGCTTTACTATGGTTTGGCCCTGCTCCAATCTCTGCTCCTCACCCCTCTAACTTCTGTCTCATTTCTCCCTCTCTTGCCAGAAGCCAGAAGGCTCACTGCCACCTCCAACACCTGTTCTGAGCTCCTCTCTGCCTCCAAACTCCCTGTTTCTTTGCCACTGTCTTATCCCCCCACACACACACTCACCAGTTCACACACATACAACCCACCTACACATACACACAGGTAAGTTCCTAACTTGGATGGTACAGGGTGTATGCATGTGCCTGGGGTACCTGGGGGAAGGTTCAGGTGAGAGAGAGAGAGAGAGAGTTAAAGTGTAGGGAGCAAAAGTTCCCAGAACCAGGATTAGAACAGATGGACTACAGAAAAGCTGGCTGAGGAACATATATATGACATTGTGTGCATGATATATGAATTAGTGATCTGTGTCTAACTTTGGGGTGTAAGGTATATGTGCTTGAATTGGTGATAGGTATGCATGTGCCTAGGCTGGTTTGGATGTGTACGTGCCTGAGCTCATAGTGTATGCACCTAACTGATTTGGGTGTTTGTATATGTGCAATTGTGTCACACCCTCCTGTCTAACAGTGCAATATTGAGATCCTGAGAGCTGGCCTGACCCCACAGGGCTACAATGGCTTTTTGAGAAACTGATCCAAGGAAGTTTGTTTTGCTACCCTCTTTTTCTCATTGTAAATTTCCCTGTAGTACGCATTGGCATTACAGATCAAGTTGTTGGTCTTTGAGCTGCATTCAAGGTTGGGATCCATTTTTTTCAAAAACTGCCATTTCAGCTTCCAAATGCTTGAAGGCCTTACTCATCTGCTTTATTGTCATGGGACCTTGAGCAAGACTCTCTGGGCCTGATTTTCTGCCTTCCTTTGCTCCTCAAGATGGACAAGCTCTTCATTGGTCAGTTCCTGACCAATGAGAGGCCAGCAGCTCCTCAACATCTTCTGTTTCAACTTCTAGCTGTAGCAGGCCAACCATCTTTACAACATCAGCAGTAACTTTATCCACTTGGTCTTCAAATCCATGGAATTCAGAGACAAATTCTGGACACAATTTTTTCCAGACACCATTGAGGTTGGATTCCATAACCTCCTTCAAAGATTGTCCAATGTTCTTCATTGCATCCAAGATGTTAAAGCCCTTCCAGAATTCCTTGGGGGTTGGTCCACCTTCCTGGTCTGTGATACTTATGGCCCAGTCAAAGGTTCTTCTAAGGTAGTAAGCCTTAAATGATTAAATGACCTCCTAGTCCATAGGCTGGAGCAGCAATGTGGTGCGGGGGGCGGGGGGGGAGGAGGAAAATGACCTTGATGTTGGGGTCTAAATCTGCCAGGTGCATTGTCTAAAATAAACAAGCCTTGTGTGCAAAGTTGTTCCTCTCACAATTCTGAACAGCTGGCACAAAATAGTCAGTGAACCATTCCTCAAAAAGGGCCCCAGTCACCCAAGCTTTATGATTTGATTTCCAGATGACTGAAAGGCTGCCTTTAACATAACCCTTAAATGCTCTGGGATTCTTGGAGTAATAAACAAGCAAAGGTTTGAGCTTGAAATCACCCGCAGCATTTGAACCAAGCAAAAGGGTAAGCTTATTTTAGCTGCTTTAAAATCAGGCATAGGGTTTTTTTGTTGGGCGATGTACATCCTGGAAAGCATTTTCTTCCAGAACAGCCCAGTCTAGTCAACACTGAAGACTTGCCTGGCACAATAACTTCAATGATTTTAGCCAATTTTTTAGGAAAATCTTGAGCTCCAATCTCGTCAGCACTGGCAGCTTCACCTTGCACCCTGATGTTATGCAAGCCATACCTGCCTTTAAAATGCATGAACCAACCCTTACTTGCACTGAATTTTTCATCCTTGAATCCCTCACCACATTGTTGCTTCACAGTGTCAAAAAGACTCAAAGCCTTGGCCTGAATGGTGGCTAAACTCAAAGGCACACAGTGCTGAGTTTGATCCTGAATCTACAAAATCAAAAGTCTTTCCATTTCAGCCACAAGTCCTGCACGTTGCCTTATAATAATGGATTGCAATGAGGCCACATGTTTAATTTCACCACTTATTTTTTCCTTTTCTCTAATAATAGGTTTGCACAGTAGTATGAACTACGTCCAATTGCCTACCAATTTCAGTTTGTGACAAACCACTCTCGCTAAGCTTGATTGCATTGGCTTTTACCTCTAATGTGATGCCTTTTCTCCATTTCTTATCAGAACCCTCACCATCACTACAGCCCTGCCTTTTCCTTTTATCAGCCATTTTTAAGGACTGAATATAAGAAACATCAGGAAGCAGACTGAATACTGTATAACACCGGAACACATCAGGAAGCAGACTCAATACAGTACTGAATATAAAAAAGCTTATCACTAAGCACTAAGAATCCAAGAATCCAAAGAATACAAGAAACTTATGCACTGGAGGACATCAGAAAGCAGGAGCACACCAGAGCACATGAGGAAGCAGACTGACTGGATGACATATGGCACTGGAACCTCGCACTTATGGCATGCCATAAGTGAGGATCCAGGGCCACAGATGATAACATAGGTGTAAATGGCAGAGCACCACAAGTCAGAGCACCAGATGTCAAGAACTGTATGTAGTCCCTAACCTGTTCTTTTGCCACTGTTGGCTGTTCACCCCCACCCCAAATTGTGCTGCCAGGTGCAGTAGTCTGAGAGCTGACCTTGCCTGTGAAGACTGAGGTGAAAAAGGCACTGAATACTTCAGCCTTTTCTGCATTCTCCGTTGTTAAGTTGCCTTCCCCATTCAGTAAGGGGCTCACATTTTCCCTGATCATCCTCTTGTTACTGACATACTTATAACAACCCTTCTTACTATCCTTCACATCGTTTGCTAGCTGCAACACCAATTGTGCTTTGGCCTTCCTGACTTCATCCCTGCATGCCTGAGCTATACGTTTTACCCCTTATACTTCAACACTCTATCCAGAATATGCATTTCTTAGATACCACTGTGAAAGACTGAAATAGTCACATTGCCACCATACTGCATCAGCAACCAGCCAACCATTGTAGATATCTCTATGACACCAGGTTTCAACCAAAGCACACCACTAGACCCTTGTCTACACACAAACTCTACATTACAACCATATTTATTGTGATCCCACTAACCAGGATGTACCCCTTAGGGATCTGGAGCAGGGATTCCTACACTTACAATACAATCCCAAAATCATAGCCACTCAAATCAACAGAGCCAGACTCAGACCCCACTCTGACCTGCTACAATACCAACCCTATTACAAAGGCAACAGAATTCGTCTCGTCTTCTGCAGTCCCCAGTTTGATCACCTTAAACTCATTAATAATGACCTCCAACCCCTCCTGGAATATAATGAACATGTAAAAGCAGCCTTGCTGGAAAATCCTGTCCTGGTTTACAGACAGTCCTCTAACAATGTCTTCTCCAGCTACAGACTACCTAATTCTCACTATCGCCAGGACACCAGGCTTTGCAACAGATCCAGATGCCAGCTGTGCCTCCTTGACAGCACAGACCACATCATCACTGGGTCAAAAAACACAGATTATAAACATCCCACTCTCATTCACCTGCTCCTACTGATGACATGCATAGCATGGCTTGCTTACAATTGCGTTTTGCTGTTTATGCTGGACAGATGGGGCAATCCTTACATGAAAGAATAAATGGACACTAATGTGACATTGATTCCAGAAAGAAACAAAAGCCTGTGGTAGGACACTAACTCCCATCATGGACATTCTTTCACTGACCACAGAGTAACTTTTCTTAAATCAACAAAACTTTAAAAAAAAATCCCCAAAACACAAAATTGTGGAAAAAGAAGTCATCCATAGACAAGATTATGTTAAATCTGCTTTTCTGAGAGATTATGGATTCTTATCTCATTTTCTGGAATAGTTTATATAACCACTAGCTCCTCCAGTGTGATAGCTGTTTTGTTTATCTCCTTCAATCCCTTCAACTCCCCATCCCCTCTGTCAACAGTGACCCGTTTTTTCTTGCCCTCTATCAATATGCTCTGCATTTAACTGCCCCCTGCTCTCTGTAAATACATCTATAGCTTCTGAAGAAGTAGGCTGTGGCCAGTCTGGATGAGTAGGTCTGTATGATGTCAGACTGGTCTGCCATTTGCCTGCTAACATGGCTAATGATGATCTCTCGCTAAGGAAGAGGAATGAGTTAAGATGGCCTGATTTCATATCAGGGATTAAGATTACATATTTGGTGTAAGAAGGATTTTTTTCCCCTTGTAAATGGAGCAAATGTGACAGGCAATACACTGAGAAAGAATAAATGTGAAATACTTTCATACAGAGATACTCTTCAGAGGAGAAATGCACTCTAAATAATAAGGTTTGTGTGCATAAGTCAGGAAATTCTTTGAAATATGCCCCTAAGGAGACACTGACCTTTGCCATTTACCTCTGCAGCTGTAAAAGACTAGAACCTGCTGCAGGACATTTTTGAATAAACAGCATTTAGTTAGCCTGTGGGGTTGTGAAAGGGTGTTTCAGTGAAATACAAACAGCAATGGCCCACTTCTCTCACTTTAATTTTCAGACATTAATTCATTTGAACCTTTTTGGCATTGGGAAGCCTGAATTTCCCTCAGCAATTCACTAATACGTTTAGCATTAGTTCTAAACTTCTCATGCTGGGAGCACCAGATGCGTTTGCTACCAGAGGATAGACTTGGTTTGATTAATCAGGGTGATGATATTGCAAGGGTTCTTCCTTTATCATTCTGAAGTTGTGACCTCTGCATATTTCCAAGACTTAATACTATGCCCTATTCCCTTTCTTGCCTGAGGTTTTGCAGACAGACATGAATTGTATGGCATTATAATTTTGCCCTCACAGTCCCAGTGAAATAATGCAGCAATGAGATGAGAATTAGTATGCCTTTCCATTTTACATGCTTCCTACTCCTAGCTCTCTTCATTATTCTTACCACTGACATTAAATCTGCCCAAACTGCACACAGCTTACTGTATATCACCAATTTTATTTTATTTATTTTTGTTATTACCATCAGAGCTTGAATTGCTGGAATCTATTAAGTACTAAGACAAAGTGCTCGCTTCACATGTATTATCTCTGGCCTAATGAACTGACCACCTTGTGTTAATATTTGTTTCTGTTCCTATATTAATAATACACTGAAAAACTGATTGGTTCACAACCCTCACGATTTTTTTGTAATATGCTTCACAATCTCACACTGAAGCAAAGGGGATTTCATCTGTCTGTGCTGCAGTCACAAGGACCAGCTTGTTTTTCTGCCAAAAAGATGAATGAATGTTCAGGAAAGGCTGGAACAGATTTAGGAGATTAAAGAAAGATTCTGAATGCATTTATTAAACCCTATTCAGAGGATTACACTCTCTTCATTTTATAGATAAAGTTAACTCTTAGTAACAGGACTGAGATTTATTGGATTTTCTTTTATAAAGTTCTGCCTTTTAACTGACCCTGGAAATGTAATTTATTCCTTCCCCCACCCCAAAAAAAAGCATCAAAATGTGTATATTTCTGCTTTAGGAGCCAAATCTGCATTGGTTTATTGTGGGATGGGTAATGGGATTAAATGATGCTCAAAGATAAGAAGTTTTGATCCTCAATAGCACAAGTTATGCCTGTATATTTCATTGTGAAAGGGAGTCTCATACCAAATGAATCTTGGACATTTCTAAAAAACAGACTTCATGTGTGTGTTAGGACTTTGTACACATTTCAGTTTTACATGATTTATGCACACAAACCTTATTATTTAAAAGGTTTGTTTCTCTCCTGCAAAGAGTATCTCTGTATAAAAGCATTTCACATTTATTCTCTCTCTATGTATTGCCTGTCACATTTGCTCCATTTACAAGAAAAAAAATCTTTCTTGCACCAAAAATGTAACCTTAACTCTTGGTATGAAGTCAGGGCATCTTTACCCATTCCTTCTCCTTATAGACAGATAGCCATGATAGTAGTAGGCAAAAGGCAGGCCAGTGTGACACCATCTTTCTAACTTGCCTCCAATATTAATTGATCTGGGTGTCCAGGATCCATGACAAATCTGAGTAAGGTCTAGCCAAACATTTTACATAGTCCTAATCACCACTTCACCAAAATAACTAACTAACTAAATAAAAGGTCTTGTTCACATTAAAAGGGGCAAAAACTGACAATGTAGAACCTGTGGGCAATTTTATACATGGTCTGGGGGTGGAGGGGAAGAGTTTTAATTAGAGAGGGTCCAGGAGCTGCTCTAATGAAAGTGCCCAAGCGTCTCATGTATCGACATCCCCACACTTCACAGTAGCAGTGGTGGCACTAGAATTAAGTTCAATGCGCTTTAGTTTAGGTATCCCTGCTGCCATTTTGAAGTGGAGAGAAGCTGATACATGAGATGCGTGAGGCTGCTGGGGTGCAGTAATTACCATGCTCCAGCAGACTGAATTGATTTGCAATTACAACATATTGGAGCAGCTTCCCAGCTCATGTACAGGCACCCTATGTGACATTTTCACTTCTAGCATTGGTCCTTCTGGAGCAGATTCAGTTTGGTGGAGCAGAGTATGTAAGGTTGTACAGTTGTTGCATGTCACCTATCTCTCCTCTGCAAAAAGAACTTCAGTCCCTACTGAGAGTGAAAGCACAAGCCTGTTTAAAATATTGGAAAAGTTCACCTTCAATTCCATACCCTATCAACTCCACTACTTTAAATTATGGTAGTGGAGATACAAGTCAAGATAGATTTGGCCATTTTCCATTTCCTACTTACAAATCATATAAAGTCACCCTTGACAACCAGGGGATCAATGGATCATTTTCAGAAGTATACAAATTGGTTACATTTCCTAAGAAAAATAAAAGACATCTTGCTTATAACTATTGAAATCAATACTGCCAGCATTTTTGCAAAGAAAAATTACTTGTGTTATGTTATCGTAGTTTAAGAGTGATGCAACTGTGATGGTCCAGAAAGGATGCAAGAGGCAAAGATTTCTTAGGGTGATGTCTTTGATTGAACCAACTATATAGTTGATGTAAAGTTAAATAAAATAGGTTATTGCTGTTTGCAAAATCATGTTAATTTTCCAATAAATGTTTAATTAAGATTTGAATATGTAGAATTAAAGGAAAAACTCGCCCCCTGTAACAGGAGGCCTGCTTGGGGCCACTTTCCCTGCAGCCTGTCCACCTGTTCCTGGGCTAACCGCCCACTT
The DNA here is from genome assembly GCF_001723895.1 of Crocodylus porosus. Lineage (NCBI taxonomy): Eukaryota > Metazoa > Chordata > Crocodylia > Crocodylidae > Crocodylus > Crocodylus porosus. Next base: position 41,908,939 of record NW_017728950.1, read on the forward strand.
TTTCACCCGCCATGCCTTGTTGTTAATTATTTAAAGATGTAATTAAGCAGGAGGTTGCCATTTCCGGCCCCAGTGCCAGGGGGTGCTATCTGCAGCTCCTTACCTCCCCTAGTCCACAGCCCAAGCCTCGCAGATAGCAACTATAGTTCTTATCATCACCAGCTCCCACAGTGGGGCCCAGAATCCTACTGCTGAACCCCCACCTGGGTTCCTCTCATTAGGTGGTTTCTTCTGCCAACATACCAAGCCACATAGCTCCCTGAACTGATGCCCTTCAGGTGTGATCCCCCCACTGGGACCTTCGGCCCACTAGCCCTGGCCCACCTCCAGGCCAGTTGGAACCCCAGACCCTCAGCTCTTGGGCGTTCCTTGCGGTGGGCCCCCGGCCCTTCAACCTTCCGGTCCTGCCCCAGCATGGGCCAGTCAGGGGAAGCTCAGACGGGCCTGAGTCTACAGCCCTTACTCTTTCACCATGGGGTCCACCTTTCCAACCCTCCAACAAAGGGGTAACCCACCTGGTTGTGGGGGCTAGGGGTTAAGGCACCCCGACCCATCTTTCACTGGGGTAGTAATTGCCCTGGCATTTCCTGGGGGCTCCTGCACCACTAAGAACCCCACCAGGCCACCCACTCCCAGCAGGGTGCAGTTTTAGGTCATACCCAGGACCAGGAGCCTCCTAGCCATCCCCTACAGCTCCTCCCTTACCTCCAGATGACACTAGCAGTCCTCCAGCCAGGAGGTGTTGTTGTCTGACCCACAGCAACAGACCTGCCTTGTTTATATGGGCAGCCCTGAATCTAAAATGGCTGCCTTCATTAGGTACCTGGCAGCTGCCAGCTCCAGGCCCTTAAAGTGGCAGTCACACACAGTGCCCTGCCACACCCCCACGGACTTGTGTGTAGAAGGGTCTTTTGACATTGGATCTAGTGCTGTTCAACTCTGTGAGAATAAGAAGTAGACAGGATGTGTATTCAACTCCAGGAGATTTCCTGAGTGATCATACTTAGGAGATGTTGGAGTTAGTGGTAGGCTTCAGTAGTTCCTTTTACAGGAATCAGTAGCAAAATAGGCCTTCAGGATCAGAGGCATGGGTGGCTGCCCAAGGTGCAATTGTCAGGAGGCACCACACACACACATACCCTGCCTCTTGTGCCAGGTAGATGACATCAGGGGACTCCAGTGGCAACTGGTCCCAGTGGTTAGGTAGTGGGGATGACCCCCACCTCGACCATACCTGGAGCTGACCAGCCAGAGAAGCAGGATAAAAAGCCCCTGGGCAGCGGTGGTAGCAGTGGCAAGCACTGCCAGGCAGCATGATGGGGAGGGATGACGGCACAGAGGGCTGGGCAATGGGCAAGGTGGCAATGTCCAGTGAGAAGGCATTGGCTGGGCAGCCCTGTTTGTGTGCCAAGTACCTTACCATCACTGACCTGCTGGGGCTGGAGGTTGAGCTACACCCTCCCCAACCACTACCACCACTGCCAAGGGTGAGGGTGCAGGAGGCTGGAAGGTGCAGGTGGTGGTGCCTGCCAGTGGGGCTGAACTTACTGGGCAAGCAGCCCTGCCTACTGCCCACCTGCTTGCCCTTCCTGCCACTCTTCAGCAAGCCCCACTCCCCACCTCCAGCCCAGCACAAGGCCAGCATCTTGAGTGAGTGGGCACGCACTGCTCCACAGTAGCCCATGAGGTCCCTTGCCACCCTCAGCTGCCAACACATGCATGCCTCTCACCCATGCACATACACATACACCCACATACCCACCCCACATCACCCCTACATGCACACTCAAACACCAATCCCCACACACTCAGTCCACATACCCCCCATCCTCTACACATACTCCCTTTCCCCCACACACACAGCACCAGTGACATGTAAGGGTGCCCCAAATACAAGTTCACCCAGGGCACCATTTTCTCTAAGGCCAATCTAATCCTGCCACTGACTCATTTCTTATCTTAAATTTCCATGGTTAGGGGGATTTCACCATTTTTTCCACATTTCAAGGATTCTCAAAGAACATCTGAGGTTCCTAGGCTACATCTTGGGGAAAGGATTTACTTGGCAGAGCAAGCATACAACAGCCAGGTTTACAGGATAGATTTTCAGTGGAGTTCAACATTTGAGCTTTTACTTAAACTAATGCTTCTGCAGTAGTCAATGTAGAGAAGAGATAGGGAAAAGGCACAAGTAGCACTATTAAACTTCCACTGCTTTAGGAAACACATGAACCCAAGCTTCATTTGTCTCTAGCAGCTGTTCAGATTGAATTCAAAGTTCCGTGGCACTTTTTGTGGAGAAATAATCTTACTATCTTGGCTAATGCTCCTCATTTTATAATGCAAGCTGAGTTGTGTAAGGCTGTATATGTAGTATTCCTAAGTGTATTTCCATATGCATTCACCTTGCTGCCAGTATTTGACTCATTAATTTGTAATGTGCTTTGGAAAATCTCAAGAATGTAAGGTGCAAGACAAACAAAAACTTTATCCATGACAGGCCAGATTTGTTCTCTATGAAAGGTCCCCTCTCTGATGTGCTAACTTTACACTTCTGGAGTCACTACAAACTGTTTTGTTAATATATTGGGATCGGTTTCAAAGGACAGTTTTAAATGAATAAAGAGGATTTAGCTAATTTTGTACTATCTAATATACATACTCAGATTCATATTTATTTCCCTGGATAAAGCAAGTCCTACAAATTTACATGTGAGCAACTACCCATTTCTGTATCTTTTCCCCTAAATCAGCCTTGCAAAATTCTATTCAGCCTGGATAGCAACTTCTTTGATGACCAAGTAAACTGATCATGTTTTTGTCATTATCATCAACTCAAAGAAAGTCTGGTGACACAGCATCTTGTGCAGACATGCCCAGGTATTCATAACGCATTTATCACTTGGTCCATTTTCTTTCCAAATGTTGCATATCTGATAAGCAACCTCTAAACACAGCAATTCATCACCATAATTCAAGGATTGGTATCAAAGGTCAATCTAACCACTTCATCCTGAGGAGATCTTAATGAAAGAAATACTGCTGGTATTATGAGAGTGCGTGTGACTCACTGGATGACTTTGCAGCAAAAGGCTTTGACCTCTACAATGCCACCTATAATCATGTTGCTGCAGATGGTCTGTGAGTTCTGCTGCTGTCACAAAGAGTGTGTTTTTTGGAAGATCAGCACTACAGTGGGGCTCTCTTTAATCCTTGCAGAAGATCACTGCCTAACTGTACCCAGCAATTCCAGTGAGTCAATTGGTGTCCTGCTCTGAACTCTGTGGAACTTCAGCAGGTCCACAAAATGCTTCTCTGATGAGCCACTCAAGTCAAAACAAGCCACTTTCTGCAAACATACAACACAGGTGACAAAATTCTTCCTGGGTCCTGCCTGATATCTCTGACCTTATTAAACTATCTGTGAGTCCAAATCTGCCTACATCTGCAGCAAACCAACTAACCAACAAGCAACAGCAAGTCCTGTATGGAAGCTGATGAAGGATTGTGAGGGATTTTTCAAGATATTCCACTCTGTTTTGCAAGCTCCAGAAGCCAAATCAACAGATTGTATCAAAGGCTTTGTTTATGGTAATAGAAGTCACATAGAGCTCACACTTTTGTTCATGACATTTCTCCTAAATCTGACATGCAACTAAAATAATGCCTATCATGCCCTGACTGGTTCTAAAGTTGCACTGAAACTTTAGCATTCACAGGAGCAATTGGTAAAGAGTATCCAAGACAATATTTCACTAGTAGTTGACATCCCTTAATAGTTACTGCACTCCATTCCACATATTACATTAAATATTAAATATTGCATTAAAATTTGGCCTTTGCTTGGTGCCCTTTCTTTGGATGTCTACCACCTTATCTTGTAATCTTTCTGCTGAAATTATTCCTACTCCATTCCTCTATGTTACCAAGCCTTGATAAATCATGTTTTAGGCCTCTCCAATATTCATGGATTTTGAACCCTTCCATTTTGTCTCTTGTATAACAGCAACCACTGTGCATTCTCCTAGCTTTCCTTTCATTCCTCCCACGTTCAGGGAAGCTGAACATAACTCTTTGATTCATTTCTTTAGAATCACCCAGAATGTGCAAACTTTTGGCAGTTTCAACAGTTGGCAGATGAAATATCTTCTAATCTCGTGTGTGTGATAAGCTAGCATTGCAGTGGTATATTCCCAGAAAAGGAATACAGTATATATGAATGGCATAATTCTTACACACCTTAGGACCAGGCCTACATTTCTTAGTATGAAATCAGAATTTCCTTCTGCTGTATGCTTCTCTGCCATGGCTGACAAGCTCCAGCTACCTGATTATAAGGTGACAACCTTGACAAGCTTAATTTCCTAACTATACTCTTGTTCCACTCTCTGAACCTACAAGATTACTGTATTTTTTTATATTCAATATTTATATCAGCTTTTTATCTTGTTATTCCCTTACTGTGTTAATAGTCATAAGAGATTGTTAAATGAGGCTAAGAATATTATCCCCATAAATCCATTCAGTGTATAAATGTTTTTTTGCCTATGACACTATTCTAAACTAGCATTGTACAAATTAAAATTCTGTCTTTTCCAAGAATTGGTAACTGTAAAACTGACATCAGTAGTATTTTAAAGGCTGTTTTTGAATCTCAATTTTCAAGACACAAAAGATTTTCTTGTTGCTCCATAAACCAGATTTAAAAACAAAAAAAAGCCACACAAAAAAAAAAAAAAAAGCAATGATCCAGATTATGGCACTCACTGGCCCTAAAAACAGCATGGTTCAAGCTTCCTGTGGCACCAGTCCCACACAGGGGGTACTTTTTGACACGGTCATATAGTATCCTCCTCCATCTAAAGGACTTTGAGTCCTCCTTTCCTCTGAAATAGCTGTAGCAGCAGGAAGGTACTCATGCTTTCCTTTATCCCCCCAGGTCTGAGAAGAGGGACTCCCCAACCCCCCAAGGGAGTCAAAGGTGACAACAGGAGCAGCAGTAAGGAATCTCCTTCCCCTCAAAGAAGCAAAGAAGGTAAGAAGTGCCACCAGTTGTCCCTCTGTTCCTCCCCAGAATTTGAAGTACGTCTGCTAAAGTGTGTGAATCCATGTGTGGTTTTCTTGCAAAACACATTTAAATGAGTTGTTCACACTATGACTGTTTGGGAATATGTAGATGACGCCCCAGGTGCTGAAAGCCTTAACATAAGCACCCATTTAGATGAAAGGGACTATTTAGCTTCATCAGAATAATAGTTTCATGCTGTCTACAGACACAGGTAGACTTTGCCGTAGCGGTTACACTCAGATTATATTTTCAAACTTTTTTCCACAACTATTAAAGATAGAAATGTCCTTTTCTACTTAAACAAAAACTAAGATTTCAATGTAATCATACAAATCCAGGATCTAGCCTCCTAGGCATGAACATATTGTATTTAGGCCTTTATCTTACCTTGCCTCAAGTGTGGGTAATGACCTCCAATCATAACTATATCAAGCATAACTTGGAGCTGTTTGAAAGACTTGGAAAAACATTTCTTCTGTGGTGTACATAACCACTGGAGAGTCCTATAAATATTTTTAATTCCTTAATTTTAAAAGAACCAATACATAGATATGACATGAAATATACTGTTGTTAGTATATACTGGCCTTCTTCTTCTTTGATTGGTTGTGTGCACTGGCATCTGCACACATGAGCACGCACCCAGATGTCCCTTCAATATATGCCCATAACAATAACGCAGCATTGGAGCCATTCACTTCTGATTGTGGTATCATCTCCATCTAAGTATTTCATCATACAAGAACATTTATAGGAAGATGCGATTATCTTCTGGTAAGGGGATACAATGTATCAAACACTGCCTGCCTGTTATGACCCCATGCTGTAGGACAGTGGCCTCCACAGGAGGTACGGAAGATGATCCACTGGGGTGCAGGAAGAAAATATTAGAGCTTCTATTTATATTTATTTTTTATCTAAAAAAAATTTTTTTTAAATTAAGCTTTACTAATATTCAATATACAGATTGACACTGGTGCCCTCACTCGGTCCGTGTGTCACGTATGGTAGGTGAGGTATCCTAAAGGAAGAGTGGGAGTTCCACAATGTGGAGGTACAGTAGTACAGTGGTCTCCAAACTTTGTACAGTGTAACACTGAGTAGTACATGTATATAATTTATAAATAAATAAATATACATATATTGGGGGTGCGTGCTCAAAAATTTTTTACTGATGGGGTAGGCGATCAAAAAAGTTTGGAGATCACTGCTGTAGGAGACTCAAATGGCTAACATGGGCTTTCATCTAAACCTGGGCTATGCAGGCCTTCTCAGCCCTGCACCCAATTGAAGCACAAGAGAAAATGAGCTTCACTGTCACTTCCTTATAAGTGGGTCTTTACTACTAGATCTTTGAGTATAATTATTCCATTTCTTTGCAGCTTTTTATTTGCTAGGGGTGATATTTAGGTTTCTGTTCCTTTTCAGTTTCCTTGTTGTATGGAAGTAGCAGAAAGTAGAATCTAGTGTTATGGTTTATTAAATTATTATGTCTGTTTAAAAACAAACAATATATGAAATTCTAAGATCTCCTCACATTTGTGTGTGAGATGTGGCAAGGTAATTGAACCTGTCAAATCTACCAGCAGCATACAAGTTTTACATCTCACGTACAATGCAGAATACCGTATGTTATTTTTAGAACTAATCTGACAGTTTATTTGAACTGACATCGTATATCTTGAGACTTACATCTCAAAGAAATTCAAGCACACAAATTCTACAGATTTCTCTTTCCAGATACAACCCTTCAGTGCAGGTCTGCTGTGGGACCTGAGAAAACGCATTTTGGGTAAGAGGCTTGAAAGACAAGCATTTTGAGTGAACGCTTCAAAATTTTAGCACCCCTGGGAAACTGCAACCAGTTTTTCTTCACTTAATAGGTGAAGTTCCAGTTAATGAGCCTGCAGAGATGTATGGTACTTGTGGGTAAAGAAAAAAAGGGCAGGGGGAGAGAGAGAGAGAGAGAGGACCCAAACCACCAAAAGTTTACCCTTAGATGGCAAATAGAAAATATTGTAGTAGGTACCCCTATCATTTGTATGTGACTAAAATTGTCAGGTCTTATCAAACTGTTGGGATGAAGAGGTGTTGTACTACAGAAGATGGACCTGTGTCAGGACTTTAAAAGTATTCACTTAGGCAAGTGGGTGGGAGAAAAATTGTCCTCTGGCTGTGCATATAATTGAGGTTCCTGGTTGAGCTGCTGAACTGAAAATTTACTTTCAAAGTTTGGGCTCTCAAACACTGACACAAAATAATGAAAACCAATTATTTGCAAGTCAAATGAAACATTTAATTTTCAGATGCTTATAAGGAAAGCAAAGGAGACAAAGGCCTAGGTTAGCAAATGTAGGAAAAGGAAGTCTGTGTCCTGAAAAAGTGCAGTGACTAGAGCACTTACCCAAGATGTAATAAAACAAGGTTCAGCTCCTTCCTCTGCCCACCAGTGGTGAACAGAGGATTGCAGGGTTAGTTTCATGGTTAAGGCAGCTGAATGCTGTCCTGGAGAATTGGATTCAATCCCTACCTCCGCCAGAAAATTCATGTGTGCTGCTAGGCAAGACCCATCTACCAAACTGTATATTTATGAGCACGAATTATGTGTTCCTCATTTACTGGTGCCTGATTTGGAATGTGAAGGTATGATTTGTAGAGATGCTGAGCATTAACAGCAGAAGCTGAAGTCAGTGATAGCTATACTTTGAACACATTAAATGTTATATCATGCTAAGTACTCTGAAAAATTAGGTCCTAGCTATTTCAAATTGGGCGCACAAATTTAATGGACTCTTTAGAGCTTAATCTTGCTGTGTCTAAGGTCCATCTATAAAATGAGATGATAATATTCCTCCTCTCACAGGAGTATTGTGGAAAAATATTTGTGAAGCACTTGGATACTTCAGTCATAAGCACCATAGAAAAGCCCATCGAAAATTAATAATGCTGTCTTCACAGCAGAGTTTGAAATGTACGCAATAAATAAGGAATGAGGCTACATACTGAGCAATGAGGAGAAAACAAACTACTGAAATCTGTTCATTAAATTGGCATCACCAACTCTGAGCACTGAATTAGCCTGGCATCGCATGGAAGGCAGAAGCTGCTCCTGCATGCCTCCCAGCATGTGCTGAGGGCTCCCCAAGTTGCTGGAAATTGCCAAGTGCAGCCAAGTGCCTAGGCCACCCCTAAATGCCTGCCAAGTGATAGCAGCTATGTCCCCAACCCTGTACCACATCACTGCAGATCCTCTCCTGAGCCCCACTCAGAACCTTCCAGAAAAACCTCAGAGTGAATGCACTCCTTTATTAATTGCACATGCCCCAATGTCCTGGCCTTCCCACACCCTGCCATGGCACCTCACTGCCCATGTCCAAGTCTGCAGAGCCAGAAGCTGCTGCACATCCTGTTTGTCAGCCTGCATGACGCTTGCCAGAGGCTACAGAACATCACTCATGGCCATTTGAAAAAGGCCTGGCCAGTGGTCACCATGGGATGCATCCTCCTGCCTATGAACCAACTGCTGTCAGTTCCATGAGGGGCCACCTACCGCACCCTCTCCCAGCCCAGCATCTTGGACTGGGCTACTGACTTCCATGTATCTGACAAGGACAATGCCACTCAGGATGCCATGGATGCCAGGGTGCTCTAGCACAATCTCCAGACTGTCAAGTGCTGGTTCAGGGCCCACACCATCAGCAGCAACTGGTCAGAATGGATTGTCCTGGATACCTGGGATGATGAACAGTGAGTTTAGACCTTCTGCATTCAATAGATCACCTTCATGGACAGTGTAGCCCAGACACCCCTCCACACCGCACACCTCAACATCAACATGCAGCCTCCCCTCACTCCAGAGAAGCGGGTGATCATTGCCATCTGGAAACTGTCCACTCTCAGCAGTCTCCACTCCATCACCAACCAGATCAGTGTGGTCACGTCCATGGCTAGAGAGGCCATCTGGGAGGTTCTTCTAGGCTCATCTCTGCTTCTGGGACCTGGAATAATAACAGACATATCTGCTTCATTTTTGAGTAGTCAAGAGACTGCCTGCCCCCTTTCTGCTCAGACTCAGATTAATATATGTGCTTTCTTAAACATGCTTTTGCTAGGACAGGGTTTTGAAAGTCATCTAGCAACTGAAGATGGTTCTGCAGTAGCTACAAAGAAGCCACTGAAAGCAAGAAAATTGACAGAAGGACAGCACATGAATCATATGCCTTTGCTTAAAATGGAGTTCCTGAACCTGGCTTTTAGGGGCAACATCCTAAATTGAAAGAGGTCTCCTTCTGCGCTGTTACACAGTGTAGTAACGTAAACGACTAATATAGATTTTGGCACCTGCCCCGCATACTGGTCTGTGTGCTACGCATGGGTTGTTATTGGGGGAAAGTCCCTGACTTAAGGGAACTCAGGTATCAGAATGAATTCAAGCTATATCACTTTCATGCCATAATTTTTCGCATGGAAGCAGTAACACAACAAGAGATGGGCAAGCAAGGAATGAGGCACAGGTGCCATCTGAGAAGGGGCATAAGAATGGTGGCAATGCCTAGCATCCAACTTACACCTCTGTGCAAAAAACCTAATGTAAGGATGAGGGCACAAGCTGCCCCAAGGAGTGTAGGATTAGTCAAGTACCTGAACTTGTGTGGAACCTGGTCCCTGGTCAAGGCTGTGCCATAGGAGTCAAAACCTGGTCATCAGAGTCAAGCTTTTAATCCAAAATGATATCTATGTTCATAGCCCTGGTCTGGTCAAAGGTCAGGAGCTGAGGCGTGCAGACAACAGGGCAGGCAGAGATGATGTATTATGGTCCGGGGCTGGAGCAGGGATAAAGCAAGGTAGGAGCCAGATTAAGTCAAGATTGAGGTAAGGCAGAAGCAGAGCCAAACTGCTGTGTTATGTGAGTCATTAAGTAGCCAGGACTCAGATAAAGGTTATTCAGGACCCAGATGTTCAGTCCAGCTGGCTCCGACCAGCCAATCAGTTTGGTGTTTGCAGTTGGTGCTGCTCAGGGATCAGGCAATCTACCCTCTGCTTAGTGGAAAATCTCCCCTTTAACGCAGAGGTGGGCAATTATTTGGGTCCATGGGCTACATAGGGAGTTCTGCTGAGCTGTTTCAGACTGGGTCAGCACCCCCCACATCCCCACGCTGTACAGCAGCTCACCAAAACTCACTATGTGGGATAGGGCCATGGCTGGGGAGTGGTATTCAGGAGTGGGACAGGCAGGCAAGGCTGGGATCATGAGGCAGGGTCATGGGGCAGTGACAGTGTAGGGCCAAGGCCCAGGGAAGAACCATGATCCACTGCCTGCACGCCCTTGCAATGGGCATTGGTTCTGCGAGCAGGGGCTTGCAGCAAAGGAATTGCAATTCTGCTCCAGCCTGCCACCACCTCAAGATCCCAGCCCTGGCCCCAGACACAGCTCCCCACACAGCTCCTAGCAGGTCTCCAAGGAGATCCGTGGATTGGTGACAGCACAGGGCCAGGGCAGAATCACAGTCTTCTCCCTGCATATCCCTCCCCAGAGAACTGGGTCTCTGCCCCAGCCCTGGCCCCATGCTGTCACTGCCCTATGATCCCAGGACCTCCATGGAGACTAGCCAGGAGCTGCATGGGCAGGACAGATGGGCTGGGGCTGAGGACCATCAGGAAGCTGCATCTAGGGTTGGGTCCAGGATCTTGGGGTGGTGACAGTGTGGGGCTGGGGTTTGGGCAGAGCCATATCTGCTCTCTGCATGTAGAACCTGCCCCCATGGCAGGGGTGTATGGGCAGAGGAATGCAGCTCTGGCCCTGGCCCCCAGCCCCAGCCTCACACAGTCACTGCCCCAAGATCCTGGGGTCTCCCTGGCCTTTCACACCTGTCCCACAACCAGATGCCACCCCTATCCAGCCCACAGCCCTATCCTATCAATGCAGCTAAGCTCCCAGCTCACATGGGTCCTGTCCCCAGTCATGGGTGCAGGTTGGATTCACTGGAGTGCCTGGGCAGTAGGGCTGGGCCCAGCAGTGACAGCAGTTGGAAGGAGCTGCCTCCATGACCGGCTGTGTCCACCCCTGCTCTAACATCTAGGAACAAAAAAGAGGCTTTTTTCCCCATATGGTCTTGTGGAACTAATCTACATCAAAACTTGATCATAGAAGGACTATCTGAATCTCTTGATGAGGAGCTCAGTGTTTTTAAATTACCCCTACACAACAATGCTTTGATAAATTCTAAGCATATTCATATATTACACAAATTATTTTTTTCTAATGAAGCTTCGATTTGCATATTTACTTTCCTGATCATCAAAGGATTTTGTAAAAGTACAAAACTAAAGCCAGGGGAGAGGATTTACTTCTAGTGAATCTTTGTTCAGAAGTTTCAAAAGTTACTTTAGCTAAGTAACTTGGTACTTGTTATTCAGTAAGGCCCAGAGCCTGGATTCCCCCTATATCCTCAGTTTCTATTGCCTTCAGCAGAAGTTTTCAACTTTTGTGCTTTTGTTATGCATAAAGAAAGCAAGAATGACCAATAAGTATTCTTTACATGTGTCCTCCAAAGGACGTAACTGTGGATCCCTGCTCCTGAAATGCCCCCATTCCCTATTTTGGCAGATAAAAACTATAGCTTTAGTATTGTAAATCGATATGTCATAAATAATTCAACATTTAACTTGAGTAAGAAAACTGGCGACTCAACTCCTTTTGCATGGAAGCTGGAAATTAAATCGCTATAGATGTTGACATTTTTCCAGACTACAGAGCACATTTGTCTTGGGGGAAAAAAATGTTAGAAATACATATATTGAACCTAGAGAATAGATGAAATACAGATTACTTGAATCCAGTTGCCTGGTTTTTGTAAGTTGTTTACACTATGAAGCTGGATGTATTTTAAATATAGATAAGACAGTAAGTAATATATTAAATAAAGAACTGGTCTTAAATTTAGGGGAAGAAAACAACATTTTTTACCTTATTAGTTCATCAAATGTTGATATCTTACATGCTATTTCTAACCCTTTTCATGTATTGCTTACAGAAGCTAGGCATAGAGCTCACTGTCTAGCTATTAAACCCATGATACAAATCCAGGCTAAATTCCTTCCTCACTTCTCTCTATCTTCCACTTTGAAACCTAGTACAGTCTGGCATTTATGTACATGTTTAAATTTATGTTCACTGGTATTTCTATGATGTCCATAGGACAACTCACTTTATAAAAGCTATGTACCTTTCTGAATGATGTCCTATTTTTAAGTGTTTGTCAAAGTGGCAATACTAAAGAGAGTGCATGTCTGTACCCAAATGCTTATATTCATGAATGTAGTTTTATGTCTAATCCTGTTTAGTCTCAGTCCATTATAAAAAAAACAGTTTTAGTTTATGTCCCAGTTTTTTCAGGAATAAGTATATTTGCCTTAAATTAATCTGGCTCTGTTTTAGAAAGCTAAAAATATTTGTATGAAATACAGTACATCAACAAATGAATTCAGCTGGCAGTGGTTTCAATAAAGCTATTAGAACAACATGAGATTTCTGAGGTTTATCATCTGCATAGCTGGACCCAAATATAAATAAAAGATGCTCAATTCTGCACATTTCCAGCTTTGATACATTTTACCAATATGCACTAACAGTATGGAAATCATACAGTACAAGCAAAATTTACAAGTATGCATGATTCCTAGGTGCTCAGAAAGCCCTTGAATTATATAGTATCAAATGTAGTCAAAAGGAACAGGATTTAAAATTCATATAACAAACATGTACATTTTCCTTCAAGCTTACCTTCAAATCAATCCAGCCCTATCAGTTTTAAAACTTTTGAGCTTATCAGCTGTAATGTACATTTTTCATCAATCTAAACTGAAGAGGCTCCTTTCTATTTCCCACTGGAAATTCTAAACAGCAAATATGCCATTTGCAATAGCATTTCAATTCAGTAGTAATTAGGACGTGGTGAAGAATATGTGATCAGAAAGAGCCTTGGGACTATTAAAAGATACACAACAGACTTGTTAATAATGGGATGCTTTGGTAAGCTCACCGGAAGTAAATTACAATATATGAGGGCAAAGGGAAGTCAGAGCGTTGAACAAGCTTTGGACAGAACTTTGGATGCATTAAACTATGTACTAAATCTTCATAGGTAACAACACTATTCCTCAAATGCAGATGTAGAATTAATATTAAGGTAAACATGCAATATACTGTTTATCATCCTAGAGTAATTTCTTCATTACTTCCTTGGAACATATGACTCCAGTATGTAGATGGGTGAGATGACGCCACCTTTGCCATCATTCATCAGCCCCTGGTATTAAGGACTTGGATGCTGAAATGTACATTTTTTTCACTGTTAGGTGAGGAAGGTCCCACATGACTTTAGATGTTTGGGTGCTGTGGGAAGGTCATACAGCAGGTGCCTCAAATCTTCAGTTTGTCTCAGTCCTTCCATCCTGCTGGACACTGCTCTTCTGATGTCAGGCAGAGCAATGCCACCCAGCAGGTACACACTGTTTAGGTGGGTAAGCTTCAGACATCCCGTGATGCATTAGCGGCTCTCGTGCTATCATTCAGAATGTGGTCAAGGCACTTAGCATGTACAGATCCTGTACAGGGCATTCATATTTGGCAGAGGAGACACTGAGAGCCAGAGCAGTGGCTCAGATGGTTGAAGAGCTAGCTCCATATTTCAAGTTGGTTAGCTTATATAGAATGGTGTGACATGTGCTCACTTTTGCTTTTGTCTTTATGATGTGTTCTTTGTATGAGCAGAATCGATCAAGGGGGACTCCAAGGTAAACTGGTTTGGACTGTAGGATAGCAGGGTCCCAGAACATGTAATGTTGAGCTGGCCGTTGGCCTCACGGTTTTTCAGATGGAAGGCACATATTTGTGTTTTTGGTGGGTTGTCGTGTAATTGATTTTCAGTGTAGTATGGGGTTCGGCTAATTAGTGCCTTGCTTAGTGATTTTTTTCAACATGGTCAAAGGCAGTATTTTGGGCTGTTATGCACAAGTCATCTGCAAAGATGAAACATTTTGTTTCCAATCAATTGGCTGGTCATTTATATAGATGTTACATAACAGCAGTGCAAGTACATCCTTGAGGAAGGATGTTAATCTGTCACCTCCATCTGCTTCACTTCCCATCCAGTTTGACACAAAAAAAAAGGTCTGTTTTCAAGCAAGGTCTGAATCATCTCTGTAAGGTGTAGATATGTGGAGGAGCCATTGCTTGGTTACATGTATACATTCATTAGGTGAAAAGAGCATATGACTATTTGACACCTCCTTGGCCATCGCAAATATGTTTGCATATCAACTGTATCCTGTGAAAATGTGCACCTGGAACGTGCCAGCATCATACGACAACACAGCGAGAGACCCAGTCAAACCAGTTGCAGCAAACTCACCTCGGGTGCCTTGTATTTCTTCTTCAAAAACTCCCAAGAAAAATCTTGCTTTGTTGAGGCTTCATCCCAGCTTCAATTTTTAGTGAAAGACCTAGAAAACAGTGCTGGGGCTTAGCATCTTTCCTACCATTCTCCTGGCTAGGGAGAATTCAAGAAGGCTCCCAGAGAACTGCACCAGAGTGCCACCCGAATGTAAAAGTGTGAACTTGGATCAAAACTGCAAGCAGAATAAACTTGCTAAAATGAATACATCACTGCTAGACTCACTTTTGTTCAAGCTATAATTAGAAAAAAATCCTTATTTTCCTTAACTATGCTAGCAGTTGATTTCTCTTGCATCTTCAGACTATCTTCTCATTTAGTTTCATTCCATACGTTTTAACGGATTTTTTTTCATGTCAAGTTCCCATGTCAAAATTTTTTTCCATGTTAAGAATTTAAGGATAATAGGAAAACTTAGAAATATTCTGAAGAGCCCTCGGGGATTATCTCTCAACCTCTTATGACCTAAAACTTGAATCAACTTTGAATCAGTGACTGTGAAAGTTTTTATACCATTTGTTCATATTATTCAAATAGTGCATTTGCACTGCGATAACTTTAAGGGCTATTTATTTCTCTCACTTTAGTTTTATCTGATAAAAATGCTGTGTAGTGAAGCCTGAGAATAAATATACTCTGAAAAGACACTTAAATGGAGATTTGGTTGGGCTGATTATTTTACTGTCCACAGCCAGAAAGGCAAGCAACTTCAAACACAATAGATCAATGACCAGTTCTCATTCTGGTTTCCTGACCCTGGCATTGTATTACATTAGATGCATCCTTGAAAGGCCAAAGACCCCTTTTACATTTGGTCAAATAAGGGATTATTATTAATTATGGTGAAATCTGCAGGATAT
The DNA here is from genome assembly GCF_001723895.1 of Crocodylus porosus. Classification (NCBI taxonomy): domain Eukaryota; kingdom Metazoa; phylum Chordata; order Crocodylia; family Crocodylidae; genus Crocodylus; species Crocodylus porosus. Next base: position 41,924,322 of record NW_017728950.1, read on the forward strand.
TTCTTTCTAATAATGGCCCGATAAGGACCAAAAATGTTAAATGATAACCTATATTTGCTGCTATTTTTTGTAATCTTCATGTGTGTTGTTGTAGGATTAATAGGTCTTAAAGACAGGGACTTTATCCTTCCTATTGGACTGTAAAACACACAATATGATAATTTCACAATTCTGGTGTGTAGTATATAAATTGACATGAAATGAGCAGAGGTTTCCTAGTGGTGGACCAACCACAAAGAAAGAAGTTGGTTTGATTAAAGAACACTAGACAAAAAAATCTAGCACTGTGTTTATGAAGAATGTTAAGATAATTACACTATACTGGCACTGTGCTGTTTACACTGGCAGTGAGCTTTTGTCTTTGTATGCAGAAAATTATTTGATAATATTTACCACAATTTGAGATCTGGGAATTTACAGATGGTTTTTGTGAATGCCTCTCTGTGACTGCCTTGTACTTTTAATTATTAGCTCAAATAACCACAATCCCCATGAAAGCATCTTTAACAGAGAACTGTTTACTCTGGAGTCAAACAAGTAAATGTCCTTCAAGTCAATGCTGACTATGAGCACTGAGAATTTTTCTCAAATTTATCTGGCTGTATTCTATTTTAACTTGCCAGTTTTCATTATTCATAAATCTTTGCGAATAACCTTTTTTCTAACTGCAAATGCACTAAGACTCAGCAAGATCCCTTAATACAACTTATAGATTGTACACATTGTTGCTGTGGTATAATAAAATACAATATTCTTGTGAATCCCAATTGATTTCATCATTCATATGGGAAATAAGCAATGTTTCTTCACTTAAGCTAATAGCATCCTAAACTTTTTTCCAATATGGACATAACATTATTGATTCCATTACCGGTGCCAAGAATTCATAATTTTTTGCCCCATTTATCATGAATGACACTTATGAAAATACTTTTTGCCACTCCACACTTTCTTGACTATGTTACAGTGTAGGTGAGGGAGACAATCTCTTTAGCCCAACCTCAACTAACAACAACAACAAACCAAAACTTGCAAGCATAGTGTTTGCCAACTGCAAATTAGTTTGTAGTTATAAACATGTTTCAAACACTAGAAATATTTTTCCTGAAATCCCATACTATCAGCAACAATTTAAGGTGCTAAACTTCTTCCAAATACATAGAAAAATTCTACCTTTTTCAATACAAGCAAATGCTCTTTTTTAACAAAATAATCACAGGCTTAGCACATAAACCAGTAAAGGATAAATAACATGGTATCTGTGTTAGGGATGGAAAACTAGTGGGATCATACAAATGTGTGTTAATGCTATATAAATTGGAGGTAAATTATTAATTTGTTACTGGAATCATTAGAAGTGCTATTGAGCAAGGTAAACAATAGCTCAATAGCAATCCTCTGTCACAGGAAATGATCATGGGGAGCAAAAATTGTCCATTGTAGTTGCACAGGATAATGCTCAATGGTCTGAGAGAATAAAGACACTTTCATGAATATGAAAGAAAGGGTAAGCAAATGCCAATAAAGACAGACTCAGTTAAAGATTTCTGGAGGGAGATTGGTTCAGTAAAACCAGATTAAGTTAATGCCTGGAATTAAGGGGAATAAAGAGCACTTTGAAAGGTTTAACAGATGAATTAAGGTCTGAGAACCATAAGGTGTGGAGCTCCTTCAATTCCCATTGATGCCAATGAGGTTGGAATGTGCTCACCAGTAGCAGAGGAATGGGCTCTTAATGTGGAAGAAGGCAACATTAAACATGATCCTAAATGCACTGTTAATGAACTGCTTTTTAAAAAATCAGCTTTAAAATAGAAAGTTAAGAGGGAAGAGACACAGGCAATTAAAAAGCAGTTAAGATCTAACAGATACTGACAAAAAGCAGGCAACAGATATTTGGATAAAAATAAGTACTCACTTCAGCTGGTGCAGCTAATCTTTGTAGTAGAGAGGTAAAGGATGCTACAGTAGACAAAAAAGCTTCTGTTCATTTGATTTCACAGTAAAGCTTAATTACTTAAAGATATTTTAAATGCCTCTTGTATAAAATTTTTGAATATGACACTATTAGGCAAAATCTAACCCTATTGCTAGTTTCATTGTGTTAATTAGGACAAGAAAATCAGAGTTACACGTTCCTTGTGTGTGTTCAACAAGTGCTGCCTATAGTTCTGTTTTCTGGGATATATTTGTTATAGTTATATCTTCTGAGATGTATATTATTACATCGATGTATTAATTACACTTTTTGTCAAAGCCAAAAGTGTATCCAGAGGGTATCCAGAGGGTACAAGAACAGAGCCTATTACCTCTACAATTCAGGCATTTGAAAATGCTCAGTGTTCTTTCCTCACATGCCCGCAGCTCCAATCTTCCTGTCCTTAGAGACATCATTAAACTCCATTTCCTGTTGCAGTCAAAATTAAAACAGCATGCCCAAGTCATAATAATGGAGCTGTAGAAACATTTGCATGCTGCAGCTTCTTTGTTTTTTGTTTGTTTGTTTTTTCAATTTATAACACATTACACATTCGTTAGTGGATATCTGAGGCCCCAGACTTCATACAGTATTGGAAGAAGAAGGTTATGGTAGGTGTTCAAAATAGCTCCTGAAAAGAAATATTAAATACTGAACTGTGAGAAATGATGATGGTTTAATAATAACAGTTTTTAGAATCTGACCTGTATTAAGTCAATAAAGCTGATGTTTGGTAAAGGCTTTCAGGTAAGGTGAACCTCTCTCTTTTTCTTCTCTTTTATCAAAGAGATTTCTGCCTCATTTTATTAGTGTTTGGATATTTCATTTTTCCATTCATAGGGAAAGGGTTAGATCTAAATCTATTAGAAAATGTATCAATATTTTTAAAAATAATGCTGTAATGCATTCTTTTCACTGTTCCCTATGCTAGTCACAGTTACAGCAAGGTCACCTGCTTCCTTTCATACTTCTTGAATCTGACACGTTATCAATAGTTTCCAGGTTCCAAGTTCCAGTATTAACCCATATATTTAATGGTGATTACCATTAAAAAGTCAACATTTTTCAAGAAAACTTGCTTTAGCTATTTCTTTTAATAAACGATCTCTAAAAAATGCTATATGCTATACCCAGGGGCCACTATTAAAAACTTACCATTTCGAGGACTGATGTTGATCGCAATATTTGACTATCACAGCTTAATCTGGGAATTTTTTTGTACACAGATTGTAGAGAACATAAATAGAACTCTGCATGGGCACTGATCCATTCTTCTAAGGAAATGAGGGAATTTACATATCTAAATAACTTTACCTCAATAATTACAGTATTTTAAGTATTCCCTACAGTGCATGTGTGAAAGTAGAAGGAATATTGCAAAGGCTAAGTTAATTTTGATTTTCTTTTCTAAAATAGGCAAGTTTGAAAATATCTCATGTTAGCAATTTGTTGTACCTTGACATACACAGACTCTGAAAAGCTAGGCTAAAGGCAGCCTTCTCTAGCCTTTTCACTGTGCCAGGCACACCACCCTTCATATATCAATCCATCTCAAACTCACGTGTGCCTTTTCTTCACTGCCACCCTCCACTCCATCATTCCCTGAGAGAGTCATCCATAAGCTTTATAGCACTCTTCTCATTCGGATGTCTTCACTTTTCCAATGATATTTGCAGAAAATTAACTATTATTGGCTCAGTAAAGAAGCATCGGCAACTGGTCATATATTCAATAAAATAAAACTGTTAAAGTACTTGATACAGACTTTTCCCTTTCTGCCTTGGAATACTTATTCTTTTAAAACTCAAAGCCCTTCAGGCAAGGATGCAATGTGCTCCGTGTTTAAGTACCGAAGACATTTTAGCCATCGGTATAAACATGTATAATTTCTGACTTATGAATGTTTCTGTTCAATGTGTATATTCAACATACGAGTTGCGCCAAAGCGTTTATTCTTTTTTCCCAGGAGCTTCTGTAAGGCAAGGTACATGATTCTATATATTCTTGGATGCCCAATTAGATTCGCAGTCAAAATTTCAGTAAGTTAAAAGGATTGGTTTTCACTAGAGTTGACAGTTATCTCCAGAGGCATAACTAGCAATTTTTGCACCCTGGACAGAGATGGTGGTGGGTTGGGGGAATGGGGAGGGTAGCAGTGCTAAGTCCCAGAGAGACTTACTTGACTCCAGCTCCCCACACTCTGGCTGCTGCCGCCACAGTGCAAGCTCCCCACACATGGGACACTGCTGCTAACTGCTGGATGCTAGAGTCTGCTGGGTTTGATGGTAACTATATTACAGCAGGGATTTTTAGAGTGCTGTGGCATCTTGGGGAGATCCTTTTAAGAGTACCACCACACTGCTGCTCTTAGGTTGATCAGCCCTGCCATATGTCTGTTTCTGGGAGACACCATATGGAGCCAGATTGGAAAGGAGCTGTGGCAGGAGAGGATGCCTTGCTGCAGTCCAGCCTGATGGAAGGGGCCAACAGAAAGCTGCTGACCTGCCTGAAAGGCAGTATCACCACTGTATATAGGAATGCTGCTCCTGGCCTTATGTTTCCTAGCAAGCGAGGCATTGAGGTAAAGGCAGGGGGAAATGTTTCCCTTGTATCAGGAAAGGAGAGGCTCCATCTGCTCACAGATTGTTCTGCTATATTCAGAAAAGTTATGGAGGAGTCCAAAAGGGTGAGAATCACCACACTGCTAGTCATCTCTCTCCCTCAATTCATAGCTGGTCACTGCCAGATATACCGGGTAGCAGATTTTTACTTCAAATATCAATGTCCATTTCTACAGATATTCCCTATTGACAAAGGGCATCTTCCTGAACTATAATCCAAATATCCTGTCATCTATGCTGAAGAGCAACACAGTTTCTTTGCCTAGAAAAAGCTCCATTTTCTAATACACATTTTAAAGGCATGATATTCACATAGCTTCTAAATGTTGAACAGATACCTAACATATATTGCATTTATGTTGACACTTAACAGAAACATCTAGACATGCACTTTAATGTGCAGTAGTCTATTTTACTATGCTTTAAAGCATTGCTAAAAAAAATGCTATTATGCTAATGCACAGTAAAATAGGCTACTGCATGCTAAGCGTCACTCAAAAAGCATGTGCTTGCACTACTGAGCATTACAGCAGCCTAATGCTCACTTATTTAGTAATTTAGAGGTACTAAATTTAATGCATATTAGGAAAAGTGCATTAATGCACATATAGATGTGCCCAACCTATACCTGATAATACAGTCATAGAAACTAGTAATAAAAGATGCTTGTAAGATCATCTAGTCCACCTCACTGCCAAGAAAGGATTATTCTCAGTGCATTTTTTTTCATGATTTGTCCTATCCTATTCTGCTGTTCTGTCAAACAGGAGAAATATGAGGTATTGTTATTTATGAAAACAATCAGCTTAATTACAATGAAAAAGATTTCATTTGTGAAGGTCAGCTGTGGCTCTCTTTGGTAGCTGAATTACGTTTTGCACTGTACTATGCAAGGGCTTCATATTAAGGCAATTGTAAACAATTATCTATTCTACCTAGTTAGTAGACAACTGACTCCAATTGGCTGAGCTGAAAACTGTTGGCAGTTTAAGAAGACTTTGTTTTCCACAAAACTTTGGAACTAATGGCCCTGTGTCAGACACAAAACCTTTTTAACTTGAAATGAAGATGTTACCAACTCAGGCATAATAATTGCAGGATATACCATGATCGTTTTAAAATGTTTTAATACTAGTGATTTTCCTCAATGCAAATTTACTACAAAAAGGGCACATCTACACAAGACACTTTACTGCCCAGTAGACTAATCTACTGCCCAGTAAAATATCACTGTCTACACATGTGTGGCATTTACTATGCAGTAAGTTAGTCTACTGCACAATAAGCTAGTACCTATAAATATAGGTAGTACACTTGTGTAGACGCTGACCGGGAGCAAATGTGATCCTTGTCAGCCACACCAGCAGGGACACCCTGCTCAGTAGGGATTCCCTATCCAGCTGCGGGCTCACCATCAGCTGCCCCACATGCAGGACAGCTTCCAGAGAGCCCCTTGTGGGGCACAGGGTTATCCTGGGCATGGGGTCTGCTAGCAGCTGTGTGTCCTGATGTGCATGGATGGGGGCAGAAGAGTTCTTCTGGCTGCAGCAGCCACCGTCTCTTGGCCCTGTGCACATCAAGACCCCTCCCAATGTGCACAGGAGGGGCCAGGAAACAGCTGTCACTACAGCTGGCAGAGTTCTCTTAGCCCCATGCCCCCTGCCAGCTCCCAGACTAGCACCCCAGGGGAGCCTGGAGCTCCCCCTTCTGCTGCAGGGGCAGGCAGACATGAACAACTCCTGCTCCAGTGGCTGGGGAGGGCACAGCGGCAATAAGCAGGGGAGCCCCTGCTCTGGTGGTGGTGGGGAGTTGGCGAGCGCTGACCAAGGGTCAGCAACCACCTGCAGCCACCACCAGCAGCTGTGGCAGTGGCCAGCAGGGATTGCAGACAGCCTGTAGACTGGTGGAGGGGTGGTGAGTGATGACTGCCTGTCCCCCTTTTTTAAGGGGGCACACTGCCATGCTCAGGGGGTGCATGTGCACCCACATGCACCCCCTACGTGTCACCCCTGGTGGCAGAGCAGGGAAGGAGCAGCCCTGTACTGGGCTGCTCCCATTGAAAGCAGATTTCCACTCCCAGGGAATGCTTTACTATATCACAGTAACAGCATATCTACATGCACCCAAACAGATTACTAGTAGCAACCCTTTTTTGTGTTGATATGGAGAAGTGCTGAAAAGCTTCAAAAGTATATTTGGGTACATTACAGAAGTATATAGAAGTACAGGCATTAAATGGAAAATACCATATATCATTTGGTTAATTTATCTGCAAGTAAAGGACTGTTTAAAGTGTATTTTCATTACTTTCATTTTTACCAAATCTGAATATTAGGTTTGGCCTAATATTCAGCCAAAAGTTTCCTATTACTCTTATCCATTCCCCAGCCAGGTCAGTACTCTGCTTTATTAAGTTTCACCCTACACAATGATGTAGTGCAGTGGTGGCCAAGCAAGAACACATCGGCCACATACTAGCTCTTTGAGTGAGGTGCGTGTCCCGTGGGCCACCAGCTGGACAGCTCTGCTTTAATAAAAGGTAAAGGAAAGTAATTATAGAAAATGCAGAGAAGGTTCAAGTGTTTTATTTCAGGGCTCAAAAAGGAGTAAGCATTAAGGATGGGGAGGAGCAGATATTCATTCTGGAGAAGGGGAAGAACAAGTTAGAAATTTCTTAGATAAAATGGACATTTTCAAAGAAGCAGAGCTGGATGATACTCATCCTAAAGTACTCAAGGAAATAGTTTCATAGTTTCATAGTTTGTAGGGTCGGAAGGGACCTGAGTAGATCATCTAGTCCGAGCCTCTGCCATGGCAGGAAAGAATACTGGGGTCAAATGACCCCAGCAAGATGTTCATCCAACCCTCTCTTAAAAACCCCCAGGGTAGGAGCCTGCACCACTTCTCTTGGAAGCTGGTTCCAGACCCTAGTCGCCCTGACTGTGAAGTAGCGCCTCCTGATAGCTAACCTAAACCTACCCTCTGCCAGCTTGTGACCGTTATTCCTGGTCACTCCTGGCGGTGCTCAGGGGAACAG
>NW_017728950.1:41932902-41959925 GCF_001723895.1 Crocodylus porosus
CTAACTAAATCCTCGCTAACCCGTGGCCCAGGTGTGCCTCCTCCGGGGCCCGAGGGGGGCCCAGCAGGGAGGTGGCTGTTCTGGTTCCTACTGAATGAAATAACTGCAGGGCCATTGGTCATTTTCTTTGAGAACTTATGAAAGTCAGGGTGATAACAAACAGCCAACATGAATGAATGAAGAACAAGACATGCATAAACAATGTTACTGTTTTTGACAAAATGACAAGACTTGTGAATAGAGAGAGCACAGTAGATATGATATACCTTCTGATATTGTCTACTACAACATGGCCATAAGTAAATTAAGGAAATATAGTCTTGATAAGTGTACAGTAAGGTGGATGCACAGGTGTTTGGATAAACATTCTTAAAGTGGAATCATCACCATCTCAATGTCAGACTGGAAAGAATAATCAAAGGGAGGGGTTTGTCCTTAATCCAGTATTGTGGAATGCATTCATTAGTAATGTGGAGAATGACAAGTGGTGTACACAGTACATTTGCCTAGGACCAAATTGAGTAGAGTAACAGCACTTTACAGGACAGAATTAGAATTCAAAGGAGCTTTGATAAATGGGAAAAATGTTGTGAAACAAATAGGATGAAATTCAGTAAGGCAAGGGCAAAATACTACATGTAAAAAGGCATAATCAAATGCACAAATACAAAATGGAAAAAATTAGCTAGGCTGTAGTAATGCAGAATTGGATGAGAGTTAATAGGGGATAACAAATTGAATAGGAAGCATCAGTATAATATAGCTGCAGAAAAGCTAACAACATACTAGTATGCATTAAAGAGGGAGGTGGGAAGTGAATATTTTACTCTCTTTGGCACTTATGAGGGATTTCCTAGAAGTGAGTCCAGTGTTGAGCCCCATACTTAAAGAAAAATATTGACAAATTGGAAAGTCCAGCAGCGAGTAAAAAAAATAATAGAGCTCTAGGAAACAGGCTGGAGGAAATGGAATTATTTAGTTAAGTAAAAAGAACAGTGGGGGCAGGGGAGAGTATCAAATGCAAAAATGTTTGCTATAAAAAGGATGGTGATCAATTGTTTCCTCTGTCTATAGGGGACAGGACAAGAACTCATTGATTTGCATTGCAACAAGGGGATTTCAGGTTACATGCTATGAAGAACTGTTCTAATTATGATGGTGGCTAAACCCTGAAACAGATTACCTAGAAAAAGTCATAGAATCACTGGAAGTTTTTAAAGACCGGTTAGACAAACATATCCTACTTTAAGGAAGGACCTGCCTTTTCTGGGCAAATTCTTCTTTGAATTTGTGAGTCAAGAAATAGCTTCTATTGCCTTTGCCAGTAATGTGGCAGCAAGCTAAAACCCCTGCACATTAATTACTGATATTTTTGAGTCCCAGAATGAAAGAAAAGTTTGTGTTGTCTTTGGGTTCATATTTTCAGAAGTTTATAAGTCTGCTTGGTAGAACTTAACATGCAGTCACTAGGATAGTAAATCTTCAGAGACTTCTCCATATACGGTCCAAGCAGAAGAGCACTGAGCACACCACCTGAGTTTGCTGACACACTCCAAAGCTGGAAGTTTGCTTTGGAGACTGTCAATTGAGACTTTCCCCAGTACCCACTCTCAAGTCCTCAGCCATCCAGTGGGTGTAAGAGCAACTACTTGGAAAGAGTTCAGAGCAGCCTTACTAATGAAAGTCTGGGTCTGGAGGGGGCCAGTGGATTTGAGTAGATAAGCCGTATACTACCTTACTCCACCAAAACAGCTAGTAATTAAGTCACAAAAGGCTTACTCTGTATCACGGTCATACTTGCCAGGGGTCATGGACATCCTACTTTCCCATAATAGAATTCTACCCTGTTCAACATAGCTCTTCTACACTGACATAGATATATGGATTCTGGTAGATGCTAATATTTTCCCTTCATAGAGTTATAAGAGAGAAATTTTGCCAAATGTGTTTAGGAGTTTTTGGTAATTGTGCTAAAATTCTAAGCCCATGCAAATCTTCCCCCCCCCCCCCTTTAGACTAAACATTCTTCTTTTGAACTTCTCTTTCAGTTTCATCACAGAAAAACTGCTTTGAATTCCCTAGCCCTGTGACAAAACTCCAGGAGATCCCATGATATACAGTTCTGAACCAGAATCATAATGCCTTTTGAATGTCAGGAAATTTGAGCACAAAGTATAAAGTGATGGCTCACATTCATACCTTGTTTGTACCAATACATCAAACTCATTAAAATCTTTGGTTTGCATCACCAAATATTTGCAAATTCTTGTCACTTCTTGTATGAATATGATTCAAAGGCTGACATTCTTATGAAGCAAGAAGCCTGCTGTAGCTCACTTGGTTTTATTATTGTGAAACTTTTATCCATTTTATCCATTTCTCATTCAGCTCTTGTTGGGAACTTTCTTAGAAATTATTCATCCTTTATTCTGTTTGTGTATACTCAGGTTCAACATATATAATTTTCATTATTTGATGATGTGGCAGGACGGTCCCTAGGGGTGCCGTGACCTCCCCTAGCACCCTTGCCTACCATGCCAAGTCTGGGTCCTGAACGCACCCTCTATCTCGCCCGCCATGTCTTTGATCTTATATTATTAATGGGAGGCTGCCTTCCAGCCCACTGTGGCACGGTGCCCACCTTACGATGCCGGGACTCTACTTGATGCCCTATACTCCCCCTTTCCTGGGGCTACTCTATATGCGCGGCCCCTCCCGGGGACTCCTTCCTATGCTCACCCTCTCCTGGAGCCTTGCTCACTATCCGCGCCCTTTTCCAGGGCCTGCTCCAATATCCACGCCCTCTCCCAGGGCCTTGCGCTCTCGCCCCCAACTGGGGCCTTGCACTCGCCCCAACTGGGCTTCTCACTAGGCTCGCCCCCTCCCAGGGCCTGCTCGATGTACGTGCCGTGCTCCCGCGTGCTCGCCCCCAACCGGGGCTTCTCACTAGGCTCACCCCCTCCCGGGGCTTCTCCTGCACAGACAGTGCCCCACTGAGGTCTGTGCCTCACACCTCCCGCAGTCTCACACACACTCAGGCCTTGTCTCCTGCGCTTCTCACGGTCCTGCCCTCACTGGGGCTTCACTCACGCTTCCCACGCTCACGTGCTCCTTGACCTCACCGGGGCCTTGCTCACGCTTCCCGCGCTCACCCGCACTGGGGCCCACCTGCGCTGGGGCCTTCTATGCCCAACTCGGGTTTGTGCTTGTGCTCCTCACGCCCCTTGCCCACACTCAGGCCTGTGCTCGTGCCTCTCGCACGTCTGCCCGCACTGGGGCCTTCCATACTTGCTCTTCTCACGCTCTCTGCCTGCACTGGGGCCCTTGCCCGCACTTCTCGCGCTCCTCGCCTGCACTGGGGCCCTTGCCTGCGCTTTTCGCGCTCTCCCTGCCCACACTGGGGCCTTGCTCGTGCCTCATGTGCTTCACTTGCCCACACTGGGCCTTCTATGCCCGCGCTTCTCACGCGCCCGCCCCCACTGGAGCCTATATTCGCGCCTCTCCTCACTCTGGGGCCTCCTATGCCCAACTCCGGCTTCCCAGATTTGGGGCTCAGGTGGCCTTAGCCTCACCTGGCCCCCAGACCCGCCTTCTTGGGCCTATGCCCCAGTTGGGTCTCTTCCCAATTGGGGTTCCCAATTGGGACTTGTCTCGATATCGCCCCTGCTGGACTGGGGTCAAGATACCCCACTAGCTCAGACCCACCTTTCTGGGCCTACGCCCCACTGGGCTTCTGCCTACACCGAGCTCTTCCCAAAGCTGCCCACACTGGGCTGGGGTCGGGACACCCCCATGATGTGGCACCCTCTGTGGTGCTAGGAACTCCCCCTCTACTGGGGAGCTCCCTTGAGGCCTCCTCCACCCCTACAGTCTCGCCCGGTCCTCCAGTTCATAATTACCACTATCAACCCAAAACAGAAACTCAAAGCCCCTCGGCTACAATGTAAATCTTAAGCCAACCTGGCTAACCTTCTCTCATCCCTGTCAGGGTCCTCTCCACCCTGTATCCACACACTGGCATACAACACCGGCCTGCTCGCTCTAGCAGAGCTCTTACTCCTTAGGCTGCCAGAGGGGAACCGAACTCTGGCCTCAGCATCCTCTGTTTATAAAGGCCAGGCCCTGGCCTCTTCCAGCCAGCCGACACCATCAGTTGCTTTAGCAACTCACACCTGTGCTGCCCTATCGAGTGGCAGCCAAGCCCATATTACCATTATCAGTAGCAGGCACCTTAGTGCCCTGCTACAGATGACTATATATACAAATTAAATATTTCCACTGAATAAATAAGCCAAACAAGAAATCATGTATGTTTTGAATGTTGGCTACAAATGGATCACAAATCCTAATGTTAACTAAGACTGACACTTTTATTTTTTCTAAAATTAGTATTGCCGTGTGATTCTCAATGGTACTATTATATTTTTAGAATGGCATGGGTTCCTGAGTGAGAGAAAAAATACCTATACATTCCTTGAATGTTTATCTATGATTACTTAATACAGAATTATGGAAAGATAGGCCAAGAAAAGATGGCAGTCAGTCATTTATCCCGCCCAGATTGTTTGGGCTTGTGAAGCAAAAGCATCATGGCCATAATTGTTAGGTTTGATGCAGAGGTTAACCTCACACAGCTTTTTTGTGGCATGCCTCAGAATTTACAGCTTCATATTTTTCATCCATATAATCTTGTGATCAATAATCTCTAAATACCTCTATTGAAAATGTTGCCTTTTGGTAGTTACTGAAGAATATCTGTTACTTTTAGCTGTTTGGTACTGGTATAAAACAGATTTTTTTCCTCAGGCAAAAAGCTGTCACAATGAATAGCATGACTGTATATCATTTTAATTTTGGAATTCTTCTTCTCATGGGCCATCTTTCATAGCAACACTTTATTGATCTTCAAATTTATTTCATATGAAATAGAGATGTGCCTGAGCTTCAGGAGCTGCCTAGTCCAGATCTCCCCCCATCATTGTACATTCCGTTTAAACTGAGGACATTTGGGGATATAACATCTACATAATGTATAAGTAAAATCCTGACTCCTATTGAAGTTGTGCAATTTACTTCAATGAGGCAAGGATTTCATTACAGCTTTCCAAATGGTTTCAGATTAGAAATTGCACAAAAATCTGATTTCTGAGTGTGAAAATTCCCCACCCATCTCTGAAAATAATGCCTTTTTTCCTTTAAAAATATCTGAGTACCTAAAATCAAACCAATGCATCCATTCAGAATTATTTTCTCCAAGCAAGCAAAATAGAATTCGCTTCATTTTTTTCTTATGATAAATTGAGTAAAAACTATTAATACCAAAACAATACAAAGAAATGTATACTCAGACAAAGGGATTTAATCCACTTTCTACATGATCCACAGATAACAATTTGCAACAGGTGTATTTACTGTTGGTTTTCTAAGGTTAGAAAAGGTAGAAGAATGAACAAGTAAAAGGCCTCTATTGATCTGTGAAAACAGACATCTTTACAAAAACTGTAACAGCAGCTTCATGGAGTCAATAATCTTTAGGGAATCTAGTTAAAAAGGAAGAAAGAGAAGTAAAAGAACAATTAAGAGCACATATTCTGGCATAATTTACAGTAGGTTCATAGCATTTCTTCAAATAAGCTATAGTCTATGAAAGCTCAGGTCTCTCTAAGGGTGTGTACAGGCATTACATTTAGGCTAGGTACAGACATTCAAAAAGCAAAGGGCAGAATCTCTTAAACGTATGGACGGGGGGGGGAGGGGATCTGTAAGCACACCATAGTTTAGGTCAGGAGTGAACAAAACAGAAGTTTATCCTTTGGCAGAGAGGGTGGAGGGAGTAAAGCTGCCTGCACTGGCTGAAGCAAGAAGGTTAAAGGTGCTCAAACACGCCTCCCAGAATGACCCAAAGTCTTTTGAGGCTGCTGGAGATTGCCAAGCACTGCCAAGTCAGTGACAGGCATCTCTGGCCCAGTCTGCTCCCTGGCACTTTGCTGGCTCACAGGGCCAAAGGTGTCTCTCGATGGGTGTGCAGGAACCCATGGTGCTGTGAGCAGGTCCAGTGCTATGGAGCCAGACAAGCCACAGAAACCTATCACTGATACAGCTACTGATGGGAGGGGAAAGGGGACCTCAACCATGCCCAGCTCCTGGGCACTACAGTGTCTCCTGATGCTGTGGTTGTCTTTCAGTGGGTGTGTGGGAGGCTACCAAGAGACCCCCATAGCACCACGAGCAGGCGCGGTTCCAGGGAGCCAAGTGTCCTTCCCCTTCCCCCCCAGTGGCGGCATCAGTGACAGATTTCTGCAGCCTGGCCAGCTCCCTGTGAGGGGAGGCTAGGTGTGGGGAGGCTGCAAAAATGCCTGGGATGCTGGCAGACAGCAACTACCTTGATTCGTGAGTGGATCTGGAATTAACGTTTGAGTCACCCATCTAATCTAGATTGAAAAAGGCTGATACCACATTGATCCAGGTCTATCTTAGACTGTGACCTGCCATTTTTTAAGCAGTCTATATATTCTGAACTTCTGTTCTAGGTCTAGACCAGTTTCTGACCACCTAAACCAAAAAAGTGTAATGTCTGTACCTGGCCTTATATGTACATAACCAGGGTTAGGTCAGTCTAAATACCCAGTTGTGCAGGCATTAGGAGGCTTTAATTCAGTCAAAATATGGTGCACCTGATCCAAGTCAGTTCATGTCAGGAGGTGCATTAACTTAGACTGAGAACAGGTTACTCCAACCTCTTAAATACCTGTTTCCATTCACAGAGCAACCCTTAGGCTGGGAAAGCCCAGCTTCTCTCCTCATCCTCAAGGTTGTGTTAATCCTCCCCACCCTCCAGGCCCTGATTCAGATACTTTTAGCTCCCTGACACCCCTCTCCAACTGGGCAACCCTCCCCTACCACAGACCACCAATTCTTCTCGCATCCATCAGCCTCCCACTTCCCACCAAACTGCTCACAGACCCACCAACTGCCTCCCTCCTCCGCAGCCCCAGCACCCCTCTCCTCACCTCAATATACTTCTATTGGGATCCCACTGCAGTTCCTGGGAGCAGCAAAACACTGCATATCCTGACCTGCCTTCTGCCTAAATTCAGACTAACACTGCTATCTCTTTATAAGTTATAAAGTGTATTCAGAAAGACAATAAGTGAATTTCTGTTGCAGAGACAATGTTGAATATTGCTTCTAAAAATAAATGTACTGGGCAAATTCAGTGGTGGTATTATGCCCTGCATTACTGGACATTTAAGAATCTTATTTGTAAATGATATCCAATATAAATTGTGTATTGTCCTTATATCCAGCTTTGCATTTCTAATAGTAAATATTTTATATTAAAAGAAACTGTAATATTATTGAACAATTTTGGTAAGTATTTGTTAACTGAGGATACAAAAAGCTCTGTAACAATGGACAAATACAATTCCACTGTATTCCAGATTAAATTCAGGGTAACCTTAATCTTGTAAACTAAATCAGATTTAAGGTTTAGAGTTAAAATTTATGGCTTTGAATTTTTAGTAGTTAACTCTTGTTACAAGAGTGTCCTTAATCACAACGTAAATCCAGGAAGATTAAGTGTTTTTACACATTTTCTATTGTCTTGAAAAAATGGATCTCTCATAAGACTAGCTGTGACAAGAAACTAGGCATTAAGTCTACTTTCCAATGAACAAAAAGAGCAGAATAAAATCTAGGATATTTAAAAGGGTTTCAAGATTTGAGTATCTATTTTTAACCCAAACATAGAAAAAAATTCAGAATTTTAGTCAGATTTTTTCATTGGGGAAAAAATGTTCTAATTCATACTACAACTGAGAAAGCACATTTCACAACTGGATAATTATATTCCTGTAGAAAAATATTGAAAGATATGTTACAAAAATAGTGTTGTTGGAATATTGACATATAAATAGTATTAGTTGTTGGACTATAAGGGTATTGTGATTAAGGACCTGTTTTGTTTTTCAAAAAGTACAATTTGTTCTTGAAAGTTGGTATTATGTCATCACTCTTAAATAACACGATCTAAAGATGGATGCACGTCATCATGACAGTGACAACAATGATGAATGACAGCTCATTTGTCAAATCACATCATAATTATCAGATTATGCATTTACTTAAGGAGAGAATAATTAAAAGGTCTACTTTTACAAATATGTTAATTTGATCCCAAATGGGTTTTGCGCAAGCAACAAAGATGACATTGCTTGATGGTGAATGCTTTAAAACATCTGCCACACAACAAATAAGTTGCAGTTAAAACTTTTTGTACTAGAAATCACTGAAGTCTTAAAAGAAAAAAGAAATGTTGATTCATTTAGTTAGCTTTTTTCTTCTGAGCATATGAAAATAAATATTAATATCTTGTTTATCTCCCAGTATCTTAAGTACATAATGTCTTAAATATTACATAGAAGGTGATGCTTTTTGGATCCTATTTCCACATTGCGTTTATTATGCTTTATTCAATTTGTAACAACATAGAGAGACAAAAACTATTACAAATGTATCCTATTCACTAATGAAAAATTGAATTCCTAATGCTGTCTTATTTATATCATAAGACATTGCGATTACTGATGTGAATAAATTCTGCAGAACTAATGATTTCATGTTAGCAAAACCTAATAAAAAAGGACAACATTTTTCAGGAAATTTGGAGAAATCCTGACACTAATGATCTCAGTTTTATAACACTTTTATTTCAACAGAGACAAAATTTCACCATACATATTTTTAAATGCCCAATAATATTCCTAATTTCATTTTGACCAACTGGATTTTGAAATGTTTCTAACTGCTTCTACCTCTATATTCTGCATTTTTAATATATTTTAACGTACCTCTTCTGTTCAATTGAACCAAAAGAAAAGCATTCTAAACCAAATTTTTTCTTCAGAGGGAGTTATTTGCCAAAATGTTAACCCTTAAGTCTTTCAGTGTTGACAGGAGCAATGCCAAGGGCCAAAATTGGGGCTTGGCCACTATCTTTTTGTTTAGGGACCTAAATAGTTTTAAAAATCTGGTTCAAGGTTTTCAGTTCAGCTGGTACAGCAAAATGTATTATAGATTTCAACATAAACTCTAGAGATTTGGATGATGAGAATCATTTGGCAAAATATGTTTCAAGGACCCATCCTGACCTTCCAGATATTGTGGTAGCTATACTTTTCTTTCTGAAAATGTAAGTATTTCAACTATACTTACCTCTTCAGATGCCCAGATGCTACATTCTTAAACATTTCATTAATTAATCATGATTTGAATATTAACCTATTATATAAACACACATATGCACAATACTAAACTTGGAGCCCCAGTGTTTGGATCTTAGACATCAGAAACTGACTTCAGTAAAACTCTTCCCGTTTTATGCCCAGAATACTTTATTAGAACTAAAGTTTCAAGTGGGTGGTACCTTGGTGAAGTATGTTAGCTTGTGACATGCAGGAGGTCAAACTGGACAATCTACCACATTTACTTAAATCCAAGACAATCCCCACCCCGCCATGCAACATGATAAAAAACAGCCCTCATCTTGGAGTCAAGTACAAGTTGGGGCTGGGGCTGGGGCTGGGCAGGGGGGCTGTTGCTGCACTGACTCTGGTCCCAACTCAGACTCGGGGTAGAAGTCAGAGCCACAGCCACTTGTCCCCCATGCCCTGTTCCTCACTGGCTCTACTCTTCTACCTCTGCTGCCTGCCCTCTCCCCCCACCCTTCACCCTATGCTTCACTTCTAGCTCCAACTCCAGCTCTGACCACAGCCTGCTCTGGCTTTAGGCACAGAGAACATGTTGCCTTTGTAGCCCCCATACAGCAGCAGGTTATATATATATCACTGTAACCATGGAATAGTGATTGTAGTCCCTGCTCCAGGGGTAGGGGTGGAGCTGCTGCTATCCTAACTGTTGCTGCATGGTTCAACTACAGCCAGAACTATCATGTTCTCTGTGCCCCAGGCTGTAAGGGGGTCACAGTCCAAGCTGAGAAGAAGGTAAGAGGCAGTGGAAGTGATAAGAAAGGGGCAGATGGCATGGAGGAAAGCAGCAGGGAAGCAGGCAGCAGGAGGGGCAGGCACCACAGGGGGGGCAGTTGGAAGAAGGACAAGTGGTTGGGAAGCACACATGATAGGGAGATAGTGCAGGTACCATGGATGGGGCAGGCATCAGGGGGCACAGGCACAGAGGGGCAGGCAGGAGGGGAGGCAAGTGGTGGTGGTGGGGGAGGGGGGACAGGCCCCAAGGGGTAGAGGACAAATTTATACATTTTTTACATCTAGAATCTAATTATTGGGGCATCATCTTAAATTCAAAGTCATCTTGGATTTGTGTATACATAGTAATGGTCCCTTGTGTTCTTAAGCTTTATAGTGCGTATAAGAGAATCATATCCAATTATTTACCAAGAGATGCTCAAATTCCTGTAAGACATAATTTTTTCCTAAATGGAAATGTTATCTCAAGGGGACATCAACATAACTCACAGACAGCAAATTAATCTAAATCACTCCAACCAACTGTATTATGGGGTTTTTATTAATTTTAATGATTTCTGTCCAACAGTTTAGGAAACTAGTCTATTATTCATGATTCAATACATGTTTCAGTTAAATTCTGCCTCTATTACACTCATCTAAGTTAGGCCTAAGTCCACATATGTCAAGGATTCTGAATTTATAACAAAGCTGCTGATCGCAGAATCTGTCCTATGTTGACTAACTTTTATTTTGAAAGTAGTGAATTGTATTTAGTACCTTCCAGAAATTTGCAAAACCTCAGTTAATAAAGATCTGCCAGCAGCTGAATGTAATTACTGAGAACTCTGGTCAGTTTTGCCATAATGTGGTATATTTTTACCACAATTTGCCAAAATTCATATATTTTACAGGGAGACAACTTGTAATTCAGGCCTATGGGTCTTTATTATTTATCTATTATTAGCATAGAGTAACAGTTTTGTTCATAACCACTGTCTCCTGGTTATTTCTACTGTATATCTCCTTATACAATGCTGTGGCTAGAAGATAAACAGGTATATATTATGCTGTTAGTATATTAAAAATATGATATTGGGTCTTTTCTAGAGTAAGCTAGTATAGCAGGAAATGCATTTCCAAATATTAAACCTGCTGATTTAATTTTTAATTTTTCTCACTTGCTTTCAATTTTTCAGCTAAACAAGTTTTTACATGTGAAAAGGCTTGCAGAAAGCAAAAATGTCCTTAATACTTGTGCTAATAATATTAAGAGAATACTCAGCTTTAAAAATCTTCTCCTGACCACTTTGAAATGCACTTATTACTGCCACAATAATGTAGCTTTATTAAACACCTATGAGTGCTTCAGATAATTTTCAAATATAAAAGTCTCCCAATATATAAAATTTGGGTCATGTAATGAGCAAACAGAAACAAACTACATGGCTCAGGATACAAGCATTGCATGTAGAACATTATAATCCAGTTTCACCTGGTATACACATGTTCATAGCCCTTGGTCTGATCTAAAATGGTGCACTCATTTAGACCTTGCCTGATTAGATCTCAGTCTAGCTTGACAGGAGTTAGTCAGTTTTAATGAAGACATGTACACTTACCAAGTGACAGAAGCTTACTCTGCCGTCATCCAAGCATCTCAGTGTACATTGCTCCCCTCCCACTCAAAAGAGACTGCACCATCACAGACCAAACCCTTTCTGTTGTCAACCCTGTGGCTGCGAAAATCTCTTTCCATGACTCCATCACTGTTAAACTGTAAACCCTCTGGAGCCTGACCAGGCAGGGAAAGCCACCTGCCAGGAGCCCAGTGGTCCTGCCACCACCCCATGGGGCACATCTACTCCCTGGTGCCACCTCACGCCTTTGGACCTGCAGCCCCAGGAGCGGGGCTGCTGGCACTGGCTTTGAAATGCAGTGTAGGGAAGATGCTGTCTTTGGCTTGGCTTGAGAGCCCTGAGCTCTGGTGGCAGTCATGGGGTTTCCATGGCCAGAGTCCCTGGATCCCAGTGGTCAAAGCCCTCTTTCCATGGTCAGAGCTCCAGCTCCAGCCGCAGTGGCAGGGGAAAAGCCCCAGCTTCACCACAGGCAAAGACCAACCCCCCCACTACATCCAGAGCCCCAGCTTCAAAATAGCAATCTCAGAGGCATCTGATAACCTGACAACTGAGAGAGAGGAGGGAGAAAGCGGCTGTTGTTAGGAGATGGGGGTGGTTCCCCTGGGCTTCAGTCAATGTGTCCTGACCTGTTCCCTCCATGCTCTCACCTGTCTCCAGGCAGACTGCAAAGCCTACAAAGCACACTGGGATGCATGGTCAGGCCCCTTGGCTGGATGTCCTTTGCTGGGCAGTCTCTAGAGTAGGCAGCCAGCCAAATGAATGCTTTTACAGCCTTGAACTGGTAGGGTTTTCAACTGCTTAATCTAAACCATTTAATTGCTACTGGTTCATTTGAATTGTCATGCACACTTTTAAGCAACAAACAAATATGGTGACCCAGGTGTGAACTAACAAGCTCACCTCCTCCTACAAAACGCTCAGAGGTCTTATCTTTCATTGGCCTAGATGGAAATTCAGAGCTTTCACTATCATATTTAAGCCCCTCCTGCTCATGACAAGTAAAAATTCATAACAATCCTAGGAGGATCACAGATGCTATCAAACAGGAAGTAAGTTAAAATTAATCCAATGTATTTTTTTCCTCTTTCAACCAGGTCCAGTTTGTATTTTTGGCTGCACAGTTTCAAGCAAGGGCAATTCTTTCTTGTTCAAAAGCAAAATAACCTTATCAACTGTTCCAGTAACTCGTTTCAGCAGTTCTGTCATTTCATCCCTCAAAAACTAGATTGCACATACACATTCACAGTTCATAAGAACATAGCAGTACATTATTAAGCCATCTCCCCATTTCAGGTGTATAATTATATTAGAACTAATTTTTTGAAAGACACTTTTCCTTTACCAAACATGTAATTAGCATGTCCCATAGAAGAGCAAAGGGAATGAAGAAAGCCTACTTATTTTTATAAATAAGCCATGTCTGGCTGGATAAAGTTAAGATAATTCAATGTCACGTGATTCACTTTTTCTCTTAAAATTACACAGAGGCATAAGGACTATGAAAAAAGGAAAAAATATATTTTTATTCAAAACAGCTCTAGCATCAAAGTGTTCAATGACTTGATAACAAAATACTGCATTGCATGGATACAATGTCTGGTCCTACTTGCAAAGTAAGGATTGTATAAATTGTTGTAATGAGCACACTACATTACCCCTTAGGTTTCCAAATTGTTCCTGACCAAATAGTGGCATCTTTAACGGCCCAGTATGAAAGAACAGTGGTTCCTGAATGAAGTGAGTTACTTGTCAAAGTGTCTTTGTGTAATTTAAGGAAACCATCAATATCAGACAACATTTAGATTTTGTTCTTTCCATTCGTTACCACCTGAATCTTTCTTTGTTACAATACCATCTCAATAGAAAAACCTTGACCATTATATATCTCTATATCCCATCACATGAATATCAAAATAACCTATGTTCTGAAACTAAGAGTTAAAATACTTCCTCTTCTTGTCCTTCATACATATCTGCCAGTATAAATATACTTTATAATTTTACAAATTACAGTATTTGTATTAAAGCTTTCAGTCTGCAAATCGTTACGATTTAACATGGCAAAACAGTTGTGTTTTGGTTCTATCCTTAAATTGTTTTTGGGGGTAATGAAAACCAGCCAAAATAAGTGACTGAAAATAATACAAACAACACATTTATTTAGAAAAATAAACTGAAAATGCTGTTTGTCTTTTACATTTCTTCATGAAGCATAGATAAATGGCTATAAAAACTTTTATGTCAAATACATATTACAAATGACCTTTTTTCTTTCATAGTAATTGGGAGGATCCTGTCAACATTCAACAGGAACATTTGGGGTATATAGTTCAATACGTTCAATTTCTTGGCTGTTACTATGATATAAAATGAATTTCATAAAAAAATATTAGATCCCTTTTTAAATCCACTTTATCATGTTGATGCTTTTCTCATATTTTTTTAAACTTAAGAAAGGACCACATTCCTTTAGGGAATGATCCTCACCATAAAGAGAGAGCAATTGTTTTCTTCAGTTTTTATTTTTTAATTCCTTTTGGAGCCCCTGCAAGACGTAGCTTGTTGTGGTCAAAAATCTCATGGGGCCATCTGTGCAAATGATGGCGCACATCATTACCCTGAATGGAAGTGACAGTGCAAATACGAGAAGTGCATTGAGATGCAATCTGTAACAACTGAACTGTTTCTTCAGATTTGGGCAGAGGACTGGAGACAATATCCTTCTAAGCATTTAGCATCACTGGCGCTCTGTTCTTCTATGGCTTCGAATATGTACATGGGATGATGGAGGTCTTCTTTCCCCATAAAAACCAACATTCCTATATTGTAGTAAATGCATTGCTTCGCCTGCAATCACTTAAGCGCTTTATGTTTCCTTTTGGCTACATATTGAAATATTTTTTGGATGCTGGCTAGACCCCATGATCCATTTTCTGGTTGTTACTCTAATTCTTCATTATTGAACTTCTCAGGTGTCAGGCTTAGAGACAGCTGTTCCCAAAATGGGACATGGTATTTTAAGCCTTTTGACTTTTCATTCTGACTGAACTGGAATTTAAGGCTGTGGCTTTTGTCAGGGCTCAGCTCTTAGCTGTCAGATCTGAGGCAGAAGATTTGATGTGGATTACACCAGTGGTTAGTTGTGCTCTGACTCCAAGGGCTTCCATGCTCAAAGAAGGGTCAGGTTCCTGGTTACTTTCAGATCTGGCCTGCAAGAAGTCACAATGATGGATCTGACATGAGAGAAATTAACTGATGTGCCTTCAAATGTAGATATTCAATCTAGCCTGAAGGAGCTGTCAAAGGAGAAAAAGAAAAGAAGAACCAGTTATAATGAGGTAACTTTAGACAAGGAAAGCTGACAGGGAAACAAGGAACAATCACCATAGGATTGTATCATAGAAAATTACGGTTGGAAGGGACCTCAGGATGTCATCTAGTCCGGTGTTTCCCAACCTTTTCCAGCCCAAGGCACACTTACAGTGATAAATTTTTTCTGCGGCATACCAGTTAAGGCATTCCCCATCCTCATACCTTCTGTATCTCATTGCCGTGGCAAAATTTCACAGCACACCTGTTCATTTCTGATGGCACACTTTTGTGCTGTGGCACAGTGGTCGGGAAACACTGATCTAATACAGCCCCCTATGCAAAGCAGGACCACCCCCAAGTAGACCATTCGAGCCAAATCTTAGTCCAGTTGGGCCTCAAAAACCCCCAAGGATGAAGTTTCCACAACCCCTCTAGGTAACTCCAATACTTTACCACCCTCCCAGTGAGGAAGTTTTTCCTAATATCTAACCTACACTTTCCTTGCTGCAACTTGAGACCACTGCTCCTTGTTGTCATCTACCACCAAGAAGAACAGTCTAGTTCCATCCTCTGTGTAACCCTCTTCAGGTAGTTAAAGGCTGCTATGAAATCCCCCCTCTGTCTTCTCTTCTGCAGACTAAATGAACCCAGTTCCTTCAGCCTCTCCACAGAAGTTATGTGCCCCTACAGCCCCTTAACCATTTCCACTGCCTTCAGCTGGACTCTCTCCAATTTGTCCACATCCTTTCTATGGCAGGGTGGGGGTAAGAGGGGAGTACTCTGGACACAGTACTCCAGATGTGACTATCGCATTTCTGTGGAAGCAAAGAGTTCGCATAATTCCAAAATCTTAAGCTTCACTGACATTTGATGATTGAATTTCTTTACTAATACAGGATCAGATGCTTAGCTGATATAAACAGGCATAGGGCTCTGGAGATCAGTGTAACCACATGAGGTTGCACCAGCTGAGTTTCTGATGAATACTATTTTGGGTGCTAGAACATATTTTAGGGGACTGTAAAGAGATGATGCTAGAATAGTTTACAAATCTAAAAGAATATCCTCGGGAGTTTGTATTCAGTAAAAGTGTATATGAAATTATTTCCCTTAGTACTGACAATTAAACAGGTGTTCCTAAGATCCTTCTTGGGGAAAATGAAATAAATATAAAAATATAAAAATTAAAAATTAGTAAATATTTGAAAATTCTTCCAAGAAGTCAAACTTAATTTAGACAGGAGTCTTCCATTCAAATCCCTGTTCCAAATAAGGCAGAGAGTAGATGTTAAACAGTTTTCTAATCAATAGACTACACAGTATTCTTCCACAAACACTCTGTTGTTGTTCATCATGTGGAAAACGCTTAGCCACCAAGACACAGAGGGAGAGAGAGAGAGGAGAGAGAGAGAGAATGATTTTCTCAGTCAGTGATTAGGGCACTCGCTCAGGAAATGGAACATCTTGATTTTGCAGTGATGTTTAATTATGTATACACAGTGGAAGAGTCAATGGGAGAGATTGCAAGAACCTCAGAATACCAGGCTGCATAGTGATTAGGGAAATCTCCTGGGAGAGGAGAAATGTGAACTCAAATTCCCTTAGTCAAAGGAGAGAATTCACCTTGAAGGGTCATCTTCATCCAGCCTAACTGTTCTAAACTCAGCCATCGAGAAAAAAGAGCAAAAAATAATTATTCTCCTTATAATAAATGTTTTATTGTTAATTTTTTAATTTTTTTGGAAGTAAAATGTTTTGTGGTTGAATGAAATTTTGAGGGAGAATTAAGTTAGTCTGAAACAACAGCAACAAAAATTTTTTTAAATGATTTTATCTGAATGGGGGGGTTGTTTGGGGGTTCTTTCAATATTTTGTTTTGTTACTGCACCAGAAAATCAATTATTTGCAGAGCCCTAACTGTTTTACCAGAATGTAACAGTGACCTGTGTAGTCCAGTATCCAAACTCTGACAGAAATACTGCATTGAACAATTTTACCAGAGCTTGATTCTGGAGTAAATTTCTTCATAATTTCAGCTATTCAGGGTATGGTTTATATCCTGAATAATAAAAAAAAGACAACTATCCCATACAGTGCATCAGAATTATATTCCATAACTGTTCCTGTATCCCTGGAAACATTCAACTCATTCATCCCTTTAACGTGTGTGCTCAGATATGCAATGTCTAATAAATTATACAAGTTGAAAATGCCTTTTGGGAAAAAAGCAGTGGGGGAGGGGAGGGAGAGAGAAATCAAAATGGTGGCAGTGCATCTGATTTATGCTGCATTCTGGTATAGTAAGAGTTTAACTAATTAAATGGAAAAATAATATAACACTATCAGTACAGTTTGCCAGAATGAAGTTCCTCCTTAAAATTTATTTTCAGCAACCATTAGAAGTGAAATCAAAATTGTTGGGGGGGTTTTGGTGATGAAGTTAATATATATCCAAATTTGTATCAATATGAAACATAAAAATAAAAGCCCCAAAGTGTTTTCTCAGCATTATTTCTAATAATACACTTTCTATTGAGTGCACAGCTGAGTATCTCTCTGTCCACCCATCCACCCTCATAGAAGAGACCAATATCTGTACAATTTTAACTGATATTCTCCATACAGCACAAAAAGTGTCATTTGCATAATAATGTCATATGGGATACACGGGCCAGGGCCAGTCATGGAGTCGTGCGTGGCCTGTCTAGGGGGATGGAGGGTAAGGGGCACAGCTCCTTGCCACTGTGCACAGCTCGAGGGGGGGCATGTGCCCCCCAGATTTGTACATAGGGCAGAGGCAGGCTGCCCACTGTGGGCTAAGGCTCTGCACCATCCTGCCCTTGCCCTACGAGCCACATGATGCCACATTGTTCCTACCACCACCAGGCAGGTAGGGGACACATGGCCAGCGTGAGGCTCCTGAGGAAAAGGCAGCAGGGCACACAGCCCCAGCCCACAGAGGTCAGCCCACCTCCAGCCCATGCACAAATCTAGGTGTAAAGGGGAACATGCTCCCCATGCCTTCTCCCACCCCTTCCCCTGCACAGACTTACTGGTTGGGCACTGCTGTATACACAGCTGGGCTGCATTCCTGTAGAGTTACTGTATTTTCAATTTCAAAAAAGAGGACACCTGTTGAGGGGGTCATACGATTGTGGGGGGGCAGCGATATGCCCATGCCCTATCCCTGTCCCCCACTCCCAAGCTACAGCTCCCCAGCCCTGCTGCTGTCCCTCACTCCTGACCCACCTCACCCCACCCCACATCCTGCCAGGGTGTCTTTAAATTTTGTTTTGGTTACTGCACCAGAAAATCAATTATTTGCAGAGCTGGAACTGTTTTACCAGAATGTAACAGTGACTTGTGTAGTCCAGTATCCAAACTTTTCCCACTCCTCAAGCTCCAGACCCCCCTGCAAGCCACCCACACATACCCACCCACAGCCTCCCACACCTTTACAAATCCCCCCATACACACCCCACCCCCAGCTATACAGAGTACCTGCATAATTTTGAGTTTTCAGCTGTGTGATTAAAATCTCGATTAATTGTGACTAATTTTTTTAATTGTGCAGCTAATTGTGATCAAATCTTTAAATCATTTGACAGCCTGTAGTATCAAATTTAAATTATTAACATTGTGAAGGGGAGCACTCAGCTACTAGGAATATGCAATATAAAGCTGCATAAGTAATCTACTTTCATTACTGTGAAGGAGGAGAGTAAGTGGGGGAGCAACAAGGGAGAGCGGAGAGAGCCGCTTCCAGAGCTGTTGCCTTATTAGGATCAAAGCACCAAGAAAAGCAGGGAGGGGCAGGATCCAAGCTCCAAGGAAAAAAGAGAGCAGCATGACCCAAGGTCCGGGAAGAGAAGGAGAAAAAAAAAAAAGAGAAGAGAAGATAATGAAGAAAGAACCATAGGAGGATCCGTGGAGAGAGCAGCAGTATTCACTGCTGGAGCGAGAAGAAATGGAGAGAGGGGCGTATCCCTGGGAGGACTCCAAGAGATTCGGGACATCCATCAACAATAGTAAAAAGAAGAAAAAAAAAGGATTTTTGTTATAAACTCTCCATTGGTATTAATGACTGGTCTGGTTGGTCACCAAGAGGGTTTGAGACCACTAGTTAAAGAGGAAGCTGATTGGTGGCACTGATAGCAATAAAGATAAACAGATTACAGGCAGGGAGATCTGAAGAGATAAGATCTCCCTTAAAATTGAGAGACATTGAACCAAATGAAAGAAAAGTAAGAAGATCCTAGTGGAGAGTCAGTTCATTAATGTTAAGTTCAGTTCATTTGTGTGTTAACTGTTACAAAGTAGAATCATTTTGGATAAGAAGAGTTACATCCTCTGATGGTGTGTGGAATTTAAATACGAGTTGTAAAAAAGGAAAATAAAGAAAAAAATTAATGCTTTTGAACAGACTGTTGTTGGATATCTAACTTTGAGTCCAGTCGTGTATACAAATAAGCAGATAGGCTGATATATATATTTTGCGTGTAAGCCGTGCCCCATTAAAAGGTCATAATAAGAACAAGCTAAAGGAAAATAACCCTCCTGACTAATAATATCTAAAAGTAATATTAATAATAATAACATCAAAGACATGGCAGGAGGGAAAGTAGAGGGTATATTCATGAAGTAACAGCAAGCACAGACAAAATCACCATAAGTAAAGACACTACAATTACCCTCTTCTGAGTAGGGATTTGGGTTTTCTGTTTCCCATGGAAAAATGGAGAAAACCATGGATTCCCTGTTTTTAGCGGAGAAAACACAGATTTCTCTTTTTAGCAGAGAAATCTGTGGATTCCCCACTTTTGCAAAGTGCTGGCATAGCTCCAGCCTTCAGGAGTCAATTGCAAAAAGGGTGGGGAACCCCCAGCCCTGCCCGGAGGGGGAAGGTGGAGCCTGAAGGGGAAGGCAGCCAAGGCTGGGCTTAGGTTTACACTCACCCTTCACCCCTGGAGCACAGAGGTAAGTGGGGCTGTGGGGCAGGGATGGGGAAGATGGTTTGGGGGCTGAGGGAGCAGAGGGTGCTGCCAGCCCCAGGTGGCACATCACAGCTGGGAGCAGGGCCACCTGGGGCTGAGGTCAAGGGTGTCCCTCTGTGGGGAAGCTTTGCAGGCAAGTGATGCTGGGCACAGCGTGGTCATAACTTTATATGATAATGTTGACATGTCTGTGCTTTGTAGTGGTCCCCTATGGCAGACATTTTTTTTTTATAGCAGAGTTAACAATAGAATTTAAACAAAATTAAATGTTAATCGTTTCAAAATCTTTCTGTTGTTTTGGTTCCATTTTTCTCCTGGTCACCACTTTTTAGAATACTGTGTTTTAATTTTGAATCATTTGGCAGTAGCTTTTTCCACAGGAAATTCTGGTCCTAGGTTTCCACCCAGTAAAGAATCAAGGTTTCATTATATTATCAATTTGAATAATCCTAGTCTTTATTCAAAACAGTTTCTACTACAGTTTTGAAATGTTATAAAATGCTATCCAAATATTCAAATAGCTGAAATATTTTTCTGAAAATATTGCCTTGAGTACTGTAATGTTTGCTTGTCATTTCCAAGCATTTACTTGACACCTACAATTCGGCTGAGCTACAATCTTATTGATCTTATTTTATCACTCCTAATACATTATGACATTATGCAGAGTCCTATGTTACTACAGCACTGATGACTGTGTAGGTTTTTCTGAAAATTCAGGCACTCCACCCAAACTATTTTCAGTTCAGTCTACTCTGAGAATCTCCACAGAGAATGCTGAAAAAAAGATTAGTAGAATAAAATATTGATCTCCAATTATAGTTTATGTTTATTTTTTTGCAAGTTTATTGTCTAAATATTAACATTTGTGCACCAAAAAGAGGCCTCATAAGGATTTGAACTGTTAAGTGTACATGGTCAGTATAATATATAACACTAATAATACCGTCTTGCTTTTGCTGTCTCAGGTCTTCTATCATTTTACTGTATGTTGTGTCCTTACTTCAAATTTCTTTATGCTCTGTACAGCAGCTATCACACACTGAATACAATATAAATAGATAGTAATACAATGAACATTGTTAATTTAAGAAATGTTGATACAAATGTTATAATGTTTTTTAGGGCTGTGCGAAGTTTCAGTCACTGATTCAATTCAACAGAAATTCAGCCTGATTCGGTGGCTGAATCTCCAAATCCAAATCAAATCAGGAGACCCTTTAATCTCTCCAAATTGAATTGGAACCCTCCAAATAGATTCTGAAACATTTGATGATTCAGACAGTGTTAAATGTTTTTTCTACATACATAAAGGTACCAGGCGGCTCGTGAATGCTGAGATGGCGAGTTGGATGGAACATCCCATAGGAGCATGTGTGGCTCCCCAGTGCACTCAGCAGCAGACCTGGAAATGGACCAGAAACACTTCCTGTCCAATTCTGGGTCCTCCAGGGAGCATGCTGGTGCCTCCTGGGTCTGGGGGGGCACCTGAGGTCCCCCATGGCCAATTGCTAAGCTGGGGGTTATGGGGGGGGGCGTTGCGTTTGGCAGTGGACCCAGTAGTGGACCAAAAGTACTTACGCTCCACTTCTGGGTTTGCCGCCAAGTAGGCGGGGCGCCCCCATGTTTTCCTTTGGGAATCTCCATCTGCTCCACCATCACAGCATTCACAAGTCATACCTAGTACCTTGAGGTATGTAGGAAAAACATTTAAAGCCAAGTCTATGGCCAAATTGCTGATTCTGCAAATCAGCACTGAATTGTTAGATTCGGATTCAGCTGAATCGAGTTGGGGACAGTGATCCAAATCAACTAATCAAATCACTGTCCCCAGTTTGGGCCAAATCTGAATTCAAATTGAATACAGCCTATTTTGCACACCCCTAGTGATTTTCTCTGTGTACACTACAGAATGGCACAAGTGACAGAGGGAAGTAGAGAACTGATTTCTCATATGACTGACAACTAGGGGTGCACCAATGAAGATTTTCTTGGCAGATACTGATAGCCAATTATTAACCGGCTATATAGGGCAATTCTGATCCAACAGCCAATTTACAGGAATGCAGCTGGGTAGCATGGAGAGCAGCACCCTGCAGGTAAGTCTGTAGAGGGGAAGGTGTGTGAAGGACGGAAGTAGCATGGGTGGGAAGATTCATCCAGGACACTGAATGGGGCAGGGAGCAAGACAGAGCCGTGGGCAGCTTGTCCAGGGGATCAGCATCCTCACATTTAAAAATTGCAGCAGGGGCACTTGAACTTAAATTCATCGAATGAGCTTTAGTTCAAGTGCCACTGCCATCATTTTTAAGTGCAGGGATGCTTTTAACCAGACCTGAGCTGTGCAAAGGGCAGGTGCGGGCTGCCTTCTGTGGGCTCAGGGCTCTTCACCCTGGTGCCTTTGCCCCATGGGTCCCATGTCAGGGACACACCCCCTACCCACCCAGCAGGAGACACAATTTGCTGCCTCCCACTGCTGCTGGGTAGGCAGCGGACAAGGGGGCATGCAACCAGTGTGGGCTCCTGAGGGAAAGGCAGCAGAGTAGAGCACCCTGAGATCTCAGTGAGCAGCCTGCATCCACCTCATGCACAAATCTGGCCCCTCCCTGCCTCCCCTGTGGGGTGTGCACAGCAGCAGGGAGCCTCCTCCCCACCCCTCCTGTGTCCCCCAGACAAGCTGCCTGTGGCTCCATCCCACTCTCTGTCCCAGGTCCCATTCACCATCTTGGCTAGGCAGCACCCCCAGCTCCATCCACTGCCCCACTCCCTCCCTTACCATGGGGGGGGGCTCATTCTGCCCCCCCCACACCCCTTCCCTCCTCCATGCCTCTTCCCTTCCACAGACTTACCTTCAGGGCACTGCTCCCCACACTGCCTGGCTGCTTTCCTGGCCATGTGCATGCATGTGCCTGTATGCATGCATGCAATGTCCAGGGGCTCCGGCCACAAGGCATATTATATTTATCAATGGCTAAAACAATCCAAAGGCTGGATAACTTCAATTTCCTTTTATAGGTGACCATCCAATATGCAACCTATATATTGGTGCACCTCTACTGACAACATCACTGGTTCCAAAAAACTGAAGTTCACAGCAAGCAAAAGTTTTCAGGTGAAATCTTGGCCCACTGGAACCAATAGAAGCTTTGCTATTTATATAAATGGGAACAAGATTACATCGACCCTCTGTCTTCTCAGTGGCTAGCCTGAGGAAAATGAGGCAAATGCAATCTTAGAATGTATCAGCCGAGGTATTTTCAATAGAGATAAAGGAGTTATTTTATATCACTGTCCAAAGTTATCAATAAGAACTGATCTGAAATACTGTGTGCAAACCTGTGTAAAAAAAAATTGATTTAAACTATAACAGATACAGAGAAAGGGGAAGACTAAAGATGTGTGAAAGTATTCAAGTGAACCATTGGAAGTTTACTAGTTTAGTTTGAGTGGCTAGAAACCCTGACAGCAGACCACAGTAAAAGTGTTAAAGGGCGCAGTTGAGTCCCAGGCTCCTGGGTGCCCAGGCTGCTGATGGAATGTTGCCAGAGGTCCCCAAGTGTATGCATATCCCAATGTGCTTTTCAGGCTCCCTGTCTGTCTGGAGGGCACAGGTTATGGCTGATTGGCTGGCCACCCCAGCAGGCAATGTTCCCCTTTCAGGCAACCTGCAAAACCTCTAAGTCACCCGGCTTTGAGACACCAGATCAAGGACATGTTGGCTGTCTTTTCAAGCCTGTCAGTTTCTCCTCCAGCAGCCTACAATGGACCTGTATCCATCTGGCACCAGCTGACAGACCATGTTCCAGCACAGGTTGGGGTCAGGTGCTAGCAGGTTGAGGTTAAACACTGGTGGGTTGGGTACTGGCAGGCTGGGGTTGGGTGATAGCAGGCTGAGTAGGATGCTGGGGGGTTGGGTGCTGCTGTAGCAGGAAGTGGGGGATCCACTCCAGGCAGAGGCCAGGTACAGCCAGTCTGCATCAACAGGATAGAGTTTAGGGTTGGGTTCTATTCCCAGCAGGGGCCTGTCTATGGTGTTTGGGGGGGCAGGGGTTGGTAGCTCTGCTCCATACCCAAATAATATTTACAGGCTCCTGCTGGGAATGGAGCCCACAGACTCTCCACTAATACATACCAGCCTTTCAGATAGGGTCTTGGTTCAGCAAGAGGGTTGGGGGAACTCCAGGAATGGTGGGAATAGGGCTGGGTTGTCATCTATTCTTGGCAGAGGTTATGTTTATGTTGTCTGGGTATGGGAAGAGTGAGGTTTTGCAGCTGTGGTGGTAAAGTTTCCATCTGCAATGCTACTCAGGTTGCCAGTACCCCAGATCTCACCAGGGCACTGCCTGGTGCTTCAGGAAGCCTGGCCATGGTGGTGGGGCTTTGCCCACAGTGCTTCTGGGGCTGCCATCACCCCAGCTCTCCACTGAGGGATTCCTAGCATGGGAGGCCTTGCCACCATGCCCAGAGCCCCAGATTTCTGGCCGCAGTAGCACAGTTGCATGCACACACATTCAGACATATAAACACACTATTCCTCCAGGGTCCACCTCACACACATGTATACATATTCTTCATCCCTGCAGGGACCCGGCCCAGGTCTGGGTGCAGGGGTGGGGCCAGTTTGGGTGCTGGTGAGTGGGCTTTTCATACCTGTGCAGAATGACAGGGATGACAGCTTCACGGGCCTGGCACTGTGGAGAAGGGCTGGGCTTTCCTAGTCCCTTAACTGTGCAGGGTAATGTTTTACTGAATCTCAATCTTAATCTGCAGCAATAGGGTGCAGGCCAAGTCACAGATTCTCTCTGTGGGAGAGGTGGGGCAGCAAAGTGAAGTATGCTGGAGGACAGCATGGTGGTTTCTATCACAGAGATAAGTGTAAAAGTCTCTGTTTCTCCAGTAAAAATGCTATAGGAGGCTACTTCTACCTTGTCATTTCTACCAGACCCACCGTTTTTGATCTGGCAGAAACTGCTTCTGTTTGAATGCTTGCATACCTAGGGTTTCCACTGGCCAAAATGTAATGCTTGTACATACCCTAAAACAGTCTGCTTAATTTAACATAACAAAACAAAGGCTGAGAGAGGACTTGCTTGCTCTCAATAAATACATTTGGAAGGCAAATGGCGGAGAGGAAGAAGTGAAAAAACAATGTTGACACAAGGAACAAATGGGTATAAACTGACCAGGAAAAAAATAAGATGGGCATTACAAGATGGATCTAAACATAAAAGGAATGAAGTTCTGGAGCAATCTTCCAAAATAAATAGCAAGAGGAAAAAGGAAAAGAAAAGAAAAAAACAACCTAACTCATTTTAAGACTGAACTTTATAAATTTAGGAAAAAGATTGCATGAGGTGGTTGCTTGTGATAATGGGGAATTCAGTTCAGTAGCCTAAGAGATCCCTTCTAGGCCTGAGTTCCGATGGAGTTGTCCTTCCAGTGTTCAGTCAAAACACAATGGCAGGCCAAAACTGAAGCAGCTTGCAGGTGTGGCATTTGCTTATACGTACTTGTCTACTGCACTAGGGACTTCTGTCACGAGAGCTGCCAGATTGACATCTGTCACCTGCATTTAATTGGATTAATTTTCATTGTTGTAAGAATCGGTCAACATATACTTGCTTGCCATTGCAGTATTCTATGACTAAAAAGACCAGAAGATACTCTTAGAGTATGGGGTCACAGGAAGAGTTAAGGACACCTCCCCACCAAGACAGGTGACATACTCAAGGAGCACACAGGTACGTAACAGGTCCAGATAGTCTTGAAAATTGGGGGGTGGCACATGCAGCAATTCAAGGCCATAAGTGCCTCTATAAAATGCTCATAGTATGGGGAATAAGCAGGAGGAACTCACCCTCCAAACAGCCTGTTCAAACCTAGACACAGTAGGGCTCACAGAAACCTGGTGGGATTCATTCCACGACTGGGCAGTTAACATTAGGGGCTAGAGGCTTTACAGGCAAAATGGAACAGGAGGGAAAGGCAGAGGTGGGGCACTCTACGTCAAAGAGCAATACACATCCTCAATCAGCAGGATGGAGTCAGAGGAGAGTCAGGCTGAAGTGCCCTGGGTCAGGATACAGGGGGGTCATGGGGAAAGGGACTTAATGGTGGGGGTCTACTATAGACCTCCCAACCAAGGGGAAGAGCTGGACTGTGAATTTTTGGGTCAGCTTGCAGAGGCACTTAAAGCAAGGGATGTAGTTGTCATGGGAGATCTAAATTACCTGGACATCTGCTGGGAGGAGCAGTCAGCCAGGTCGTTCCTGGCTGAGATACAGGACCTCCACTTAACCCAGGAGGTGCACAGTCCTACCAGGGGGAATGCCCTACTGGACCTGGTCCTTGCCACAGGCGACGACCTTGTAAGAGGGCTGCAGGTCCTTGACCACCTGGGCGATAGCAATCATCGCTTGCTGGAATTCACCATCCAGCACAGGGTGCCAAGGGCCTGCAGCAAGGCAGTAGCCCTAGACTTCAAGAGTGCCAACTTCAAGATTAGTGGGAGAGGTGCTGGGGTCCTCGAGAGTAGGGGAACTGAGTTCCCAAGACAGTGGTCGTTCCTTAAGGAGACAATGCTCAGAGCCCAAGAGGTGACAATCCCAACAAGAAGAAAGGGGGGAAAGAATGCCCAAAAGCCCCCCTGGCTCACCAAGGGCATTTGTATATGCCTGATTGCCAAAAAGGAGGCATACACCCAGTGAAAGGGAGGGGCTATCACCAAAGAGGAGTATACCTCAGGTCTGTAGGGGGGCTGTTGGAAAAGCTAAGGCAGATATGGAGCTAGGGCTAGCATCAAGGATGAAAGATAATAAAAAGTCCTTTTTTAAATATATAGGGAGAAAGAAAAAGGTACCAGGTAATGTGGGACTCCTGCAGGATATGCTTGGCACCAGAGGAGAAAGCAGACCTTTTCAACAAATTCTTTGCCTCCATTTTCTTGTGCAGGGACTGGGACTCCCCAACCAGGATTCCAGATGGACTCAGGAGAAACTCCACCAGGCCTAAGAAGGACCAGGTTAGAGAGCTTTTGGAGGGGCTGGACATGTTCAAATCAGCAGGTCCAGATGCTCTCCACCCCAGGGTGTTGA
>NW_017728950.1:41960025-42084232 GCF_001723895.1 Crocodylus porosus
TTGATGGAGCTAAGGAGGGCAGGTCTGACTGTGACCCCCCCCCAAGATGAACATGAGCCTGCAATGCAATGCTGCGGCTAATAAAGCGACCAAAATGCTGGCTTGGATCCATAGATGCTTCTCGAGCAAATCCCGGGACATCATTCTCCCCTTGTACTTGGCCTTGGTGAGGCTGCAGCTGGACTCTTTAGCCTGGAAAAGCACAGGCTCAGGGGTGATCTGATGGCCACCTACAAGTTTATCAGGGGTGACCACCAGGATCTGGGAGAACGTTAGTTCATCAGAGCGCCCCAAGGGATGACGGGGTCGAACAGTCATAAACTACTATGAGACCATTTCAGGCTGGACATAAGGAAGAATTTCTTTACTGTCTGAGCCCCCAAGGTCTGGAACAACCTGCCATCGGAGGTGGTTCAAGCACCTATACTGAACACCTTCAAGAGCAAATTGGATGCTTATCTTGCTGGGATCCTATGACCCCAGGTGATTTCCTGCCCTTGGGTGGGGGGCTGGACTCGATGATCTTCCGAGGTCCCTTCCAGCCCAAATGTCTATGAAAAAAAAAATCCTGCCCAGGACTTGATGATCTACAGAGTCCCTTCTGACCCTACTTCTATGCATCTACGAAGTTATTATACTTAAGAAACCAGTATCTTAAATGAATAATACCAGCAAATAGGTTTCTATTTTTCAGTCTGTGCTTGTATTTTTCTTGCCAATACAAATAGGTGCTATGCACATCAAAGCCTTAAAAGCATCATTTAATATACACATGAAAAATACGCTTCCAGAATTCACACATGATCTTCCTAATTTTCATACTTACAAGCATCCAAGATCACAGTGATTAAGGTAATGGAAGAAACTTTGATAATATAATTGAAATATTTTTAAGGAGTAAGTGCATTGCTTTGTCATGTACATTTCGATACCTTTTCAACTGAGTCTGATACATAATCCATCTGAGCTATGAAAATTAATATATTGTTCTTGTTAAGATATGTCAAGCATGCAGGGTGCCTAACCTTTACTGCAAGGGTATATTGGATCATACTAAGTTGCATTACATGAGAAATCAAATGGCACTCAGATGGTATGAAGTTTGTAACACCTGTCTTCACTGGAGTGTATTTCACCCACAGATACCATTTTTAGTTCTCCCACTCAAAAATAGTACTCTGAACAGTAGGGAAATAAAGTTCTGCCACTTTCTACAGTACAAGTGACTTTTAATCTCAGTGGTCATAATCTTCCAAGCAAACTGATAGATTCTTCTGTGTATTATGTCAAGTTTAAAACCATGGCTTTCACTTCCCTGTTGATGAGCAGCAAGCTGCAAGTGTGGCCCCTCCCCCAGTCAGTGTCAGGAGGGCTGGGGGAACCTGCAAGATTAAAGTTGCTGCTGTGCATGTGTCTGGGAGCATAGACAGGCACCCTGAAGACCAGCACCCTGCAGGTAAGTCTGTGGCGGGGCGGGGGGGAAGAGGCATCGGGGAGCATACAAAGGCCTCCATGGTGAGGGAGGGAGAGGGACAGAGGGTAGAGCAGGCACTGCTCAGCTAGGGCAGTGAATGGTAGCCTGGGGCTTGTAGTAGGAGGAGCTGCAGGAAGTTCATCCAGGGGGCATGGGGGGAGGTAGACAGCTCCCCACCACTACATGCACCCCCAAGGGAGGCATGTGCCTCCTCAAATTGTATGCAGGTTGAGGGTGGGCTGCCCACTGTGGGCTTGGGGCCAGGGGCTGTGCTGGCCCCTTCCCAGAGTGGGGGCTGGGAGCAGGGAGGGCTCAGCTGCAAGGAGCAGGGGATGGTGGTAGCAGCAGTGCTGGGAGGGGTGGCTATGGGGAATTTTGGGGTGGCTATAGCCTCCACTAGCACAGGGCACTGTGCTCTGCTGCTCTTCCCTAGGGAGCCTCCCAGGGAGCCTCCTACTGCAGGGACACACAGCCAGCACAAGGGTTCCTGAGGGAAAGGCAGCACAGCACAGTGCCCTGAGCAGAGGTGGCACTAAGGGGATGTTGGGGGGCTACAGCAACTCCAAAATTTCCTGAAGCCACTGACAGCTTGAGGGGTAGTAGAGTGTCCATACAAAATATAGCTGGGGCAGAAGGAGAGGGATAGGACAAGCATGGCAGAGCCTGAACATGGTTTCAGCTGCTAGCACCTGAGCTCCTAATTGTTAAATCTGGGTTATGTAACTAGCTGCAGGAAAAGTTTCACAGCTGCGGGCTCTGTCTAGAAGGAAGCATAAATCTATAACATCAGTCATAGGCCCCTCCATTGTCCCCATCCTTCTCTTTGACATTATATTTCTGACTCTCAGCTCAACTTGTTGCTTTCTGAACACCTCTCCGCTTAGTGCCTTATTCCTCTTGTACACAGAAGCAGCAACCTGGTTTGGGGCTGAACATTTAGCTTGACATCTGGTTGCTTGTGGGTAAGGCACTGCAACTCCAAAGTACATTTAAGTATCTGACTGTAGGTTAAATTCCCTGTGTAAGCCAGCAACTGATTTCAGAATATAAATCAGGCAGAACTCAGCCACCCATATTAACTGGCACCTCCTGAACTACCAATACATTACAAATCTGTAAAAATTATCATTATCATTATTGGACTAGAACAGCAAAATGGCTGTAGTATAAACTAGAAAAAGGCAGCCTTGAAAGGATTATAGCAAGTAAATATTAATATGAGAATTGATATTTTAAATATATATGTCAAATGTAGTATGTGGAAAACTGCCACATATTTTTAATAATATTGTAACAGCAAAAGAGTTCTCCTTAGAAGAGTTAGTTATATTTTTATTATATAGAATTTTATATAATTAATATTTTTAATGTTGTTATATATTATAATGTAATAATTTAAATCTTTTGAGGCAATATTCTGATTCTCCTCACTTATTTAAATGGAAGTGGGTTTTCAGCTTAAAGCCATAGCCCAGTAAAACAAGAAGTCAAACTATTGCTGTCAAACCACTGAAAATTCAGTTTATACACTGTTGGATTTATGTTACTCATTCATGACTTCATTCTCTTGCACAACATCTGCTTTTAGATGTTCTTATTTATTGTCCTGGACGTTGCAGAATAAAAATACAAGATGGCAAAATTGTGGTTTCACTAGGGTACAGCTATCCAGCAATAACTCCTCCTTTGAAGTCATATTTCTTCTGTAATCGGTACCATATGGCTGCTGTTAGTACCTTCCAAACTTATGAACATCAACCAGAACTGTTTCTGGGAACCTACTGCTATTCCCTTGTACAAGTAGATTGTCTCCTCACTCTATCAGACATAACAAATCTCTCATCCATTTCCCCCCTTCCTTAGTAGATGCCAGGCATGTCTACACAGGACGGTTAATGCCCATTGGATTAATTCTACTGCACATTAGACAGCTGGCAAAATCTGGACTAATGTGCAGTAGATTAGTCCAGTGGGCATTAAGCGTCACACAAGAATCGTTCATCTGCACTAATGCACAGTAGCACCAACTACAGCACATTTAGTACCTGTTAATAGGTACTAACTTAATGTGCCATAATTACAGCACATTAATATATATGTAGATACGCCTGCCTTCTTGTAACCAGCTTCCAGTTCTGCTTTTCAAAAAAAGAGACCTAATACAGAACATTTTTCTTCTGTGCTAATCTTCAAGGCTAGGTACAGATATTCAAAAAAACTCCTCAAACCTACATGGATTTTTGTAAGTGCCCTAGTTTAGGTAGGTTGGAAGTGAACAGAACAGAAGTTCATCCTTTAGTTGTGGGGGAGGGGAGAAGAAATGGAGTGCAGAGCACACAGGTTGCCTGCACTGGCTGAGGCTAGCAGGTTATGGGTGGTCAAGCATACCTCCCAGTGTGATCTGTGACCCCCACAGGCTGCTGGAGATTGCTATGCACAACTGAGTCAGTGATAGGTATCTGCAGCCCACATAGCTCCCTGTCACTGCCTGCTTGTGTGAGCATAGGGTTGCCTCATTGGGATCCAACACACCCACCCAGGGATCCACATGCCTCCCATAACCCAGCACAGTGCCAGGAAGCAGGGCACAGCCAAGCACTCCTTTCCCCTGCCCTCCCCTTCCTGCCAGCAGTCAGCATCAGTGACAGGCAGCCTGTGTGGGCTCCCTCCCTGGTGTTACTGGGGACCTGGAAAGGTGTCTGGGATGCTGATAGACAGTCACCTACCGTGATTTGTTAGTGGAGCTGATATTGAAGTTTGATTCACTGGTCTAACTTAGATCAATTAGGTCTGGTACCACATCAAGCCAAGACTAAGATCAGGATCTTTCATTTTTAAAACAATCTATATGCTCCAAACTTCTGCTGTGTTATGGGGTCAGACTAGTTTCTAACCACCTAAACCAGAAAAAGTATAATGTGTGTAGCAAACACACTTTTCAGAGCTTGGGTTAAGTCCCAGGCTTGAACTCCTGCTGTTTTGATTGGTGAAGCCCATCTACCAATCAGGAGGCAGCAGGAGAAATAAAGTCATGCCCTTTTCCTGAGGGGAGGGGGAGAAGACCTCTCCCAGACCTGACTGAAGGCTGTAAACTGTCAGGTCCAGAAGACTTCAGGGGCACAGCCCTGCAGCGTATAAAAGGAGCTGCGTGCCCAGCACAAGAGGAGATGCTACAAGGGACTCAAGAAGAGCGGAGTCAAGAAAAGCTGGGGAGCTCTCCCCCAGCAGGCAATAGGC
The DNA here is from genome assembly GCF_001723895.1 of Crocodylus porosus. NCBI lineage: Eukaryota > Metazoa > Chordata > Crocodylia > Crocodylidae > Crocodylus > Crocodylus porosus. The sequence goes on from NW_017728950.1 coordinate 41,964,737, forward strand.
CCAAGGCTCCTGAAGCTGCCTCTGGAGGAGCAGTCTTGGGAACGGCGTGAGACCACTTGGGCTGTTGACAGCACACAGGGATGGCGCATGGAGACCCAGCCCTGGGAGTGGTGTAAGACCATTTGGGTCCATCACGGTGCACAATTCAATGCACAGAGCCTAGGCTTTGGAAGCCACAAGTGGTGGCTTGAACCTGCAATCCTGGCAGGGCCAGTGGGCCACACAGTGCATGGGGCAGCACATGGGGCAAAGGCCTTGGGGCTGCAGTGCAGTGGTTCAGGCCCCCTCTCCCGGCAAGCAGTCAGGTCCCACGATGCACAGGGTGGCACATGGGCCCGAGCCTTAGGAGCCAGGGAGCAGCAGACGCTGCTTGGGTTAGCCACCCAGCATGAGAATGGCTGGCCAGAGCCTGAAGGGCCCAGCCTGTGCTAAGAGAGCCCTCAATGCCAACCCAGGGTATGGGGAAATGGTAGTACTGCAGCGTAAGGCCCGGCACCCAGCAGCAGTGGTGCAGCAGCTGAAAGGAGCTGAGCCCTTAGTGCCCAGAGTGGGGCACAGGATGAGGAGGAACCCAGTGTCATGGGGGAGGCCTGGAGAGGTGCTCCAGCAGAGGAGACCCCATCGAGCTGCACCCAGACCACTGCCACCTGAGGGAGCGTGAGTCATTGGGCCCTTGGGTCCCACAGAGGAAAGACATTTGGGGCAGGCAAACCCAGAGAAGGGGCTGGGTTAGCAGCCCCCTGCCTAATCAAGGCCCTAAGGGGAGGGGCCCCTGGTGCTTCCTGGACACCCCTAAGGAATCTCATTAGAAGGAGGACTCTCTCTTGCCATGGGTTAGGGACTATATTAAGGAATAGATGATACTAAGATTATTCATGTTTGAACCTTATATTTTGTAATTGAAATGTTGTGTTGTGATGTTGTAAATAGCGTTATTTAGGGTTTCACCTTGGTTATTGGTTAGCATTCACTGTAAATATATGTATATGATATTCAGTTTCATGTTTATGTATATTATAACTTAATAAATTGTATATAGTTAAGAACTTTAGCCTTGGGCTAACTCTGTAGAATAAAGAGGGATCTGCTTGAAATTCTGGCATCCCTCTCGCAGCACCCACTCCTGCATACCCATCCCATTCAATTGAGAATAGGGCACACCCTTGGGTGTACCTGGTTTACATGTGTATACCTAGCCCAAATGTATGGAAGACCTTTTCTTTCAAGAGCAGAATGACAACCCCTGGTAGGGAAAAGATACACGTTTCTCTTTGAGTGCACAGGAGGTTAAATCATCAATCTTCTGCTCAGCCAGTCTACTACAGGGTCACACTCTTCCCATTTTCAAGCACAAAGGGGTGGGAGTGTTGCAATTTCAGAATTAAGTCCTGTAGAACCTTCTCCTCAGCACAAGACTGTATGCAGGTTTACTTACATTAGTGGGTAGATGCATCACATTATGACACAATTTAGGAAAGTGTTATATCTTGTCAACTTTTACTGGTGTCAGAGGAGGAATGATTTAAAATGTATTTTTTCTGCTTTTCCAGTACAACTGACTTTTAGATTGTTAAAAAGCAGCTAAAGATTTCTGCAGAGCTCATGAAGTTGTACTAGAGCTGGCTGACTTTTTGATTTTTCTTAAATTAAAACAAGGTTTTGTCCAAAATTATGCTTTAATGAGAAAATCTCATTTTCACTGATTTTTTAAATTAAGAAACAAAACACTTGTACCAAAACACTTAGTTGAAAAATGGCCCAAAATATTTGGTACCTTTACATTTATTCATCTCAGAAAAGTGGGGAAGCTTTCTAAGTTGAAAGAGAAATTTTTTTAAATGTCAGTGTCCTCCTCTAAGTGACAGAGCTTCAGTATGGCACTGGCCTATTTTTCCCAGGAAGAAAAACTGAAGACAGTGAGGAAACTTAGGGAGATGGGTAGTTCACATTTTTTCTATACTTTGCTGCTGTTTTCTAGCTGTCAGAAGTGGCAAACTGTAAGAATACAGGCAAAATAAAATTTTCTCCAGTCTCTCTGATTTTTTTTTTTGAATTTTTCAGTAGAAAAAAAATATTTCCTAATGTAAACATTTGACAGGGATTTTTCCCCCCTCAAGATTTCCCACAGGAAAAATTTCCTCTGGATAGAGGACTAAGCCTGCTATGGACAGTCTGCTTGCAGTAACTTCTATTTGATTTTCTTACTATTGACTTTACTATAACTAAGGCAAGTGAAGAGAGTGTAGAGGCTTGCATATTTAGAACTTTCTGAGTGTGCAAAGTTAAATGTAGGAACCACAAAGGCCACTGTCATCTGTATTGGAGCACAGAATTGCATGATTTTGCTGAGCTATTTCAATTATAATTTATCAAAATGTGATAAATTATAGGCCTGTGCAAAATGGCAAATATTTGCTTTGGATTCACCCGATTTGGGGGACAGTGATTCCATTCTGTGATTTGAATCACTGTCCTGAATCAATTCAGCCAAATTTGATTCAGAGATTCAGCTGCTGCTGAATCTCTGAATCACAGAGGCCCATGCCCCACCTGCTCTCCCAGCCCTGCAATGGCTGCCCCACCTGCCCCAGCTCCCGGCACTTTGAAAAGAAAAGCCCCGACTCACTGGGTTTTGCCGGGTGGGGGTGCAATCCCTGCTGCCCCCCACTGCTCCATGCTGCATGGGGGGCTCTTCATGCCCTCTGACCCCCCCCATCACAGCCCCCCCATGACTGCCCTGCCCACCCCAGCTTCAGCCCTTTAAGGAAAAAAAAATCACCCAAACCCTAGACTCTCCAGTTCCTGCCCAGTGGGGGGTGATCCCTGCTGTCCCCATCTTCCCCTCATCATTTGTGGGAGCTCTTCGATGAGCCCCCTGAAGCCCTGAGGCTCCTGCAGGAGCTGGAGAGCCTGGAGATTTCTTTGTTTTTTTTCTTAAAGGGCCTCGGGTGGGCAGGGCAGTTGTGGGGGGGTCTGGGGGCACAGGCAGGGTTGGGGGGCTCATGGCAGAGCCCCCATGTGGCATGGAGAAGTGGGGGGCAGTGGGCAGCACCCAGGGCTTTTTTTTTTTAAAGCACCAGGAGCTGGGGCGGGTAGGGCAACTAAGGGAGGAGTTGGGGGAACAGGCAGGGGATGGGGCCTGGCAGGGGTCTCCCCATGGTCCCCTCCCCCCTCCTCCAGCTTCTCCCTATCCCCTACTTACCAACTCCGAGCCTGGCTCCAGCTCCCAGCTGCAGTGGGTAGGGACTGTCTGAATCACCGAAACTCTCTGAATCTTTTCCAAATCGAATCAGAGAGCTTTGAATTGATTTGGACCTTTTTATTGGTCCCCTAATTTGATTCAGATTCAGCCATCCAATCAGGCCGAATATCCTCTGAATTGAATCAGCACCCAAAGTTTTGCACAGCCCTAATAATTTATACCCATAAACTAGAATTTCTATGTATTTAATAAAACCCATTTTGGAGAATGAGGCTTTCCTCATTCTTCAGTATTTGTATATCGCATTGACCTTGATTAAACCTGGTTTGATATTTTCCTGTCAGACTGTAAAAAATTAAGTCAAAGAAGGTGAGTAAAGCAACATGAAATGGAACAGTGATAAAAATAAGGTAGTTTCTTAAAGTGAAGTTACATAACACACGTAGACCAAACTAAATCTTTGCAATATAAAGCAATGTTTAAGTTAGTGCGCTGTGAGCAGTCACACATTAAGGGTTAGTACCATTTCTTACCTACACAACTCTGACTTGCCACTAGACAGCTGGCAAATGGGTGTGGTCAAGACACCTGGGCTCTATCCCTGATCTGGGTGGGGTAAGGAGAGGAGCTGGGGGCAGTATGTCCTGGGATGTTGGAGGACTGCAAATTGCTCATTTTATTTGTATGGAACAGGCTGAAATTACCCTAATACGAACTAGATAGCATGGCCCAGTTACCCTTTGCCTGAAGTGGCATAACTTTGAGATGTTCAGAGGGTACTTAGTATGAGTTAACAAGTTTTAAGTGCCCTTAGTATGGTCTAAGTGTAATATGTAATTGGAAGGTAAATATGTCTCCTATGGCCACTGTCCCATAGGACTGGGCCCGTGCTACTCCCAGGGGTTCAGGGGCCTGATCCTGTGGGACAACAGCCCCAGGTGCCTGGTCCTGACCCAGGGCACATATTTGTAAGTGTGGATGTGGAATATCATGGGGTTCCTTTGCTTGTGGCTGGAAATTGTGAGCAGCCCCAGGATGAAGGGATAATACCATAACTGAACAGACATCTGTCACAGTAAATTCACACAAACTATTAAAAGGAATCACTGCATTCACATGTTTGGCATTTGGGGTGTGACAAGGGGCAAAGATATCTGTTCACTCACATTTCCTGCTGCCATAAAAAAATTCTGGCATGACAAGAGCAACATCTGTTTGCTGTCTAACAGTCACAAAGCACATTTTGTAACAAATACTGTTTGTTTTACCAAGGCCTGAAGAGAGTTACTGGAAGGTAGACTAAGAAAGAAATCACAAATCTGAGATAACAATAGAAGTCTTGCTGTTCAGATCAGTGAGCTCACCATGGGAACACTAACATTCCAGTCTCATTTGGGAGAGGAAATAAAGACATTAGCAAACAGGCTATTCCAACCTTGTTTAAATCACCCTGCCACCTGAACTCATGCCAGCAGCAGGAGATGTTGTGCTTGTTGCATATGTCTGCTTGATTGCATACTGAGAGCCAAAGTCTAAGTACAGATGGTCAAAAACCCAAAGCTGAATCGATCCAGTCTTCACAGGTTAGTCTAATTTGCATAGGTAGAACTGATAAGCAAGTGAACAAACATTCACTTTTGATTCTGAAAATGCAGCCACATGCCTGCAGTGGCTCAGACTAGAAGCCATGGGGTGCTAGAGCATGCTTTTAACCAATGTGCCATCTCTCTGTGTACAGCATAATATGGTCTGGTTCTTAGTAAACGATAAGTGAAATATTTATAAATGAGATCTAAACTGGGAGGAAAAAACCATCACATGATCAAAGAATTCTACTTTTGGGAAATTTTGGGACCTTTCAGTTGGAAAAGAATAACATGAAAGAACTTAAATACCCAAACTTGTTTTGAATATTGCAACTGATTTTTAATAAGATATAATTTTTTTGCTTTATTAATACAAAAATATAGTGTCACAGAAAAGTTGCTGTCTCTTACATGAAAAGTATTTATTAACCTCATGAAAGGAGAAGGTTAAAAAAATAGTATGTGCTGCATTCCTTAATTGCAAATGGATGAAGTAGAGTTAATATTAATTAAATATTACCAGATTACATATAAAAAATGAGGGAATTGAAGGCAGTAATAATGTTAATCTATACATCGCTAAGACTAACAAATGGTTTTTATTGGGTTTTTTTTAACGTCTTGTACTGATGTTATTTCTCAGTACAGGCTGCATGAATGCATGCATCTTATGCATGTACCTTTGTAAAAAACTACTGATTATGCTAAACAGTGTTTAAATTAAACACACACACACACACACACACACACACACATGCACGCACATTGATGAAGCCATAAATTCATAATAGTCTTCATTATACATGAATAAGCATGAGTAATGAAGTCATTATATATATGGCTTCATTACTCATGCTTATTCATCTATAATGAAGACTATGGGATATGTTAAAAGTTTTTAATAAATTTGTTGTTGCCCCCAGAAATACATTTTACTTTCTAAAGAATAATCAAAGTGTTTTTATTATGGAACATTACATTTTTAAGAATATATTAAATTAAATTGATCTATTAGTCTTAAATGAGTTTGTTTGTTGTTGGGTTTTTTTACCTAGATCTGTGGATTTATGTTATATGTATACAAAGTCCAGAGGGAAAAAAACAATAAACCTCTGTTTCCTCAATATCGGTTAATCAATATATTAGACACACTTGGGGAATATAATTTTTAGGATCTTTTCCCTCATGGATGAAAAGGATATCAATACACTGTCATTTTAAATTTTTGTTTTAATTTTTATTTGTGATGATATGTGCATTGATGAAAATCCATGTTGTTGTTACCAAACATTACTCCTAATAATATCATCCTGAATTATTTATACTTCCCATTTAAATGGCACTGATACTTTTAGGCAATTTTATCACTGCATTGTAGACCTCAGGAAAATCATACATTTCAGTATGCTTAACTGCTTCATAACCAAAGGCTAAACACGGGGGTGGAGGGAGAGAGACAGAGAGACAGACAGAGAGACAGAAAGGCGGGAGAGAGAGAGAGATTTACTTTAAGTTTACTACCTGATATCCATTGGGTTTTTTTCCAAGTTTGGAAATGATGGTATCATTTTTTATAATTTTTATTAAACAAGAATAAAATAATCATCAAATAAAAATAAATATAATAAAAAATAATAATCACAGGAATACCCATATAAGCAGTCCTACAGGATATACCTATATGGACATCTACAGGATATAATAGTCTCTTTAGTGCTGATAAAAACTAACTTAAAGATGATAATTTATTTCCCTGAGGGAAAGTACTGGTATAACAGATACCTGTTTAAGAAATACAGTTAACCACCATTATATTATTGGCAAAACACTCAAGATGCTCTAAGATACTCAAGAGAAAAGACAATACTAGAAAAGATTCAGGAAAAAGAAAAGTAAACTTTGATGAGCCATAGCTTTATGGAGTCTGGTTTTGTCTTATCTGGTTTTGTCACACAAAAAAAACAGCACCAGCAACCTTTCTAGTCAGAAATGCATCTAAGTAAAATTGACTAGAGAAGTATTCTCCCAGAAAATACATATACAATAGCTAAGTTAAAAATTCAACCAACATACAGCTGGCTAGAACTATTCTGTTCAGCATTTCTAACATCTTAAAAAATTTAACAGTCCATTTTAGTCATTGTACTGATCTGACCTCATTTTTATTAATCTTTTCAGACATCCACCTACTTAGAAACAGAAAACATAAGGCACACAACATTAGGGCATTTACAGACATTACACTTAGACCCTCCCTGTCCCTTACCCAGGTTATTTCTCCACTTTTACAAACATCGACTGCCCCTGCTTCACTCCAAAAGTTTGCTGGTTTGCATAAGTGGGAAAAGGAACCAGGCTGAAACACAGACAACATTCAACAAGTTTTCTGTATTAAAAAAAAAAAAAAAAAACTTGGCTACTGCAACATTGAAAACTGAAACACATCTCTTCCTCATGTCATATTCTCCCACATCCTGCTGTGTGCCCTTCAGGGGAATGCAAGGAGAGGGCATGGTGTCCAGGTGGCCAGAGTTGTCGCCACTCCTACCTAGGATACCAGGCCAGAGGAACTCAGGGCAGGAGATCTATTGTCCAGTGCCAGATACTCAGGGACTACAAGCCCTCCACCCCTACTCATCCAGGGAATGCTCCTGGTCCCCAAAGGTGAGGAGGTAGTTGGCCAGGGTTTCATGGACCCAGACTCCCTGCTGCTGTGTGGGGCTGGTGCCCCAACCTCACTGGGGAGCTTGCTCTCTCCAGCATCCCTGGTCCACATGTACATGGCACCCCATGGCACACTGTGCCTCCTCTGCCCAGGCTTCACAGAAGACCTTTTCCCCTGGTCTAACAGATGTAGGAACCAGCATTATACCTATAGGCTAGCAAACTCCCTTCTGATCAGCACAGAGGTAGAAAGGGAGCTTGGAGTCATTATTGATTCCAAGAGGAACATGGGCCACCAATATTAGAACATGGTCAGTAAGGATAACCACACCTTGTGATGCATCCACAGATGCATCACAAGCAGGTCCAAGGAGGTAATCTTCCCCCTCTATTCAACACTGGTCAGACCACAGTTGGAGTACTGCCTCCAGTTCTGGGTGCCACACTTCAGGAGGGATTTGGCCAGCATTGAGAGGGTCCAGAGGAGGGCCACTTGCATGGTCAGTGGGCAGCAGGGCAGGCCTTACAAAGAGAGGCTACGAGACCTGAACCTGTTCAGCCTCCACAAAAGAAGGCTGAGAGGGGATCTGGTGGCCATCTATAAACTTACCGGGGGGACCCATGGGGAACTGGAGAGTCCTGGTTTCCCCGGGCACTACCAGGAGTAACTAGGAATAATGGTCACAAGTTGATTGAGAGTGGGTTCAGGCTAGACATCAGGAAGCACTACTTCACAGTCAGGGTGGCTAGGATCTGGAACCAAATTCCAAGGGAACTGGTGCTCGCTTCTACCCTGGGGGTCTTCAAAAGGAGGCTAGATAATCACCTAGCTGGAGTCATTTGACCCCAGCATTCTTTCCTGTCCATGAAAGGGGGACCAACTTGATGGTCTGGTCAGGTCCCTTCCGACCCTACCAACTATGAAATTATGTTGTACAGGATGCATGTGGTGACAATGAGGTGTGGCAGGTTCTTTTCCTCCACCTAGAGACACAAGCTGAGAGGCCAGTGGTGTGCTTTGAGGTGGCTAGAGGCATGCTCCAGTCATGTGGCACCTGCTCAGACAGTAGTTGAAATGCTCCTTTCGGCAGGTGCTTCATAAGCCAGAGCATGACAGGCTAAGCTGGGTCCCTGATAATGAAGGAGGGATGACAACAGTGCTGATAATGAAACTAAGGACTCCTGGAGCATGGCACCTGTTATTCATCATTTGGAAGAGGTGGAATTTGTGGAAGATCTAGGCATCATGGGTATCGCCCACCCAACTGGTGAAGATGTAAGTAAAATGATCCTGCTGGTTGACAATGCCCTGGAAGATGACAGAGAAGTAGCCTTTGCAATTGATGAATGCTCAGGCACCTTTGGGCAGGCAGAGAATGGGGATGTGGTGCTGTCCACAGCCCCCAAGCAGTTGGGGAAGCCTATGTGGCAGAAGCCAGTGACTGCCTCCTGCAGATTGGTAAGGTGAATAAAATGGCTGGCCAGGATGTTCTGAATAAGTTCCATCACCCAGACCATGGACCTATCCATGCCAAACTGGTTGTCTACATAGCAGAGACTGCTAGGAGTGACCAGCTTCAAGATGGCAATGGCTACCCACTTCTCTGGAGTGAGGGGTGGCTGTATCGATGTCCTGGCACACGATGTGGGGGGCCGCATGGATGACAATGTCCATGAAAGCATCCCAGAGTATGTAGAAGGTACAAACCCACTGTTTTTTGTCCCAGGTATCTAGGATAATCCGCTCACACCAGTTACTGCTGGTGGCGTGGATCTAAAACTGGTTCTCAACAATCTGGAGGTGGTTCCAGAGCACCCCAAAGTCCACGGTGTTTTGGGTGGCCTCATCCTTGTTGGGCACTTAGAAGTTGATGGCCTAGTCCAGGATCTTCATGGGTGCAGACTGGTAGCTGGGGTCAGAAATCTGCATCCAATGACAACCAACTGCTGAATCATGTCCAGATGGCCCATGCATGATGTCCCACAGCCTCTGGTTAGTCACACAGGACATGCTGCAGCTTCTGGGTCTGCCTGCTTAGGTGCAGGCAATGGGGCACCATGATGGAGTGTGGAAGGCCTGGACATGGAGGCATGTGCGATTAACAGGGCAGCACGCTTCTTGCTCTGGAACTCTTCAGAAAGCTCTGGACAGGGCACAGGAGAGGGTCCACAGTGAGGTAAATTAGGGGTTGGGAGTGTGGTTGCCTATTCCCATCAGACAAATCGGGGGGGCCTGAGCACTCGGGTGAACCTAGCAGGCTCCGGCAGACTAGGGAACAACCCCTGACTGCAGGCCTCTGCCAGCAGAGGTTGCCTGTGCAGCATCAACTTCCCACCCTGCAAGGGCAAACATTTATATTTCTCACTCCTGGTCTGGACTAGGTTGGTCAAAGAAAACTGGATACCTTAGATCAATTATTTTCCCAGCTGGAGAAACTGGCTGTACATGCTAAGCACATTGATCCCATTCTAAAAGATAGCTACCAATACATGACAGGATGTCTGAAGCCTACCATCCTAAACATTTTGTACCTACCAGGTGGCATCACTCCACCTGACATCAGAAAAGCAGTAGCCAGCAGGATAGAAGCATCGAGACAAACCAAAGATTTGAGACACCTGCGCAATCATCCCACAATACACAAACATCTGGAGTCACCAGGAGCTTCCTCACCAGCACCCAACCTCTTGATGCCACACCCAAAGAGACAGGACTATAGTTTTGGAAGGAGACTCTAAAGAAAATACCTGACAGTGAAAAAATGTATATTCCAACAGCCGAGTCCTTACCACCAGGGGCTGATAAAACCATGGCAGAGGAGTCGGACGTTCCAAGGAACTAATGAAGAAGTGGGGCTATCTTATTCATCCAATCACTTGTGAGTGCAGCACAGAGCCTCAGACTTTGCAACACCTGCTGCAATGCCCACTGCTCAAATGCACATGTACAATGAAAGCTCTTTCAAAGTAAAGTAAATGGGCACACACGAATAACAAAATGGTTAAATACAGTTTAGAGACATGAAAAGACAATAATCATACCCACAGCTGAGATCCATGCTGCTGTGCTACAATGCTATTAATACCCTAACTAGCTAATATAAAGCTAATATCAATACCCAAACTAGCTTGGATGCATCTAAAAACCAACTCATAAGATACGCTCCATTGTGCCATAAACTTGATGCAAGTTTAATATATAAACTACAGAATGAATGGTAAGCTTTTAACCTCAGCCAACTCTAAGCCAAAACCAAGACCACCCCAACCTCAATCATTGTGCTCCAATACGGTGATGATGCTGTAGTGCATGCTAACTTGGAAGCAGACCTGCAGGCAATCACCAATGTCTTTACTGAGGCATACAAGAAAATGGGACTGATGTTTAACATTGAAAAAACTAAGGTCCTCCACCAACAAGCTCCTAATGACCAGCCCCCAGCTCTGGTAACCCAGATCCGTAGTGAGACTCTGGATAACACTGAGTATTCCCCATACCTTAGAGGTCATCTCTCTCAGAAGGCTAACATTGACAAAGAAATCTAACATCACCTCAATTGTGCAAGTGTAGCTTTTGGATCCCTGAAGAAATGGTATTGTCCGAAGACTGCAACATCAGATCCAAAACCAAGCTCACGGTTAATCAAGCAGTCATGATCCCTACCTTGCTGTACAGAGCTTAGACATGGACAACATACAGGAAATATCTAAAGTCGTTCGAGAAGTACTATCAACACTGCCTGTGGAAGATCCTCCAAATCCAGTGAGAAGACAGACACACCTAAGTTAGTGTCTTCCTGCAAGCAAACACCATGAGTACTGAGGTGATGATCATCCGACATCAACTTTATTGGGCTGTCCATATCATCCAGATGTCTGACTCTAGACTCCCAAAGCAAGTTTTATTCTCCCAGCTCAGCCAAGGTGTATGCTCAAGAGGAGGGCAAAGAAAGTGCTTCACGGACATCCTCAGGGCCAACTTAAAAAACTGCAACATTTATGTCAACTTGTGGGAGACTATTGCCCAGGACTGTCTCAAATGGAGGAAGAGTCTCCTGCTGGGATCTCAGTACTATGATGTCTTACAACAACAGAAGATGGTAAAGTGGGTGTCGCAGACCAAATCAAGAATCCACCACCACCCACTCCACATGGAAACATGTCTGGGCTGCAGTAGAGTCTGTTGATCTTTAATAGGCCTCATCAGCCATCTTTGGACACACAGATAAGACAGTCATGAAAGACAATCATCCTTGACTGCAAGGGATTGCCAGAGAAAAAGAAGGCACTAGTTATATTTGAGGTATAGTGCTATTTAAGGAATGCACTAGTTATATTTGGGGTATAGTGCTACCTTAAATAGCACTACCTCTTAAGGAAGATAAGAGCCTTGTTTGCTAAAGATTCTGTCATTGTTAGAAACATTTCATTTTTCCCATATTTGGTAAGAGATCATTTGTATAATTTATATTTTTGAGAGTTACAGTAGGAACCTGGATTTTTTCCTTAGGTTTGTGCGAATAGACGGGTTTGTAAACTAGACAGAAATATTTGTAGCAGCAACAACCAGATGCATGGGGACACTGAGGTGCTCCAGCTGTTTGCTAAAGTTTTTGTTTCAAAAGGCACCACTTCTCTGAGCAGTTGCATGAGGCTGCAAGTCATCCTAATACAAAAAAATCTAGGTTCTACTATTTATATTCTTCTGAGGCATTAACAGGATTTTAATAAAGGCAGACAGGTAGCCTAGCATTAAGGCACTGGATTGAGATATGAGAGATGTGGGTTCAACTTTCTCTTTTTCACAGGATTTCCCATGTGAAATTGGGCAATTAATTTAATCAACCTGTGCCTCACATAACCAATCCTTGTGTTCTCTCTCCTTCTCTTTATATATATCTGACGTATCTATTTTAAATATAAGCATTTCAGAACAGCAAATGTACAATTGCTTCTGACAACAAGGACCTCATTCTGGTTAAAGGCTTCATATACTACTGTAATACAAACCATAAATAAATTAAAAAGGATAAAGAAAAGACTGGCTTCACGTAGTACTTTCTGACTGCCTATAAATTGAGTTGTATGTCTGGACAAATGCAAGACTTATTGCCTCTCCCATTTAATATCTACTGATTTTTTGGCCCTAGTCCAGACAGCCTCAAACCTTGGGGCTCAAACCAGAGGCTGTCCAGGACAGGGCTGACAAAACATGTAGAGTAAACCCACTATGGTGATGTGAAGACCTGTTTGGCATTTAGAAAGTATCTTTTTACAGATTTCCTGACATAAAAATCAGACCTCTTAAACCGAGAGGTTGATAAAGAGTGCAATGGCATTTGAAACTTTTATCCTTGATTCTTGGCCTTTGTTTCATGCTGGGTTAAAAGAAATTTCTTTAATTAGCTTGAACATATATCTGGGCCGAGTGATGGTAGAACAAAGATTCAAAAAAAGGATGATACAGGAGAACAGCTAAATTCCTAGTGGAGGGAAAAATTTGCTGTCCAGTTCAATGTTCTAGATGATTAGTGAAGAGTCAAATGGTGTTGAGCTTGGGGAATTAATCAGAAAATGTACTTGTCTGAACTGGCACACATGAGGACACACAAAGTAAATAATGCAATAAAAAAATTAAAACGGGACAGAAAGGCCTTAACAAATGGAAGCGTTGACAGTTCATTATTAGTCCAAAAGAAAGGCATACGACTGTTTGTGTCAGGGATCATATCCCAATCATGCCCTTTTTACTTGCCAGTGCAGGGGCTTTCTGTGCTGGCAACATGAAAGATGAGTGTCCAGCTGGGCCTGACAATAGGCTGACTGTTGGCCCAGCCCTGCATCATGCCAGAGCCTTGATTGTTACCTGCAGGACCAGACTGGATCCAGTTCAAGACCCTTGTATGGTGTTGGGCCTGATAATCAGTTGATCCCACCTGGACAGCCTTGGGACGTTCACTGGGGCTGTTCAGGAAGACAGTCAGCTGACTGTCAGTCCTGTCTTGGACAGTCCCAGGTTCAAGACCTGGCGCTGCCAAGGCTGGGGCCAACAATCAGCTGACTGTCAAAATCTTATGCTCTGTAGCTCTGGCCAGGCTGCTGGTCATGGGAATCAGAGGTTCCTTTGGGAGAGATTAAAGACTTCCCCACTGGGGACTTTAACTTTGTCAGTTTAAAGTCCTGGGCAAGGAAGCCTTTCCACTCCCACCTTCTGGCTAGGGCCAACAATCAGCTGATTGCTGGTCTTGGGTCCCTGTGCTGATTGTCAGCTCAGCCACATGTTAATTTTAAGGTACCACAGAAAATGGCCATAAAACATTTGGGATATGTGGAACATTTTTATGGCTCAGTTCCCATTTTATAGCACATTAAGTCATAGAATCATAGAAAATTGTGTGCATATGTAGCACCCTGCCCAGTTATGTTGTGATGAACATGTCAACTGTGGCATAATTGTAACATGTAGAGGGGGCTTAAGTGTCTTCCTTAACCAAGACATGCTTCTTTTAAATAGATACAATATTTTAGATTAGATAATCTTTTTGGAATCACACACTGTAACTGCTGTAAAAGTGAGGGACAGTTGAGGCAAACTTCAGGAGACACCGCATGATGTCAGATGTAGCAGATTATGACATTACCACCCAACAGAAAGGAAAACTATCACTTCACAAATTTAAAACCAACCTGGATAACATATAAAATAAAACAATTCTTACTTCACAGGAGATGGACTAGAAGACCCACTGCTGCTTTTTTATCATTTACTTACTACCATCAGGATTGGGGCAGAAGTTAAATATCTCCAAAGAAAACTATGCTTTCTTTATAGATACATTGTCAGGTTGCTTAGTCTAGTTTTATAAAACAAAATACCCTTTAAAATTAAAGGAATCACTCGATTCACTGAAATAGTGTTCCTGCACGGTTAATCATTTACACTTCATTATAGTATGCATATATAAATGCCTTCTATACTACATCATATATTATACATATTTATTTGGTTTAATTGAGCATATCTCACTGTTCTTTGTTTTGCTATGTTATGTTACTTGCTGGTAACTACTAACTACTGTCAGTAATTACTGATTTGAACGTTATATTTACCAGTATTCTTCTATCAGTATCGTCATCAGAGAAAATTAAACAGACTTTTTTTGTCAGTGTGATACTATTATACTTTTCACAAGCCACTGCAATCAGCCAGGTCAGACAGAGAGTCCAAGCTAACAAAACCTGTTAATATACTGTAGTAATTCCACTGAAAAGATCGACTATAAAAAAGGCAGCAAAAATGCTGGGATTTACAACGTCCAGGACATAAGGGAAATAAAGGACGTGTCAAAAGGAAAAGGCAAGAAACAACAGAGAAAGCTTTTTTTCTGCTCTGTTAGATGATTGAGTAGATATCACAAACAGAAGATCCAAAAAGAAGTAACAGAACGAGAGAAGTTAGATTTCTACATACTCCTGCTTTTATATAAGGAAGGCTCATACTTCTGAAAGTCCTGGAAATGTCAAGTATCTAGACACAAATACATCAAAATGAGACCAGCAGGAATCTGTGCAAGAAGCTCTTCCCCTGATCAAGATCCAATAGCCTTTCAGTCTATAACTGGCACCCGATGGCTTCCTTCTGGGAACTACCTTGGCTTAATCAGATATTGAAACGTCCTCAGCTATTAAAATGAATATGCTTCATGGATCACTATATGTGATCAATATATGTGTGTTAAATAAGTCATTAGTAGATCTTCATTATGGATCAACAATGACCTCACCAGATCTTGGTAATCTGAAAAAAAATCCTATAAAGCTGTCAAAGCTGTGCTTATTGTAACAGTTGGTGATTTAAACCTCCTTCAAAATGAACGCTTCTCCCAGGACAAGTGACACCTTACAGTGAATAAACTAGTTATTTTGGAAGTCTTGCATTTGCTATTAATTTCCTCTCCCCTCACACTCCATGTCTTTAAATAATACTAAATTGTTTGAAAACTATTCCTACCAGAGTACATCTTCCACTTGACAGGTAGAACCTTTTCTTCTTCAGTTTTAAGCTGGAAAGAATGGCTAAGTGACTTCCACTTGTCTATTTTAATATATATATAGGTGAAAATAGCCATGAATGAAATAATGTAGCTACCAATATTTCTGCTAATTTTGACATTTACTGATCTTTGTTACATTTCACATCTCACTGCCATGCTTCACGCAAGCCAGCAACCTTCTGGGACTAAATCTATGTTTCAGACCAGCTTTTAAGGCAAGAAGACTGAGAAAAACTTCAGAAGATACTTTTAAAATTCTTTGGTTTCTCCTGTTGAAAGATTTGTCTCTTGCGGGATGAAATAATTTATGTTTCTAGCTGACAGCATTTTGTTTGTTAACAAATGGTTTACAGGACTCAGCTTTTTCCTTTACATTCTGCCACAAATATTTTGCCGCTGAGGATTACATATGAATTTGACTGCTAGTACTGATATGAAAATTCCTTAAGTTACACTGCTTTTGCATTAAGATATTCCCTCAAAGCATGTTAGTGTGACAGGAATGTAAGATCATAACAGTTTTTTGCACTGCATATAATCTAGCAAACAATATTCTACCCCTGAATAGAAGAGGCAGATACCAAAGCTGAATGCTCACTTAAACATTTTCCATGAAAACTATTGGCCTGATTCTCCAGAGTGCTCTTGATTCTTTATGCCACTTCAGTGATATGCTTTAATGTTAGGATACATGGCCAGGGAAGGATTAGGTTATGTGGCCTTGAATCCTTTAGTTGTGGAAAGCTATACCAGCTTTCTTCTACTCTCCTCAGTGCCAGAATAGGGAGTTCAGATGTTTATCTCATTGAACTTGGCTGGTAGAGGACACGAGGGCTTCTGATATCTGGTACAGAAGGCTGCTCTTTCTCAAGTGGCTATTACATTCTCTAATTTGTAACATGAAACTGGCATTTGGTATCCTAAGAACCAAAGCCGAGCAAGGAATTTAAGCCCTATTTTACCTCCTGCTCCAGGCTTGTGCTAAGCCTTTCTCAGCTTGCCTAAAGGATGTGTTCTCTTTAGCCTTCTGGCAGGCTTGCCAGGCTTTGCCTGGCTCCCCAGGCTTAGGAGACCGTGAATGCAAATGGTGGGACAAAACCCACTAATCAGAGACAGGCAGGGGAGGAGCCAGGAGGAGAGTCCACCCCTCCTCTACTCCAAAGCAAGGGGGAAGGGCCGGACTTAACTGGGAACTGCAGTTGCAGCTGCCCTGATTGGTTAATTTTCAATCTGGGGGCAGGGCTCCAGAAAGGGATATGAGCAGCTGTGCGCCAAGCACATGGGGCAGTTGGCGAGGGACGAAGAAGGAAGAGGTCCCAGGACCAAGAAGAACGGGGAGAGCTGCCCAGAGTGTGTATCCAGCTGCCTAGAAGAGCCCAAAAGATTCCACCACTGGACAGAAGTGGTAGGCGGTGCAGGCACTGCACAGAGGGTCTGCGAGGGACTGGGACCCTGGGAGCCACAGCGAGATGGCTTGGGTCTTCATCCACAGTGTGGGGCCAGGCTTGGGAGCCAGCACTACCGCAGGGTGAGTCATTGCAGGGCATAAGGCCCTGGAGAAGGAGGAGCCGGGTGGTCTGGGACCCATTCTCTGCAGTGGGTCCACAAGGGCCCTGGGAATGGAGCAGTTCCTGAGTGCGGGGAGTAGCATTCAGAGCGGCACAGCCCTGGGCATGCACAAGGCAGCCCAGGCCTGCAACTCCCCTTGAGAAAGATTGAGCCACTGGGACATGTGAGCGAGTCATGCCACTCCCTTGATGCCTGGAATTGAGCCCTCCCTTGGAGAAATATTAGCCAGGCCAGGGAGCTTATGAACACTGCGCCACCCAGCTCCTTGGGACACGTGAATCAGTGGGGCGATGGATCTCCCACTAGGGAGCAACACTCAAGGAAAGGTAGCCTCAATACAGAGGCAGGAGGAACAGACCCCCCTATAGCTGGAGAACCACTAGAGAACTCTTGCATCTCGTATTTTGAAGTGTTTATTAATTGTTTGATATACACTGTCATTTTTGGAGTGTTTATTAACTCATCAGTACACCTCATATTTTAGAGTACCAATAATTGTTGTACTCACCTGTTCATACCGTTTGGGACCATTATGCTTACCTGTTTGCATTTAGGTATGTATATAGTTATAGTTACATGTATACGTAACATGTATACTCATTTTAGTTCATTACCTTTTTATATACATATATTAACTTCGTACCTGGTTAAGACATCACTTTCTATTCCTCCTATATTGAGACTCAATAGGTGGGAGGGAACTGTGAGTAGACTGCAGTTTCCAGCCCCAGCACATGTGCACTGCTGGCTTTCCCCTTCTTTTGGTAAGGAGATACACTCACTTTGGGGACACTTGGGTTACAACTTCAACATAAAGACAAAGAATTGCTAGTTCTTTGTTTTTTGCTCTGATGAGAATGAAGCCAGGCTAGCTAGCAGCTGTGTACTACATTAGAGGACAATTCTTTGTAAACATCTAGATATACTGCCTTCTTTGAATGAAATCTGTTAAATCCCAGAAAGTGAGGGACTCTTCATTCCAAAAGTCCACCTTTCTTTCTCCTTTAAAGTTATATGAATACCAGTGTGAGAAAGAAGACATACTGGATAATGCTGGAGCTGCAATACCATGAGTATCTGCTCATTGAAGGGATTACAAATTCTGGAGTGAGAGTAGAAAGAAAATGTAGGGATCTATTATCAAAATAGTGCAGGTCTTCAAATATATAAGAAAGATGACTGTAAATCCCTGATTCAGATCAAGACGTCCATACATATTGGATGCTTTAGGCTATTTGGAATGGAATTATGTTTGAAACATTAATCCTACTATGTGCACACTGAGACAGATAAGGTCCTTCCTAGTGCTGTTTCCTGAGCCAGAATGCAAATTAAGTCTGTTTGCAGCTCTTTTAAACAAGCCACAGATGGTATGACCACTTCAGCCTTCTCCTCAAGCACTCCTTTTTCTGCTTGGGACACCCAGCCAAATTATTGGTAAATAACATTTTAAAAATAGATTACAAAATTATACTGCTTTATCATGCAGGAAACATATGAAGGATGAAACTACATACCACACTAATATGTTATAATGTATTTTTCTTGCATTTGGTTTTATGTATTTCTACATTCAGGTATGTATTTTTTTTCTTGCTGTACTACGGTTTAGAAGTAGAAAATACTAAATAATGATAAATACATGCTATAGGCAGTCACATTCAATCATGCTAAATATAGCCATACAATAGAATGGTACAACTTTAGTTATGCTACAGAAGCTTTGGATGTTTATCACAAGATGTTTATGTCTCTTCATCTACCCTTCTGACTCCTCGGTGTCCCATCATTCTCCAAAGCATATTCTTCCATTCCAGTTGCCCACTTCTGTTTCTGTGAATTACCCACAACAGAAGTGATGCCATACATCCAACTGAACAGAATGATGATATTTTCAGAATCCAAATGAATGCTGTGAAAGAGCCACATTCTGTCCCTGCTACCTTTTCCTTTTCATAGAATGAGAAATACCAAAATGAAAAATGACAAATAGGACAGAAGACTTCTAGCAGCTGCCTCTGTGAGCTCCTCTGCACGTGCAGTTACAGGTGTGATAGGATCTAGTGCACGAGCCACATAATTTGGCCTCCTGCCATGCCACACATGCATGACAGGAGAAGTGATTGTGGGATCATGAATTAGATCCCATCATGCCTTACTTGCTAGTGCAGTAGGAGCCAAATCCCAGGCTCTCCCATGTACCCCATGGTGAAGAGACCAGAGGGTAGGTCTTGCAGGGTATCAGGTGTGTTTGTGTGGCTGGGAGATCATAGCACCTGTGATCCCCTAGCTGCAGGGTACATGGGACACCAAGGGGGCGTAGGCTACATGTGTAAATTAAAGCTGGATAGAAACCAGCTATAAAATTTCAACACATTTTCCTGCAATAACTTTATAGCCGGCTGGACCTGTTTAAGATGCAACAGTTACTTTGCATGTGTAGTCAGTATAAAATATTGCACAATTAACTAGGTAATTGCTAATGCAAATAACATGTAGAGGTAACCCGAGTCCCCTCTTTGGTCAATTGAAAGAGGAAGGTGGAGGAACAGGGAGAGAAATCAGAGAGAATATACAGTAAGCTTCATTTGATAGGTAGATGGTATCCTGTAAATAAAAAGAAACGAAACCAAGCTGTGGAAATCTGAAGTGAGATCTTCTTTGATTTACCATGACCATGAGCATTTCCATGAGCATCTTTCTCTACTTTGAATAGCTAGTACTGTTTCTAGAAATGGTCAGACAAGTATTATATTAGAGAGTACAATATTGTCCAACTAGAAAGGACACTAGTATAATGGCAGCTGTCTGAAACATCAGTTTGGAACAAACAGTACAGATATGAGACATCCCCTCCCACTAGTATAGGAAAATGGTCTGTAAACTCTACATCACTATATGAAAAAGCAGATGGGAATGGAATGACCTGGATATTTTGAAGCTGTGGGTGGCACCCCAGTTTAAGTGTCATGCACGATAGAAAACATCTTAGAGTTCAAGAACTGCCTTATCTGTTTAGAGAGCTTGAAAAATTCTCCTTGGTGTTCACAGGGGTTATTAGATTTACTGACTGATTAAAAAAATATAATACAAATATGTACAGCCTGCTGTCAAATCTTAGCAGCAACATAATAGAATCTGTTGGCATGAGAAGAGGTTTCCAGGGAACTGGCTGAAGAACTTGATTAAGCCACTTTCACAAAGGTTAACAGTATTTTATTCTTAAAAATACATATGCTTCCTGGCATCATCAAAGGGAATCTAAAGACTTTCAAGTGAAAAAAGCTCAAGGGGATTGCTTTTATTTCCATTTTTTTATTATATTTCATAGACACAAATGTATAGTGGAACAATACACTGGAGGAGCAAACTGAATCTTCTACATCAATAATTAGAAGTGCATGCTTACTGTTTAAAAATAATATGTTCTACAAAAGTAAAAACAACACACCAATGGGCATGAATTGCTGAAATGAATTATTTTAACTGGTTTATTTACCCATGGGGAATACCAAAATGAAAACAGATTTAAAGTGAAAGTGTATCTTTAAATGTGAAACCTAAAAAAAAAGGAAAAGGATAACAACAATAACAACAAACAACAATAAAGCACGAAAGCAAATAGCAGAGCCTGGGGCCAAATTTCATGGGCTTACCATGGCCCTGGCTTCCAATTTCATAGGTAGATCACACCCTACCCCCCATGCCTAATTGTCACAACCCCACTGCCTCCTAACCTGGTCTGTTCCTGCTCCCCATCCAGCCCTGATGTGCACTGGGGGAATAATACGCACCCTGGGTCCTCCCTAGTGTGGGGATGGGCCACTGCCACCCCACTACTCCCCAGCCAGGCCACACTGCCCCCACTGCCCCAATCCAGCTCTGCTCCTTCAGGCCCGGCCCTGCTGCCCCAGCCCCTTCCTGGCCCCATGCAGGTGTGCTGACAGGCTTCCCCACAGTCTCCCATCTCAACTAGGCCATGCTCCCCATGCCCCAACCTGGCTCTGTTCCCCTCATCCCAGCTCCATTCCCCCTGCCACAGCCCAGCCATGCTGCTCCCCTGTCCCTCCCCAGCTCTGCTCTCTCTGGCCCACTCCTCCACCCCCTGCAGCACCTATTTACCACAGGATAGGCTCATCCAGGCCAGGCAAATGTGGCTGTGGAGAAAAAAAAAGTAGGCCTATACCTTTCCTATATTCTGGGGTTGCAAGGCTGAGGGGCTGCATGAAGGCAGCCCTCTTGCCCAATCATCAGCAACCTGGGGTAGGGGGGAGAAAACTTTTTTACCTGGAGCCCTGCTTCTTTTTTACAGTGCTCCTTTTTTTCATGGATTTCTCCAATTTTTGTAGGAGATGCCTGATTTTGTATTTTCAGTGTAAATCACAAAATCATGATTTCAGTATGTCCCTAACTATGGGCGTACAGACATCACTACACTTATCAGAACTGCAGACTAGTAAAATCAAAAGATCTTTTCCATATAACCAAATCTTCACGTATCATGTCAGACTCACAGAATATGTCATGGCCAAAGATAAGCTACACTCCTTATTTCCAAATACCTCTCTTCCAGAAGGCCAACTTCCTTTTCAAGAAAAACTTCCCCACCCCTTCACCAATACAAAACCTTTACAATTACATTGAGTCTAATAAATGGTAACCTTACAAGTTAACTTTTGTTTCAGTTTTCCATTAAAAACTTAATATAACAACTGTGAGAATTATTTGGGAATCATATTCCTGGCATGTATAGAATAAGGCATACAAACCATATTCTAGCAGAGAATGGAAAGTGGACAGCTCAATTACACCTTATGAGCAAGTACAAACATTACATTTACATCACCCTACACCAAGTCATTTAGGGTGATATAAATGACTGGGTGTGCAGGCATTTACAGGGCCTGAGGTTGTCTTAAAAATGGTGTGCCCAATCTCAAATTAAACAAGCACAACAACAAAATGCACATTAAGCACAAAACAAGCATTAATTCTCAACAAACAAGAATTAACTTTAGACCAGCATAGGGCTAGCCCAACCTAGTGAGGGTTAACTCAGACTACTGAACACTTACATAGGTCTCCAGCACAACCCCAGGACTGAGAAAGACCAGCCACTCTCCATAGCCCTGGGGCTTTGCTACTTTTATGTTCACCCCAAGCTGTCTCCCCCCTGACTAACCCTCCCCACAACTGGACTGCCCTCAACAGACCCATCACCACAGACCTACCAGCCTTACTCTCCCCCCTGATTTACTGGTCTTTGGCTGCCCACGTAAATGCTTGCAAGCAGTGATCCCTAGCCAGGTGTAGGCAGCTTAAACTAAGTTGCCTACACCTGACCCCTGGTCTTCAGAACTCTTGTTCAGATCCCATGGTGCCATAGGAAGCAAGTAACTGACACAAAAAAGCAAGTAACTGCATAGAAATTAGCTTTCTTTTAAAAGGCATCTGAGAAAACTCAGGGGGAAAGAGAGGGTGCCTATACACATGCAGTGAGGCTGCTCTGATGTGCAGTAATTATGGCACATTGGAGCAGACTCAATTCATCAAATCTACTGGAACGTGATAATTACCATGCTCCAGCAGACTCCAGTGTTACATGCATCAGTGTCCCTGTGCTGAAAAATGGTGGCCCCCCACACATACACCATTTTTCAGTGTGAGGATGCTAATACATTTGGCACACCTGGTGCTTGTATCACTCTAATTAAAGCACCCTCTCCCCACTCCTAAAGCACATGTATAAATGCCCAAAGGTAATTTGTCTTGAGCTTGGAAGAAGCTTACTTTTGAATATTGTCAGAATCAAAAAGCAGTTCCATTAGGAGGAGACTTAGCTCCTGCTACAGCACCTGACAAAATGGGGTAGATCTGAAGAGTTATTCTTGTATACCACTCATCTGCAAGAAGAATAACAAGCCTGAAAGCCTGTCCAGGAAGAACTATTCAAACTTGGGGTAGATGGAATATGTTTTATCTGAGGGTTTGGAGAAGTGGGGTGGGTTGATTTTTCTTTAGGGCATTGCTGCAAAGCAAATCCAGAGGTAGAAGCCCTGGGCTATAAGAACTCTGAAAGGGAAGAATCCCAAATGTGGAACTGAGAAACAGCACTGGGCAGGACAACGTAAGTTTAACACTTTTGGTCATTTGTTTTAGAATTTGTTGTGAAAGTGCTGCCCTGGAAGGCAAAATGAGACCTGTTTTGAGGGCTGAGTCACAAGAGAAGCAAACCACACCAAAGTCTGGAGTGCCAGATGAGAGCAAGGGTCTCTAATGCAATGCTCAACAATGAGGATGTGTTGGGAAGGTGGGGGGGAAGGGCTGCTGAGGTGGTGTCACTTTTTCACAGGTGGCTGTTGTCAGACCAACTAAAAAATCCACATATATTAGAGACTGAATAAATATATCCTGTGCCATCCTGTTAGTACAAGGTAGAGTAGCTGATGGGGAAGCAGAGTTTATGGGGCTCCAAAAAGGATCAGCAAACGTCCTCTTCTGTAATATTTACTTCTTGACACAATGTGAATGGGATTCTAGCCCTGAGAAATTCAGTCATAAGATGACTGAATAAATTAAACTGTTAGATGCAAAAGGAGAAAAAAAAAAGAGTTCCTGAATAATACTTACAGATATACTATGTCCCTATCCTGTCCTATACCACCTGCATAGGTGTTCTGAGAGCAGGAAAAAATAGGGTTCTTTCATCTCTTTCTTTCAGAACACCCATATAATACAGTGGGATTTTTCCCCTAAAACTTAAATCTTAAAGAAGATGAATAACTACCCTAGTTTGGCATTTCATGAACATACTGTAAATAAAAAATATGTTCCTTTAATAATCCTTTTCACCAAGTTTATCAGTTATGTCATGCGGTATGTTTGGAATGTTGTTGTATAGCCATGATGCTCCAAGAACTGTAAGGCACGGCTTTTTTTATGATATCTTTTATTAGCTGAACTGTGCAGTTGGGAGTAATGTCGGACAAGTTTCGGATATATAAAGTACTCTTTTTCAGGTCACAATTTATATAATTAAAAAAGATACAGAAAAGTAAAGCAAGAAGATGTTAAAACAATTAGGCCCACATTTTCAAGTGCATAGCAGTTTTGGATGCCCCAAATGACATGATCTGGGGAGTCCTAACTTTCAGACACTTGTGTTTAGAACTTTCTGAAAAACATGTCAAATTGTGTCAAAACTGGGCTCCAAAAAATCACTGAGCACTTGGAAAGTTTAATCTTAAATGCTTAGTGTAATAAAAGGTAGGATGCATTAGCTCTTTTGCCCAGTCCAGGAAGTAATCTCTATATCTATTGGCGGCTATAGAATGTTCCAGGTAGACCTAAACTATTTTGTTTTTCAACCAATAGTAAACTGACTGAAAAATGCAGCTTAATTGATGCCAAAATCATTTGCAAATTTAGATCAAATTCAATAGAGAATTTTGGCTAGGTTTAAAAAAAAAAAAAGTGTCATTAGCAGTGCTGTAGCACCTAAATGTCAGCCAGTATCTAGGTGGTAAGTGTACTTAGCCAGGATGTTGAAGAACCATCTTCAATTCTCTCCTTTTTCCTAACGGGACTTGAACTTAAATCTCCCAGGATCTACTGCAGCCACAATGACCTAATCTATTTATGCTGTTCTGCTCTGCAAAAATAAATGCTCATTGGAGCAGAGGCTGACACGCAAGTGTCCAAACTCTTAAGTTAAACATTCAAGGCTACAGATCTGCTTAGTGCTTTAGACTATTTAAGTATTTCATACGACTGAATATTTCATACAGTGAGGCACTGCCCCTGGAAGGCACTGAGGGAGACCCATCTCTGAATATACCTTGGCTTATAGTAAAACAGTTACCTAGAAGATGGTAGGGTTGGGTTCAGATCCCTGCCCTAAATCAGACTGTGGGTTTTAACTTACGTCTCCCACCTTCCAGGTGAAGGTCCAAATCACAAAGGTATATAGGATATGCTGGTAAGCATCTGTTATTCCTCCTGTTCCACTTTGAATAAAATGTTTACTCAGTAAGAAAGAGTGAGAGAGAGAAAATGACTCTCTCCTGGTAGTAAGGATGCTCATCTAAAAGCTGAAACACTTTAGTACCACTAATAGTTCTATTTTGGTAGTTCGCGAAGCTAAACTTTATTATCATTGCTTTTTTTACATGAAATAAAACATTTTGTTATGTGCCCCACAGAATATTGTGCTTTTAAAAACAAAGCCTTTGTCAAACTTTTCATTTGGTGAAACACTGCACAATTTTCATTTTGGTTTTGAACGAACCTTCCTTCCTGTTCACTGTTCAGGAGCTGAACAGAGAAATGAATTCTTTACACAGCAGCAGTTCTAGGTAACTGGTAAAATGTCCTGACTTTGATTTCAGAGTTTAAAATAGGCAAAACTAGAACAAGTGAAAGCTGTGGACTTTGCCATTTGGCATAGCTTAATATAACAGAGCACAACTAGCACCTCTGGTAAAACAGTTGAAGATAAAAACAAACATATTTGACATAAGTTTTTTTTCTCTCTTTCTGATAGCTTGGGCTTTCCCACCTTGTCTCTCTTTTAGGTATTATGTTCATTTATTGTGCCACTACATCTAATGGAATGTTAATGGGCCTGCAGCGGCGGAGCAGATAAACCTAATGACCAGAAGAGAAAAAGTTAAGCCAATACACTAATTAATGAACAGACAATTTATTATGTTCAACAGGTTTTTAAAAGTGTGGATGCACACATAATTAATTCTTTCCAAGCACCGTTGCCATCCCCTCTTTCTCCATGGAGTAGCCATTCTACATGGAAAAGTTTCAAAAAGTGTGATTTAATGCTAACCAAAAGATTTAGTAACTAAGAACAATGCAACAACAGTACTTAAAATGCAACCTCTGCTACAGAGATTTCAACTGAGATGCATGTTCCTTCTCATTGGTATGGAAATTTCTACATAAATCTGAGGGGAAAAGATCTAGGAAGCAGCTTTATTTTACTGCAGTCATCAAATCCATCTTTGTAGAACAACAAGGGAAGATGACAACAAATTTCTGATAGTTCTGTTTTCCCTTTTAAAAATTGGTAAACAGAAATAAAATAATAAAAGTCTCACCATTGGGTCTCTTCCTATTTAGTGCTGGTCAGGCATATGCTACCAAGCTGTCCGTGAAAGATGCACTTGATAGGACTTTGAAGCAGCACCCAATTAATTAACGTGGAATTACAGACAGAATGTTAGGCAAACACTTTTGCAATCTATTTAAATCAAAGGTAATTCATAACAATTAATCCTATTACAATAAATAGCAAGTGCATTAATAATTATCATATTGTTATTTTAATACGGGGCCATTTTTTCTCTAAGTTGCAAAGTAACAAGTCGCACATTATTTTTTAAAATAGCCCCTTGATGAAGAAGATAAATTCAGAGTGTACTCAAAATCATTAACTAAAAATTAAAGTCAGTGTTCATTAATCTTGGCTTTACTAGAGAAACAGAAAATATTACTATTCAAAACTACATTTGGGGTAAATTGGTAAATAAATTACCATATAAAAGTAAATTCAGAAATAATGCTCACTCGCACAGATATTGGACCCATTTCATATATATCTTACTACTTATCGTCCACAGTGAAATTTGATTTTAATGATCACTGGTTTTATTAATCGTTCCTCTGTATAGACTGATTACTTTTTTCAAAAGGCAATTTGCTATTAGTGGTGAAGCAATGAGTTATTACAGATGTAATCATATACTCTATCTTGCTGTCAATGTAATCCTGTTTCCATGAAGGGTATTTTCTAATGCTTTGTTCAGCATTTTAAGGAAATAAGATCCCATTGTTCTTGTTACATGACTAGCTCAGAGCCGTTCAGCTCTTATTTTTCTAATTTCATCTCATAACTTATGATTAGTTCTCTATATATCATATTACTGAATAGATTGATGTTTACATTAGTCTAAGACCTGCAGTGTATCTTATATTTATATAAAACAACCATTGACAATTGTGGCTCAACAAGACCAAATATTTTGCTTATTTTGATTTATTTGAAAATTCCCATTCTGAATTAAAATGTACAATACATTTCTGCATAAATTGTTGTGTTTTTCAAATATTGTAAGAGAGCACCTTTCATTTTGTTTTCAGGGAAAATTATTTTCTACCCCATTCCCTGCCTGCTTTCCTCTATTTATCATTGGAGTAAAACAGAAAGAGGAGATGAAAAGTGTGATAAATTGTTTTTCCTCACTTTGAATATATCTGTCACTCCTTTTCCTGTGGAGACAAACTGTGAGGAGTTGAGAAAAAAAATCACCAAAATAATTAATCAGAAAAGTCTTGTCTTTCATCAAACAAAAACATGAATTTAATTTTATGTGATCAACTATAATTTACTATTTGTTAATTTTGAAGAGTTGCTAATATGACCCCTTTTAGTCCCTACTTTTAAAAAATCTGATCTAAAGGACAACTAGAGGGCCATAACTTTAATGGTACATGCTAAATTAACCAGTTGCTAAACTATTTATACGAACGCTTAAAATTCAGGTTACACAAATGTTTTTCTAAATGTCAGTAACAACAATTACCATATTTTCTGGTGAACCACTCCTCCCCAAATAATGCACCTTGTTTAGGAAATGCAGAATGAAAGGGAAAAAAGATTTTTGGGGGGAATCCTGGCGAAATGCTGACCTCATGGATCAAGGACACAATCAACTCTTCTACATTACTTGCTTTCCCTTTCCTGCTCATCCAAAGGCTTGAGTTTTAATCCTCTGATAGCTATTGCTGAACTGAAGCAGCTTTTGGCTGCTGAAGACTTCCCCTTGTTAAATGACTGGTTGGAAAAGAAGCACAGCCTCCAGACTCCATGCTTCCATTTCAAGACAGAAATCAGCATTGCCATTTATGTTACACACACCAATCTGGGATGGCTGATTCTGGGGAAACTGTGCCTGTGGTATGCAAGTAAATATCAGATTTATGTTAATAAATTAGAAGGTCCCGTGTTACCTTCCTTGTTACCCAGATTGTTTCTGTACAATATAATTTTTTCCCTTCAAAATCTCCATCATATTGGTTCAATTTGTTTGCTACATGCTAACTTTGTTTGTAACACATATGCCTTCATAGTGGTCTCTGTTTGTGGTGGTTTGTTTAACACTCCTCTGGCTGCTCCATCCCATTTCCAGTGAAGCAGAGTAGAGCCCTTTTCCATGAGTTTGTCCTGTTTGTACCAATCTGTCTCCAGCTAGAACATGGCCCTAACTGCCACAAAGAATACATCTTCACCTTCTCATTAGACATGCTGCTAACAGTTCATCACTATTCTCTACCTTCTCCCCTCTCTTGTTCACTGGGACCACAAATATCTATCACGATCTCTCGTGGACATGCCTCTTTTTAGCTCTTTTTCAAAGTCCTTATAGCTTTCTATAATCAGGTGGCTGCTAAGAGTTAATGGTTGCTACAGCAAGAAGGTGGCTTATGGAGTACAAAGGTTTTTTATACCAACTCTTCCAAATTCCTCATTTTAATTATTTAATATAAAGGCTATGGATATTCCTGTTGGATATACAAAAGTCAAATAGTTTTGTATTCTTTGCCTCAATGAGGCAGTGTGTTTTGTGGGGAGGAAAAATATTGCCTTTTATTATTTTTGATTTTGTCGCTTTTTATTGAATGACCTTAGTCTACGTGTTACAAGACAGGATTCCAGCTGCATTGCCTCTATATCATATATGTATAGAATCAGAAACCATCTTTCTTCTCTTTTCCTTGAAGTAAATAATTACAATCTTTCATGATATCTCTCAAAATGAATGGCTGTTCTTGACACTCATCTCAAGAAACTAAGAGATTTCTCTCAGACTACCACTTCACGTTCACGAGCAAACTCCAATAGTAATAGTTCGATTGCAAAATAAACCTGCCAGAAATATAATTTTCTGATGAGTATTAAGAAATAATACTCAAACACTGAATTTTATTTCTGAAAAGTGCAGGTCAAGTCAACATGTGGTCTACCCCTAGGATATGTACTGTTTTACTATGGAACACCCAGTCCAAGGTCTATTGCAATTACCACAAATATACCACATTTTTTCATAGTGTGTTCACAGCTTACATTGTATTCTTAACTTTTAATTTTTGCCTCTCCCTCACAACAACAGGTTTGCAAAAATACGTCAATAGAATTTGCAGAACACTTTTTCCTACATAATACTTCAGCTATTGCAGCTTATATAAATATGAATATATTTATATTATTCAAATTATGGATTGTTATATTATTCATATTTATAAATAAAAATGTTAAATGCCTTTTTCAAAACATCTTCTTAATTCTGGTACATGCAGAGAAATCTCTCTTGAATATGAAGTATGAAGTTTGTAAGCTATAACAATGCATACTGACTAGAAGTCAGGTTCAGAACTAATTACCCAGCAGAATACATAAATCATGAATATTCACAGCCTAACACACAGGCGACCTGTCTAAGAGTTTTATGAAGATTACAATAATGTATCTAGTATGAGTATATAACATAAGTGGACAGATTTGTGAGAACATGCCATTGACCTCCTGTTACACCTCTTTAATGATTGTACTCTAATATCTTGTGTACGATTTGGATGGCAGTTGAAATCCTAATTATTTATGTCCAGAATACTAACATCAAAATCACTGTAAAGGACAGTAAAATTATTCTCAGTGACTTATATTCAGAAAAACCCTCAGTTTATTTAAGGCAAGCTTTCTTATATCCTTACATTTTTTGTTGTTGTTATACAATGGTAAATAATTTAGTGATATTAATTTCAACACATCCTACTGTAGCTACAAAAAATATCTCTTTGTATTGTCTGTTATTTATTTAGTGCTAACCCTTATTGAATAAACCTGTGTTCTTTTTATAAGAATAATGATACGTTTTGAAGATTTTGGCCATAATCTATATCTGAATCCTCAATTCAGAGACTAAACTCAATATATTTTGTCTTATTAATAAAGTTTGTAAAGTGAACTTCAAAAAGTAGCAGCCAAGTGCTGACATGCTATCCAGAAGCAGAAACAACAAAATCATATCCAAAACAGGGCTGGAAGGGACCTCAGCATCTGATCTAAACCCTTGCCCAAGGCAGGGCCATTCGTATCTAAACTCTCCTATTTATGCTTAAAAACATTGTGAAGAACTTGTATAGCTACCAGACACAATGCCCGAAGCTTAAATATCCTAGCTTGTCACAGGTAAAGCAGAGATACGAGGGCACTGTCAATCTCCTGCCACTGCAACCACAGGAAGTAGTTATTATATTCAAGAGATTCAGGGAAAAGAACCATGCCAATTCCACACCTCTCCCTTCCTCCCCACCCCACCACTCCCACCACACACATATACCAATCTGACTCTGAGCCATCTTTTCTGATCTCAAAAGTGATGATCAGTCTGATCCTGAATACAGAAACAACATCTGCTGGTCAGAAAACTCTGGGTTTTTTAGTTTCAGCAGAACAAAGCATGTTCTAGTCAAAATCCCCAGCCTTGGCTGCAGCTAATGTCCAGTGCTTCTGAGGAATGTCACTCCCATAGCATCAGGAAGGGGAAACATTCCTTCCAGGTCTCATGTGGCAAACAGCCCAGAAGCACAGAAAAACCAGACATCCTCCACTCTACACTGCAACCTGGGGGCCACAAAACAACTCTTTGCATCACCCGTCCCCCACTGACTTGTGGATCACACGAAAAGCATTTGTGTTACCAGTACAAATCTATATCAATCTGATCCCAGACCTCCATAAACTATTGTTATTTGCAGCTCCATACAGCAGTGGTAAATGATTTACATTTGTTTGTTTTAATATTTGACCTTCAATTAGTTACACATATTGGATCATTTTAGTTATCAGCAGGCTGTTTTTTTTGTTTTTTTTCTGCTTTTGAGTTTGCCCACACGGCCAACATTTGTTTATGCTTATTCAAAATGCCTACACTTTACTTAATTGGTGTCACTTAGTGTCTTTCCACTTGCAACATATTTCTACTTTGAAATATTCTAAACTAAGAATCAGTGAGCTTCTCTTTTTCCAAATAAACAAACAGAACATCCCTAATAATCCTTTGTCACCAGTACCTAGCTGAGAAGCCATCAACATTTCATAAGCTAACATTTTCTAAGTAGTCAAAATACTGCCTAATCTTTTCTCACACACTTCTGCATACAGACTGAAAAGCTATGAATGGAATATCCTACAGCATGTCCTCACTATAAAAACAATTCAAGCTCTTAGCCAGGTGTGATTCCTAAATGGGCTTCTGTTCATACATAATGCTTTATGGCTTAAGGAAGGTGGCTTTTCCTTAGACAAAGACTAGTCTGAGCACTGCTTATACTCTTGCTGCTAACTTTCCTTTGTGGATAACAAACAAATTTGTGGCGCTCAATCTTTCGGTCCTGCAGGCCAGACAAGTAGCACAGGGCTATTGAAGGGCTCAATCATATCCGAAGTGCCTGGATCAGGTCTCACATGGCTTTGGCTGGCCCTCATGAACTGGGATCAGGTACCATGATGCTTTCGCACAGTCCTGTGTGCTAGGATTGGGCCTTGTGCTATCTCCACCCAGACACACATGCCAGGACCAGTCTCTGAAGCCTTATGCCAGCTTTGTTCATGCCTGCACTCTGTGATTGGGCCCTGCACTACCCTGCACTGGATCTAGTGAGGACGACAGTTCATAGGCCCAGCTCTGAAAAATGTTTTGTACATTTAAACAAGCACCTAACCTCATCACCAGAACTGAAGCCAACTTCCTACAGGTAAAAGTACAAAACCTGCCTACTATCTCCAGTACCCGCACAAACTGCACACCAGAATCTACCAAAAACAACAAAACACAACTACCTGTGGGGGCACATTCCTCACCAAAAAAACACTCTGGCTCCAGTCTCTCAGGCCTGATCCTGAGAGGGAAAAAATTATAATGCAAACCACTTTTCAGAGCTGGGCCTAGGAACTACACTTCATCAGCCTCCTAGGTAGTAGGTACAGAAACTCATGGACTCAATATACATAGTGGAGTTCTGACACACTGCAACCTGCCAGACATCTGACACCCCGGCAGCTCTACACTTTTACCTGCACTGCCGCATCCTCCTTTCCCCCCTACTCCCCACCTAGCCTGTCCCTCACCCCTGACACTTCCATTTCCATTTCCACTGACTGGCTTTCTTGCCTGCATTGTGGGCCAGGCCAGCCTCTGGCTTCTTTACTATTCCTTCTATCCAGGACCAACTGCAGGTACTTCCTCAGCCTGACAAAGGGGTTTTCAACCCTAAAGCTTCCAAAGATACATTTTTTTTAAGTACTCCTTTTTTTTTCATATTACACATATAGACATAAAAACACAAGATAAGCCATCACACACCATGAATAACATCATATGCCCAACACAACACAACACAACACAACACAACATCTTTACTTCTTGCTGTCAATTCCTTTATAAAAAGAAAGGCTTTGTGACAGTTCTATTTGGGTACTTTTGATGCTGCTGCTGATTCTACTGGTGTTGAGCCAGCTAAGTTATTTCATTTGTTGTCACATAAAGCAGAGGACCACAAGTGAGGCTGTAGGGGAGGAGGCAGCCTCACTGGGGCACATTGCCATGTTGTACAGAGGCCCCAGCACCAGGAAGGGCGCACCTTAACACACACACACACAATATGTTACTCACCTACATCATGAGTTTCGCCTGTCAGCAGCTTGGGGTGCAGGGCCCCAGATGACAGACTCCCCCAGTGAGACGCACACAGCTGGCAGGCTTCATGGCCTGGCAGGGCTCAGCACTCAGGCCTGCACTAGATGTAACCCTCCCGTGCCCCAAGACAGACGCAGTCGCCCAAGCACCCACCCACATGATGAGTTTTGCCTGTCAGCAGCTTAGGGTGCAGTTATCCCCAAACCCCTGTACCAATCTCCTTGAAACTTGGAAGGCTACCACCGCTGCAATTTTCAGCCTACTGTGGTGTAACACATAGATGTTAGGAGTTTTGCTTTCAAGAATTTGGGGTGCAGTTCCACCAAACCTCTGCACCGATCTTCTTGCCACTTGGCAGGCTTCATGCCCTCAGCAGAGGCTACCATCCCTGCAAGTTGCACCCATATCAGAGCTAAAATAGCAAAGTTATAGATATTTCATTCATCCCCCATTAAAACCTATAGCTGGATATCCGAAGCAGCTTCGGAGCCACTTCAGCCAGACTGAAGTGGGAAACTGATTCAGAGCTCTGGATTGGATCGTGGCCATCCAAAGTGGCTGGATCTGAAGCCAGATCAGATCACTGCCGACTTGCACAGGCCTACAAAGGAGACACCTGACTCTCTATTCTTGTATGTAGGGTACTTATGAGTCTGGGTAGGAGACAGGTTCCTTCCTCTGCTTCCAAGATTATTTATATTTTTCCAATAATGGTTTCATATAAAACAAATGAATAATGCTAGGAGCAGAGTTCAGGTTATTTACCTTAACAACTGGCAGAATTACATTAATACTTTCTGGCTAGGGACAGAAATTACACATAAACAAGTGTAACTTATCAGAAATCAGTTCAAATCTGTAAATCAGCGGAAGTTTGGTGCACATAAACCGTTTTCAAAATGGCCAAAACCAGTTAAGATAAACCTGGATGGATGCAGCATCAGACTTAACTGATTTAGGTTAAATCAATTTATTGAACATCTGTTCCAGATCCCCTCCAGATTCAATTTAACAGTCACCCAGAATGCCTTTCACTTAACCTGAAAACCACTTCTTGCAGGGTAAGCCACTGCAGGCATGTGGCCGCATTTCCAGAATCAAAAGTGAATGTCTGTTCACATGCTTATCAGTTCAATCTATGCAGTTTAGATTCATCCGCAAAGACTGAATTGATTCAGCCTTGGGCTTTTTGACAGTTTGTATTTAGCCCCTCTGATTCTTGAGTTATGTTTTATACAGAAACAATTTCAGTGGAGAAGGGCTGGATATTAGAAAGGGGCACCCACTGACAACCTGAACTGGACTGATCAGAATAACTGATAACCTGGTCACTCTGGGAAAGAAAGAGTTCAAACCCACATGCCAACAAGCAGAAAAAGGCATTAGAATCCCATGCTATAAACAGGCATTTGTTTCTAGCACTGGAAATTTCTCCATGAGTTGTGTAGGAGGGCTGTGCCATGTGGTATAGAAGACCTGCCCCTCCTGAGCAGCTCCCCCACACAGTCCCCCTACAATCCATCCATACTTACCCACATATGCCATGGCTCCCCACATCCCTCAACAACCACCCATATCCTCCCATCCCCCTGCTGCAAACCCCACATTCCCCCAGGAAATACCCTGTATTCCCAGCTGCCAGACAGGATGAGATCTGCTGGCAGGAGCTATGGCTGCAGGGGCAGCTGGTTAGTGACGGGGTCAGGGGGAGCTCTAACTGCTCTATGGTAAGAAAACCAAAGGCAAACAGCAAAACATATAGGTATTTAGAATTAATTTTATTATGATGATAGAGATACTGGTAGGCTTCCAAATTGCTTTAACACTGTAGATATAGCAATAAAACATTGCCCAACTTATCGCTGTCTCTCACTCCCTCCCTCCCTCTATATATAGTGGTATTCTGTTTTAATTGTGGAAAAACATGGGTTTCAGGGTATTGTACAGAGTGGCTTCAGGATTTTTTTTATCCAGGATTTTTTAGTTTTCAAATGGGGAACACCAGAATTCCTGCTAGGGAAGCAAGTGGCAGGACCCAGACAGAGGAGCCTGCTTGGAGCTGGCACCTTGGACCCAGCTGGAAGTAGCTGACCTCTTGGTCAATTGGGGCCAGGAGGATACGCTTTGAGAGTTCAAAGCAGGCCATCACACTGGGAACATTTTCTGAGTGATAGCTGCCCAGATGGCCGGGCAGGGGGCACACATGGCAGTAGTGCCACCCAAAAGCCAACTCTGCAGCCACAGCCAGGGCAGTTGCCTCTACTGGCTGTGCAGTCCCCATGCAGGTCTGGCAGGCAGCAGCCTGCACTGCCAGACTGCTGCAGTAGGTAGAGGGTGCAGGGAACTCTCAGGGCTGCTTCAGCAGTTCAGCTAGCACAAGGGGTAGTGTCCCCAGGTACCAATTGGCCAGGCCTCCGAAGCTGCTAAGAGCGAATAACCCTGAGCTACTTGCCAGGGCAGTTTTTTTTTTTTTACTGATGGGGCAAGGACATGGCAACTTTTTATACTGCTGGGGATAGTACACGTGGATGCAGATCCAGAAGGAGCCAGGCAGGGTTATTTTGCTCCAAGGGGCACAATTTGACCCATACCAAAGTGCATTTCCAGGCACTTGCACTGAGGCAAAAACCCCGGCTCAAATTTGCACCACTTCTGTCTGAGCTGCTGCAAGTGCATATTCTTGAATGTGTGGACATGCCCCCTGTGTCTTCCTCAGAATGGGATCTGGGGAATAAGTGGGGAACAGCATCCTCCACTAGATGCCTGGTGTCTGAGAACAGAGTAGAGGGAGCAGCAGGGCAAAGCCCACAGACTGTTCCCCATACCAAGCAGTCCTTGATCTGCAGGAAAAGGCTGGGAGCATTGCCCTACTGCTCCCATCCCATCCCATCCCATCTCAGTCTAGGAGGGGAGCATAGAGACATTCATTGTTGTAAGAAAGTTTCTCTAACATGGAAAATCTTCCAGATGTCAAAATGGAAGGACTTTTTTCCAGAGGGGGCATGTTTTACCTGGGAAAATTAACTGTTGTACAGTCCTAGTTTGTACTCAAGAAGTGGGGAGACTCTCAGTAGAAATATAAAGTCCATATGTGAGATCCAGTCTTCCACTCTAGAAAATAAGAAATTGTTTTTAAAGAAGAGAATGATCTTTTCTCAGTTCTCTAAAAGATCCTTAGGCACGTGCCATAAGGAGTGAGTGCCAGGTTGAGAGTCCTGAGTAAGCAGTGTAGGAAGCAGTCAAGTTGAGAATGCAGAATTCAGGTTTGCTAAAAGAAGGAAGAACCCTGGGTGTTCTATGTCTAAACTAGGACTGCCTAACTTCTGGGCAACCAGGGGCTATATGCTATGTGGGCCATATTCCAGCCCAGGGAACTGCATGGGCCACAAACTGAGGGCTGCTTGATGCTTGAGTGACCCTTGCCCCGCTTCATGCACACTGCACAGGCAGTCTGCCTCTAGCCACCTAAGAAATCTGCCCTCCTCCCCCTGGAAGAACAAGCAGCCTGGTTCCCCCTTCCGCCAGTCACACTTGCAGCACCCCACACATCTCCTAGCGACAAGCCCAGCAACAGTAAGTACACCATTTCAGCCTTTTATTCATTTAATAAGGAAAGATGTTGTGAAAACAAACATTAACAAGAGAGTCATATTCAAATATGCATAGTAGTGACAATGAAAATACAAGTGTCTAAACCAAGCCCACCAACTAATTGCAATGCTTATGAATCTCTCTTTTCCAGTTCTGCCCTAAGAACTTCCATTTCCTGCCTAAGAACTTTTTTCCAATGAAAATTTCTAAAAAGCACCACTGAGCGTGAAGAGGATTCGAAGAAACAAATCAAGAAGCAAATGCAATGCACTCATCTAATCAGTGCAAATTCACTTCATAAACTGAATGAAACTAGTTAGTACTCTCACTGTAAGGTTGAACCCAAACTATCAAAACCACAACAGCTCACTTACTTATTCATGTGACACAACTTACATTTTTCTTGATTGCTTTAAAGTACTTCAGAACTAGGAAGAGACAAGGTTAGGGGTTAGAACAGGAAGATTAAAAGCTCATAAAAACTGATTTAGTACTTCCAATGTAGAACTATATCATACCATTAATTATCTTACAATTGGCTCATTTTCTTGGACCTACTGAGATGAATTGAAAAGCCCGAGAAATGGAGATTTTCCCAATCCAAACCTCATCATCTGCACCAATGAAAAATTTGACTAAGTCACAAATTAAGTAGAATGGATTGTTTGGGGGGGGGTTGAGGGATCACCTTTTCTTTTTGTGGTTTAGATATTTATTTACATATTTTTGCAAAGTGATTTTAAGGGACTTGAGGGAAATAATCTGAAATATGATTTCATGTCATTCAAGTTAATGCAAAAAATCTTTAAAATGGGAAGCAAATCAGTAATGACGATTTTATAGAATATCAAGATATTTACATTCCCTGCTGTGTAGAGCAGCTGTCATTCACACAACCATATCAATATTAAATTTTTCATCTTCTCCTCTAATGTGAATATCACATGCAGTGGAATTTGTGCCATCTTATCCTATTTGTGCAGTTCATTCCCTGCAAGAGAGATGGGAATGTAAGTTAAATTTAAACTTAAATGATAAGGTTATGGACTATACTGAAAGATCTACTGTTGCTTCAGAAATGAAACTGCAACAATTTAAACTTATACAAAGACTGTGTTGCAGTCTTTGCCACACTGATTGAGCATGGTCTTTACTGCAATTATGAGTCCTATCTATGGGAATGATGCTCTAGCATCCAGTAATACAGTTTGTTCAAAAATGTCTTAACACTCAAACATTAAAATTGCCATAGAAATTAAATGGAATCAGAAGTTAGTAGCTGAAACAATTTCATTTGTTCCCTTAGTTTTCATCAGCCTATAGGACTGCAAAATATTTTTAGAGAGAGAGATTAATGGTCTTACCTGCGCAAAAAGATTGACTTTGAAAGTGTGCTCATTAAAAACAAACAAACAAACAAACAATACACAGACAAAAATATCTTCCTATGAATACCTTATATACTCAATAGGGACACCATCAAATTTCATGAGACTTCAAGAATATCTTAATGAAGGAAAATACAAATTTGAAAGAATATTACAGGTCTTGTGAAGGGCTAGGGACAGAAATTACACTACAGCTAAGTG
Organism: Crocodylus porosus; assembly: GCF_001723895.1. NCBI lineage: Eukaryota > Metazoa > Chordata > Crocodylia > Crocodylidae > Crocodylus > Crocodylus porosus. The sequence goes on from NW_017728950.1 coordinate 42,002,762, forward strand.
ATTGGAAATTGGTTCAAATCTGTAACACCACATAAGTTCAATGAACATAAACTGCTTTCAGAATGGCTGAAACTGGTTTAAGGTAAACCTGGATGGATGTAGTATCAGACTTAACTGATTTAGGTTAAATCGGTTTATTGAACTTATGTCCCAGATCCACTCCAGATTCATGCTGTCTGCTCCAGCAGAGTAGGGAGGCATGCTCTAGTGCCCCCCAGCTTCTGGCCTGGACTACTGCAGGCATGTGGCTACATTTCTGGAATCAAAAGTGAATGTCTGCAATCTATGCAGCTTAAACGAACCTGCAAAAACTGAATTGATTCAGCCTCAGGTTTTTTTGACTATGTTCACTTAGCCAAGAAGTTTAAGAAGTGTGGATTTTTGAGTATTTGCTTGTCTGTTGCTCATCCACAGCTTTGGATTCTTTTGTATAATTGTGTATCATTGATCTAAAAGTCAATAAATGCTAAAACATAAAAAATAGCTGCACCCCATGAATAATTCTGTACTGAAATTACTGAAGTAAGATGCTTGATGGTTTATAGTGATATAATCCTTAAGAAGCTGAATGAGTGTTGGAGGTTTAGGTCCAGTTTATAAATTTTGGAGAATTTTTTTTGTTTCAAGTATCCACTGAGCATACTCTAGATTGTGAATTTTCACAGTGAATGAAATCCATTCCTAATTTTCATGGTTTTACACAGAGACTAATGGTTATTTGAGTTTTTTTCTAAAGCCCAACTCCTGGAGTTATGATTACATGAGTACCTAAAATTTTGCTTTCAAATGTGAATTTCCTAGCCCCTCAGAATCACAGAGAATAGCTAGGAACTTGGAACTAAAAGGCAATACAATGAGAAGGCAAATAGAAAGATCTGAAAATGTATTTGTTTATTTTTTAACTCATGATTTGTAAACCAGTCTCGCACTCAGGGGTTTTGTAGTGCTCAGTGTTGGTAACACTAAGGATTACTTCTTGTTGAAAAGATGAGGAAAATGTATGAAGCCACTGGATCCCAGACAATAATATTTAGTATCCCTCATCTGTTAGGAGAAAAATGAGGAGTATAAAATCATTTGACAAGCATCTATAATGTTGACTGCTCATCTAAAATGAGATTACACTATAAGACCTTTAAAGAGATGTTCAAGTTAATGAGATAACTTGTACTAGCAAGGTTCCTTTGATTGTTTCATTTTTTCATCTGTAGGTTGCACTTGTATATTTGTTTTAGTGAGAAAATCAGCTAAAATATTAGTGAATATTTTTTGTGGGAAAAAATACTTTGTACAGCTTATTATGGGGTATTCTACAGAACCAATCCAAAATATAAATTTGTAGCAGAAGATAAGCATTAGTAGCTTAAAAGTCACAGAATAAAAAAGGAACATACTATATTTTGACCAAAGAGGTTCTGAAATTCTATTATCCCTTGAAAAGCACATTTTTCTTCATTAATCTATTGTCCACAGCTGTCAACCTACAACTGACTAGCCAAGTCAGTACATGCCAGATGCTCATAAATACAAAATACAGAGATACCCAGAACTAGTGCATTGCCAAGATGTATAGTGTATATAGTGGCATTAAACCTTTTCTGAACCTGCTACAGATTATGAATTAAATTTTAGGGAAGAAGGTGGAATTCACAATAATGCTCAATCAATATAATTATTCATTACCTCTGGAATGCAAGTAGCAGGCAGATAACCTTAAACTACAATACCAAGTGGGTTTTCAAATGAATTAAAATGAAAGAAAACCAAGTTAGCTATATACTTTCCACACAAAGTATTTATCACAGTAACATATGGTACAAATGGCACAGTAAAACGTATTTTCAAAGTGCACAACAATGTAAGTTTCCATTTCAGTTCACAGAATACCAAAATCTAGAATATATGCAGCAGCAGGGATGAAAGTTCAACCAGCTGTGGAGACCATGCAACCTGTAGCCAGAAGGGACAGACTGGCTATCCTCATATTTGCACAGCAGATATTCTTAGAGCAACAAAAATGCAGTGCCGAACATCACTTCAGACAGTGCTCGGCTTTAACGTTCCAGACTGGCCATGTGTTTCAGCTTTTGTTACTAATGAAATAAGTTAATATACACAGAAATATAAATTTAATTGTCTGCATACCTTTAAATCAGTTCAATAGAATTAAAAAACAAATCTCCCAAAGCCAGCCCATGGATCAGACAAAATCCAGACACAAATTTCACCAGGAAAATCACAGGTATGGAGACATTTAAAATAAAAGGCAGCAACATCCAAAATAGCCCATGCAGCCTCTCTACAGATACTGGATTATTTATAGATTCATCCATGCCTACTTTTTATTCTACGTTAATACCAAACAAAAATAGGCTTGACTAGTAGTTTAGAAAATAAGTCATAATATCGTCAACTCTACTCTTCATAAAGATAGCTTTAGGTTAAATTAGATATAATATTTTATAAGTATCGGTGATATTATGTTCTCAGCATATGAATGAAATTCCTCCTTGTGAACACAGATTTTGCAAAACTATCAGACTGATCAAAAACAGCTTCTCCTTGCTCACTTTTAAAATTACTTTTACTTGGTTCTGCTCAGGATGGCAATTAAATCTCTCAAATAATGTGCAACTTGCATGCAAATCTCTGCAACTAAGTATACTGGACTCTCCCTTACCTAAGAGTTTCCTGTTAGGATAAAAGCTTTTTAATGTTCCACTATCATTCAGGGCAGAATCAGATGGATTTTAGTTCATTTTCCTCGGCTGGGAAGAAGTAACTAGGAAGTACCTTACAACATTTCTCCTTGTTGCAAGGGAACAGGCACATGTCATATTGCCACCTTCATCAGAATTTCTCCTGGTTGTCTAAAACAGCACATAACTACTCTCTCACATTCTATAAGGCTCCTGGATCTAGACCCCTAGTGAGAACGGTAACCTGAAGGGCCATTTCCTTTCTCTCAGCATCTGCATCAGTTATTCCCTGGGCATGTCTGCTTCAGAACTCTGGAATGGGATGAAACTGGCCTTTTAGACTTCCTTTTTTGTTACCAAAGGAGTGCATGCCATAGCATCCCACATCTACAGATGCTTGCTTAACAAAGAATGGTTCTGTACACTCAACAGTGATATCAAGTGAAATGTGGTTTAGGAGTCCACTGGATTTCAAAACATTTTGGCTAGGAACAGACATTACATATAAACCCGTTTAAGTGATCAGAAACTGGTTTAAACCTGTAGCAGAACAGATGTTCAGAGCAACTAAACCAGTTTGAAAATGGCTGAAACCAGTTTAAGATAAATCTGGTTGAATGTAGTATCAGACTTAACTGATTTGGGTCAAACCGGTTTATGCAATGTCTGTCCCAGACCCCTTGCTGGTTTAAATTAAATCAGATTCCCCCAGGATCCCACCATGCTCTCTGGGCTGGGCAGGGCTCACCGCTTCACAGCAGAGCTGGCCCCTCCCCTCTGCTCTCTGGTTGTAGCTCCAGCAGAGACTGAAGGTGTGTGCCTGGCTTCTGCTCCCCCACCTCTGCTAAGCAGGCATTCCCCCAACCCTCCCAGACACCTCTTAGCATTAGCTAACAGACCACATGCTGGCTACCTCCGAGCTGTGGCACACCAGGCAAAGGCAGAATCAACAGGTAGCTGGTTATGTCTCCCTGTTGTTTTCTTAATGGGCTGATAAACACTGAATTAGGGGTGATAAACATTCCATACTGGGCTGGTCAGCAGGGAGGAGGACCCTCCCTAATGATATCTCCTGCCCCTGGCCGTGCCCCACCCCCCTGCTCAGGTCAGCTGTGTGGATAGGAAGGGAGGTCTGCTGTAGCATCCCCTGGCTTCTTGTCTGAGTCACTGCAGGCATGTGCCTGCATTTCTGGAATAAAAAGCAAATATCTATCTACCTGTAAATTGGTTCAAGCTTTGCAGATTAGACTAACCTGCAAATATTGAATCAATTCAGACTCAGGCTTTTTGAATGTCTGTCCCTAGCCTTCATGAAACAATGGAAGAGGAGGCATGAATATTGGTTATTATCCTTCCTGTTTTCAGTAAGGAAGAAATCCAAAAAATTCCTGATCTATACCATACAGAAGAAATATCAGCATTAAAAAAATATAGCAGTCAAACAAGCAATAGTACTAAATCTACTTTTGAGAAATGTCAAAAGACTATTTGGCTGTTCATTCTTTCTTGCTTTATGAAATCTAACATAATTAGAAGCCTTAATTAATGAGGAAAAGCTAAATTAGACATGATTGTAGGATAGAATATTTGTACAACCTTATACTAACTTAATTTATGAAATTAAAAAAGAAAAGTTAAAAATAATATTCTGGAAAAAAAAACCTTGAGAGTGCATAACAAGTCTGGGAAGGAGTGATGGTGAGAACAAAATATTTGGTTTGTACTGCTGCCAGCAATTTTGACTGAGGACATGGACACAAATCTCAAGATTATCATGTAGCATTACAATTAATTCAGTGTTAACCATCAATCATCAGCTATTCTGTCACATTTTACTGTCAGACCTTTTAAATTTTGAAACTCTAATATTTAAAAGTTACAAATTCATTTCTTGCTTCATATTAAGACTTATTAATTCAGTATCTGGAACTTACCAAGTGAAAGACAATAGCCCCTGTCCTAAAGAACCTAAAATATAAAGTGAACATTAAGCAGAGGAAGGTTATCACAGCAAGTAAAAACTAAGCAATACAGCAAGTAAAATGTTATGATTACAACAATTAGGACTCATGTGACTTGTTTTATTATACCATCTTTTATTTTAAATAATTTCCATCTTTTATTTTAAATAATTTAAGACCATTACTATAAGCTTCTTTAAAATATTATTAATTTTTCTGAATGGAATTATTATTTCTAGAGGAAAATGCAAAACATTAGATTGATATACCTAAGTGCATTTCATATTTATTTTTCCCCTAAACTATTGTAATGGCCCAACAAATCTTGCAATAATATATCACAGAGAAAGGAACAATCATTATATTGAATAAATATACACATATGTTGGTCACTGGCAAAGATATAGCAAGGTATGCAAACATATCTATCTACAATACCTAAATAATTTATTATGCAATCCTTAAATGGATACAACAGATCACTATTTTCTGAAGTTTGAATTATTTGGATGGAATTTCCCCAGCTGTTTCAAAAGGAAAAAAAATTCCATGGTGTGAAACTATAGCCTGTTTTAATATTGTACCATGAGACAGCATTCTAGTCATAGCATGATGGGGTCCTAGATTGTTTCTTGAAGAATTTTCCTTGAAAAAATTCCTTATTTTACTGAGAAGGAGGAGGAAGTAAAGCTGGGTAGACAGGAGAGGAATAAGGATCCAGCTCCCATTTCCCAGATAAGGCACAGCTCAGAAAAGCCATCATCAACAAGACACTCTGCTGTGGTCATGGTCAACCACTCTGCTTCTTTTAAGTGGAATAGAGGAAGGATTTGTACCATTTATACAGATCTTCAGTGGTCTTGCCATAATTCCCATGATCTCCATGGGAACTCTCTAGTGTAAGTCTTTAATTTCACCTGTAAAAAGGGGCAAGGATTTGACCATAAGTGAAAGATAATAGCCTTCTTATAAAAGCCTATAATAGCCTTTTCAGAGGAATGTGGTAAAAGTACATACATCTCTGCTTCATAAAATGAGTGTGCTAATACTGATACAATTTCCATTGCTCTTTGCTAATGTCAGGTGTATAATAATTATCTTAAAAACAATCAGAAGCATCAAAGTGATTCTATAATTTCAACATTTGCTAATTTGCTCCTTAGCTACAACAAAAATGCTGGGAACTGCTGTAGTTAGCACATTTCTCCTTCCATGCTACCTCATAAAATTAACAAAAAGGAATGAGGCTAGGTGTTTCAGCTTTTATTTAAAACTGTAAAAATAAACCATGTAAAGGAATTAGCATAATCCTCTTCTATGCTGCAGTAAAAGGATACCTGTTTTATTTTGTATGATTAATGCTAACATTTCTCAAAGTGCATACTCAAAACGTTCAAAATTTTTCTTAGGCAAATCCAAGGTCACCTGTAAGAACTTGATCTGTCTCTTTATTTTTTTTTAATTTATTATTTTTTCTTTAGTTGACAAAATCTCTTCTTGAACTCATAAAGAATCTTCAAAGAATGATATACAATCCTTTAAAATCCCTTTAAAATACAGTTTTTGTAGAACCTGTCAGGTTATTAACAATGCACTTTTTTACTTCTACCTTTTAGGGATTTCAGTAGTATTTTAGCCCACTGAGAAACAGGCTTTATTTACATTTTTAGGGAGTATTTACTTGGAATTCTGTTTTCACTTCTCATCATGCTGTGAAATTGCATGCATGGTTTTTGTTTGTGTGAACAAACATTTTTTCTCTGCTGTTACCCGTGCTGAAATGTTTATAATGCTCATGATTGAAATAGTTCAGTTTATAAAACACAATTTATCCTGTCAGTTTAAATATCTATAATTGCAGTTTTTCCTTTTAATCAATTTTATTTCTCCCTTTACTGTAGGTTTGCCTGCCTTTTCGCCTATTGTGTATTCTTTCTCTTTGTGATCTCTTTGTACTCCCAGGCTCAGGGCAAACACAATCCATAGTTTTGGCTATCCAGACAAGTGGTAACATGCCATATTTCTTGGGATGAGTAAATACATCAAGTACAAGAATACAGGGAGAAAAATAAAGAAGATCAATGTGTAAAGCTGAGATTCAGTTATCAAGACAAATAAAAGTCCACAAAAATAAAAAGCATTCTGTCAGAAGTAAGAGGAAGATCAAGAAAGTGATAAATTTTGCAAAAGGAAAATAGAACCAGATTAAATTATTTGTCTGCAACTTGGCCTTCTTTTTATTCCACAAAACTATTTTCTGTCTTGCAGAAGTCAATTAATTACATTCCAAATAAAATAATAATGCCAATATTATTTCTAGATTTATTTTTTTTCTGAAAACAGAGAAACTGGAAATCCTTCTCTGCTTTCCAATACTTAGGCTTTCCTAGCCAAACTATCAGCCATATGAACAGAGTCTTCAAAGAATTAAAGGATGCAATGTATTGCTTTCAAAGCAATTTCTGAGATAAGCAAGCAGCACAAGCAGTAGTACGTCATGAGTAAATCTGATGGCTGAAAGCTTCTCTCTGCAAAACGAGGCCAAAAACTTTGTTGTCCTACTTGCATAAACTAGCAACTGAACAAATTTACACTGAACAAAATTCCTACCAACGCTGCTGAAAATTATTTATCTAGCAAATGCCCTTTACAATTACATTCCCAATGTATAGTAAAACACTGAGCTGAATTCACTTATTCAAACACAAACAGATCTATTTGTAAAATGCACTCTTTGAAATCTTCTAGGGCTGCAAAGTCTGCAAGGAAGAGTCTCCTGGATCATCCTTAAGAATTAAATTGCTTGCTGGAAAAAGTAGGTGTAAATGATGTATGCCTGGAACACCTGGTGCTTATGCTTGTATTTCCTTTTGAAGCACACAATGAGAGTCCCAGGAATTTTATTCTTATAATATTTAAAGTTTTGGAACATTCAAATAGAGCAGCCCACATCACTGAACATTATTACTAATGATAGTTTTGTTTTAATGGTCAAAATATAGTTTTCTTAGTGTAACAATAGGAAGAAATTGAAATAAATGCTACCAAATCTAACGGTCTGTTTACTTTCCCCTTAGGTTAGTGTCTCAGTTCTGTTTTGGCAGTGGCTATCAGAAGACATGTACCCAGCTACTTAGGCAGGTGAAGCCTCTTGAGTTTACATAAATGGTCTTCTTGAATCTGCCAGTGAAATGTTACTGAAATGCCATGGAACTGGCTATGTTTGCACTGACTCAAGATTTGTGATTCCAATTTGATTTCCAAGCAGACCTTTTAATGGCTGCCAAAATTGAGAGACCATATGTTAATTATTTAATTCTGGTCACTGCCTCCATGAAGTCATGGAATTAATACAGATCTCTCTGAGATTTCTTCCATTACATAAAATATATGACCATATTTTAATAATGGAGAAGACAGTATGGGGAAGTACACAAAAGACCATGACTCAGAATACAGATTTTATGTGCCACTTACTAGCATGGGGATCTTGGAAGCTTTTCAGTTCCCTATTTCCTCTCATACCCTTTACATTTAAGTCTTCCCAGTAAAATCATCTGCTTTGAGGGCATGAACATAAGCTCCTTGAGGCAATGACTGCTTCTCAATGTGAACAGTGAAGTGCTCATCTTGCATGGAGCACCAAAGGCACTATTGTATGTCAAGAAATGTTCTAATATTTTTAAAAGACTGGTATTATTTACAAGTTTTATTTTTAAAATGGTAGCTTTAAAATAAGACTTGCTTTATTTTACCACCCTTTTACAGATGAAAGAGTATGATTATTTTTTAACTCAAAGTACATGTGTGCAAGAGATCTAGACTACAAAACAACACATCTGTCACATCTCCACTACCACATTGTTTCTTCTGGGGTTTGTGAGAGGGAATTAAGAATGAATGAAAGCTTCTGTGACTGATAACTTCAGGAGATTAAAGCATTGTGTTTAGGCACAGAAAGTATTAAGGAAAGGAACCAACCATGAACATCATGAATGGTGCTCTACCTGATTTGGGGAGAGATTTAAGAATCACATAAGTTCATCTAATATTTGGCCTCTCCATTAAAGAGATTGCCAAATTTATACCAACTAGGTTGGTGTTTTTGGGGGGACAGACACTTGTGGAGTAAGACAGCTAAACACATTTACATAGATTACATAACATAAGTTTCAGGATGACTAGCACCATCAATCTGTAGGAGCTCAGATATTAAATGCAGCACGAAAGCACAAAATGGTATGATGGCTTTATTCAACTATGTGTACAGATTAAGAGCAAGTCCATCATTTGTTTCAAACTATCAGAGGTATATTTTGACACACTAATGCAATCAAGTGTCAACAGTGAGCACACTAGAAGTTCTAAGCAGTCCTTTATAAACACAAAACTTTTTCTCCAACCTCAATTTGTCAGCTAAAGTGGACTCCTTCAATAAATGCTTCATGTTAACCCATGCTAACTGTAATGCTTTATTAAAAATAATTTATAATTTAATGGAATACTAAACTTAAACTGTTGCATCTGTAAAAATAGCAGAAGATAAATTATTAAATTACTATTTTGGTCTGCAGTGCACAACATATCATTCCAATTTTCAAAGAATAGCAAGAACTTTTATGGATATTAGACATGATTGCCAAAAGAGTTTTCAGTCCAATAACTGGAAGTAGGAGCCAGAAGAGACACATTTCCTCAGGCATCTTAATAGCTATTATTTCTATAAACATATTCTTTATTCCCATTTGCATTGCATTCTTTCAAAAAAGTCACACTGTGATTGTGATTCCTTGATCTCTCCAAAATAATAATTATGTGATGTATTTAAAATGTCAATGGCAAAAAGGTCCTTTGTTCTTAAAATCTTTTCTTTTCCTAATGACAACTATTCAAAAATATACTTTGAGATGCTTCTTTCATTTTTAACAGTCAAAAACAATGTTAACAGACTATTATTTATATAAAACAAACGGCATTTTATCATGGTTTCTTTACAATTATGTGTAACTTGACTTGCCATAAAAAGTGTTCACTTAGTTACAAAAAATGAACAGAACATTGTTTCTGACACACAGTCACTACAGGGATAGGAAAAAAGACATGTTAATGACTCTCATTTTATGTTGTCTCAGATCTAAGCCTGGAACTTACAATATTCAAGGGAGAGAAGGAAAAAATATTTTTCTTCTATCTGAAAAAAACCCTTTCAATTTACACTGTTTCTCTACGTAAGGGCTACGAGTATACCTCTTTAAAGGACCAACAATTTGTATACTCTCAGCTGCACCTGTTTTTTGTACATTGTTTTTGTACATAATGTAATTGCATGTGTAATGCTATCTAAAACGTTATTTGCATGTACAAATCTCTGAAGAGCTTGTTTCCGCCATGCAGGGAAGAAAAAAAAGACTCCAGAGATGTGATTTAAATAGGCCAAATATTATTTAGCAACACTTCAGAGATTTATCCAGCAGGGACTTGAACTAGACAAGTCATTCCTACAATAATCCACTCCATCTAAAGGAGGACAATGAGTGCCACTTCATGCTGTTCTAGCTGGTAGAAAGCTGTCATCAGTTCTCCACTCCTTGGTTCCATCTGATGGAAGGTTCCTGCCAGCCTGCTATTCCGTCACAACATTAACCGGTTCCTAGAATTTCTTCCCAAACCCCACTGACCTCCCCTTAAATGAAGGTGGGAAGGATGAGAGAAAGGAAACTCACTGAACCAGACAGTAAACGCCTTCCAGACCCATTCCACTTTTCTAAGTAATGGTTTATCTTAATCCACTTTGAATTCTGAATTCCTGGGTAAGTTGATCCCCTGTTGAAAGGAAACCTGCCAAGTTGCCACAACATGATTTTCACACAAAAGTCAACAGGTTTATACAATGTATACTGCTATCCAGCAGGGCAGGGCACAATCCTTAAAAAGAGACTAAAGGTTTTTATTTCACTTGCTGGCTCAGAGATAGCAGCCCATATCATTGGTGTGTGGGTAAACTGGTAAGTCTATTGCCTATGCATTCATGAAATAGAAGAAAGAGAAATGTTATAATTAGAAATGGTAAAAAAAAAATGCATAATTTTTGCCAACTAAAAATATGCTAGTGAAAGAAACTTCCATAGGAAATTTACGCCAAATTTTTCATTTTCAACTGAAATGTAAAATGCCATTTTCTTTCAGCAATAGAAGCAGAATGACATTTTAAGTTAAAGTCAAGTCAAGTCAGTCCTGAGGCCACATTGACCATTGGGCCACTTCTGATGTGGTAATAACTTTCCTCCATTCTTCCTGGTCTTGTGCAATCCTTGTACAATCAAGTCAGTTTTAATCCTGTCCAGTCCTTGATGCTGGTGGTCCAGGTTGTTCTAGGTCTTCAATCCTCTTCTTCATCCTTCTGCAGTGCCCTGCAGGATGGTGTTGGTAAGGGTTCTGGACCTTCTTGTTACATGCCCAAACCACTGCATCTTTCTTTTTCTTACAATTTTGAGTACGGATTTGTATTTGCCAACTTCTTAGCCGATTTGATCTTTCACAGATTAATTTGTTCTGCATGCCATGTAGGGTATGAGTAGAAGTCTTCTGAAGCACTGCATTACAAAGGTATCAATTTGCTTTTCTAGTGCCCTAGTGAGTGTCCAGGTTTCACAGACAGAGAGAGTTATTGAAATGACAGCAATGTATAGTAGATGGAGTTGCATTTTCATTGTGATGTTGCTGCTGGTCCAGTTTTTCTGTAGTTTTGCTAGTTGTCCAATGGCGATGGCTATTCTTTTTTTTTACTTCTTTTTCTAATGTAGCATCTTCCAAGCTATTTAAGTTAAAGTATTGACACCTGTCCCACCCACAAAAAAAAAACAACACACCCTTTCCATTTGATTTTTTCCTGCAAGATGGGCAAAATATTTTACTGTAGAGTTTTAGGGAAAGCTTTCTTGTTAACAACTTCCTATGTGAAAACTTTGAGGCTTTTGACCAGCTCTATTTATACCTTGAAACATATACTTATTTTGTGAAGTATCAAGATAAATCTCCAGAAACAGAGAGAAAGGTTGACAAACAGGACAGAGTGTTTTTTCACAAGTAATAATGTAATTGTAAGTAAATGCTCCTCACTTAAGAGGATTTGTTTGTTTATTTAAGCAGCAATCACCACTAGGAATCATCTCCTTTGAAGGGTATAAGGACTCATGCATGGCTCTTCTAGTGTACTTTGAATTAGAGAAAACATTAGTTAACATGTTCTCTTTCCTCTGTAATTCAGTTCCTAAAGCATATTCAACTGTTACTTTAATGACTCTTCTATCAGGCTCTTTCCCTTTATCTGTCCCTCCTTGTCCTCTTACGTTTTTCATCAACTGCTTTGCCCAGTAGCGAATCAACAAATGCATGCTTCTAAAAATATTTCCTGACATCTGTTTTCAGTTTATCTTTTTTCATGCCCTTTGCAAGCTCTCTGTCCTATCATCAGTACAGTGGGCCAAATTCATCCACAATGTAACCACTATAGCCAATGGCTCTAGGGATACATTTGGCCTGGTCTGTCCAAAGGATTAACACTGTCTAAGCTATTTAAAATGACATTTCAAGGCAATTCCCTCTTAACTGCCATGCTCTATAAGAAGCATTTCTATTTCTCTTATAATTGCAATTTATTCTCAGAATTACCTCTGCAGCTTTTATCAAAGGTTACCTATTTTCATGCTGCTTTTCTTTCACTGGAGTTCATTGTAGACCTCTTAGGTTTTAAGACTTTTTGTAGCAATGCTTATCTTAAAGGGTATAAGAGAATGTTAGTCAGGTCCTGGTCAATAACTAGGACTTCTACACATAGTGGAAATGGAAATAATAATAACAACAATAGTGTTATTAATATTAACAGCAACAACAAACTATTGAATGAAGCTGTAGATTGAAGATACAGACAAAGGAACAAATGACACTAATTAAAATAAAGTGGGAACTGACATAATAACTATTCCTCACAATATGTGAAACAACACCAGGGAAGTTTAGCCTTCAATAAAACAGGACTATTAAGGCTTGCTTTCACTTATTTTGGAATGAGAGTGGACACAGACCGTTACCATGCACCAGCTTCTCTGTGGTAAACCACTACCTCCTTTTAACTTTCTGTCATTTATTTGTCCCATTGCATGGAAGGGATTTCACATGTCACTTAATACATTTCTATTTCCGCCGTAATCCAATAATAAAATTAATAAAATAATAGGCCGGGCCTACATCCAACAGAGTACTGAACACATTTTACTCTGTAGGGTGTCTTGGTGTTAAACAGGACAGAGCACTATATTTAGGAATTTTAAAGTAGGTATTCCACTTATTCCCATTTTATTCCCATCTTTTTATTCCCAAACGATTCCCAATCCCCTGGCATACCCATCTCATCTCCTGCCATGTACCTTTTCGGAAATAATTTTTAGGAAAGAAGGGTTAAGCTAGCAGAGATGCAGCAGATGCAATTTAACTAAGGACTGATGGAAATTGATAATTTCATCATAATATTTTCTATCTAACTAGCAATTCTCTGTCTTGTGTTGATTCACTCCAAAGGCTAGGGACAGAAATTACACATGAACTGGTATAAGTGAACAAAAACCAGTTCAAATCTGTAACAAAACAGAAGTTCAGTGCACGTAAACCATTTTCAAAATAACCTAAACTGATTTAAGATAAACCTGGATGGATGTAGTATCAGACATAACTGATTTAGGTTAAATTGGTTTATTGAACTTCTGTCCCAAATCCCCATCCAGATTCAGCTTAACTCACAGAACCCCAACATCCCAGCATGCTTTGCAGGGTGGCCAGACTACCCTTGGCCCAAGCTGTCTCCTCCAGCTGAGCAGGGAGGCATGCTCTAGCACCTGCCAGCTTCTGGCCTGGGCATGTGGCTGCATTTCTGGAATCAGAACTGAATATCAGTTCACTTGCTCATTGATTCAAGAGACACAGTTTAGACTAACCTGCAAAGATTAAATCAATTCAGCTTTTGGCTTTCTGACTGTTTGTACTTAGCCACAATCTCTTCACCTCAGACTTTTCTCCACATCTGCCCACTTATGTGGGCCTCATTCTTTCTCTGCCTCTATTTCACCATTCCTTTCAATGTCCCTCTTTGTCTTTCACTTATCCACTACTTACTAAAGCCCTATTTCTCCTTACCCATCCCTTTTCCTCCCCTCACCCCAAAATAATCTTAGTATTAATTTGACATCTGCCATTGTCACATTGTTCACTCTGCTTCTGTGTTAATCCTTTTTCCTTCACCCTACCTCTGCTCTATCAGTTCAAATTGTATATTCTCGGGGCAGCCACCATCTATTATCCTTCAGTTGTACAGTGCCTAGCACAATAGGTTTTTGGTTGTTTCTTGGGTGCTATCACATTAAACAAGATTACTTATAACAACCCAGACCCTAGACAACTTTGATACTGGTTTGTCACTGTCAGTGTGTAAAACAAGCATTAGTCAAATAAAAGTAAGTTACAAAGTACTCAGTTATTACAGTGAACAGTGTTGAAGACATGCCTCCATTTTTTCCCATGTAGTTCATGTTTCCAAATCAGGAAACTATTATATCCATATGGAGCAGGGGCGGAGGGGGGTGTTGCTTTTAAACAGTTCGTTTTCACAGAAACATTTTGAAACAATTCACCATGAACTGAGTCAAATGTTTTTGTAGTCTTCATTGGAGGGAAAACAAAATACTAGACAAAGTAGCAAAAGTTAACTAACATATTTGCCATGAGACCTTCAAATGCACACATGTATCAATCAAAATAGCTGGAGAAAACGCATCTAAAATTTCATCACCATGCCAAAATACTTGTTACTGCACAAGTCACTAAGGAATTCAAATACAAATGAAAGTGGCACCTTTACAGAGCCCTTAGGGTGTCTATACACATGCTTCAGGGGGGGAAGTAGGTGTTTTAATTAGAGCAGCTCTCAGGAGTCGTTCTAATTAAAAAGCCCGCAACTTCTCCTGTATTCAGCAATCTGTGCTTCAAAATGGCAGTGGGGGCACTTTAATACAAAATTGTCAAACGAGCTTTAGTTAAAGTGTCCGTGCTGCCATTTTGAAATGTCGGTACCCTAAATATGGATGACAGTGAAGCTGCTAAAGCATTCTGTTTAAAATGTGTTGGAGCAGGCATCCCACATATGTACAGGTACCCTTAGTGTTTCTGCTGCCAACAGAGCTCTCATTAATAGTAGGCAAAAAGTGAGCAGAAAGATTCTCTTCTTCTGGCTCATTTTTTGATAGACTGTAAGTGTAACTTGCAGAGTTTTAAGCTGCTGGGTTCAGAAAGTCCAAAAAAATGACATAATCGTCCAAAAAGACATCTTCAAAGGGAGGAGAGTAGTTCAAACTTTCTAATGTCAAATGCCAAAAGCAGCAGAGGATAAATCTCAGCAAACCACATCCATAATATTAACCAGGAGACATATTATGGAGCTGGAAGAAGGATCTTCTAATGATCATAAGGGTAAATGTCTAATGTTTAGAGCAGGAGATTAAGATTTTTTGATTTCAACATGAATTTTGAAAGCTGCTTCCCAGTGATGCTAAGGGCTCCCTAGTGAGTAAAGCTGCTTGGAGGAACAACAGTTTTAAGTGTCCCTAGTTCCATAAACAGTAGCTTTCTCCCTGCAGCTCCAGCTCTCTTAAGTTATATCCTCTCTGCTCTGTAGCTTCAGAAACTATATCTCCAATTTCCCATCTGTAAAACAGGAACAGCAATAACATGTGCTAGGGGGATAGGGAGACTAACTACCACTAGTAACATTGATAAGAAACCTTGAGAGCCACAATGAAAGGCATCACATAAGCATGCCTTTATTTTCAATTTTATTTAAGAATGAGGGTAACTCGAAAAGTGAATTTTCCTCATGAGATGGAGGCATGGGAATTACTCCAATTAGTAATGAAAAGCCAGGAAAAAAATGGAGGAAATATCAAATTCCTATTTCAAGTCAAAGGCACAACATGCTTAGCCTGTTGTCAACTGCTGTCCAGCACTCCCCCACTGACCCTGCCACCAATCCTTCCTGCTCCTGCCACGGTCAAGGGGCAAGCTGCTGGTTGGCCAACTTGTGGGGGGCCCTGGTCCTTCCCTCCATGGCAGTGGCACACTCAAGGGCCCCCAGGTGGGCTGCTAGTGGGCTGGGGGCTGCTAGTGAGCCAGATGCTGCTCAGAGGCAGAACCCACCAGATCCAAATCTTCCAAGCCTGACAGGGCTTCTGGCACCATGTGCATGATCCGCACTACCATTCTGCTGCCTGGCACCACCCAGGAATGGGCTGGTTTTCCCCTGCCCCAGAGGAAGTGCAGAGAAGTGGCAGGAGGGAAGCTGGGTATGCTGGTGGCCAGAGAAAGGGGCAGGGACAGTGCACAGCATGCTGGAAGCCCACCAAGCCCAAGCTTCCCTGAGCCCACCTGGACTTCCAGAGTGCTGTGCGCTGTCCCTACTGCCTTCTCTGGCCATCAGCACACCCAGCCACCCTCCTGCTGCTTCCCTGCACTGCTCCAAGGGCAAAGCAGCCCATTTCTGGATGGTCCTGGGTGGCAGGAACAGTGCATGGGGTACTGCACCCAGGGCAGGCTCAAGGAAGAGTTGGATCCAGCAAGTGCTGCCTCTGAACTGGGACAGCATACAGTTCACTAGCAGCCCATACCTGTAGTCACTGCAGAGGCAAGGACCATGAGATGCAACAAATTTCAAGGCAAACTGAGAAAACACGAGCACTTTAGAATACTTAAGTCACATCCGTTCCACCTCCCTGGAAAACCTATAGCATCAACAAGAAATAAACCCTCACTGTCTTCATGTACTCCCCAGTTCATCAATAAGACAGTACATGACTTATAAAGTATATCCCAGTGCCACTGTTAGGTTCTCAGTCTCTAGTGCACACATAATAGACCACTACTATTCTGCTTAAATCCAGGGGGGGGTTTTATTTTATTTTATCAGGAGCAGCCCAGTGTGCAACAGAAAGGTGGTATAGACATAACCTTCAAAGAATCAAACTTCAAAAAGAAAAGGATTTTCAAGGAAGCATGAAAGTCTTGTTCATCTACATGCAATACCATGAATTTACTAAAATAAGCTGAATAAGAAAGAATACAGCCTAAAACATTATCTTTGAGATGTGTGAACTGTTCCATGCATCTCAGTGGCCATTCTCATCCCCTCTCTCCTGTGCCAATGTGTGAGATATGCATGTGTGAGATATGAGTTTGTGAGGCCTCCATGCCTCCATCAGGAATTCAAGAACATACATTTTTATATTCACCACTCAGTCTCACTGGTGTAAAGTTAGTGCATGCTTCCAGCATGCCTATTCTCATCCCCTTACACAAAGGGTCAAAGCCTTCCTAGACACCAGCATCCATAGTGTCCAAAGGCAGGATCTCAGACCCTACGAAGTTTCCAATATTCCAGGTCATATGTGGGGCATGGAAAGGGGCTAAATTCACGCCAAAATAGCACAGCCTTCTAGACAATGGGTCTAGTAGGAAGAGGGGTTGAGACGCATCTAACAGGAATGGCATCAACAGATCTCAGCCTAAATTAGGTACTGTGACTCAGACATCCTCCCAGAAATGTATCCTGTGTAGAGGAATAGATACCATATGACTAACAGGTCCCCTCCCTTAATTCTCCATAAGTCACCCATCCCACGGTATCACCTCTCACCCTAGTCCTTACCCCTTCTCTTGACCTAAACCTCTCTGACCAATCCCCATTTGTACCCATCCCCACCAATTCCCCTGACTTCCCCAAACACTCCTTCCTGTATTCTTTGCACTTCTCTGTTCTTTAATAATTTATTCCCTCCTTTCATAAGCACATGTAATTTGTTTTCTTTTATAAAATATTTTGGATTTCTACATTTTCTGCTGTACTTGCAAAAGCCTTTTGACAGAAGCACAGTACCATCCTTCCCCTTCCTTCCCAAAACATTTCTGTCAAAGGTCAAATTTGAATCAACACTGGCTCAAGTTCAAAACTGCTGTATGTCCCCTCAAAATACATAGCCTCTGTGAAAGCTAGTAAGCAAGAAAAACCATTTAACTGCTACATTTATACACATGCAATTAAGCTTGTGAGCATGAGGCTTGGGCCTATACTGGGAATAATTTTTTTTTTTTTAATGTGGGTTTTAATTTTTGCTTAGAGTAGTGGCTGCCATGAACTGTCTGTAGTTTCCAGGATTTTTCTAGTCATGACTGCAGTTGCAGTGGGGATAATTTTCTGCAACCCCATAAACACAATTACCACTAGTCCTATACCTTCAAATAACTGGGGCTGGGACTTGCTGTACTTCAGCTGTTCTGTGGCAATGGTCCCTGCACTACAATTATTTCACAAGACTGAAAGCAAGATAGTTTATGGCTAAATGAAACAGAGTTGCCTTGAATTAGCTTTTACATATGACAGGGTGAGACAGGACATATGAACAGTTATGGCAGAGCTGCTGAAGCACATTAAAGCCCTACCTCCCTATTTACTGCAGGTACATAAACTGCTTATTGCTTACAATACACACTAAATGAAGGAGTTTCCTGTGGTTCAGTGGTAGAAGCCTTGTATGCCCCATGGGAGACCTGCGTTCAATTCCTGGATGGTTATACAAAACCATGGAGGCACCAAATGTCTGGACTCAGTCTAGCCTTTGGATTATGACTCAGAGGCCTAAAGTGGGAATGGGCAGCTTCCACTCCTCCAAAAGCTCATGCCTAGACATATGCATTGAAGGTTTGGGTGACCGCCCGTGAAACAGGATCAACAGTTACCAAAGGCTAAGCAAAAACCAAGGGGTAAACAGATCTGCTTTGGACCTTGCCAGAGGGTAACAGAGCAGCACAGTAAAAAGGTACATCCTGTGTTAAACATGGACACATAAATGACAGTAACCTCTAATTAAAAAGGAGGAGGGGGCCAGAAGAAAGGAAGCCTATTGCATAGTTGCATCCCTTTGTGTGGCCACAATAAGTCTGTGTGGGGGTGGGTGCTACTTTATCTTAGCTGCTGCATGGTAACTATTCCTGTACCATTGCATTTCACTGTGAGAACTAAATGAGGGCAGTTTGTCCCTGAATGAAACAGGGCTAAATTGCCATGGTTTAGTTTGCATTTATTCTGAAGAAGCTACGCCACAGGGATGCTTATTATGGAACAGGTGCGGTGTGTTAAGTCCCTCCCTTTGCTAGCTGCATGCAGACACGACAACTGTAACTCAGAGGGAATTAGGGCCTCTAAAGGAGCTGGTGATCCAGCTGACAACTGCCCTACTTGGAATCCCAACCCCTAATCTGGGAACCACTGCATTAATGTCCAGGAGAGGAGACCTCTTTAGACATGATCAGAGCCACAATTTGTTCTATAGACTTTTTCAGGACAAAAAATTGGTGGAATCTTTTAAACCACATAAAACCTTTCCTCTGAGCATTTTATTTCAGTAACTCCTTGCTCAAGAAACTCTATATTTGAGATATGAATGCTGCACTCATATGAAGCACACCGAAATTCAAGACAATCTGAATAACCACATAACTGCATGGATCTTAGCGCACTGTTTAAACAGAAAGATATTCTTAACCTTAAATATAGCAGAATTAACTCTTCTACAATTAATCAGATAACTGCTCACAAACCTAAAATATGTTGAAAAAAAATGTCAAATTATTCTGAACCTATACATTTAAAGGAATCACAATAAGCTCACAGATATTTCACAAGCAAAGCAAGGAACTTGACAGCTTAAATTATGCGGTAAACTGTTCAGACACTTCTAATTACCATGCATTGAATAAAGTTTTATTTTGTCAAGTTTTTTGTTATTTATTTTCCTCCTTTGTTTAAAGACAAACCACTAACAACAAAATAATTACTAATCTAAAATGAATAAGAAGAATAACTAGATAACAGTAAAAGTTCACTCACAATACTTTACAGTCTCCTGCATAAAAAAAACTGCTGACCTAGAAAGCATGTGGCTACTACTGTGTGTGATAATAAACAGCTTTTTAAGTTTAATAAAAGTATAAGAAATCTCAAGTGAGGAGACATGTATGATCTGAAAATAGAAACAATAAAAATATCTGAAAAGAAACACCGAATGCTCCCAGCAATCCGAAGTAAACAGAAATAGCATTTCAATTTAAGTGGAAGACTGTAATCCAGCAACAGGCTGATTCCAGCATGCCTAGAACTAATTGATTCTTTTTTTTCAAAAGCAGAAAAATGAATCATTTACACTTTAGTAAAAAATATTCTAAAAATAATTGTGATTATTCCATGATGGAACATATTTACAGTAGGTGCTAAAGAAGTATAAAGGAATATAGATATAATTTAAATGGAGGGAGTAATAAAGTAACCAACCACTCAAAAACCTGAGCCAAAACAAATAAAGAAACTAATTCAGAAGAAGCAGTTCAGCAAGCAAATCACTGAACAACATTTGGAAAACCCTTGGTAAACTGATGTTGACACAAATACATTTTGGAGACAAAAAAGAAAGGGAAATTGCCACGTAGTCAACATTCAGTCAGCAAATGAACCAAATCAATGAGATCATGACGCCAGAGGGGGAAGCAGCATCAGCCTCTGCTCACGCACACTTACAAAAAGAAAGAATACTCTTCATCCCATTTGTTAGTGAGGACAGCTAGATTATACTAAGCAGGTAATATTTATCAGTAGAAAAAAAATAGAGTTGTTCCAAAAGGGGCAGTTTGTCCTTAAGCTGTAGCACTACATACATTTGGGCAGGGAGGAAAAGGCACTGAGCAACATGAGCAATGAGAGGTGTGGTGCCTAAAGAGTGAAAGTCCTTACCAGTGGGTCCTTGGAAGGGAGTCAGAAGGGGAGCCGCTTAAATGTGAAATGTGGGCTCCCTTCCATGTGCATTTTCTCCTACTCAACTAGTCTACACAAGGTATTGTAGATACTCATCTTAATTCTTTTAGTACCTAGTTCAGGTATTTTCCTTGTGCCCAAGGGAGAATATTTTCATCGTTCGTTTCCTTCCTTCTTATACTAATGTCAGACCTAATAGAGTAACTGGGGACAGGAGGGGAGAAAAGTGGGACACCAGCCTGGGTGTCAACTTAGAAGGGCTTGAATGATCCCCACCACCCACTCCCATCTTTGCTGTAGTAGCAGCAGCCTCCCATCCATAGTAGCTGGGCAGGAACAACCCTGGCACCCTGTAGTGTATCAAGATCAGGATAAGCAGGGCACCAGGAAGAGGCCCTTGGGAAGACTGTGCCTTGCAGCTGGTGTACAGGGCACCTTTCCCCCAGCCACAGGAGTCCAAGCCCATGCTACCACAGCAGTAGCAGCAGGCACCACCCTAATGTGGAGAGCTGGGGTTATAGCAGGTAAGATTCCACCCGCAACCACACATGCTCCAGCTCTCCAGCAGAAGGCATAAATATCCCGACCCCCCCCACCTTCCACTTTACTCAGAGCACTGAGGGACTTGGTATGCTTCTGCCTCAGACACTTGGTTGAGTAAAATACCCATACTCTATTATACTCAGACAAAAAACAAAACATGCATTTTTTCAACAGTATCCCACCGTTTCTTTCACCATCACGATCCACTGCTTATCACTTGCCTTCCAAAAAGTGGTAAGAAATTATGTTTATAGGGTTATGTTCATTTTTCCTCTCAAAACTAATTCAAGAAGCTAGATATGTAATCCCCCCAAAACAAGTCAGAGCATATAGTTTTGATTTTTTAATCTTTGCCCTGCACATTGAGTTAAAATTAATTAATTTGATGACTATGTATGTTCAATAATACTATGTTTTGCACTTATAGTGCCCACAATGGATCACAACCAATGACCAAAAACAAGTGCCTTTTCCTGCTTATGTTCAATATATTTTAGAAAGCCTCTTTTATATTTAAATAATGGAACATTTGCTGCTTTTTAAAAAGGCATTACCAGTTAATGGCAAGTTAATCAGACAATGCATGCTATTCTAGTACAAAATTCATTTATACAAGTTAAAAACTTGCAACAAATCTGATTTTATGGGACTTGCATAGAATGGGAAAGACACACAACACTAGCTTTGAAAACACTGATTACTGCATCAGAATTTGAAAACATGCATTATATAAAATATATACTGCAATTAAACAGAAATTTAAAAACTACCTTCTATTTCCTCTTGCTATAGCCAATTTGCACATGAAACAGAGAACAATAATTATGCTTTATTTAATGTAATAAATAAAACAAAATGCCAGATATTAGCTTATTTGATTTGCAATGAGATGTGATGACAATTTTGAATGCACTGCCATTCATAAATAGATATAATGAACACAGATTCCAGCCATATTTGTCTCGGATCCAAAGATATCATTATTCTTGTTTACCTGTCTGCTTTTCTATAAAAGTGTCCCTTGTTATCTCCAAAAGAACTGGATGCACAATAGGGACCCCCCCTTCCCCCGGATGGTTACAATAAGATGAGAAATCTAGATTTTAATCCTACAATCCATAGTGACTATGTCAGAATACCTATATGCACCTACAAGTTAGTGGTTTTACCAGAATACAGTGCTAGTTTGTGATATTAAGATTCAACCATGAGTCTGCTGAAAACAGTGGATTTTGGAGGGATTCTTTGATCAGATTCATAGGCAATGACTTTTATTTTTGCGGGGGGGGGTGTTAAGATGATGGTCATACAAAAAGTTTTATGCATTTCAGTTGACAGTCCTCTTATGGGGGGGGCAAGGCCCTCAGGCTCCCATGTACTCAGCACCTCTGGTCAGACTTGCAATTTTCAATTATGCTGATTTTCTTGATAAATAAACTGATACATAGTCAGTTTGTTCGACAAAATTGTGAAAGTACTCTGTGGATGTATTTACACGTGCACTTCACTGCCTAATTAGCTCCACAGTAAATCATCACCATCTACATGTGCAGCACTATTAAGTCACAGTAAACTAATCAACTCTGCCAAAGGATAGTACTGCCCGACACAAATACTATTCTATGGCAGTTATTTACTCCACTGCAACACACATAGACAGTGACTGGGGCTGGCTGAGGCACGAGGGAGCTACAGTGCAGAGCTGCCTCCTGGCTAGCACAATACTGTACCACCCTTCTACCCCAGCCAGCCCCTCTGCAGCATGCTGAGCTGGGATGGAGCAGCTCCGGGCTGGCAAGCTAATGTCTGAGAACCCTTGCCAGCCACAGTTACATTGCCTGGCTCAACATACCGTGGTCCTGGCTGCACAAGTAAACAGTGTCTCAGAGCAATAAACTGGTGTGAACTCTACAGGAGTTTATTCAGGCACACTAATTTCACGTGTAGATGTGCCCTGCAAATACAAATCTTTCTCATCACACATAAAAGTCTTGCCTTTTATTTTGAGTTCTACCATTACCTGGCAGTATGGTAACACTATTTTGTATTTCATTTTAATATTACTAATGATTAAAAATATAGCATAAAACACAAAACATGTTTATATTACTACTGAAAGTTCATGAAGTATTCACTTAAATGACATTAAAGGCTGTGTACACACATTCAAATGACCTAGGAGAATTCTCCTGGGTTTGTTTTCTGTCTGGAAAAAATATACCTGGAGATGGCCAAATGGATATTTGAATGCTTAGCCCCTGAAGAGCAGAGAGCTTTCAGTGATGATGCTGTGTGCACAGCATCATATCTAAGCTTGATCTGCAGGTCCCTTCAGTTTCCCTGGAGACAGAATGGCAGCTGTACATAGGGCAGCACTGAGTGGCTGACCCAGACTGCTCAGCATCATCCTGTGTCTCCCAACTATACAACATAGGATTGTGAAGAGGGTTCAGCTGAAACAGTATAGGCGCAGCTGGAACAGTAGAGTCCAGCAAGTGACACTATTTCCCTGTGAGAGAAGTGAGAAGTCCTTCCCTGAGATGCTGAAGGACTTTGCTGTGGCTTCTCTCAGAAGTGAACATGTACAGATATTCACTCTCCCAGGAGAAACTCTCTTGAAAGTGATTTAACCCTGGTTATTTTTGTCCTGGAGCAGCCATTTTTGTCCTCGGAGAAAAATCCTGAACATCTCTACAGTACAATGATTTGTACTGGGAGAGCCACAACTCTCCCAGGATAAACTAAATTTCTGTGTAAGGCCAAAAATGTCATTTAATGTCTGAGGTATTGATAATTAGACTTCGAAAAGTACGGTTACTCACTAACAGAGAAATTATCCTATTAAAAGAAAAAATTAGTTTACATCAAGGACAATGTATTATATTGAATCACACATAGCAGCATATTATAGAATCACAGGACAGTTAGGTTGTGAGGGACCTCAGGAGGTCATCTAGTCCAACCCCCCGCTCTCTAATTAGATCATCCCATCCAAGGCTTTATCTACCCAGGTCTTAAACACTTCCAAGGATGGAGATTCCACAACCTCTCTGGGTAACCTGCTCCAGTTCTTTACTAGTGAAAAAGTTTTTCCTAATATCTAACCTAAGCTTTCCTTACTACAACTCGAGACCATTGCTTCTTGTTCTGTCATCTACCACCACTGAGAATGGTCCAGCTCCATCCTCTTTGGAACCACGCTTCAGATAGTTAAAGGTTGCTTTAAATCTCTTACCTCCCCTATCCCCTTCCCCACCCTCTCTTTTCCAGATTAAATAAGCCCAGTTCCCTCAGCCTCGCCTCTCCTCAGAAGTCACATACGGCAGCCCCCTAACCATTGTTGTTGCCCTCTACTGTACTCCAATTTTTCTACATACTTTCTGTGGTGGAGGGTCCAAAACTGGACAGAGTACTCCAGATGCAGCCTCACCAGTGGTGAATAGAGGGGAATAATCACTTCCCTCAACCTGCTGACAATGCTCCTACTAATGCAGTGCAGTATTGCATACAGTCACCCTTCTTGGAAACAAGGGCACACTGTTGCCTTACATTTAGTTTATTGTCTGCTGTAACCACCAGGTCCTTTTCTGCAAAGCTACTGCTTAGCCAGTTGGTTCCCAGTCTATACCAGTGCACGGGATTCTTCCATCTTAAGTGTAGGGCTTTGCACTTCTCCTTATTAAACCTCATGATCTTTCTTTTGGTCAAATCCTTCAATTTATTGAGGTCTCTCCGAATCCTAACCCTACCCTCCAGTGTATCTACTACTCCCCCAACGTTGTTAACATCTGCAAACTTGCTACAGGTGCACTCTATCCTATCTTCCAGGTCACTGATGAAGATATTGAACAAAATTGGGCCCAGGAGCAAACCCTGGAGTACTCTTTTTGATATGCGCTGCCAACTGGACATCAAGTAATTAATTACTACCCTCTGAGCCCAACAATCCACCCAACCCATACTTCCTTAGCTCACTTGCAATAATGTTGTGGGAGGCCATATCAAAAGCCTTCCTTAAGTCAAGGTATATCACATCCACTGCTTTCCCCACATCCAAAGAGCCAGTTATCTCATCATAGAAGGCAGTCAGGTTGGTCGGGCATGACTTGCCCTTGATGAATCTACGCTGACTGTTCCTAATCTCCTTCTTCTCCTCCAAGTGTGTAGAAATGGCTTCCTTGAAGACTTGCTTCATGATTTTTCCAGGGACTGAAGTGAGGCTGACCAGTCAGGAGTTCCTTGGTTGCTCCCTTGCTTAAATATGGGCACTATATTTGCCCTTTTCCAATCATCCAGGACTTCTCCTGATAGCCATGAGTTTTCAAAGATGAAGGTCAGTGGCTCTGAAATTACATCTGCCAACTTCCTCAGCACCCTCGGGTGCATCCCATTCAGCCCCATGGATTTGGAACCATCCACCTTTTCTAAATAGTCCAGAACCTGTTCTTTTGGCACTGTTGGTTGCTTACCTCCTCTCCAAACTGTGTTGTGAGGTGCAGTACTCTGGGAGTTGAACTTGCCTATTAAGACTGAGGTGAAAAAGGCATTGAGTACTTCAGCCTTTTCCACATCCTCTGTCACTAGGTTGCCTCCCCCACTTAGTAAGAGACCCACATTTTCCCTGATCTTCTTCTGGTTGCTGACACCCCCTTCCTGTTACCTTTCATGCACCTTGCTAGTTGAACTTTGGCCTTCCTGTATACCCAAGCAATACTCTTATACTCCTCCCTAGTCATCTGTCCAAACTTCCAAATTTTTGTAGGCTTCTTTTCTGTGTTTTTGCTCACTGAAGGGGTCCCCCGCTAAATCAAGCTGGTCTTCTGCCATACTTCTTCATCTTCCTGAGCATCAGGATGGTTCATTCCTACACTTTCATTAAGGCTTATTTAAAGTACAGCCAGGTTTACTGGATTCCTTTCCTCCTTTCCTCATACTAGCCTCCGAGAGAATCCTGCCCATCCCTTCCCTGAGGGAGCTGAAATCTGCTTTTCTGAAGTCCAGGGATCCTACTCTGCTTCTCTCCTTCCTTCCTTTTCTCAGGATCCTGAATTCAATCATCTCATGGTCACTGCTGCTCAAGTTGCCATCTATTAGTACATTCCCCTCCAAATTTTCCCTGTTTGTAAGCAGCAGGTTAAGAAAAGCATGGCACCTAGTTGGCCTCTCCAACACTTCCACCAGGAAGCTGGCCCCAACACTGTCCAAATACTTCCTGGATTGCCTGTGTACTGCTGTATTGTCCTCCCAGCAGATATCAGGGTGATTGAAGTCCCTTATGAGAAGCAGGGCTTGTGATCAGGAAACTTCCAGTAGCTATTTGAAGAAAGCCTTATGCATCTCATCCTCCTGGTGGTCTATAGCACAAAGCCACCATGACATCACCCTCTAGCCCTAACCCAGAGACTTTCAACAGACCTATCTCCAGTTTTATGCCGGAGCTCTGAACAATCATACAGATCTTTGACATAAAGCACAATTCCTCCTCTTCTCCTTGCCTGTCCTTCCTAAACAGTTTATACCCACTCGTGACAGTGCTCCAGTCATGCAAACTACCTCACAAAGTCTCTGTTATGCCAATCATGTTATAGTTCTGGGACTGTGCAAGGACTTCTAATTCCAGTTCTTTCTGCTCATTTCCCAGGCTCCATGCATTCCTGTAGAGATGTGTGAAGTAACTAGCCAATCTCCCTGCTTTCTCAGGAAAAATAAGAAGGCTTCTCCTTGTTGCCCCCTCCTGCTTGTGCTTCCCCCCAGGTTACCTACTTCCCCACTAACCACAGGACTTAGGTCTCCATCCCCTGGTGAACCAAATTTAAAACCTTCCTCAATAGGTTAGCAAGCCTTTCTGTGAACATGCTCTTCCCTCTCTGTCAGATGGATCCCACCTCTTTCTAGCAAGCCTTCTTCTTGGAACAATATCCCAAGGTCAAAGAAGCCAAAGCCCTGAAGACAACAACATCTGTACAGTAATGCATTGATCTGCAGAATGCATCTTCTCCTGCTCATGCCCTTCCTCTTGACCAGAAGGATTGAGGAGAACACCACCTAAGCCTTTGTCCCCTTCACACTTGCACCCAAAGTACTGTTGTCATTTTTGATCTGCTAGGGATCACCCCTAGCACTATCATTGGTGCCCACATGGATAAGCAATATGAGGGCAGGAAGAGTCTCAGTAGTCCTTCAGTAATATTTCAGAACCAGGCTCCACACAAGCAGCAGACTTCCTGAGACAATAGGTTGGGCCAGCAGATGGATGCATCCATTCCCTGAAGAAGGGGATCTTGATTGCAGTGGTCTTGATCCTCCCAACCTTGGGGAAGCAATGAGCAGTCCTGCCTGGACAGACACCTCACAGGTGCAAGCAGAGGAAGAGCTGGCAGTGGCAGTGATCTGAAATTGTGATGTCCTCCAGCCATTTTTCCAGTCTCCCACCTTTTTTAATCTGCCACCACTCTCTTCCTTCCCCTCTTTCCAAGAAGACCTTCCCTAGCAAACTCCCATGTAAGCTTTCCTGTTTGCTTTTCATTGGTCTCAAAATGTTACCTTTTCCCTGCTTCTACTCACCAAGCTTACAGTGAAGAAAGGTGAGGGAGAGTTTCCAGACAAACTCCCTAGTAAACTCCCCCTAGTTAAGGATTCTAGTTAAGCAAGGGGCTTAAGTATCAGTCTAACTCCTGAGTTTAAACTACTAACACGAAATATATGTAGGTTAGCTACAATTAATTAAAGGAAAAGCTTACTTAAAGGCTCCCTTTCAAAGAGAGAGATGGCAAACTAACCTCTGAACTGATTTGAGAACTGCTTGCAAACTGCCCTATTTGCTGTCTTGTTCACTAACTCCCTGGTCACTTGGTGAATATCCTTTTATACCCTGCTGGGCCTAGCTCTGCCCCCTTATTAAGGCTTTTGTCAGATACAGGCAGCAGTCACCCAGAAGTCTCTCAGCTAGCAGTGCCCCTGGCTACTCAGAGCACATGCTCAACATGCACACAGATCACCAAACAAACACTCAGCAAACCAAAACACACTGGAAGCCCTGGCTCATTGATCTTTCCACAGCAAGATCTGGTGCCTAGTGACTGGCTCCTCTTTCTCTTGTCCTTTCCCTTTCTACTCTTGCTCTCAATGAACTGTTTGCAACCTGCCCATATGAATTTGCACACTAAGAGCCAAACATTACAATTCTCTGGGCTTTGAACATAAGTAGTTATCTTTTTAAAACCTATGTGGCTCAATGAGTCAATTTAGGCCATGTACAGACATTGTTTCTCTGCTCTCTCAGGAGAAGCCACAAGTGTACGGAAGATCAGGAATTTTCTCCCAGAGTAAATAGGGCTGCTACAAGAGAAAAATAACCTGGAAATGGTCAGAGTTAAAGGAAGTGCCTGTTTATTTTTTTCTGAGACAACCCAAAGCACAGTCCTCCAGCATCCCAGGGTGCTTTGATCTCATCCCCTAGGGAAACAGCATGTTGCTCACTGGACTCTGCTTCTCCAGAGAAGAACGCATCCCTTTTACAATCCCACATTGTATTTTAGGGTGATGCAGGCTGACTTACCAGTCTGGGCAAATCAGGGCAGTCCTATCATCTGCTACCATCTATTGCCAGGCAGACTTGGGAGCCTGCAAAGCACACTGAAATGGGTGCACAGGTGCCCTCTGGCTGTGCAGCATCAGCACTGCAAGCTCTTCTTTCCAAGGACTCAGTATTTGAATGTCTGTTGAGGCATCTCCGGATAAGTTTTTTTATCAGAAGAATAAACTTGGAAGAATTCTCTTAGATAATCTGAATGTATGTACTAATTTACAATCTACTGTTCTAAGTTGTATCAATAAAAAAAGAAAGTGAATAACATGCAGACATTTTGTATAGCTAGAGCTGTAATTAAGTGGAGAAATCTGGTAGAAAAGGAACATTACATGTAAAACTCATTAATACTGTACATTGTAATTTACATTGAGCGCTTAATGCTCAACATGTATTTTCCACTGTTTACTCTTTGGTTTCAGCTTTTCATAATTAATGCGTTTTTCATCTGGACAATGAACTGTGTCTCTAAGAGCTAGTTCCTGCAGTGCACAAGGGGTGGCGGACAGTTTCCGTAGAGTTATTCATGAATGCACAATGAGATCAGAAACTACTTCAATCAGATTAAATTATAAAATCTTTGGAACACGGACTGTCCAAGACACTTGCATAGTTTGTCTCTCTGTCCTAATGCAACATCAATCAATAGGGTTTAAAAGCACATGTTTTCAAAAGTTTACAAATATGAAATCACTTAAATACTGCTACTCAGATGAAACACAAGATTTATATTTTTCTAGCCTAGTTAGTACAGACTATTTAGGGGATGTTAGATTCTATAGATGCAATTAAGCAAACAAAAAGATGCTTGGGAACTGTACTATTAAAACTGTGACTTGGCAATTCTTGGCAATGACATGCTCAATATTTCATAAGTTAATGCTAAAATGTTCCTTTGAGCAGAAAACAGGAGTCCCCTTTTTAAACCTAATCCTAGTCCATTTATCCAGCCAAAAACCTGGAAGCAGAAAACCTCCTGAAGCAAAATTTCATGAGAAGGGTATCTGAAAAGGAATAGGAAAGCAGATTAAATAGACACTGTGCTTAAATGGAAGTAAGTGCCCCAGCGATCTATTGCAACATAGGCCCAATTTTACCAGGAATAAGTTAAGTGGTCCCCAAAGAGAAAGGTAGAAAAAAGAGGGACCTGGGAATGTGGACTTTATTTCTCGACTGTTCCACTAAAGTTTTTTTCTGTTGCCCAGAGTTGAGTGATTGAAGGAGCTAGTGATGAAAGGTACCTTCTCTTGTAGGTATACTGGCACTTCCTTACAAGACAGTAAATGGAATTGAATTGGTCTGTGGCTGAGATAAGGTCTTCTTTTTGGGGCAGGTATAGAAGTTCTAAAAAGTTAAAGGTAGCCCTAGAGTCTTTAAGAATATGGCACATTTCTCTCAGAGCTAAAAAATTCTGCCCCTCCAAAGGAAAGGCCCTTTGTAAGCAGTGAAGCCAGGAAGCCCGTCCTATGTAAAACATTGTGACCATTGAGTATGTGTGCTATCAGCCCCATTTAGAGCAACTCATAGAGAGATTAAGCACAAATTATCTCCCATTTAAGAGTGCAATGAAGACTTCCTGAGAACTGAAGTAATACTAGTGAAGGATGTCAGATGAGTACAACTTCTAAAGTCGTACCACAACTGAAAATCATAAATTATACAGTTACACTGGACTATGAATAAAGTATGGGGTAGGAGTTTGAAAATTCAAAGCTGAATTCCACAATCAAGATAAGGTGTGAAATGGTAACTAGTTAAATTTTCTGGAACCAGGAGTCAGAGCAGGAGTGCTTCTTTTCTTCATCAGGATGCACACACAGGGACAGTCTCTGAGTGAGAAAGAAAAGGAGAGGATGAAGAAAACCATCTCAAGGGATGCCAAGTGAGGGGTCTCCCCTGGCACAGCTACTAGGTCTGTGCTTACCACAGAATTTTTCAGGTACTGCCACTCATGATGGACTTCACAAAAGGAAACTTCCACAGTTAGAATATTTGTGCCCGGATGAATTCAGTGCTCTGGAATCAGAGGCTGACTCAATGGACTTACCAAGAAGTTAACTTGAGGCAGTTAACATAGCCTACAAAAAATGAAATATTGCCTTCAAAAGTAAAGGCACTTGGCATGCCCATCCATCATAGTTCCATCTCAGGACAAACATCCCATGACAAAAGTTGAGGGACAGGGGCCAAGGAAAAAAAATGGAGCCTCACTCAAGCAGAGAAGCCACTAGAATATGTTTACCCAGTTTTAAAAATGGGCTGTGTGTACTAAGTATGTATTCTTATTACAGATCTGGTTCAAGGAAATTGGTCTTTTACTTCTTGATATTCCTGGTAGCTAAATATTTTCTTAAACTAGATTTTCCTCCAGTGCGATAATACACTGTCACAGAAATAAAATACATTATTTCTGATGAACTTACATCACAGTTTATTAGATATAATCCTCAAACTGTAAAATGTACACAAAGGCAAGCCTTTTAACTGAATATTTGCTTTTTACTGGGGATATAATTACAAAAGAATTTTAAGTAAATATGTATTTTTCATACAGTAGAGGTTTTCTCACTAATTTTCTAGCAACAACTAATGACAAAAAGTGAAAAGGTATAAATGTACATAATACCTGGATCTAAACTGGCATTGCTAGTGCTTCCACTGTCACTAGCAAAAAGAAAGATGAACAAACACAGAGAACAAGAGAAACCTGTGTTCTCACAGTTTTGGCGGATCATCAGAACACAGTTACTGTGAACTTTGACCCCCTTTCTTTAAATTGCAGAGAGTAATGAATCCTTACTCAATATGTCCTTTATCCAAGATGCTTATCAATCATTGATATTAACACACTTTATCAAAAGGAAACAGAACCCAAAATTTTAACTTTCAATTATCATGGTCATGTTTTCACTTGTTCTTCAGTTATCTGTTCTCTAATGATAACTTATCTATGTATTAAAAAAATTTAAACAATGGAAAAGGTAGATTTCTCCCCCTTTGCTGTTTGATTTTACAAAAAGAGACTGAGTTGTGAAAAAAAATAATATAATCTTAATCTAGGATACAGAAGAATGGAAAACCAAATGAGGTTGTCTGATAAGAACCCAGGGAGAAAAGCCTAGGCTGTAAGTTTATTTATGAAAATTTAACTTATGCTATTTTTGCTGTTAAAAGTCCATTTTTTCAAGCATATCTGTAGGGTCATATATGTGTAAACCAAACTAAATGAGAATAAGAATCTACTCATTTCCTCTCTGAAAAAAATATATAATCTACTCATTGGTTTATGGCCACTAATTAACAAACTACTTGGCAATGTGACAATATTCAGTATGAAAATGAAAGTTATTAGCAGCTAAAGAGTAGTTTCCATTTTCAAAGGGCTGCAAGAATGTTAATTAAAACATTTGTTTTCCTAGCAAGAATAGTAAAGTTAAGAAATTAGTCCAATGCAGTTTTTGGGCCATCTTTCCCCCACAGTTACCCCTCCTGAATCACTGGGTTTATACACTAGGGATACAGCAGAGAGATGGTGTTCTTATTGGTATTAATATACGAGTGCAACATAATAAACAATATCAATGGTTTAACTCTGTAAACCATCATAAGAATGTATACATCATACAAGAATCATGTACATCACACATCATAAGAACAATGTATACTTTTCCTATATCGTGCCATAAAATCAAAAGACTTACCAAACAGAAGTGTTTTACAAACACTGGTTATTGGAAACCAGAATACAGATGTGTGAAGGAGCAGTAATTATGTCTTCATGTTATATGTGGATAGAGTGAAGAACATACAGATTAAGTGACTTGTTGAAGATTAAAAAAGAACAAAGAAAGAAATGAAGGCTTAACATCATAAATACTTGGCAGCTTCCTTGGAAAGGAAATGTTAATGACCTCTATAGCACCCCCATAATGTTAAATAATCCCTCAGAGTTTTATGAAGGAAGAGAAAACTGGCCACAAGGCAAATATTAAGGCTTACATAATTAATGCCTGGAATGTGATCTAAGTATTTCAGGGTCAGGGAGGGATGGGTCTGATCAGGTGGGCTAGTGAATCCATGTCCATGGAAGGGTTGGCAGGATTGTGGAGGCTAGCGGGTCCAAGAGAGGGGGTTGTCTGTCTGGGAATGTGTGCGTGGGGGCGGGGGGGCGGGGAAGGAGGGAGTGGGAGGTGGGCTATAAGGCTAAAATTAGCCCAAGTCAGGGTGAGGAGAAGGAAGAAAAAGCATACTCTGGTGAACTAAATTAGAATAGACTCTCCACTTTTTTCCTGGTCTAACCTCCCCAGATATCTGTACAGTTCAGCACTTAGACTTAACACTGGGTCTAGGGCAGGGTGGCAAGAGTTTTTGTAAGCAACCTATTTCATCACTTAATGGGATCCTACCTAATCATGTGAACCCCACTGTATGCCCCTTCTCTGCATCTGGATTTACCTAGCTTCTCTGCAAAGTTCTGCAGCCTACACTGAACTGCATGCTGCTGTACTCTGCTGATAGTAGTACAGGAGCCAGTTAGGTTTAAAGATAACTCAGGTATGTTGATACAAGCTGCAGTCAGAGCAATGACAGCAACATAGACAATCCCTGAATTTAAATGGTAAATTGTCTGAGGCAGAGACCATTGTTACCATTTTTGTCCCATAGCCAAATCACCCCAAACAATCAAAAATAAGAAAACAAGCACATCACAAGGCGCAGCATGAAGACAATTTTCTCTTCTGTAAATTTTGATACATACATTGCTACAAAATCTTCACACCCTTCTCTTTCAAACAAAACACTTCTAACTTTAAAACCCACCTGGTAATGTAGCCCTTGTTACGGTTAACCAATGTGTTTAAATATCTAAAATGTGCAAAGCCTTCTTTTCCAGTTTTATTTTGATAGATATAAGCTATACACAGAACAGTCTAGATCATAAGATATGAGGGGAAACTATTTTGCTTTGTAATATAAAATCAAATTACACTCCCAGTTTTGTACACAACAACCTGCTAGTAGTCTAATGGGAAATAAGATTCGATATGAAAGCAGCAAGTAATCCTGTGCTCTACTACACAGGCGTACACCACATTATGTTTGCAGCTCTGTAAAACTGTTATCAAAATCTATGCTGCTAAAGACTACAGCTGGTCAAAGTTCACATTTTCATTCTGTACAAAATGCTGACACGGGGGGAATCCTTTGTTTTGGAATGAAAACTAGAATTTATTAAAATTCCATCAACAAGGAAAACACCACTAAAAGGGTCCAAAAATAAGTGTTTTGCTTAAATTGTTAATGATATTGACCCTGAAAGCTGCAGAGATTAGTCAAGTCCCTGTAGGAAAGAGATAAAAGCTCAAAAGTCCCTGAACCCAGGGACTTTCCTCACACCAGGTCTACCAAGAGCCACAGACCTTGGAAGTACAGAGCCCACCAGGCAAGCTGTCAGAAAATAAGACAGTGTCCAGCTGAAAAGCTGATTTCATTGCAGTAGATGGTCACAGAAGCTGGTATAATCTCTGTGAAACATTGCATTTGTTATGACTCAGTATTTTTCAGAGAAAGCCTATTTCCTCAGAGAATTTTTCTAGCAATGACATATTCACAGTAAATAAGTGGCTAGGAAAATCTGTCTCTTTCTTCTACC
The DNA here is from genome assembly GCF_001723895.1 of Crocodylus porosus. Lineage (NCBI taxonomy): Eukaryota > Metazoa > Chordata > Crocodylia > Crocodylidae > Crocodylus > Crocodylus porosus. The sequence goes on from NW_017728950.1 coordinate 42,037,107, forward strand.
ACACCTCCCCTTGAGCAGTGAAGGAGAGCTTCTAAACTCTTATTCTAAATATTTGTGGTGAAAATATGTTAGCTAACAAAGTACGAACATGTGTTCCTCCAGCAGACCTATCAAAGAGAACCTTATTCTGTGAAATGTGAGTGGGATAGGAAAAATCCTAGCTTAAATTATGCCTTTTTTCCACTAAAAAAATGAATTTACTTCCATGTCTTACTACCATAACACAGCACAGATGAGGCCCTGCTCTCCTTCATAATGCCACCCTGCTGGGATGGTTATAACAGAAGCATTGATATGTACCCCACAAATTGATGTAGTAACAGGACACCTAAGACTGTTGAGTCCAGTAGCCCTCAGAGGCAGCGTACTAGTGAGTAGCACAGAGCCTCCTACTGCTCCCCTGGAGTAATGCAGTTTCTTATAGGTTGTTTCTAAAATGGTATGATAGAGCCAGAAGACGGGCAAATTACAGTCATTGAAGAAGCCCGGGGCAGAAGCACTCTAACTTTCAAGTTTTACTCTAAGTACCCCTGTTTAGGTAGGGAGGAAGCAGAACACACATTAGCCCTTGTTGGGGGAAACAGTGAGTTTGATTCATGGTCACATGGCTGGAGCACAAAAGGTAAAGAGGGCTCTTGCACACCTCCCAGAGTGCCCCATGGGCTCTCTGGGATGCAGAAGACTCCTGAGCAAAGCTGAAGAGCCAAGTCATGTGATTGGCTGGCAGGGACATAATGGTTGCCCAGCTCGACCTGATGCAGCAGAGGCTCACCATGGCATACATCCTCATGGCTACAAGCCACTCACATACCCACTCAGTGCACCGTGTGTGTGTGTTCACACACGCACATGTGCTGGATGCCTGGGTTGTGTGCATGTGTGTGCAGGTGTGCCCCAGATGCCTGGACCCTGTGTGTGTGTGTGTCTGTGTTCCCCCCACCTCCCCCTACACACAGAACCCAGGCATCCTGAACACACACACACAGACACAGACACACACACACACACACCCAGGCATCTGTGGCACAACTTGGCCACTGACTTCCATGAAGCCGATGAGGATGATGCCCGACTCTTGTGCAACTCCTCATTCCCTGGGGTGATGGCACTACACTCCCAGGGTCCCCAATTTTGTCACTGACAACATTATTGTCCCCAAAATCCTCATTGACTGGCCTACCCCCTCCTGGCCTATTCCCTTCAGTCCTTGCTCATGAGGCCCTATGGGAGGCAGCTGGACCAATGAAAAGAGCATTTCAACTATCAACCAGGCCTGGCACCATGAGTACACACAATGCAAGGATGGGGGAGAGGGTGAACCACTTACCAATGTGTGTGGCCCTGGTCCCGCACCACAGCAGGCTGTCCAGATCCACAAAGCCCTGACCAACTGCCTCCTCATACACATGGACCGGGAGCTCTTCTTGGGTGGTTGGAGGGATTTGAGCACTTATGCTCTGGCACTGGGTCTCCTGCTACAGGCTGCTCTGGCCCTGCATCATGGGCACTGCTGCCCACAATTTAGGCCGTGTGGGCATTGTCCCCTTTCCTATCTCCATCTCCAACTTCTCCCAGGGGCACACACTGGGGCATGGGGGAATGCAGAGCAAGGAAGAGACATGGGGTGCTAACTTTAAAGTGCTCACTCTTTCACCACCTCTTCTTTCAATGACTACCACTCTTTCAATGATATATGCCCCAACAGATTACTGTGGTCCTATATGGTCCAGAAGTTGTCACACTAAAGAGCTTGACTCTGTACTTAACAATCAACAGAGACTCATAACAGGCTGCACAACTTGTGCACACACAAATATATCCCTGTACTCTAGAACATTAGACCAAGTGACATAAGAAGACAAACCCTAACTGCTCCCCTGCTGTCAAGTTTATAGGCTTGTGGAGAGCCCAGCAGACCAGGTACTGTGGCCTTGTGTTGTACTGCATTTAAATAAGGGGTGGGGTGAATGGAAATTAAATGATCATTCGGAGTAATCCAGCTTGAAATCTATTCCTACAGCATTTTATACCAACACCAAACTAGTCTACCACTGGGCACAAAGCATGGATCAAGCTGAAAAGATGAAGATCTGGATATGGACACTTCAAAACAACATTGTACAAGATGAACACCTTGGACAGTCCCCTCTGTGAATGCAGTATCCACAGTCAGAACAGCACTTATTCGAAAGCTGCAATCTTTACAAGTGCCCAGATGGGGTAGATGGAATACAAACACTGAGCAATAATACCAGAGAGTGGCTCATAGCTGGCCAGGGGAAACAAGAGGGGAGGAGGGTGTTTGGAAAAAGGGGCTTTGCTGACTCTCATCAGTGACAGCTTGGGGGAGGGGGCAGGGCCAGCCCAATGCTCAGAGAGAGGAAATGAGCTTTAGTCTAGGATAGATCACCACCGCATGAGGCAGGGGAGTGTGGGGTGCCACAATGCTCATGGGATGTCAGCAGAATGTAACTTACCATGAGTCACGATGGGATCTGGTACAGATGTTCATTACAGCACTCTGACCTAGAGCACTTAAGTCTGATGACACATCCATCCAGGGTTATCTTAGGGTGGGATCTGACATTTTTATAGTGCTCTATGTGCCCTGACCACCTGTTCAGTTACAGCTAAAGAGCACTTTTTGTATGCCTACCACACAATAAATGTAATTTTTGTACCTGGCTGAAAAGATGTATTGTTCCATTACAGTGCCTTTACCCATTTATTCTTCTTTCTTCCCCCAGACTTCATCCTTATTTTTCTTCTACTTTATATCAGTGCATCTCACTTTTCCCGTACATTCATTAACAAGCACGGTTCATTCTGTACCTAATTATAAAAAGTTCTACTGAAGACAACTGTGACATTTGGATTATTTCTCTGTCTTTAGTTTCAGTGCAGGAGTTGAATGGCTTTTAATAAGCATATTATACTAATTGCTCAGGAACTTCCTAAAGATTTGAAAGTGACTTTTCCTCCTTTTTCAGGGAGTGGGCAAAAAACAGAAAGGAAAACAGCTGAAATTCAGTTATAGATAATGTAAAAAATACCAAGGTATCAAAAAGTTAATTCATGGACATTTACACACTGTCTATACTTTCAAATACCTCTTTTAAGTAAAATCAAGCTGATGTTAAAATAGATACTTTGGGCAGGTTTCAACACTAAAAGGACAATTCCAACTGCACTACTATTTCAGATTTGCAAAATCTGCTTTCATTATGCTCAGCCTTCTAACTTTGCTTGACTGAGTTCATAAAACACATGCATGCTTCTGTTCAAAAGAAGAGAGGGAAAAATATGTAACCCTAATGTATACAAGTCTATATAGTTTGGGTCTACCTAAACTGAAATATATTTAAATCAAAATCTGAAAGTTCACTATTATTGCAAATGGATAAGTTGTCACATGTAGGAGGGGCCAAAACTGAAACTTTTCACTTATGCATTTCCTTTACATTTCTTCAGCATGAAGAATGCTATGGAATGGAAATGTATTTTCCTCTACAACAGTAACCGTATAATCCTTTTTCATGCCAACGTCTATTAATGGCCAATAATGACATCTGTCATATTTTTTCTTCATGAAGGCAACTGTATGATATCTTAGGAGGTTACTGAAGCTCTGCCCTTACCATATACTACCCACATGAATAAGAAATCTAATATTTGCCAAGCACTGTCATAATAGACACTTTAGTGAAGGCATTGATGTGCCAAAGTTTCATTCTATATTACTAAAAGACTGTGATATAAGGAAAATTGTGCTATCAACAACATAAGGGACAGAAAACCACACTTGCTTGAGATGCTTGTATCGTATTGTTCATTCCTGTCACAGAGGTAGCTAAGCACATGCTTTTGTCTCTGTTAGGTCTGGGGCCTAATGTTAACATTGCAAAATTCAATCATGTAATTATGCTGAAATTTGTAAAACCCAGGAAAACAAACACGAGTTAAAATTACAGTGCATCATGCTTATTTCTTGACTATACAAAAGACAATGTAATTTGTAGCCCTGAGTACAAAATAATATACCATATCTGGACAAAAATGAAAGAGGCAGATGGTAAAGCACTTACAAAAAATATTATTCAGTTGTTCATGTGCTAATTAACTCAGAAAGGAGGCTGAGTAGTTTAACATGCCTGAAAAAGCCTTATTTCACAAACTCAACCCTATGCTAGAGAAGAAATAAACATTTGCATGAAAAAAAATGCTGTCATGGAGCTGCTGCTCTCATATTCTTCTACATTAAGAGCAATCAGAAGTGAAATTTAAAGAAAAATAAACAAACCTACCTGGCAAAGTAAACTATGGGTGCTAAATCTATTTCATTCTCATAAAGGCATCACTAAAGAATGTGCTAGTACATATTTGCTCAAAGCACATTTGATTTCCATAATTAGTCAACTCCTTTTTCTGTTGTATATAAGTGATCTCCCTTCTCTTATTAGGTGTGTTAGTTTTTCATCAGGCAAGCCTTGGAATGTGAATTGTCTGAGGCCAGACAGCTCCTAAAAAGGTACACCATTACTGTAATAACCCCAAACTGTTTAGTTTACAAAAGACAGCAGGGTAGATTGTGCAGAGCTCCTGAAGGATGGGGTGGAATAAAGGCAGGAAGGAAAAATTTCCCCCACCCTGACATTAAGGGACATAGTCACAACTGAAACCCCTGCACTGTCCTGGCCATAAAAACTAGCAAGTTAATCACCACAAAAATGACACCACAATGATTCCAACTCTCCTTATTATTTGCAAAAGTGAGAAAAGCTCGCAGCTGACCAGAGAAAGGAGTTTATGTTGCATTCCTTAAATAAATGATTCTCAACCAGAGTGCCATGGCACCCCAGAATGCCTTGAGATCCTTTCAAGGTTGCCACAATGTGCCATACATTGTTAGCTCTGTTAGGTGTGCAAACATGGTTCACAAGATAAACTCAGAGATTTCAAAACAGAACTGCATAATATTAAAAACTTTCTGACCTGTTGTGGTCTTCCTAAATTCTTTGCAACAAAATTATTCTATTTATCTATAGTCAAAAATTGAGTGAAAATTAAGAGATGACATTTTCTGAGGGGTACTTTGAGTACATCAAGGGGCACTTCGAATCTAAAAGGTTGATAACCACTGCCCTAAGTTGACAGGTGTGGCACAGGTTGATAGACATCAGGTATGCATATCAACTTAGGCTGATAGGCATGCATAGCTGCCAAATAGGAACATCTGTCAAGCAAGTGACATGCAATTAAAGATCTGTAGCTATGCTATCCTCTTTAATTATTTCTTAAATGTAAGTTTTGGCTTTTGAAGATCTTAATTAGTCTAGCAGACTTTTTTATTTATTATGACATAACTATTGCCCATTTCCACAATTGGAAAATGGGTGGCTTCACATAGGCCTTTTTCCCACATAAGGCTGCTTTATTAAGTTGGTCTGCCACACGTACCAGAAATATTCATGACATTTAAAGTTTCTCAAGTGCAGTCGTCATGGCAAGTCCTGATTTGCCATAATAGGCTTGGTAGCTTCAAGGGCTGCAAGGTAGCTACAGAACAAATTCCTGCAATTGGTAAATGAAGGTTGTTTGACCATTCTCCCCACAGATACTCCATAAAGATTTCTATAAACATCTATGTAAAATACAATAAATTAGCAAATCTGCCTACTGTCTTAAAGTTCTTTCTGCATCACAAAATAAGCCAGCATGATAAAAGTCCCAGTTTGTGATTCACATAAAACACCATCCACACCTAATTGTTATGCAAGAATGATACAACTACACTGCAATTTTTATGAACTAAACTGCTGTGTGCTTACTGATAGCATCAGTGCTGTCACTCTTTTAAAGTTATGCAAAGACACATTCCATCCTAATAGATTCAGAAATTTTAGGATGCAATATGTAATTACTGTATGCTATGTAACATACCCTGTGCTTTAAAGTACACAGTAGGTACCAAGTCATTTTGAGATGGAATGTTCCAGATGTTACACTTACTATTGTGCTCCATTCTTCTTCTCTATGTCTTTGCAAAGATCTCAAATGTCATTTTTTCCCTCAATTCTAAGTCTATGATGATTTATAGAAATCCATTAGGTACCCCCTCTCTTGCTTTATGTCTGGAATTATGCTTTCCCTCATTCTTCAATATACACTAAAAAGACATCTAGATCATACTAAAAAGACATCTAGATCTAAGGTCCCTGGTAGATGTTCAGTTAAAGGCACCATATAATCTTGATGCATGATCTCAACAATTGTCCTTTCTACCATGCTACACATGCATGGTAGGAAACACAGTTGTGGGATTGGGGATTAGATTCCCATTGCACCATACAACTGGTGCAGGGGGAGCCTGAAATCATGATCAGAGTCCATCATTCATGAACCTAGGCTCCCTCTGCATCAGCATGCAGGAAGCCACTCAAATGATCTCCGGCCCCAACCTTAGAAGTATATCAGAGCCAAAGGGCTCTAATACACCCTTGAGGCTGGGAGCACCACTCCCAGGCAGGTATACCAGAGCCCTCAACTCTGCTGTGCCCCCAAGGTTGGGGGCACAGATAACCTGATCTGCACCTCCCAGGCTCTTATGGGGCAAGAGAGCCACAGGATAAAGGCTCTGCTGCCTCCTTAAGCTGACCAGGGCTCCCAGCCTCTGGGGCACAGCAGAGTAACAATTTTGTGGCTTATTCCTTGCTTTATCATGCCATTAATTGCATTAACATATGGCCAGGTTACTATTTAAAATGTGATTAACTGGTTAATCCTGTCTTAAGTGTAACATCTGCCTGGGGCTTTCTGAAATACAAAACCAAATAGTATTGCAGTAAAGCTATGCCACCTGTAATGCTACATACTTTGAGATAAAAATCAATGACTAATGCAGTCAGGCTAGTGATTCATAGCATGATTACAACATTTCCACTTCAATTACACATAGTTGCTCAGACTTCTCTTTAGTCATTGAAAAAGGAGCTATAATTAAAACATGTAAATAAAGATTTCTGTGTAGCCTCAGAGGACGAATAAAATACTCTGATAAACAGTATATTCTGTACTCTGCTAACTCTAAAACCAGGGATTTGAACTAACCAGAGGGTGCCAAACAGTACGGTAGCCAAAATTAATTATTTTATATAACATTTTAGGTACATCAAAATGTTTTTGATCGTCAAAATCATCAAGATGCTGGAGAGTTTGTCTTTCTATATACAATGGACTCTGATTTAAATAGAAAAACAAAACAAAACAAAGGATGTAAGAAACATGTAGCAACCTCAGTCCCTGAAGGGCAGGAGGAACAACTGTGATTTCTTTTGCCAGTTCTCCCCATAATGTCTTAACAGTTAATGGCACAACACAATTTCATTTCCAGGTTTTGTTTCAGAAAATCTCCCCATGCCAGCTGTATCCTAATGAACAACAGTATGACAAAGAAGCAATCTACACTTTTTTTCCCTACATTTCAAAACTTCTTTCAGAGAACTTCACTAAGTGAATGGAAAACATCAAAGCTTTCTTTTCCATCCTTTCTCTGTTTGAGGTCTGAATTTGGACATTTAAAACAATCTTACAATGTAGATTCTTCTCTATAGACTGCCACCTCGACAGGGTGAAGAGGCTTGCGTACACCAATGACCTTAACAGCAACACTGTCAGGAGCCTTGTAGTCCTGGTAGGATCACCTATAGTGCTAAGGTCAAATGTGAGGTATCAGATGAAAAGCATTCCAACATAACAAAAACCTCAACAATGGAGCAGGCAGATAAAGAAAGCACATTTCTCAATGGCTGTGAAGGTGGATGAAGGCTGCAGTGAAAGATTAACCCTAGTCATCTTAGATCTCCTTGCCACTGGACACAGGTTTCCCCTCCAGCAAGATCCATGCGATTGCAATGTTCAACAGCCTCCTCATGTAAAGCACATGTGCAGGCTTCTCCCACTGGAGAACCAATGCCCATAGCCTCTACAAAGTCCTGAGGTGACAGACAAGTGGCATCATGGATGGATGAAGTGATTGCCAGGAGTCCCTAGTCACGGATCCACACACAGGCAGTAGTTGGAGGGAGGTCGCTTCATCCTTGGAAAGGGACAGAAGAGTGATTAGGCAGCTGGGATTGTGACTGAACAGTCCTTTTTAGGATCCCCTTTGCTCCCCTACATGGGAAGGAGGCTAGAAAAGGTGCCCCAAGCAAAGGCTGTCCCACCCGACTGGATCACTTGAATTATTGTCAAAACACAAAACTCTCTTTTGCACCCTGGAATGTATGAACCCTACTAGTCACTCTGAAAAGTGACAGACCTCAACATATAACAGCTATTGTCACCCAAGATTTCTTGTGATACACTGCTGTCAGTGAGACCAAATATGCAGACAAAGGTGATCTGAGGGAGGAGGGGGCTGGCTATATATTCTTCTGGAAAGAGAAACCTGCAAACAACAGGTGAATACATGGTGTTGGTTTTGCTGTTAAGAACCAGATTGTCAGACTAATAACTGAACTGCATGTTGGCATTAACGAGCACCTTATAACTCTCCATCTCCAACTGACCAACAATGTTTGCTACCTTCATCAGTGCATACGCCCCAATACTCAATGCTGAGGAAGAACAGAAAGAACAGTTTTATGCTGTCCTTGATGCAAACCTGACAATCATCCCAAAAGAGGATAGGATCATCCTTCTTGGAGATTTCAATGCAACAGTTGGCCAGGACTAACATGTGGAGGGGGCACCACTGGGAAGGAGTGCACAAGGGCAGCACAAGGGCCTCTAAACATATCTCAGAAAGAAACTCACCAATCTTAGAATTGGAAATTATTATATTGAAGAAAACTGCAAGCTCTAGAGATCATCGATGAAACTTGCATGAAATCAATTGGATTTATTACCCAACACCATCAAGGCTGGTTTGATGAAAACACCACTTAGATCAAAGCCCTTCTCAATTGGAAGATAACCAATTTCTGTGACTTGCAAAACCATCCTACATTCAGTCAGAAGCTTGGAACTTTTTGATGGCTTAAAGTGGAAGCCCAGAGGAAGTTTTGAGAAACCAAAAACAAGTGGTGGGAAGAGAAGACAAAAGAAATCCAATGATTTGTTGACAATCATAACATGTAAAGCGTCTTCAGTGCAATCAAGGATGTGCGTGGACTAAGCTGTTGTGGATCTGAGGATGGCAGTCCACTCCTCAAAGATGAGTCCATCAAAAACCACTAGAAGGAGCACTACCAAAAGCTCATGGCTGATGAAATCATTGAATCCATCCCACAGCATCCAGTAAAGGAAGCACTTGCTAGTCCAACCTCTGAAGAAGTCTGTCAGGTGATAAGACAGATGCAGAACAATAAAGCATCTGACCCTGATGGAATACCAGCTCAGGTCTTCAACACTGGTGGGAAAACTGTGACCAACAATTTCCACACACTGTTTCTCAAAATCTAGAACACTGATGAAATTCCTGCTGACCTAAGGCATGCCAATATTATCACCATTTTTTACAAGGGAGATAAGTCAAACTGTGGAAACTATCAACATATCGCCCTCTTTTCCATCACTGGGAAGATCCTTGCTCAAATTCTGCTGAACTCACTGCTCCTTCTTGCTGAGGAAATCCTTCCCAAGTCTCATTGTGGCTTCAGACCATCAACAGGCATCATGGATATGATTTTTTCAGCCTGGCAGATCCAGGAAAAATGCCAAGAATACCACCAGGAACTATATATGGCCTTTTTTGATTTGACCAAAGCCTTCAACTCTGTTAACCATGGAAGATCTTTTCAAAGTTTGGCTGCCCAGGGAAATCTATCACTATCCTAAGACTGCTTCATGACCAAATGCCTGCCTCCATCCTATGCAGTGGCTCTGCTATGGAGCCCTTTGCCATTTGAACTGGCATCAAGCAGGGCACTGGCAATGCATAGGTGGTACACAAGGGTGCACATGCATTCCCTGAGAGCGCTGGTGCACTCCCTGACTGGGCACACTTGCCACTTAGGCGATGAGCAGGGGGGCAGGCAAGAGTGATGATGCCCCCCTGCAAGCGCTGGCTGACTGCTACAATTGCTGCAGCCACTTCTGGGGGTGACTGTAGCCACTTCTGGGAGTGGCTGCAGTGATTGGCCAGCACTTACTCCCAGAAGCGGCTGCAGCAATCAATCATCACGAGATTGCTCGCAGGGGACCCCCGCCCCCAAGGTGGCAGGTCTGATCGCAGGGGGTGCCTGTGCCCCCCCCCCAACTAAGGTGGCACCAGTTGCCCATGAAGCAGGGCTGTGTAACTGCATCAGTTTTGTTTTCCATCTTTCTTATGGTCATCAAGATGCTCATCCATGACTCTTTGTCACATAGCAACAGCACTGAGTAGAGGATGGACAGGTACATTTTCAATCTCCCCTACCTCCATGCCAAAACCAAAGTTATTTTGGCCTCAGTCTTGGAACTTCAGTACTCTGATGATTGTGCTGCCATTACATATATGGAGAAAGACCTACAAATGGCCCTTACCTGCTTCTCTCAAGCATACCAGTGCCTGGGACTAAGCCTTAACATCAGAAAAACAAAGGTGCTTCACCAGCCTGCTCTGAACTGATCAATTCCCCCAGCAAAGATCCTCATTGATGGATAGGACCATCACACAAATGCCACTGAATCATCAAGTGTTCAACAATCAAATCAAGACTTGAACAAAGCTCCTACTATATAAGGCTGTCATAATCCCAACTCTTTTCCATGGCTGTCACGTTTTGAGAGGACCTAAAGGGACCACCTGAAAAGCCTGGAATGCCATTACCAGCACTACCTCTAGAAGATCCTTGGCATAAAGTGGGAGGATCATCACACAAATGTCAGTGTCCTCACCAATATTAACACCACCAGTGTGAAAGTGTTGATTACTCAACATCAATTGTGGTGGACAGTGCACTCTGTGCATGCATCTTATGTACGTTTACCAAAACACCTGCTATACTCCCAACTCAGCCAAGGACAAAGGACACATGGGAGCCAGAGCAAATGCTTCTGGGACATCCTCAAGGCAAATGCTAAGTGTGGCATTTATACCACAAACTGGGAAAAACTAGCCCAGGACAGGGCTATGTGGCAACACCTTGCGAGAGAAGATGCATTTTATTTTGAGGAAAAGTTTTGCCTTGGAGGTAGAAAAATGACAGAAATGGAAGGGAATGAAACAAGACCAAGAAATCTAGGGTCCAACTTAGCCTTCTTAGCCATCAACAAATTCATTTACAAACCTTTACTTGACCTGTGGGAATGATCATCTTAGATTGTGAGATCAGTGCCACCACTGCACAATGTAGACTTAAAAGTATCAAGAAGGGGTAAAAACTAAATAATAGTCTGAAATGGCAATAACCATGGTTACTGAAGTTGTGTGTAATATTAGGTCCTTTCATTATTAGTATACTTAAAAAGATCTTGCAGCAGAAGCTCAAAGTATATTAAATATAATTTCAAAAAATGTTATATTTTGGTAATGATCTGTCTTTGAAACTATCTAGTTATGGGTGATTTGCTATGAGCTCTTAAGGATGATATAAAACAGATTACTTCCCAAGTGCTTTAAAGATGCTTCACAATAGCTGTGGTCTGAATTTAAGAAATGTTTCTTGCTGCATATAACATTGTATTGTTCCTTATAACATTTTAATTTAAAGTTTCTGGGCAATATTATAAAGCTTTAAGTTATCTACTTCCAATGTTTTGCAGGTTTACTTATTTTCATTTAAACTTTATTTTGTCTGTTGATACTGTAAAAATGTTATGCCAGTAAAAATAAAACTCACTGTAGGAAGAAAGACAAGAAAAACATTCATTATAAAGTCCTACATCTATAATATTCTTACTAAGTATTATATGCAGCTTTGATCCATTAAAGAAAGACTGGATTAGCAAATATTCCAGAAAAAAAAATGATACCCATCACACTCCAAAACTTTATTTCTGGCTCAAAGGAACATCACATCCCAGCATTAGGGAAAGTGAATTAATGGAGACCAATGGTGCAAAGAAGCATTAATGCAGACCAATGTTGCAAACAAGCATTTCAACAACCCCACTCACATATGTGCCTGACCTAAACTTCAGTTTGGTTCTCCTGCATGCAGGAATTTGCCCAGCTGGAGGTACGTTGGTGGGGAAAAGAAGGAGGAGGAGGGGAAAGGTGCTGATGGGTTGAGGGATACTGGCAGGTATGGTAGAGGGGGCTGGCAAGTACCAGTGGGGTAGCTGAATGAGAGGCTGGGCTTTCCCAGCCCCAGGGCTGTGCTGTGAATGTGTGCAGGTATTCCTTAGGCTGGGTTAACCCATTTTAGATTGGGTTAGCCCAGGCTGATCTAAAGTTCATTCACCTCCAAGATAAACTAGTTTTATATAGGGCAGACCATTTTTAGGGCAATTTAATCCCTATGAATGCTTGCACCACTGATCATTTAAATAAACCTAACCTTGGTTAAGTCAATCCAAATGTAATACTAGTACATACCCATAGTCAAACGGTATTTTAGTTACAATCTTGCCACAGAATTCAAGACAACTAACAATATTTTTAACTATGTCTGTGATACACAGTGCCAGTACTTACTCTACATAATGACTGCTTTGTTGCCAAATTAGTGCAAATGCAGTAGCATAAAAGAATACTTAACAAGCTATGGAGAAGATTAACAGAATCCTCAATCTTAGCCTGCAGTGACTAACGCAGAATAACGGGAAAGTGCAAATACAGCCTCATAAATCTCCCTCAACCTCAAAAAAGTGCATCATTGCTGCATCTTCTCTTCAGTCCCTCTCTCCAGGCCAAACTAATGCGTGGACTTGCTGGTACTCAGATGGATTATAGTTCTGTTTGGCTCACTGCTGCTTGGCATACTTTATAGCTGAAATACAGTATCTTCACTGTATTCCTTCCCTAGATCCCCCCGGGCTGGGGGTGGGGGGGTGGAGGGACCAGTGAAGGTTTTCCCCATTCCTAGTTTCATGAGGACTGTCTCACCCCAGTCACTGGTGACTGACTGCAGAAAAGCAGCATCTTCATTGTTAGTCTCTATGGTGACTTGCTGCCTACAAAACTCCCAAATATTATTGAGCAAAAAGCATTTCCTTTCTATAGGAAGGAATCAGTCTGGTACCTCTTGGAAGGCTTGATGACTTAATTCACTTGAGCTCATATATTGAGTTAAGTCATACAAGGAGTGAGATGATTATCCTGGCTTTAAAACTGGATTGGTTTGTTTTTTGACATCATGGAGGCAGAGGAAGAAAGGGGAGAAGGAAAAGGGATACTTATATAAAATAGGATTACTTAGAAAATCTGAGGGCATCCACCAGTTCCTGTAGTGTCCTGGGACAGAACCCAGGGAAAGGAAACCTGTGTACCTAGTATCTGAGATTATTCTTGGGAGAAGAACTAGGTTAAGGTACATATAATATGTGGAGAACACAATCCTAAATCTCTACTTAGCTGCTTCACCTTATACTGGTAACCACATCTGGGCAGAAACTAAATATTGGCCCACATGTAAATATTAAAAACCTAGCTGCAGTAACATCTAAAATTATTGACACTGAAATCAAGACAAGAATTGCTTAGGATACACATTTTAAAACTGTAACCTGAAAAGCCCTCCAGTTGGCAAGATGAAAGATAAATATAATTAAGATTTCCCAGTGAAAAGGTGAGTGCCAGAACTGATAACTAGCTCTTTCATTTTAAGAAGTTTGAATAATGCAATAGGAAATTTTGCCAGTTGAGCCTATTTTTCCTGTGATTGACAGTAAATACTAAAGCTAAAAGCTTTAAAGCTAAGCATGAAACCTAACATGCTTCAGATAACATCTGAAGCCCTTGATACACGATAATTTTGGGTACCCCCTGGAGCCTGCAACACTTGAACTGTCCACACATTAACACCTGAAATTAGTTTTAAGAAGCCGTTACGCAATGCAAAGTTATGCCACTCCAGAGCAGGATTATTTCTGATCCATGTTACCCAGTTCAAGTTACACTAAGGTGTAACTACTGTAGGATACACCTTAGTGTAAACTTCCCAACCCCATCCTCCCCTGATGGATCAGATGAGACCCACTGCTCCCCACCCTCCCCAGTACTCCACATCCCTGATCACTGCTTCCTCCACATACCCCCTCTCCCTCCCCTGCATAGTTCTGGCTGCCTGCACCCTCTGTCCCAGGCTCAGCCCAGAGAAACAGCAGGAGCTGGGCAGGCAGGTTAACCCTTCCCTGCCTGCTCACCTGGGACAAACAGCACAGGCAGTCACAAGTAGAGGAGGGCAGGGAGAACATGAAGAGTCCTGGGGGACAGAGAGTGTGGGAGAAGCCTGGAATCAGATTCTTACCTTTGAGTCCTCCAGGCTCCTGATGGTCTAAAATGCAACTGCTCCAAACTTGAGCTAGCACCAAAACTAATCAACATTTGTGAGGCTCACAGTGTAAGGTGTAACAAGACCTCTAGTCATGTTTGGAAAACAATGTACAAACCACAAAACTGTATCGTGTTACACTACCATGTATATTTATTGTATTTATCTTTTTTAATAGGTAATAATAGAAAATAATTTTTGTTTACTATGCTGTTCCAGTCCTGAGTTCTCTTGGACAAAATCAATTGCTAATAAATTTGTGCCTGTTCTGTAGGAAAGTTAATCATCTGATAGAACCTTCTGAAAAGTTAAACTTTATTTACTTTGGATTCCAATTGACTTATACCCCCTAGAGAAAAAAAATGAGTTATGGAAGGCAATATTATGGCTCCACTCAAGTCACTAGTAAAACTCTCATTTCATTCTACGTGGTTAGGAGGGAAAACTAAAGGGTGCCCACCTCTTCACATAAGGGAGCTTGTTTAAAGAGTTAGATAATTTTTTGTCACACGCCTGCTCGAATGTACTATTTTGAAGGGATATAGGAGCTGAGGCTGCTGGAAGCCAGTTTAGTAGAGCAGAAGCTTCAGTTTCCAGGGAGCAGATAAGGAAACAGATAAAGAACAGACATAGCAGGATCAAGGTACCAGTACTGAGAGATATCATCATGGTTGGGTCTATACTAGAATACAGATAAATGTTATCTAAAAAGGCTTCATAGGGAAAGACAAATATCTTTAAAAGACCAAAAGAGATGAAAGAATACAAGAAGAGAAAAAAAAAACCTACAGTATTTCAAACAGAAATTTAAGAACTGGAGCTAAGGTGTACTAAAAATTAAATTTAGAGAAAGGTATATAACAAACAGGTTAGTGCATGTGACCAGTCTCCCTCTCTCTGTTGAACTCATAAAAGAGAGGTTATGAGTTATAAGAATCAGTAGCTACAAAACAACATCCAAGAGGTAAGTCATACAATTGGACTTCTGCCATCATACTAAAGATTAAGTAAGGGACTTCCGGAACTAAGAGCAGGAGGTGCTACCACTTGAGCTAAGATTCTGCAGCTGCAACTTGAGAGCCAAGTTGCTGAAGCTGTTGAGAAAGAAAACTCGTATCCTCTGTGAAATTAGATCACAAAGGGAGAGCTGTAACATCTAGTCACCCTGGGTTATATGTTAACACAGTGAACACAGTGAAAGGAATCAGAAGGTTAAAAAAATTGGAAAAGAAAAGAGAGAGCTAAGACAAAACTGAACTAGACATATTAAAACAAACACGAGATACATGACTATAACCCCTTCCATACAATATGTGCTATTAAAAAAACATGTTTTCTAATTGAGTTAAATTATAGCAGTAAGCATATATTGTAATTTATGCTGAAGTCAGTATCCCAAGATAAAGCTTTCCTTTTTTAATGGAAACAACTATGCAGTTGCATTGTTTGAGTGTGGATATATACATGTCATTAACATCTTGACTGTGTTTAAAGTCACAAGGGTAAATGGAACTTCATGGAAGGTTTTCCAGTACTTTTGACTTTTTTATAGGAAAAAGTTCCTTGTTCCTATTTCAACCAAAATAATTCCACTGGTAAAAGCAAGAGATGGGATCGAACAGCAACAAAAAACACTTGGAAGTGTACAATAGCTAACAATTACCTTGCATTATGATTATTGGATGTACCAAACAGGACAATGCAGTATGAGGCTAAGTCCCAAAGGCATATTTGTACCATATGCAGCCTTGCTCACTGTATAAAATTCAGCAGGGCTTAGTAATTTGCTACAGAAAGAGTGATTATGTTGCCTGGATATTATGCTTGTTGCTGGTTTTGTTATTTTGGTCAAATCAAATTCTTCAAAGATACAGTAATGTAAATCTAGTGGAGTAACTACAAGGCTTACTTCAGCTGAATTTCTACTGCTACGTGCAAACTTAAAGGAATATCTTTTATTTCCATATTGGTTAATAAAACTCCACAAATACCTGGCCAAACTCTTTCAAAGGTAAAAAGCTTAACTCTGCTTTGCATTCTAGTTCAAATCTAAATAGATTGTTCTGACCCATCTACCTATATTCTGCTGTTTGTGTCATTTTCAAACTTAATTTTGGAGGGATGGATCTGTGCTAGATACCAACATTCCTACTTCTATGAATAATAAATGCTCTTTCTAAAATACAATTAAAATGATAGTTTTCTAACTAGTAAGAATATTAATTGGGTTCACCACCAAAATGTGATAAAGAGAAATCTCTTGTTTTGCATGTTAATTCTTAGTAATAGCACAGAGCTTTTCATCTTCAAAGCCCTTTACCAGCATTAACCAGCCATGCCTGAAGACTGAGGCAAAATTGCTATTGTCCTCAAAGGAAGATTTGCGTGAAGAACTGTATGAAGACTTGAATTTCATCTGTGTGAACTACCAAGTACTATCCCCATTTTACAGACAGAGCACTGCAAGCAGAGGACAAGTGATAGGGCAGTGACTTCTCTTGCCAAAAATGTCAGAAGTAAATATGCAATCATATCAACATGATCTTCAAGTTACAGCAAGGGAAGCTTAGGTTAGAGAATAGAAACAAACTCTCTCACTAGGATGCTAGTAAAGCACTGGAAAAGGCTACCCAGAGAAGTTATGGAATCTTCATCCCTGGAAGTTTTTAAGAATTGGGTAGACAAAGCCTTGGCTGGGATGATCTAGTTGGGGATGGTCCTGCTTTGAGCAGTGGGTTGAACAAGATGACCTCCTGAGGTTCTTTCCAACACTAATTTTCTAGGATTCTGTGATTCTAACATATCTTCCAATTACATCTTTATTTCCATAACTAAGATACAGCTTTCTGAAAGTTTAATGATTTATATCATAATATACAAAGCATACATGATGCTCTTGATGCAAGCACTCAGGCATATAAAATAGGAATCAGAACTCATGGCAAAGATGACATATTTTATTAGACCAGCTAGATATTTGCAAAAACAATGTTTATTTGCAAGCTTTTGGGTGCACACACCATTTCTCGGGAACAGGAGAATGCAAAGACTGTAACATTTCTCCTATGTGGAAATGGATATTCATATTTCACAGGAAAGCTGAAGGTGTTGTAAGATCTCCTGGTAGGAAAAGTTCATTTTGTGCATTCTCCTATGCCTAAGGAAGGATGTGTGTGCCCCAAAGCTGGCAAATAAAGACCTTTTTTTGCAAACATCTAGTTGGTCTAATAAAAGATCTCACCACTGCCATGAGTTCTGATTCCTTTTGCCTGTAGACCAATTGGCTACAACCTGCATCCCTGGGGCATATAAGAACATATTTGTTAAGATTCAGTCAGGATTTTTTAGCTGGAGCTGCAGTTTGCTCCACCTAATGATACATTATATTTTTAGCAAATGTACTTCAAAAGTTTCACTTATTACAAAGCCATATAATACTAATTATTCTATTAACACAGGCATGGTGAACTTTACCACTAATTGCTACACACACACAACATTTTCAAGATGAACTCTGAACAGTGTTGAAACCACAGTTAGAAATGTTCAGCTGTAATTGCTTTTTGCAATCCATGATCTGAAGCCTGTTTGCTGTACTAGAGTATTTAACAACAAAAAATCTTTGGTGGGCATATGTGATATCAAATAACTTTATTTGTACTTACCATGTGAATTTATGCCACTTCGCTGCACACAGGGTGTAATATTGGGGCTTTTTATTGCTTGATTAGAAAGTGCTCATAACCTATTTGTTTATGCTTATATATAGGAAAAAACAGTTTCTCAAGTGGCATACATCACACTGTTGTAGTGGTTGATTTCCTCAAGATCGTCTTCTGGGGTTTTGGTGCAGTTTGTGGAGGCACAGTCGCAGGTCGGAGAGGAGGAAAGCTATTACTAGGACTTATTCCCAAGCCTCCATTTTCTAGAGGAAATGGAGGAAGAGGGGGTGGGGGAGGTGGGAGGGGAGGACATTGGTGCGGCAGCTTTCCTGGCACACGGGCAGGCTCACTGTGCAAGTGGACCTCCCTGTTTTTAATGTTATACCGAACGTCACAGTCAGGGCAGTAGCCATGGTACTGAACTTTCTCATTAAATCGTACCCGTTCCCGTGTTGCTGTCTGAGGACACCTGTCTTTATCAGGTCTATGGGTCAGAGGCTGCAGTGGGACTTTGTCCAAGTTACTATTAGGTATACAACACACATCCCCATTTGGGATTTTGTTTGGGCCTCCCGGTAAACCTCCATTTCGAAGCAGGGTCCCATTTGTCTTTACAGGGTTGGCAGAGGGAACCAGCCTGTGAGGTTCTTCACACTTTACAGGAGTCAATCGTGGAGGAGGTGGTGGTGGGTTGGGCTTCCTCAGTACTGTGAGGATAGCAGATGGATGTGCCGGAGGCTTGATGAGCGTTGCATTGGCACGCACCTTGACCTTCTCCAAGCTGGACGCTGTTGTGCTGCTTGAGCTACTGTTCAGCGTGTCAGTTTTGGAACTGTCTGTCATCTCATCCTCCAGCTGCAGGTCAGAGGTCAGTGTGTCAATCTGGTCGACCACCTGTGCAGAAACCAGAATGAATTATTGATAAAGGTTTGCCACAATAAAGGCAAACAAAGCTGTATTCACAGCCATCTTTGTTCCTTTCTTGGAATTCAAATATTTTAACATTCTGTGTGATGAATCACTGTTTCTGCTTTCTTCTTGTCTAAATACAATAATTGAAAAAAAAATCTGTGATTAGTCCTCTCATCCAAATACAAACAAAATACAATTTCAGCCTTTCCACAATAATATTTCTGAATCTTTTCTCCAGGGCTTAACTACCAATAACACTGTGTGTGAACTATAATCCTTCAATAATATGGTTTGCCTCAGTGCAGTATAGGGCAGAATTATTTAACCTCAGCTTGTAAAAGATGATATTTGAATCTGGATGCACTGTCAAAGATCTCTTAGAGCTGACATTTAACATAATCCAGATTTAAACATGTATCTCTGAATTGGAAATATTGTAGATATACTGCCAAAAGTTAAGCTACATTCCTTTAGGAACCATTTTCTATATAAATAATTCAGGTAGTGAAATGCACTAGTTGGCTTATATGAAACTGATCTCTTTTCTTTTGGTTCAGTAACGCATGGAACCAAATTCAAAACAGGGCTATTTTAACAACAAAAAAAATAGATGCAAAAATTGTTTGCAAAATGTACCAGTGGATATATCTCAGACTTAATTTTCCATGCATTTTGTACAAATTCCTCTACCTATGATACTTCTAAATTTGCTCATTTCTATAGCTTCATGACTCTTCTACTTTGCTACTTTACAATTTATGATCTCAGCTAATTCAACTTTCCCTCCACTAATTATAACAAGCTTTGTACACTGATTAAAAGCCCTTCTGAAAAACCCTGCCTAGTCATTAACTCTAAAATAAGCATACCAAAAGGGGAAAAAAGCATACAAAATCTTTACAAATTTGGAAACTGACAAACGCGACTTCTTTCTCCTGTACCTGCTCAACACTCTATGGTAAAGATTCTCCCGCTATATCCATTTTCCAATTTTAATACGTTTTCAGATAAAGTTGTCATTTTATTTGCTGAGGGTAATACTGATGCCATTGGCTTAAAGTATAATAGCTGAATATTGATGCACAAAAACACAATTTTATCATTTGCTAAAGCTAGCAAGTTGGCCACTGCCTATACTTTATTTATAGTGTGCAACAGGTCTCCTAAGTTGCAATGCATTGCTTCTGTCCCTAAATGATTGGGGAAAACTTAGAAGAGAATAATGAATGGAAAACCTATTCTTGTTCACACTTGGATACAAGCATTCATACTGGATGGCATTCACCTTTATGCACAGACCAATGTGCAACTACTGTCTTTCTCATTGCACTGGGATGAATGTTATCTATTAATGTGTGTCATTTATCAATAATGCATCTATACCAATAACTCATCTGTGTGTGAATGTTGCTGAGCAATGATCAATAAAAGACACAAATATAAACGAACCAAAACTGTTTAGAATAAGAACAAATGTTTGTGAATCCTGCTGGAGAAATATTAAATACATATACTAACACTCTAAAATGTTTTTCTTCTGTATATGGAAAAATTTCATATGAAATCCTAAACCATTTTTATATGTTATAGATATACTTGCATATACACTTTTGCCCCCTTCAGAACAGAGGAAAATTCTGTAAAATATTGCTAAAGTGGAAAAAAGCTAAAAAACTGAAAAAATTGGTCATTACAATTTCACCCCCTTGAAGATTCAGGCAATCCTATATTTATTTGCTATTATAAATGTGCTGCTATCATCTACTGTGCTGCAATCTCTTGATTAGGCATTTTGGAATATTCTTTTTGTAATAAAAAGTAGGCAACCATTTCTACCCATGGGAGGTGGATCCTTATTTCATAGAGGAATTGGAACCTGAAAGACTCTTTTGGCTTTGATGATATCAAAGTGCACTCCTCCGCAGAAGATAGAGCAAAGCCACCCTCAGTAATGTAGTGCCTAGCCAGTTCCACAACCCTTTTCCCCCACCTAAGGCACGCGATTCCTGTCACCAATCGCTGCTACTTATTTGTATGCTGTACATTTTCAGAATTTTGTTAAACCCTTATGCTAGGTGTTGCACAAACACATAGCAAGGGATGACAGGGCCTTATAAAGAGAAATAATTTTGTTCTCCATTTTACAGATAAGAACTGAGACAGGGAGAGATTAAGTGTACTTCTCAAAAGTCAAACAGGTAGATTGGCAAAGAAACTCAGTAAGAACAGTCACAGCATTAGGGCTCTGAAAACATATGCTGATCCACATAGGTTTAGTGCGACATTGCACTCCAGGCTAGTAAGCTTGGGTGAGAAAAGATGCATCCAACTACATATTTGAATTATCATAGAACCTGTTCATGTCAAGAGCAGACTGGCCCTGGTGCCATCGATGACAGAAAGCTTACCTACCCCTAACTGCCAATTGGTCAGTCTTCTGTGCGTCTTTGCTCAGTATTTGAAGCAGACTTAACAGACAGATGAAGCGTCCAACATGGGATTTGTATGTTTCTTGTGACATACCCCCTCCCCAAGATTTTTATGTAACTTCATAAAGCATACAGTAAAACTAAATGTGAATCACACACTTGGGGTGGGGAGGTAGAGCCACTGAGGTATTCTGTATCAGCAGTGTCCTTGACTGCTATGTAATGTGATTGGCCAGGAATTTGATTCATGGAGATTACCTTAACAAACAAACAGCTCCATATTAATTCTTTCAGAAGTTCCAGTACCAAATTCCTGATAACGAGGAAAGAAAAAGCATATATTGGCCTCCACCAAAGTACGTACAGTTTGAGCATTATTATGAACCAAAAACATATTCCTATTTATATGAAGATTATTTGTATTGCAATAATTCTTGAAAGTCCCAGTCAAAGATTAGGGCTTCATGATGGACACAAAGTAGGATTCACGCCCTAAGTAGAAAACTGTGATAATAAATCTCTCTCACACCCAGTATAATCCTACAGAGACTTGTTTTTAAATGGTAAGCATCAGTTTGAGACTGAAACATGAAGTCTAAGTACAGACAGTGAAAAAAGCCTGAATCATTTCAAGCTTCACCTGTTAGTCTAAGATGAGCAGATTGAACCATTAAGCAAGTGAACAGACATTTATTTTGGTTCCAGAAATGCACCCACTCCCATTCAATGGCCCAAGCCAGAAGCCAAGGGACACTAGAACACACCTCCCTGCTCAGCCAGACCAAACAGCTTGAGCCAGGCCTAGCTCACCCATCCTGCAAGGGGCAGTTTGTGGCAGGAGGTGCAAAGCATCCTGGGATGCAGGGGGACTGTAAATTAACTTAAATCTGGAGGGGATCTGGGGCGGAAGTAAAATAAACCAATTTAACCTAAATCATAGATTCATAGATGCTGGGGTCGGAAGGGACCTCAATGGATCATCGAGTCCGACCCCCTGCATAAGCAGGAAAGTTTTTTTTGTTTTTTTTGGTTTTTTTTTTCTTTTTTTTCTTTTGGACCACAATGGCCCTTTTCTAGTCCTCTGGCACCCCACCAGAGCACCACAAGTGCTCATAAAGCTGTGCCGGTGTCCCGCAATGACCTCTGCTAATTCCCTCAGCACTCTCGGGTGGAGGTCATCAGGACCTGCTGATTTGAACATGTTCAGTCCCACCAAAAGTTCCCTAACTAGGTCCTCTCTGACCCAGGGCTGTGCCTCCCCTGGGACCATCAGGGATCCCAGTGGGGGAAGGATGACCTGGTCCCTGCTCAGAAAAATGGAAGCAAAGAAACTGTTAAATAGGTTAGCTTTGTCATCTGGTGAAACCACCAGATTTCCAAATGTGTCCTGCAGAGCCCCCACATTACCTGGAACCTTCTTTTTACCCCCTATGTATTTAAAAAAGGACTTCTTGTTATCCTTGATCTGGGTTGCTAGTCTCAGTTCCATCTTCTCCTTGGCCTTCCTAACAGCCCCCTTACAATCCCAAGCAACAGAGGTATAGTTGTCCCTGGTGATGGCCCCTACCTTCCATAGTTTCATAGTTTCATAGTTTGTAGGGTCAGAAGGGACCTGAGCAGATCATAGATTCATAGATTCATAGATCAGTTAAGTCCGATACTACATCCATCCAGGTTTATCTTAAACTAGTTTCCACAATTTTGAAAGTGGTTTATGTGCACTGAATTTCTGTTGCATTACAGATTTGAACCGGTTTCCAATCACTTATACCAATTTATGTGTCATTTCTGTCCCTAGCCTAAAGGCCATACTAAATCTCTCCTATGAGTATATAGCTCCAATTTAAACATTATGTATGTGGGTCATGTAATGATAGATAAAGTGATGGGAAAGACTTTGTAGTCCATTCAGTCTATCCTCCTGCCAAAGCAAGATTTTTCTAATAGTAAAGCCTAGCCCCTAACTATGCCATGAATATAAATTACTTTATGCAGTTTATCTTTTGCCCCTTGGCAAGCATATAATACACATTGGGAATCTCCTGCCACCTCCTTATTTGTAAAACAGGAAAGCACACAGAATGGCTCTGAAAGGATAACACAGCTTATCTGCCTTGACTCCTCTTTATTTTAAATTGCCATTCTGTTCACAGACCTTTTTTGTTTCCTCACCTAAAAAATAAATAACAAAGGGGAGGGGGGAATAGAAAGCATCCAACTCATAAGGAAAAATATTCCATGAACATTAATGTACAAGTTTAAAACAAGACAAACTCCACCTCAAAGAGGGATTTCCTAACGAAGTGTAAAGGAGAAAATAAAGGTTTAAGGAAAAAATGAGAAAAAGAAAACAACCCTCCCCCCCTACCACCAACAGTTATTCAATATCTAGGGACCTACTGAATTCACGGCAGAAGTAGAGTGCATGGTGGCTCCTTTAATCTTGCATGTTCCCTCATGCACACCTCATCCTTTGCCGCCTTCGCTGCTGATTGGCAGAGGACCCTGCTGCTCCCTCCTGATAAGCAGGGAAGCAAAAACCATGGTTTTAAACATGGCATTGTTTTGTGCCCCCCACACCAGTCAGCAGCAAACAGCAGGGCCGTACAGGGCCTGTCAGCCAATCAGTAGCAGAACGCAAAAACAGTGCCATATTTAAAACTGCAGTTTTCACCTCCCCACTGATCAGAAATGAGCTGCAAGCGGGCACCCTCCACCAATCCATAGCGGGGAGTGCAGCAGAACCTGCAAGATTAAAGGAGTCACAGCTCACCCCACTTCCACCATGAATTCGGGAGGTCCCTATCAATATCTGTCTGCCTTCCAGGGCTAATATAAAAACTGGACTTGATTCAGCACTATGACTACCGAGAAGTACCCCGTCTGCATCCATGGGACAGCTATGTGGAAAGGGGAATCAACTGCAGGGGCAACAGGCACCAGCTTGTTGCCTGTACTATGTAACAGCATGTGCAAGTGGTTGGACAACAACTATAATCTCCCTGCCAAAACAGCATTCCCATGGAGGCTGTCCAGCGAACAGGTTGAAACACGATGTGCCTTAGTGTCTTGGTCAACCCTACCCACTTTCTGAGTTGCTGAGTATTATTTAAGATCCTATAATAAAATAAGTAAAGCAGCAGTTCTAAGAAGGCAAATTTACATCAGAGATATTGGGACACAGACAGAAGTGGAGCTCCTTGATCTAACTAATGTCAATTCATAGAAATCACCACAAGTTAGACTGATCCCTCAGATCCAACAAATGTTAGCTGTTGGATTGGGAGGGTGGAGAATCAACTCGAATTTGGAGCTGATACAGGGTGAGAGGTTGCATCTTCTCCTGACTCCATTCCCTCCCTACCCACCATCTCTGTTGCTGTCTCTGGATGGAAGTGGGGAGGAGGGAGGGAAATGAGGTCTTCTGGGATTCTCTCAGGCCCAGTGGAGTGGGGAGGGGCTAAGTAGATTGAAGTCCTCCTCCCAAGGTGAGGAACTCCAATCCACCAGCTCCCCCCCTCCACCCCGCTCCAGCAGGGCTAAGATAACCCCTTTCTCCTCCTCCCATCCAGAGACAGCAGCTGCAGTTAACTGTGGTGTATCCAAAGAAGACATATCAATTAAGTTGCTCCACTTAGGAACAGCTTCATTTGAACCTTCATACAAAGGAAATTAATTCGTCACCTGATTGAAGGGCTGGACAGCCGTGCTTTTCTGTTTAGGCACAGCTATTGAGTGATTTCAAGGGGCCAATTACAAAACAAATGTCATTTCTGTCTGTGCCCTTGGTTATGCTATGCCACCAGTTGACTAGTTTCCAATTAACTTGCTTTAGGCAACACAATTAAAAATGCTAGTGGAGGTAGTCTCAAACATTTGTTAGGGGGTCCATGGTCAATTGAGAGTGGAGTGCAATAAGAACAAACATTTCCAAAGTGACTACACAAGAATTTACAACTGGCATTTAGACCAGACAGTCAATAAGCTTGTAATCAATTAAAACTATACTCTAGATAAACATATGTAGCAAGCTTGGTTTAACAGTAAATAGCTACATAGAGGTTATTGGCCCGGTCCATCTGACATTAGGCAGAAGGCAGGATAGAGATGTACATTATAGAACCACTAAAATCAGAGATGCATAAGGATCTGTCCTTTCATAGCATCTAACAGTATTAACTCAGTTCACTCTACATGTTACAGGTATCACACAATTAACTGGTTAATTGCACATTTACTCTGAGACCAGATGCACATGCAAAGTAGCTATTACATCATAAAAAGCTCCAACCAGGTATAAAGTTAGACCTTGAAAATGTGTACTATACAACTGGTTACTATAGAGCTTTAATCTGCATGTGTAGTAAGGTCTCCCCTGCAGCTGGAAGCCTCGTCGGCTCATACGTCTCTCAGACACGAGGATGCATCATGCCTAGTGTGAAACCCCCAAGCTCTGGGGATCACAGCTACTATGATCCCCAAGGCTCAGGGGTGCAGGAAAGCCCTTGGACTCGCACAATAGGGCTGTGTGAAGCTTTGGTAGCCAATTCGATTCAGAGGAGATTCAGCCTGATTCAGGGGCCGAATCTCCAATTTGAATTGCGAGACCCATTAAAACGTCTGAATCAATTCAGAAGCCTCCAGATTGATTCAGAGATTTGGGCAGTCTCTGCTTACAGCCACAGGGAGCTGGACCCAGGCTCCATCCCAGTAAGTAGGGGGTACGGAGGCTAAAGGAGGGAACCTGGGGGGAATCCCTGCCCCATGAGTGCCCCCCCACCCAGCCCCTGCCCATGGCTGCCCCACCTGGCTCCAGTGCCCCAGAACTTTAAAAAAAAGGCCTGCACTTACCAGCTACAGCAGCAGTGATTGGGGCCTCTGGGTGCTCCTGGCAGAGCCCCCCCCCTCCCCCCCGTGTAGGGCGCTGCACACTGTCATCCAGAGTCCAGGAGTGCTAAACCCAAGTGACCCCAGCTCCCAGACAGCGTGTGGAGCCCTGGGGCACCCTGCCAAGCCATGCTGCACCCGCATAGTAACTGTCAATTCAGCAGGTGAATTTCTAAATCCAAATCAGCAGAAGTGAATCAGGACAGTGATTTGAATCACCGAAGCAAATTGCTGTCCCTCTGAGTTGGCCAAATCCGAAGCCAAATCGAATACTTGCTGCTTTGCATAGGCCTACCACACCAGGTTCTTGGTCCTGGCTGTGCCTCACCTGCAGCCAGGACTGAGAACCTCTACAGATGAGGTGTAGATGGGATACAGAGCCCCATCAGATGTTTCAGCAGAGGGCAATGAAAATGGTTAGGGAACTGGTGCAAAGACTTAGGAGGAGAGGCTGAAGGAACCAGCTTTATTTAGGCTGCAGAAGATCAGACTAAGGGGAGATTTGATAGCAGCCTTTAACTACCTGAAGAGTGGTTACAAAGAGCTAAACTGTTCTCAGTGGTGGCAGATGACAAAAAGAAGGAGCAATGGTCTCAAGTTGCAGCAAGGGAAGTTTAGGTTATGTATTAGGAAAAACTTTCTTACTAGGCAGGTGGTGAAGCACTGGAGCAGGTTACCTAGAGTCCATAGGCGACTGCTGGGGGTGCATGTGTCCCCTGCGATGGCTGACATTGATGCTGTCAGTAGGGCTGGTGCCCCCCCGACAGGGCTGCCACCAGCTGGCACCAGCTTCTGGGTGCCCCCCCCAGATCCAGTAAGCACCAGTCACTCATGGGAATCTCCATTCTTGGAGGTTTTTAAGGCCCGACTTGACACAGCCCTGGATGAAATGATCTAATTAGGGATGGTTCTGCTTTGAACAAGGGGTTAAACTAGATCATCTCCTGAGGTCCCTTCCAACCTTAATTTTCTATTATTCTATGATTCTATGTGGGGATTCTTGGTCCCAGCTGCTCATGACATCTGTGGCTGGGAGCCCCCTTACCAAAAGAGGCTCCCAACCATTAGTCCCTGCTTCTGATTCAGGGGGAGCCCAGGATCGGGCTTCCCCTAAACTGGCAATAAGGTGCAATTTGATCTCATGTGTGATCCCACTATTGTGCCTCCTGCCAAGCACACGTGGCATGACCAGAAGTACGACTGTATGGATCACACATTAGATCCAATCACACCTTTACTTGTATGTGTAGAGGGGGCCTCAGGCTCACAAAAGCTTATACATCACTGATTTAATTAGTCTACAAGATGCATCTCTACTCTGGCTTCAGTAAATAGCTGTAATACAGCATTAATAAAACATGAAATAAAAAGGTATCAGGTATATGGATTTGTGTTTGATATGTTTGGATAAATTTGATAATCCTGGTTATGAAAGTTCCTCTTTAAAAAAGCCTCAGAAGGCAATCTTCACAGTACTTTCTATACCTGTTAATGCACAGGAAGAAGTTATGGAAACTGTGTTGTATATTCAATCACAGGAGCAGTTCCACTGAAGTCATCAGGACTAGTCATGTATGTAAATGACCACCAACATAAATAAAGGTTGCGCAAGCTAGATCAGTGATGCTTAACCTTTCAGTGCAGGAGGCCAGATGAGTGATGTGGAGCCCATCCACACTATATTCCACATGCCAAGATTGGGCACTACAGGATTGAGCCTCACACTGCTTCCCTCGCCCCCAGAGCTCTCTCCTTAAGGACTACACTGTGGGATTGGGGTTGTATGCTGTAGGGTAGGGCCCTGCACCACCTCCAGCTGGCCCATATGTGCCCATATCGGGCCAAGGTCCACTGTTGGACATTGTGTGCTATCCAGTTCCCCACAGGTCCAACCATTTGGTAGCAGGGAGTGGCAATGGCTGCCATCACTCCCCTGTCACTGATTTTTCATACCAGTGAGAAGCCTTGAGGGATGGATGGCCTGGCTCTGTGGACTAAATCTGGCCGGCAGATTGGCAGTTGGGCACTTCTGAGCTAGAACAATGGTAGAGGAGGACCTTACCTGAAACAAATGTCATTATTGTTAAACTTCTGCTCTACATTGTGCTAAATTGAAATAAATTTATATATACTGCAGTGATTTTAATAATGTGGTATACTGAAACCTTACTCTCAAACACAAAAAATAACAACTGAAGATATTAAAAATCAAATGCCTGAACTATGAGGACACAGACACTCTCTCCTAATACCTTCAGACAGTATTACCTGTCATAGTTTCATTAAGGTGCTGTGATAAATTATACCAATTGAAGATCTACTCCCAATATATAGACCATTTAGTTTTCCATCCTAGCTTCTGGAAGGTTTTCTTCCCTTTAGTTATTCATTCTTTGGTCCTTAAAGGGGGGGGAGGGGGGAATCAAAATGTGTTTGTGCTATCAAATTCTATTGTTTTATGCAAAACTACTACAAACCATTTCAGATACATAAAATTATGGCTTCTGTGACATGTACCCCCCAGTCAAGATAAACAGGAAAGCATGCTTTCAATTTAATTACAAAGAACATGAATAAAAGTATCCTGACAGAGTCCTTTCGGCAAATGTGGGCATTACACTAAAATTTTAAAATTTCCTGGAACTGAAGGCTTTGCTGCCTGAAACAACCATGTCTTTTCTTAAGTGCTCACCCATTTTCATTATCCATGCTCTCCTAGCTTTCTGTTTTACACGGTTTGGCATTTGAGCTTCCTCCTCCCACATTATCACTTATGTGCCATCTGTTACTTCCAACACAGCTGCATAAACTACATTTAAATGCTGGTGTGTAGTGATATTACTCCAAAGAGGGAATACTTACCTTTTATTATAATACTTCAGTAATAACAAGGTATGAATTAAAATAAAAGGATTTCTGCAGGTTATTCAGACAATGAGCCATTATAGACAAAGATATAGACGTCTTCCACAATTTTAACTGGGGAAAAGAGCATATTCTTTCTTCAGCTTCTCATTGTCCTAATTTGTTAGAGAGCTGAATCTTAACAAAACATGAATTTACTTAAATTCTGAACACCTTTCACTATTTCTAATAAGCTTGTCAAGTTTGACACTTTGTTCATTCTACATGCAAAATATGCCATCAAGCATACTACTAGCCTGAAGAATTATGGATTCATGGAGACTGGCACCCAACTTTATCTCAGAAATATAATACTTACCTTTAAGATTTGACATACATACTATGTCAGTAGTATAAATGTCTTACGATTATTTCTGCAGTCCCTCAAGTCATTGCTCCTTTGGCAGAATTATAACTAAACCTGCTAAGACAAGCTGTCAAACTATAATGAGGTAAGAATGTGAGAAAGTAAATAACCTCAATGTGTTGTTGAGGGTCTGAATTCAACATGGCTAAGGACACAAATTAAATTAAATTTGTTTCTATGCGGTATCTGACAGCCATTCCAAAACCACTACAAACCTAGGCATAATGGAATAGGAGTACTTATCTTTAGACCTAGTTAGACCTGGAGGGCTTAGATGTGTCCAAGTTGGCGGGCCTGGATGACCTTCATCTTGCGGGTGCTGAGGGAATTGGCTGGTGTCATTGTGGAGCCATTGGCACGGCTGTTTGAGGACTCCTGGTGCTCAGGCCAAGTCCCTGAGGACTGGAAAAGGGCCAATGTGGTTCCTATTTTCAAGAAGGGGAGGAAGGAAGAGCCTGGCAACTACAGGCCAGTCAGCCTCAATTCTATCCTTGGGAAGGTCTTTGAAAAAATTATCAAGGGCCACATTTGTGAAAGCCCTGCAGGGGAAGTGATGTTGAGGGGTAACCAGCATGGGTTCGTCCCAGGTCGATCCTGCCTGACTAACCTGGTGTCCTTCTATGACCAGGTAACAAAGAGCTTAGATGGGAAGGAGGAAGTTGATGTCATTCTCTTGGACTTCCAGAAGGCCTTAGACACAGTGTCCCACCCAATTCTGGTGGACAAGCTGAGGGACTGCGGCACTGATGAATTCACAGTCACATGGGTGGCAAACTGGCTCCAGGGGTGCACCCAGAGGGTGGTGGTGGATGGGTCAATGTTGACCTGGGAGGGTGTGGGCAGCAAAGTCCCCCAGGGCTCGGTACTTGGGCCAGTGCTGTTCAACATCTTCATTAGCGACCTGGACGAGGGCGTGGAGAGCAACCTGTTCAAGTTCACTGATGACACCAAGCTGTGGGGTAAAGTGAATACATCGGAAGGCAGGGACTGCATCCAGGCAGACCTGGATAGGTTAGAGAAGTGGGCGGATCTGAACAGGATGTGGTTCAACAAGGACAAGTGCAGAGTGCTGCACCTGGGGAGAGGGAACCAGGATTATGGTTACAGGTTAGGGGCCTACCCTCTCAGCAGCACAGGGGCAGAGAAGGATCTTGGAGTTATGACTGACTCCAGGATGAATATGAGTCGCCAATGCAATGAAGCAATAGGAAGAGACAACCGCACCCTGTCATGCATCAACAGGGGCAACACTAACAGGTCCAGACAGGTCTTGCTCCCCCTCCATGTGGTGCTGGTCAGGCCACCGCTGGAGTACTGTGTCCAGTTCTGGGCACTGCATTTCAAGAAGGACGTGGAGAACCTGGAGAGGGTCCAGAGGAGGCCACTCATATAGTTAAGGGCCTCCATGGCCAGCCCTATAAGGAGAGGCTGAAGGACCTGAACCTCTTCAGTCTCCGCAAGAGAAGACTGAGGGGGGATCTTGTGACTGCCTACAACCTTATCAAGGACCACCAGCAGGGACTTGGGGAAAGTCTGTTCACCAGGGCCCCCCTTGGAGTCACCAGGAACAATGGCCACAAGCTGAGGGAGGATAGGTTTAGGTTGGATATTAGGAAGAACTACTTCACCGTAAGGGTGGCCAGAGCCTGGAATAGGCTTCCCAGAGAGGCGGTGCTCTCACCTTCCCTGGAAATCTTCACGAGGAGACCGGATAGGCACCTGGCTGAGGTCTTATGACCCCTCCCACCCCCAATGCTCCTTCCTGCCCGTGGCAGGGGGTCGGACTAGATGATCTGTCTAGGTCCCTTCCGACTCATTGATTCTATGATTCTATACTTATTAAATATTATAAGCAAACCTGGTAATCTTACCTATACTTTAAAATGCATGACACTTACCACTGTAAGACCCTGATTAAAACTTGCTTATAACATTACAAAGCTTTAAGCACTGAGGCTGAAGTTTTTCATGCCTACTGCCTGAGTCACAACGCTTATTTATTTCCAGGAAATTTCAGTTAATGCAGTTCAGGTGTTTCTAAGAATGGGATTCAGCAAAAATGCAATAT
Source organism: Crocodylus porosus (assembly GCF_001723895.1). NCBI lineage: Eukaryota > Metazoa > Chordata > Crocodylia > Crocodylidae > Crocodylus > Crocodylus porosus. Next base: position 42,068,753 of record NW_017728950.1, read on the forward strand.
TTTTTCTCCATATTAAAAGAAAAAAGCATACAACTACTTCATTGTAAATAGCAGTATTTTAAATTATTTATTTTTATTTTCTAAAACTATGTTCTCCATTTTCCTAATAACCAAATCATGAGCATATAAACACTGAGGGGGGAAAAAAGATAAAATCAAAACAATAACTATTAAAAGCCTCATGCAATCAACAATGGTTAAATTAACTTAATTTTTCAAGGTTTATCAATTTTTGATTTGCAAAAATTATTTGGGTTTCAGTTTTCTATTAAGGTTAAAATCAATGGCTGCTGCTCCTTAACAATCTTAAAAAAAAAATCTTTTGTCTAAATTCCTTCTCATACTCCAATTTAGTTAAATAAAAGGCATTAAAAACAAGTTATTTTTAGGGCTGTCAATTAATTGTAGTTCATATGTTAATTGGTGTGTGTGTTAATTTTTTTTAATGCATTAATCACATGTGGTTTTGGACCCCAGGCCTGGGCTCCGCTCTGCTGCTATCATCTTTGCCTCTGGGCCACCCAGTGGTGCAGCAGTGGCAGCACAAAGGACTGCAGGGCAGCCTGGGTGTGGGCTCTGGGCCGCTGCAGCAGGGGGGGGAGGGGCATGCACAGACACAGACAAGCAGCTTCAGCCTGCACACAGCCAGGAACGCAGCCTGGTGGGGTGTAGAACACTGCCCAGCAGGTAAGTCTGTGGGGGAGAAGAGGCATGGGGAAGGGAAGAAGGTTGCAGATCAAGGTCACCATGGTGAGGGAGGGAGTGGGACAAGGCCCCCACGGTGAGGGTTGAATGAGGCCCGAGGACTGGGGCAGGTCATGGGATGGAGCGGCATGTGCCCCCACAGATTTGTGCACGGGGCAGAGGTGGGATGCAGGCTGGGGCTCTCTGCTCCCTGCTGCCTTTGCCCCAGCAGCGGGAGGCACAGCATGGCATCACACAACTCCAGGGGCAACAGCAGGAGGATCCAGAGCCCCAGCCTGCAGCCCACCTCTGCCCTACATACAAATCCAAGAGGGACATGCCCCCTGTGCCTCCTCTGGGGGTACGCACAGCAGTGGGAGCATAATTTGCATAATTTGAGTTTTTCTGTGCATAATTTTGAGTTTTTAGCTGGGCAATTAAAATCACGACTAATTGTGACTATTTTCTTTTAATCACACAATTGTGATCAAATTTTTTGTCATTTGACAGCCCTAGTTATTTTCAGAGCAGCATAAACATGGGCATTACAGATAAATAAAGAAGACTGTTTCTACCAAAGTAACAAATCTATGGGCACTTTTACACAAGCTCCAGAGGTTGCAGGGGGTGGGGGTAGCTCTTTAATTAGAGAGGCTCTCAGATCTTTTTGATGAGCTTAGGTTCAAGCGCCCCCACTGCAATCTTGAAGCACAGGGATGCTGATACATGAGATGCTGAAGGCTGCTGGAATGTGGTAATTGCCACACTCCAGCAGTCTCTATTAATCACTAGAATTCCAGTGTGTTGGAGCAGCTTCCACACTCATGTACAGGAGCCTTATGTTTAGACATGATGAAGAAAAGATATACCAGGGAACTAAAAAGACAAATCCCTTTTTAATGTTGCCTGTATTTGTTTGGACTTAGAAAAAGCAATTAAGTTAGTCTAATTTCTATTTATAACCCAATTACTTTCAGCTTCTAAATGTCAACTTCTAAAATTTGGGATAATCTAAGGAAGAGTTTCTGTCCAACTGACCTACAGTACACACTGTTATTTAATTCTGCTGCTAAGACATTTAGTTTAACTAAACTCAGTCCTATGTTCACTGATCATTCTAGAGTTCCTGAGCTAGGATGTGTTTAGCATGATAGACAGCAAGCTGTACCTACTCACCCATGTTAGCAAACACAGCGTGGTGCTATAAGTGGGATACATTCTGCGTGGTGTGAAAATAAGGTTAAGTTTTCATGTCACATGAATGAGAAGGCAAAAAGAATAGCAAGCAAACAGATGGTATAGACATGCAAGGAAACACATACAAGGGAAGATTTAAAAAAAAAACCTGACATAAAACAAAGACTAAAATTAAAGCTCACAACAACAGGTGACCATGCATAGGCTCAGTGAAAATGTCCCTTATTCTCACCTCTAAATGGTAGAGAATGGAAGAAGATAGTGTTAAGATCTAGCAAGTTTTGAGGTTCCTGAAGCAGTTTAATAGGAAGACTTAAAATAGATGCAAAGATTTTCAAAAATAAGTGTGTAACACTAGAATCTAAAATAAATGGCTCATTTTTTTAAAAAAATGACAAAAAATCCATAGGGTTATGACTTCAATGTAAGATGCTCTGGACATGGTACTGTTAAAAATTAAATTGAGAGAACTCTAGGATTAGACGAGCAGAAACTGAAACAGTCTAGAGGGGACTTTACCTTAAATGTAGTACTAGAAGGAATACTGCTTTTGAAAGACAGCAAATTCTGGTCTTATCCTTGTTTGGGAAAACAGATTTTTTTTATTATACAAATATTTTAAAAAAAAACAAAGGGTGAAATTGCAAAAGTATGTGGCCCTCCGAGGGGCCAAGCACAAAATACTTGTCAGCAACAAAAACCACCATGTCACCAGAGACTTGAAACCCCCACACCCATATTCACTGGGGACATGTAGGACAGCTGTTTGTCTTCCACCTTGCAGAGGACCCCCTCAATGTCCAGTGCAGCACAAACTGGCACACATTTTCTTTCAAGGCAAAATGTGAAATGTACCTGAACCAGGAAGCAGAAACATTGAGGGGTATCAACAAAGCCAGCCCATGAACCAACTTCTGAAGCTTTTCAGAGTCTCCATCTTGGCCTAGCCTACCAGGAAACTGGGCAGGCAGATCAAGTTCCCCTTCAGTGCTAGGTACAAGATAGAGAAGATATACACAGTTTTGGAGAAGACCAAAACAGCTTTGAGAAAATGTATGACAATTAATTTTGTGATACCAGAAATGCAGCGCTGGATGCAGAGGTGGAGCAGTGCAGTTGCCCCACAACACTTTGCTTATGTTGCAGGTAAGCTCTCAGCATAGGGTCTGGAAGAAGCCCCTATTTTCACATGGTCCTAGAGCACAAGAGTGAGAGCACCATTGCCACTGCTCACTCCTCCTTTCCCTGCTGCTGAATGCAGGAAAGAAAGGGTGAACAGCTGCAGCATTCACGTCCTGGGCTCCCCAGCTACCTGAAAGCCAGGACCCCAGCCAAACCATGACTGAATCAGCTGGTGAGCTCAGAGCTTACTACTCACACAGAACATGGGCAGGATCCTGTCCTAACCAGGTAGCAAAATCGGAGCTTACTCCATGTGTGGTACAGCCAAAGTTGGGGACCACATCCATTTGCCCTATTCCTGGATACACTACTACAGAAATTCCATTGTAGCAGAGAAAACTCAGTTTAGTAGGGCTGATAAGAGGTTGAAAGAACAGGCAAGGAATCCAGTTTGCGGTTACAGATGCTTTTCCTAGGCTTCAGAAATGATAAACTGCAAATATTGTGTTTCGGAAAAACTTTTGAGAAAGTGGCAAAGGCAGCCTCTGTATTTGTGCCACATGGCTGAATGGTGAGGGGAAGGGCAGCACAGTGGCAGATAGAAAAGAGAGAGGAAAGCAGAACATCAGATTAGACAGGGAGCACAGGGCAGGGAACAAAAAGCTGTTCATCAGAGTCAGCAGAAGAAAGGAATCAGTGTAGCACTTGGAAAGGAGGGTACAAAGCTAATTGGTAGCTATGGACACACATTCAAAAAGCCTGATCCTGAATTAATTCAATCTTTGCAAGTTAGTTTAACCTGACTAGGCTAAATCAGTGTTGTAATTGGACAGACATTCCAGGCACATGCCTGCAGCGTCTCAGGCTAGAAGCCAGGGCATGCTAGAGCAGCCCTCCCTTCCTTCCACAGCATGGAGCTGAGGGGAGTGTGGCCAGGCTCCTGCAGGACCTCTGATTAGCAAAAGCATGGAATTGATAACAGTGTTTATCACCCAATTAAGAAAACAACAGAGGGACATTACCAGCTACTTGTTGATTCTGCCTGTTGAGTCTACCTGCTGATTCAGCACAGAGCGTTGCCAGCATGTGGTCTGCTAGCTAATACATAGACACCTCCTCAGCAAGGCAGAGGGGAGGGTGGGAATTCCTGCTTAGCAGGGAGTGGTGAGGGGAGGGGGAAGCAGCTCCAGTCTCTGGAGCTCCAGACAGGGAGGGCCAGCCCTGCTGTGGAGCAGAGAGCATGCCAGGATGCTGGGAGTGTCTGATTTAGCTTAAACAAGAAGGGGTCTGGGACAGAATTGCATAAACCAGTTTAAGCCAAATCAATTCAGTCTGATGCTGCATTCCACCAGGTTTATCTCAAACCAGTTTCATCCATTTTCAAACTGGTTTATGTGCACTGAAAATCTGTTCTGTTACAGGTTTAAACCAGTTTCTGATCACTTAGACCAGCTTGTGTATAATGTCTGTCCCTGGCCCACTGGTTTAGATCAAACAAATATGCAATGTCCTGTATTACGTATGCCTAATACTCAAACAATAGTAGCTTGCTTTTGTTTGTTTTTTTGTCAAACACTTCTTATACATACCTTCCTCACATTTAAAGTCATATGTTGCAAGCATGAATATCCCAGAGCGAATTACATCAAACGCAGACAAAAACTACTTGAAAGGAAGATACAAAACTGAGCCAAAACCTAGTGGTTATTTTAAGGACAATATCAAGGAATAACAAAAAAAAACTAAATCAGGAAATCAATCACTAGCTTAATACCTTATATTACACTGTAAGGCGCGTATCTAGGAGACTTAAGCTCGATTCTGGGGAAAATGCTAATATTTAAAATCTTATATCTTTAACAGAATTCAAATACAGCCAGCATAAAGTGACTCTAGAATAGACTCTGAAAGAAAATTCACCCTCATAGCATCAAGAGCCAAGGAAAAGGATAGGCTACAAGCTTCCATTGGTAAGGGTTTCTATAACATAACTAATAGGTAGGGAAACTTGTTATTTGAATAAAGTTGATATCCATACAAACAACTGCATGTGTCAGTTCGGCTTCCATCACAGCTAAATGCATTGCACAATACACATATCTTTAAGTAGCTTTGTGAAGGATGCCATACATAGAAATGCAGCATTTGCCTCTCACGAATATGTCAATTTGGATATAAAAAAATTGAAGTAACAGATTCTAAAATGCACTCAGGAATTTGGAAATAGACCTGAATCTCAAATTAGTAGTTTAGGCATAACCTTAAAGATGGAAATTTAAGAGGGTACTTGGATTTCTTGACAGCCTAATAATGCCATGAAAAGCAAGCATCAGAAATCACCACTGCCCTTGGTTTTCTCATTATACCTCTGCTTTTGACAACAAGAACAATCTTGAAACATTCAGAGACTTTAAATGTTTGTATCCAAATGGACAGTGTAATTATAGCCGCAAACACAAAAAATGAGTGCCTGGAAATTATTTTGAAAGAGAACAAAACACAGAGGAGAAGAAGAGTAAAATGTCCATCTTCCAATAGTGTAAAAGTTCCTTTGGCTATAAGAATGGATGTAGGCTACAAGGACAAGTCTGAACAATGTTTGCTATAAAAAAACAGCTGTTTTAAAAGCCCAACTACAATACTGAATTGTATATTTAATATAAAACAACAAAATTGATTCATTCCATATTTTATGTGACATACTCAAATCTTATCACATACAACATAATACTGAATACTTCTGAATACTTCTTTTCTGAAAAATAAATAAAAGTGAATTTATTGGCATTACATTTAGCCTAAATTAGGCTACATTTAGCCAGCCCAGAGAGGGGATACTCCACCTCTACGCGACTTTGGTCAGGCCGCAGTTGGAGTACTGAGTCCAGTACTGGGCACTGCACTTCAAAAGAGATGTGGCCAACCTGGAGAGGGTTCAGAGGAGGGCCACCCGCTTGGTGAGGGGGCAGCAGGACAGGCCCTATGAGAAGAGACGGAGGGACCTGAACCTGTTCAGCCTCAGCAAGAGGAGGCTGAGGGGGGGCCTGGTGGCTGCCACCAAACTCATCAGGGGAGATCAACAGCAAACAGGTAGAGCTCTTTTCTCCTCAGCACCACCTGGGGTGACAAGGAACAATGGTAATAAGCTGATGGAGAATAGGTTTAGTTTAGAGATCAGAAGGCAATATTTTACAGTTAGGGTGGCCAAAATCTGGAACCAACTTCCCAGGGAAGTGGTCCTTGCCCCTACCTTGGGCAAATTCAAGAGGAGGTTGGATGATCACCTGTCTGGGGTCTTGTGAACCCAGTATTGATTCCTGCCTGTGGCAGGGGGTCAGGCTAGATGATCTGTTCAGGTCCCTCCTGACCCTAGCTATTATGAAACTAATAAGCCAACGTTGTTTCAATCTCCCTCAAGCAACCTACTAATTATAACTACCATTAGTACTTCTTGGTGAGTTACCAGACTGACATCAAAACAATATATTAGCTATAAATCTAGCTCTTAAAGAAATCTCATACTAGGGGTTTCAGTGTTCTAGGTCTCCCATTCCATGATTTCTACCAGCCTTAAGTAGCTGCCAAAACTACACTAAGACTAACAAATAAATATATGTGTGTTTGAAAAAACACATGTGCTGAGTGCTTCTTTGGGCAGCAGTGTTAATTAAAGGCTTTCACACAAGTGCAGGCAGCCTGTCGGGAAGGCACTTTAACTCATGGCACTTTACATAAAGTGCACTAAGCTAAAGTGCCATTGAAAACAAAAGGCATTTGCCTGTTGGCTGAAGGGGGCTTGGAGCCTGCCTGCACTAACCCTGACCAGCTGATAGGGGCACTCCAGCAGCCTCCCAGTAGGATGCCAGACTGCACCTCTCCTCAGTAGTGCCCCTCCTGCCAGCAGGAAACTGTCAGCCACTGGGGGTGAGGGGGGAGGGACAGAACCCCCCTCACCCCCTGCCATGCATGTCACCCCCAGTTATTCATATTTGGATCTTGGGGGATGCAGGCCAGGTCCACATGCAAGGGGGAGCTCTCTTCCTACCCCTTGCTTGAGCATCTTGACAGAGACAGAGGATATCATACCCAGAGCTGAGGCAGGGGAATGGGAGGAATGGAGCCTCCCCACCCAGCGGGCCTGGCCCAGCTCCCCACAAGACCCCATCGGGGTGGCCAAGCCGGGCCTGTGTTGCAGGTAGGGGCTCTGTTCCTTCCACCACCTGAGATTTTTCACAATGGTAGCCTAATGGCTACGGTGCCTGGTGCCTGGAGCATGGATGGGGTGAGGGAGAGGAAAGAGCTCCTGAAAATAAGGGATTAATAAGTGTACATATGAATTGCCCAATGGTTCTCTATTGATCTTCCCATTTTGGATGGTAACCAGTGCAAGAAGACACAAAAGAAAGTATACGATGATGTTTAAATACTCATTGGAGAAAATGTCTCCAATGACCTGAAGCAGAATGTACTGCATGTGAAAGCTTAGCTAAGTCTTTCCCAACTAAGCAGTTAAACCAATAAAATGTATCACCCACAAAAATTCTTGCTTTCCTGAAAAAAACTGGTTTTAAAAATCTGTATTGGTGGTTCATCACACTTCAGTATCCTTATAGTAGATAGTATACCCACAGACAAGAACAGAAGAGCACCCTTTAAAAAAAAATGAAGCTTGATATGCAAACATGTGCATTATGTGCCATGTTATTTGTTGATTTATTGGCAGAAATCAGGCAACTGCAAATACAAATTGCTAGTAGTTGTCTGTCTAGCAATTCACTGTGCATGAGTGAATTTTTGTTTTGTTTTGTTTCATTTTTTGTTGGGTTTTTTTTTTTTTTGCTTAAGGATCTCTCTCTTTTAACAGACTTAGAAATTGGTAGAGTTACCTCACTCAAGAATATCCTATGGTAGTGTAATTTCTTAGGTAAATTCTGTTTTATATATACAAAACAAATGTTGCACTGACTAGAGCCAAAAACAGAGTTTGAAGTTCTTTTGCACAACCATTGCATTCAATATGTCTTAGTAAATAGCCTCTCTTGAAAACTGCCATTCAATAATTAAACAGCATGAATATTTACATTAATTTGACTTATAAAAATAGGAATACTATGTGGGGGCTCTGTTTCATTATTACCAAATTTCACAATTAAAAGTTCAATAGACATTTATAATATACATTTTAAAATATGTAAGTTGAATGTACAAAGGATTGATTCAGGAAACACACTCAGAATTTTAAAAAATCCATTTTAGAATATATTAAATTTGGATTTCATGGGATGTTTCCAAATTTCACATAATCAAAGTTTGAATACTGAATGATTTTCTAGAAAAGTAAAATTTGGCAAGTTATTAGTGACTGTAGTTTCATCATTTTCATTTGTTTTTTTCTTCAGATAAAATGTAAAACAGCCAATATTTAGCATTTCAAAGGGATTTAGTTCCTTTGTCAAATGTTTTCAGTGTATACCACTTTGAGCATAAGGTATGTAAATAGGTTCTTGATGATAATGAACATTCTTAGACATAAAAGTTGCATAAATTTATATAACTAAAGTTAAAATAAAAAATGTTTTTTTCCAGAGTCGTTACTTACTGTGTTTTTGTAATCAGCCTGCAAACTGTTATAAATATATGCATTGCAATATTATTGCTTTTCACTGTATACACAGAAATTTCACTCCCTCAAAGATTTTTTTATTTTCAATTCCTATTAAAAACAACACATTTTCGCCTATGGCTTAGACATCATGATGATCAACCCTTTAGAAATATCTCAAAAACATAAATAGAACAATAAATTATTTAGTTCTGAATAATTTCTCCAATATTCAGTGCAGCTGAAAGTGCTTTCTGATCCTATATATATTGAAGCTCCTTGTACACAACTAAAACCAAGGCAATAAGCAATAGCAGGAACTTTGTGCTAAGATCAAGAGAAGAACATTAACCAGAAAATGTTTGATAAGATCAAATACAGATTCAAATTCATAGCTAGTTTATCCTTTTTTTGGAGACTGTGGTTTCATATAAACACTCCAGTGAAATACTAGAAGCCTAGCAGTTTTGTTCTTCTGATAGGAAAACCTATTAGTTGAGCACTGTCCAAATGTTAGAGGGATCAAAAGGGTGCCACACAGATAGTCCGTGCTACTGACAGCCCAGAGCCAGGGGTGGGGCCCTGGGCATGCATCCCAACATGCTCTTGAGGTTCTCTTTGCTGCCAGAGAGAGCCAAGAGCAGCTGAGTGGAAAGGGCAGAGGTGATTGGCTGACTGCCCTAGAGAACCATGCCTCCCGGGAAACTCGTGATCAATCTCACTCCCTGCCTCTATGCTATGAGGCTGTGAGAGACGTAGAGTCCATCTTCTCTCTTGTTAGCTGCAGGCAGGGGTGATGCATAGGGGGTGCACACAGGTGCATGTGCACCCCTCATGCATGGCAGTGCACCCCCTACCAAAAGGTGCCTGTGGTGGTGCCTGCTGCCGCCGCTGCACTCCCACCACTGCCATGCCCTCTCAGCCGCCAGGGGCATGAGTTGTTCACAATTGCAGGCATATCAATTTCTATTCCCACAGCCAGCATGGTACCTCTTTTGGTCTTGAGGGCCTGGGGATATTGGTGTGGGAGAATGGGGGTCTAGTTATTGGGGGGTTGGGTTTCAGAGGTCTCATGGTGTGGGGGTCTGGATCAGAGTTTTGTGGGTCCGGGTCATGTGTAGGGGACACCTTCCTCAGCACCCTATGTCTCTTTGCAGTGCAGCGAAAGCATCTGGCTTTCCTGGTTCTGAGGCAGTCAGGGGGACTATTTTGCTTCATGCTCGACTGAAGCAGCAAGGTCATTTGAATCATAGACTGGTGCCAGGTGAGGGATAGAGAGGCAGAGCAATGCACATTATGATGCTGGGGCATGGCATTATAGCTTCTGTCAGAGGGGTAAGTGTATACACAGTCATTCTCCTGGGATCCATTTCTACCTCGTTGTAATTAGGTTAATTTTCTCCTAGAACTGCCATTTTGGTCTGCTAGAAACATGACACTAGTATACACTCTATATCCTGGACCTTTGGATTCACTGATTTACTAGGATCATTGCAATAAGAAGGGAGAAAAGTGAATTGAGCCTAGGTGTAGTGCTAGATTAGGTAAAAATCACTCTTGAAATGAACACCTTAAAAGTGTTATGGGGGTGTTGGTTGTATCCATATTGGTCTGAGGACATAGGCAGACAAGGTTATTTGTGTAAATGTGATATTTTTTTATTAAACCAACTAAATAGTTGGAAAAAATGTCCTTAGCCAGCTTTCAGGCACAAACACCCTTGTTCAGGCGTAGGGAGAGTCATAAAAGTGTTGTAGCATTTGCACTGGAATGCAAATAAATATCAGCTCAAATCCTGATGCATGATAGGAATTTATATTTCAGGATACTGGCAAGGTTGCTAGCTGCTGAGCCTTGGTGATACATAGTAAAAATAATGTTACAAGAGAATAGACCCAGAGGGTTGGCAGGTTCTTGCAAACCCTCCCTCTAGTTTTAATGCACACAGAGTTATCCTTGAAGACTCAAGCAGTCCCCGAATTCATCATTTCACTTTTAAATCAAGGTTTTAGCAAACCCCCATATTCAAAGCAAAGCTCAATAGCAAAATTACTGAGAAGCAAGGAGGGGGATGGGATGGGGACCCAACAAGATGAGGGTGAGGTTCTGAATTGCTTTTGTTAATTATCACCTGTGAATGAAGGAGACTTGATTGAATGACTCCAAAGAAAACCTGTCCCAAGAGAACACTTGTATTATGTTCCTGTGTTGTGAGAACTATCTGAGTGTGCTTTCACTGATCTTGCTAGAATTACCCTCAAAAGCAGATTCTCCAGAAAAAGTATCTTGGCTCTTTCAAACTGTACCTTACTTTAAAAATATAACTATAATCATCATCAGTATTAAGGAGATATGTAATATTTTCAATCTAAGAATATTAAAATATTGACATATAGTCACCTCTTCTCATTGGTCATGTTGCGAGTGTTAGCTCCTTCATTGCTGTATATCAAGTATTAGAAAAACAGTTCCCTTTGTCTCTATTCCCTTGTGCACCCACAATGGAAATGCCATAATACTGACTATAATGTCTTAGATTGGAAGCTCTCCATGATGGACCATTGTTTGTGTTCTATTTATACAATCAATAAGACTCCTAGGGCATCTTTACATGTGCTCAGGGAGTGGTGGGGAGGGAACTTTAACTAGAGCAGCTCTCTGGAGTCACTCTAAAGCACCCACAGCATCTCACATATTCAGCATCACATGCTTCAAAATGGCAGCAGAGGTGCTTTGACTAAAGCTCATTTGACAAGCTTTAATTAAAGCACCCCCACCACCATTTTGAACTGCAGGGATGCTGAATACGTGAGACACCATGGCTTCTACAGCATGCTAATTAGCATGCCTCAGCAGACTCAATTAAGTCTGCTTCAATGCGCTGTAATTACAGTATGTCAGAGCAGGTATCCTGCATGTCTACAGGCACCCCTAGATGCTACAGTTACAACTAATACAGTGAAGTTACACATTATACTTAGGCTATACTAAATCTGCTAAGCAGTGTTAAAGTTATAACATGCTATGAGAAGTTGCACATTAAGGGTTGATACCACTTTTTGCCTGCACAGCTCTGAATTGCCATTGACAAGCAGGAGCATGGCTGGAAGCCAGGACACTTGGGTCTATCCCTACTTTGGGGTAGAGGGTTAAGTGGGGCAGTGCATCCTGGGATGCTGGAGGACTGCAAATTGCTCATTTCATCTCCATGGAACAGCCTGAAGTTACCCTAACATGAGCTAGGAAGCATGACCCAGTACTAACCATCTCCTGAAGTGACATACATTCAGATGGCACTTTGCATGGGTTAACAAACTTTAATACAAGGACTCTCATGTTTTAAGTATCCTTATTATGGTCAAATTTGAACACAGCTTCACCCTAGTACTCAGAAGTTCAAGATAGGGTAGAGGGTACCTTGCAGAACATATACAATTAGTTCTAGTAACACATGGTTGGTTCCTTTCTAGGAATTATTTGCTACCAACAAATAGTACTTCTACTTACCTTTATTACAAAATGTTTAAAGAATGTAATAAACTGGCATATATGGTGAATGTATTTTTATGAGGAGGGAGTTGTTTTGGGAAGATAATCCTGAGGAGATAAAAGTTGTTTTCATATGGTTGCCACTTAGGTCTGTGAATACTAGACTTACTCATATTTACAAATAGCATGTAGTTTTAAAACTGAAATATTATACTGGAAAAAGTAAAACTCAAATATTAAAAGCAAGAAGGCTGCCAATAGAACAACAATGTAAAAGCTAATATTCTATTCTTTGCTTGCTATGTGTTTCCGATACATGGCAGAGAGAGAGAGAGAGAGAGAGAGAGATCTCCGTCTCCATCTCAGAAATTATAAAATGAACTACAATAAATTGTTGGCACAGCACATGCCTAGTTTGACCAACATAATGAGGATCATTTCAGGAAAGAGTTCACAGAAGCACATAGTGCAATCTCAAATATAGGGGTTATGGAACAGATTGACTGAGATGTCTCTCCACATTTCCAGAGGCATGAGCTTGAGCTTTTGTTTCAGACTCATGCCAGAGGCAAACCCCAGTCAACCCAGCTATAAATGACTACACTTTCATTTGGATAAGGGAATCAATGATGCTAGCAGCATTACTCCCATGTGCCATTGAGTATAGAGCTGGTGTACTTTCACCACAATTTTACCATGCTAAACAAAGGGGCTACCTAGGTTTAGACACAGCTTTGAGTCACACTATTAGAATATTCCCCAAAAGAAACGCTCTTCATTGCACTAACTTCTCACACAGAGGCCAACATACAATCTTCGAAATGTAATAAACAAATGCAGATGGTTCTAAATATTCAAGAAAAATGTTGTATTTTGGCACTAAAACTATTTTTAGGAGTAACTGGTACTTTGTGATCCTATGATATATTAGTTAGGCATAGTACTTCTCCAGAAAAAGAGTGTTTGAGGTAAATAAGAAAAGCCTAATTGAATTAAAGTGTACATACATGCCCGACTAAAACTGAATTAAAGTGGAGTTTTATCAAAATCATTTTCATTAGAGATTGAAAAATCTGTACATCTATCTTGGTGTTACCAGAGTGACCTGGAAAACAGTACAAATCTGTTAGGGGGAGGACAAATCTATACTTAATATAGTTTTCAACCAATCTCTTTGTCTTTCTCTGTCTCTTTAGAGCCAACTTCTGTGCTCAGATATGCATGTAATTTGAATGGAATCACCTATGTTTATCTGAGGACAGACTTTGGCCATCTACTCTTTTCAAATCTGTGTTTACTTTTCCAATTAATCACTCCAGTGGAGAAACTAGGAAATTGGCAGTTCAGCTATTTTAGGATTTTATGGTGGAGGCAAGTGTCAACCATGTTATGACACAGCACATTCTATAAGCAATGACTTCGTACTTTTTTCCCTTTAAGAATCTTATCTCATTTGCTGTCCCAATCCTCTCCTCTCCTTCAACCTTTTGGCTAGGGACAAAAATTACACATAAACTGGCTTAAGTCATTAGAAACTGAACAGCAGTTTAGTGGATATAAACCTGTTTCAAAATGGCTGAAACTGGTTCAAGATAAACCTGGTGGAAAGTAGCATCAGACTTAACTGTAGTATCAGACTTAATGGTTGGGTCAAACCATTTTATGAAACTTCTGTCCAGGGCCGCTTCCTCATTCAAATTAAATCACAGTCCCTCAGCATCCCAGTATGCTTTCCAGCCCTGGAGTGGGCTGTGCTGTCTGCTCCAGCAGGGAAGGGTTGTGGCGGGGCGGGGGTTCAAAGGGATGCAGGGACAGCCTCCCCCAGGCAAACCCTGGCTGGGATCTGGGGCCAGGGAGGGAGGTTAAACTTCCCTTCCCCCAAGTACAAACCTGCCATGCCCTTTTAAAAACTTACTGCTGGCTGTGACTGTGGACTACAAATCCCAGAGGCACCTAGAAGGTGGAAGAGGAAGTGATAAGCAACCCTGAAGAGTCCTGCTGCTGTCATTCTGGACTGTGAATTCCAGAGACCTTGGGAGCTGCAGGAAAAGGAAGTAAACATATAGCCCATGCTGGCTATATGGCAGAGAATATGCTCTGGTACCCCCTGGCTTCTGCCCAAGCCACTGCAGATAGGTGACTGAATTTCCTGAATCTAAAGTTAATGTCTCTCCAGTTGTTTCTCAGTTTAATCTCTGCATCTTAGACTAACCTGCAAAGACTGAATTGATTCAGTATCAGGCTTTTTGACTGTCTATACTTAGCCTTTGAGGTCCAGTTTAAAAAAAAAAAATTAATAACTGACGTAAAGACATCTAAAACCTATTATCAGTATATGTACATGAACAGACTTAAGAAGTCCTGAACACTTTGTAAAAGGGCTGAAGAAGACATTGTATTTGCAGTGATTCTATTCATGAGACTACAGTTAAGGAAAAAAATTCTAGCAGTTAAAAATACAGGCTGGAATTCAATACAGACAGTCCTTGACTGTGGCAACATTGAGCTCCCCACCTAGCCACAGTGCTAGGTTCCCCACTTGTCTTTGGGCACTCCACCCATCTGACTCATCTGCCATGCCTTGTTGGTAATGAATATGATGATAATTAAGGCAGGAGGCTGCCCAATTTATGCCCCGATGCCAGGGGGTGCTATCTGCGGCTCTGTACCTCCCCTACACCACAGCCCATGTCTCGCAGATGGTAACCAGATGTTACAGTGCTCCTGGCCTACAGCCAGACCAAGCTTAGGCTGCACCGCCAGGCCTCAGTCACGCACACATTTGTACCTCCCTCCTTTCACTAGGGCCTCTCACACTCCACTCTCTCTCACAGGGTCTCTTTCATTCATCAACAACTTATTCTACCTTGCTCCCTCTTGAAGTGGGCCCCTTAAGCTATAGGCTTAGCTAGTCCATTCCTTGGGTGGCAGACATACCGTCTTTTGGGCATCTCCCGTGACCCTCACCAGGGTAGTGGCCAGCCAATTACCCAACCGGGTCCAAGCTTACTCTGGCCCCTTCCAGGGGCAATTCTATATAAATAAACATATAGGGCTCTCAGCCCTCTGGTTTTCCCCCCACTTCACTGGGGATCCTCATCTCCACCCCCTTTCTGGGACTATCCCTCTCCAACACCACAACTGGTGTTCCAGGGTCTTACAGGGACTCTCACTCCCCACCTGGAGCAGTATGTCATTGTGCTACTCATCTCTGTCTCCTTCACTTGGGGCTCCACTCTCTGTCCCCCTTCACTTGGGGCTCTCATTTCCACCCCCTCACTTGGGGTTCCACACTGCCCCCTCACTCAGGGCCACAGGGCTTCCCTCCCTGGTGGACTCAGGTGACTGTAGCTGTGCCTGGCCCCACTACCTTTCCTCAGGGTTTT
>NW_017728950.1:42084332-42139325 GCF_001723895.1 Crocodylus porosus
GGTGCTCTTTCCTGCCAAGGCAGGGGGTCGGACTAGATGATCTACCTAGGTCCCTTCCGACTCTAGCTACTATGAAACTATGAAACTAAGTTCGCTGCATTGCTCATCTGACCAAATATTCCTAGACACTTTCTTTAAGAAAGCAGAGGAGACTCCAGAAAAACTGGCAACCAAGACTCCTGAGAAGATTCCATCCAAGAACCCTTCAAAAAGTCCAACCAAGAGCCTTTCAAAAAGTTCAGCAAAGTCACCTCAAAGAAGTCCTTCCAATTCAGTGTGATTGCTATTTACAATTTAAATACATTAATGCACCTATATTACTCATCTATAATTGATCAAGTACAAAATTCTGGGGTATCTTTGGTGATTATAGGGTATCGGGCTTTGGTTCAGGAACCAATCTCCCATTTATTCTTATGAGAAATTGGTTCTGAGTTACGTTTTGACTTAAGAACTCGTTTTCAGGAACCAATTGTGTTGTAAGTCTGAGGACTGCCTCTAGTCCCTCTCAGAGGCGCTGCTACGAGGAATGGGAATGGAGGAAGAGTGTACTTTTAAGTCTAATAACTCCACTTAAAATTCTAGAAAATCCAAAGTAGTTTGTAGCTTTCACATGAATCAATAGGTTAAATTAAAGCCGGCATAAACTCAACCAGCTAACTCACATGAAAAAAGAAAAACCTCTGCGTTTACAAAAGAATTTTAAAGGCATGTCTACACAGGACAAGGTAGTACCATGCCATGTATCTAAAGCAAGCTCTGCATTATCTTCAAACCCAGAAACAAAACAGCCACATTAGCATATTGTGTTAATTAGCTCTGCTGAGAGGGCTGATGAAGGACTTATTAACATGGATGTACTGTCATAGTATGTAGTGTATAATTAGCATGCACAGAGTTAATAAGGAGTATCTCTGCATGGCATTAACTTGAACTGTGTAAGGGAGACAAAGTGAGTTAGCTAACCAAATTTTAGGTCATATCTTTTCCTTATAAACAGTAGGGGACCCAGGAGGCATGTCAGTAGTACACTAGTGAAACTGACCAATACAATGTTAAGAAGTTTGTTTGACCAGAGCCAACAAAATTCTTGTGGGCTCAAAACAGAGGTTCAGATGCACACACTTCCCAAGGGCTCCACCTACACTTTGGGCATTTTTACACGTGTTTCATGGGTTGGATGGGGGAAGGGGAAGGGGGAGCTCTTTAGTTCAGGGGTGGGCAAAATGGTGGATCTGGCTGGCAGCCCCTGCCCACATGGTTGGGGCTATGCTCCATGGAGATCCTGGCCACAGCTGCATGGCAATAGCACAAGGATCTTGAGACAGGCTGCAGATCATGGCTCTGCCCTAGTCCCAGACCAAGCTCCTCTGCCACAAGATCCCAGTGGCTCCAGAGCAGCCCTCTGCCCTGCCCTGCCACACGCCCTGCCAGTGCAGCTAGAGCCAGTCTCCATGGCAACCCCAGCCTTGCACTATCACAGTCCAACTGTGGCTGGGATCTCCATGGAGACCTGTCCCAGCCATGCGGGTAATTGTCATGCTCCACCAGTTTCAGTTACCGTATTTTGCAGTGTATACATCAACCCTGTGTATAGGTCAACCCATGGCTTTCTGATCTGAAAGGTAAGGATTTTCATAGGCACAGTGTATAAGTCATAGCTGGGCCTGGCACTCAGCTGGCATGGGCCCATCCCCTGCAGGCAGTGCTGCCAGCACCGTTTGTAGAGGATAAGGCCATGCCACCCAAGTGCAAGCCTGTCCCTGCCCCTCATCCCTGAAAGTGGCACCGAACCAAGGACTGCTGACATGAGATGGAGAGGGGGACGGACTCAGCTAGAGCTTTAACCTAGCGTCACTGGGGGAGGGGGCCGCAGGAAGACAAGGAGACACCACCCAAGCAAGACCCGTGACAAATGCCAGGAGTGCCCAGGTAAGAAACAGGGGTCCAGACAGTCTACCAAATCAGGGGCTGGCACACACAGCTAGGCAAGACCTTAAATGCCTATATACCAATGCTCATAGTATGGGGAACAAACAGGAGGAACTCACCCTCAGAATAGCCAGTTCAAACCCAGACATAATAGGGCTTACAGAAACATGGTGGGATTCATCCCACGACTGGTCAGTTAGCATTAGGGGCTATAGGCTTTACAGGTGGGATAGAGAAGGAAGGAAAGGTGGGGGTGTGGCACTCTATGTCAAGGAGCAATACACATCCTCTGCCAGCAAAATGGGGTCAGAGCAGGGGCAAGCTGAAGTGCTCTCGGTCAAGATACAAGGGGGCCATAGGGAGAGGGATTTAATGGTGGGGGTCTACTACAGACCCCCCAGACAAGGGGAGGAGCTGGACTGGGAGTTTTTGAGCCAGCTTGCAGAGGCACTTAAGGCAAGGAATGTAGTTGTCATGGGTGATTTAAATTACCCGGACATCTGCTGGGAGGAACAGTCAGCCAGGTCACACCGTTCCAGGAAGTTCCTGACCAAGATGCAGGACCTGCATTTAATTCAGGAGGTGCACAGTCCCACCAGAGGAAATGCCCTGTTGGACCTGGTCCTGGCCACAGGCAACCACCTGGTAAGGGGCCCTCAGGTTCTTGACCAACTGGGTGATAGCGATCTTTGCTTGCTGGAATTTACCATCCAGTGCAGGGTATCAAGGGCCTGCAGCAAAGAAGTAGCCCGAAACTTCAAGAGGGCCAACTTTAACAAATTGAGATTAGTGGGAGAGGCACTGGGGTTCTTGAGAGCAGGGGAAATCAGTGCCCAAGATGAGTGGTCATTCCTTAAGGAGATGATACTCAGGGCCCAAGGGGTGACCATCCCAAAAATAAGCAAGGGGGGCAACAGTGCCCAAAAAACCCCCTGGCTAACCAAGGGCATCCAGGAATGCCTGATTGCCAAAAAGGTGGTGTACACCCGGTGGAAGGGGGGTGCTATCTCCAATGAGGAGTATACCCCCTCTGCTCGGGCCTATAGGGCGGCTGTCAGGAAACCTAAGGCGAACATAGAGCTAGGACTAGCATCCAAGATCAAAGATAATAAAAATTCCTTTTTCAAATACATAGGAAGGATAAAGAAGGAACCAGGAAACGTGGGGCCCCTGCAAGATACGCTGGGCAATCTGGTGGTTGTGCCAGAGGAGAAAGCAGACCTCTTTAACCAATTCTTCACCTCCATTTTCTTGTGCAGGGACCGGGACTTCCCCACCATGATGCAAGATGGACTCGAGGGGAATGTCTCCAGACCTCAGGTTGGGGAGGACTGGGTTAGAGAGCTTCTGGAGGGGCTGAACGTGTTCAAATCAGTGGGTCCAGATGCTCTCCACCCCACGGTGTTGAGGGAGGTAGCAGGGGTTATTGCAAGGCCCTTAGCATGGCTTTCCGAGTGCTCATGGTGCTCGGGACAGGTGCCAGATGATTGAAGGATAGCCAACGTGATCCCCATCTTTAAAAAAGGGAGGAGGGAGGACCCGGGCAACTATAGGCCCATCAGTCTTACCTCAATCCTAGGGAAAGTCTTTGAGAAGATCATTAAGGAGTACATCTGTGATGGGCCAGCTTCAGGGATGATGCGCAAGGGCAACCAGCACGGTTTCATTTGGGGCAGGTCATGTCAGACCAACCTGATTGCCTTTTATGATCAGGTCACAAAAGCATTGGATGCAGGTGTCGCCGTGGACGTAGTCTTTCTGGATTTCAGCAAGGCCTTTGACACCGTCTCCCACCCCATCCTCATTAAAAAACTAGGCAACTGTGGCATTGATGCCTACACAGTCAGATGGATTGCAGATTGGCTGAAGGGTCGTACTCAGAGGGTGTGGTGGACGGGTCATATTTGACCTGGGGGGAAGTGGGCAGTGGAGTCCCCCAGGGCTCGGTCCTTGGGCCCACACTGTTCAATTTCTTTATCAGCGATTTGGACAATGGGGTGAAAAGCAACCTGTTTAAATTTGCTGATGATACCAAAATTTGGGGTGAGGTGAGTAGGGAGGGAAAGACTGCAGCAAGACCTGGATAGGTTACAGGGGTGGGCTAACAAAAACAGGATGCATTTCAATACTGACACTTGGGCAGTAGTAACCAGCAGCACAGTTATAAGATGGGAAATTCCCTTCTTGAGAGCATGGAGGCAGAAAGGGATCTTAGAGTCATTATTGACTCCAAGATGAACATGGGCTGACAATGCGAGGTCATGGTTGGCAAGGCTAACCGGAACATTTCGTGCATCGACAGGTGCATTTCAAGTACGCCCAAGGAGGTGATCCTCCCCCTCTATGCAACATTGGTCAGGCCATAGCTGGAGTACTGTCTCCAGTTCTGTGCACCCCACTTCAGAAGGGATGTGGACAACATTGAGAGGGTCCAGAGGAGGGCCACCCACATGATCCGGGGACAACAGGGAAGACCCTACAATGAGAGACTGTGGGACCTGAACCTGTTTAGCCGTTACAAGAGAAGGCTGAGGGGGGACCTGGTGACCATCTATAAACTCACTAGGGGGGACAAGAAGGGTTTGGGAGAGACCTTGTTACCTCTAGCGCCCCCTGGCATAAGAAGGAATAATAGTCACAAGTTGTTGGAGAGTAGGTTTAGATTAGACATCCATAAGAACTACTTCACAGATAGGGTGGCTAGGATGTGGAACCAACTTCCAAGGGAAGGAGTGCTGGCTCCTACCGTGGAGGTCTTTAAGAAGAGGCTTGATGCCTACCTGGCTGGAGTCATTTGAGCCCAGTTTTTCTCCTGCCCAGGCAGAGGGGCAGACTTGAAGATCTATAAGGTCCCTTCCGACCCTACTTCTATGATTCTATGATAGACTCAGCTCCATCCCCTGTGAGCAGTGCTGCTAGTGCTCCCTTGAAAACACTACTGGGCTCAGCCAAGACCAGCTGAGCCCATCCCCATCCCTGCCCCTGTCCTCTGCAAGTGGTGCCAAGCACGCAGGGCATTGGTCCATTGTGAACGGTGCTGCCAACTGCTAAGTCCAGCACTGCTAATAGGGGATGAGGCTATGCTAGCCAAGTGCTGAGCCCAGCCCCATTCCCTGCAAGTGGCACCACCTGTCATTTTCAGCAGCAGTGATGCCAACACTACCTGCAGCAGACAGGGCTTTCAGGCTAGGTGCTCAGCTGGTGCAGCCCCATCCCCTGCAAGCCAGACACCACTTGTAGGGGACAGGACTGGGTTCAGCTGGGCTCGGTGCTTGGCAGGTGCTGCCTCTTCCCCTGCAAGTGGAACCGGCAGCACCACTCACAGAGAATGGGGCCGCACCAGCTGAGAGCTGAGAGCTGAGACCAGCCCTGTCCCTGTCCCTGTCCCCTACAAGCAGCACTAGGCTCAGCACTGCTCACAGGGGACAGGGCGGGGGCCAAGCTCAGTGCCAGCTGGCGCAGCCCTGTCCACTGTAAGCAACACCGGAACAGTGTATGAGTTGAGTTTGATTTTTAAGGCACAAAAACTGGGCTTCAAAACCCAACTTATACACCATGAAATACAGTAGTTGAGTCTGCTCCAACAGGGTGTAGTCACAACATGTCAGAACAGCTTCTGCACTCAGGTACAGGCACCCACCGGAGTTAGGGACAGAAGTTACACAAACTGGTTTAACTGATCACAAACTGGTCTAATCCTGTAACAGAACAGATGTACAGCACACATAAACCAGTTTCAAAATGACGAAAACTAATTTAAGATAAATCTGTATGGATGCAGTATCAGACTTAACTGATTTAGGTTAAGCCGGTTTATTGAGCTTGTCCCAGATCCCCTTCAAACTCAAGTCAGCTCAATCTTTCAGCATCCTGGGATGCTTTCCAGCCCTGAGCTGTTCTATCTGCTGCAGCAGAGGAGGCCCAGCCCCAGCTGTTACAGAGCTGAGGCAGTAAACCCTCTGCTTCCTGCCTGTGCCCATCAGCCCAGTGGGATGGAAGCAGAGGAATCACCTAGAACCACCTAGTCCAGGTCTGCATAGTGATGGGGGATGAAAAATCCATGTGGTGGGGGATTTTTGTTCCCCTGCAGCCCAGCAAGTGGGGCTGGGATTGGCCCATCTCCACCTCCTCACTAGCCCCCCACTGCTCAGAGGCAAAGGGCAGGGGGGTGGAAATGCAGTCCCCCAGCCAGCATTGCCCCCCCCCAGCGAGGGTCTGCATGGCACAGGGAAGGAAAGCCACTGCAGTGGGGGCTTTTGTTCCCTCCCAGCCCAGTTAGACAGGCTGGGATGGCACCATCCATGCCTCCTCAACCTCTCTAAAAGGTAGGAAGCAAGGAGGAACATACCTGCCCCAGCCCAGCACCAGTCCCAGGGAGCTGGGGGACTTCCCCCCCCCCCCCTTCCCAAACAGCTGTCTGCTTCAGTTGCTGCCACAGGAGGGAAGAGGAAGGAGTTCTTGGGCTGAGTGCTGGCCTGTGCCAAGGAGAATTCCCACCCCCCCTTCCCATTCATTTGCTGTCATGGGGGTCAGCATTGAGGGGAAGAGGAATTAGAGGCAAGCAGCTGCACAAGGAAGCTGGAGGGGGAGAATTAGTCTAACCTGCCTAGATTGAATCCATTCTGCCTCAGGCTTTTATGGTTGTTTGTACTTAGCCTGGATGACTTCCACTGGTTCTCTGCATATAAGACTTAGTCCAGTGGAGTCTTTCATAGTCTGAGGTTTCCAGCAACTGACCTGACTGTTCACCCCTAAAACTAGGTCTTATAACTCCTCCTGATCACTCACATTAACCCCAATCCTGTAGGAGCTAAGTCTTCACAATATCCCTGCACTACTACAAGGCAAGTACTATTATCCCTCTACCCCTTAGGTAGACATATGTAATAGGAAATTATATAGGAAGCCTATAATGGAACAGATAATTTAATCTACACTACCCATTGAACCATCCTTCCAGGGAACACTTTGCACCTATTGTTTGCATACACAAGGAACGCCTAATGTGCATGTACTAGCAACAAATATTTGTTATAGAATGAAGGTGAAAATCAGGTCTGCCTAGACTAGAAAATTAGTAGGTGTATGTCAGCAACAGATTACAGTAATACAACTACATAGACAAGAGTTCAGAGCAGAAACAGCATATGGAGCAGGCTTTCAAGATACACTCATAGAAAAAAAAACCAAGTCCCATCTTGCACTATTCCTACTTGCAGTGAAGATTTGTTACAAGAAGCCTGAGGCATGCCCAATTTTTCCCTTAATCCTTTTTATGAATAATAAAAATAACAAGCAAGCATCACAATTTCTGGTTAGGTTAATTCAGATACCCAGTAGATATACAATTTGCCTGACATGCCACCAGATGATTGATCCTCCCTGAAAAGAAGAGTTCTCATCCACAACTCCTTTTCGATCAGAGATGTGTTTTATTGCTTGCCATGCAAAACGGCTTCTTTCACATAAAGCTGCAAGATTTTAACAGTACTGGTAGTGGGAAAGAACAGAGTAGCACACGAAAGATCTATCAGGTGCCTATTACCAAATGATGTCATGCTGCACAGAATATTTTGGCTCTGTCTACCTAAAATGGAAATCCAGCCCTACCTGATAATCAGTAGTGTCAAGCACATCCATTTATTATGTTATGCTTTCTGTGCTTTTAGTGAAATATAAATTACTGTAGAGGTAAACAGGAATGTTATTATATTATTCATATTTTAATACTAATGAATGGGGACCTAGCAAATTCTTGGGCCCTGGCAGCTGATTACACAGCTGTAACATGGCCAGGGCCCCTGATTTCACACCCACATCAAAGTCAGGGCTACCATTTTGAAGGACAAGCAAAGCAACCCTCCCCCTATGCTTCTGATTGGCTGAGGGGTGCTGCAAGTCCTACCCCTCCCAGGCACTGATCGAAAGTTTTAGCTCAGGTCACTTGCCCACTAGGTGACTTGTACAGGCTGGCATCAAGGCAGCCTGTGCTGGGCTCCTGTTGGCACCTGCTGGCCCAGGCCCCGGCCAATATGCAGCTTCTGCCAGAGCTGTTCCTGGTGCAGCTGCAGCCAAGTGCTGCTCTGTGCCCCCTGCCTCCAGCCGTGGTTCATGCCTTTGCTCTTGCCCTTGCTGTGCTGTGCTACACCACACTGCACCACGCCCGGTGAGCCGTTTCAGCCAGGTGGCTCCTACCCCAGCGCGCAAGGCTCTGGCTTCAGTTTCTGGCGACCGGATCCGGAGCCAGAGCCCTGGCACTGTGCATGGGGCCAAGCCCCACTTGCTTGGACTGGAGCAACCTGTACCCCTCTCCCACAAGTTCCCACTGCCCAGCTGGGTGCTGCGCTACACCCCCTGCCTCCAGTTCCAGAATCTAGGGCTGGACCCCTGTATGCCTACTGGGAGTGGTGTGGCACCGTGCAGCTGGAGTGAAAGGAGGAGCTGCTGCTGGATACTGGGGATGCAGAGTAGCACCCAGTTGGCTGCAGCCACCCTGGGAACAGTTCACTGGAAGCTGCTGCTGCCTCTGCTGCACTGCACTGTGCCACACCATGACATTCTGAATAGGAAGGCAGGCAAGCAGCTTCAGCCAGGTGGCTCCTGCCACAGTGCCAGGGCTCTGGTTTCAGCTCCTGGCTGCTTTCCTAGGAGGTGGAGCTGGAGCCCCGTGTGCTGGGGCAGGAGCAGGAACAACTTCCAGCTGGCTGTTCCTAGGGTGGCTGCAGCCAGCCGGGCCCTGCTCTGTGCCCCCCACCTCCAGCATCAGCTCCTCCTCAAGCTCCTGCTTCACCACACTGCACCACTCCTGGCAGACATGTGAGTGTACAGCTCTAGATCCTGGAACTGGAGGCAGGGGGTGCAAAGCAGCACTTGGCCAGATTTGGTGTGGGGTGCTCCAGTGTGAGCAAACAAGTCTCAGCCCCATGCAGAGCGCTGCATAGGCAGCACTGACTACACTGGCCAAGGAGCTCGGCTGCTTGTGCCCCACTCCTCCCCACTGCCCTCACTCACAGCAGGCTCCCAGAACCTAGCAGCTAGGCAGCCTACCCCTACACACACCTAGCTGGAGTTGCCTAGCTTAATTCAGTAATTGTTACCCTCTTCATTGGCAATAATTACTTAGTAAATAAAAAGTTTAAGTAGCTGCTCTTTCCTTCCCCTTCCCTCGCCCCCTCCCCACCACCGCCTCTGCCCTTCAGGGGAAGGAGACTTTTGGCCCTGTTTTTCCTGCTCCCCCGCCTCCCCTTCTGGAGACAGGAACTTTTCCCACCTCTCTCCCCTCCCCCTTCAAGAGATGGGCAGGCTTTTTATTTATTTATTTATTTATTACTTTTTACTCCCTTCCCTCTCCCCCCACCCTTCTAGGAACAGCTTTTTGCTGACTTTTTGAACATAGCTGGTTCCCTGCACTTTTTCACAGGGAACTGGCTATTTCATGGGAGGCTGCCAATCACATGATTTCCATGAAATCATGTATTTGGTAAGTCCCTACTGATGAACAACAATCTTACATGCAAAACATGCTTTTTTAAAATATATATATATTTCAAATGGTAAGGAAATGATACATTGAAAACAGATGTCTTAGTTCAAGCAGATTCACAGAACATTCTTGACTAAGAAAGGATAACTATTAATCTGTTTGCATGCAAATGTCTAAAAATCTAGAGAAAAAATATAAACTGCACTTTAAAACAAAAAATCATCTCTGATAAGAAAAACATACTTTGTTAAATAATTTTGAATAATAATTTAAGAGAAGGAAGATTTTCATTTAGACTTAAAAACAAACAATTGTAATCTGCTAACTTTTAAATAAAATAAACACTGAAGACACAATTTTGTATAAAGTATATCATTGTTTAAATTAAAGGATAAATTTTCTTCTGAGATGCTGCAGTATCCAATAACTCTGTTCTGGTTTAGGTTTATTTTTAGGTGAGTGCAACACAAAGACTAGACTTTACACTTAATAGTTATTTTAAAATAAATCAAAGACTGACTCTATACCATTAAATAGTGCTACTAAATTCTAATATCATAAAAGCCTAATTCTATCTGTCTGTCTATCTCTCTGTCCATAACACTTTATTTGCACTCTGGCTGACAGAAACAGCCAATCAAAGTGCTCCAAGCATGGAGGCACACTCAGCCAAAGCCATGCGGTGGACTGGACCCTGCTCCCTGCAAGTGGTGCTGAGAATCGGAAAGGGGGTGGGAGAGCCAAGGGCAGAGCTGCCCTTGGTTCCCCAACCCTGATCCCTGCAGCAGGCAGAAGAGCAGCAGCAGCACGAGGCATTAGGTGGTGGCACTTTACCCCAGCCCTCTCCTGCCCCCTGTCATTCTTGACGGGCAATTGGCTAGTATTGAACAGTGCCACATTATACACTATTCATAGTATGCTGGTGTTTTAATAACAGTATTTAGTGATATGGTTTTAGATATTATAGTTTCTTTCCATAAAAACTAAATAGAGTAATTAAGATACAGTGAAGTCCCAAAGCAAGACAAACAGTATTTTCTGTCTGGAAATAAATAGTGAGTGAGGGACAGTATCTTGTAAATGAAAAACTGAAGCCCTGGGCTGTTTCTACAAGTGTCAATTTTACATGAGTGGAACAAACAAGAAAAAGTGGTGAAAAACATCAAAGTCTGATATGTATCTGCATTATTTTACTCCACAAAAGATGCATAAAAACCTGAGCTCACCTGCTTATATAGCACTTGATGGCTTTACTGCTGATCCTGCCACACCACCGTATTTGGCTTGTTTTTATGATTATAAATGTACACAGACAGATTAAATGTTTATCCTAACTAACCAATGTGACTGTGTCCTTTTCATATTAATCAAACCCATTCACAGAAGCGTAGTATTAAGGAAAAGCTGAATCAAGTACCATAGAATAGTACCAGGTAGTGTAAACAATCCTTGATCAATGAGAGGGTGCAACAACATTGCTATTTACTTTGGCTTAAGGGGATAGTACTACGGATACTCTGAACATTTATTCATTGAAGAGGAGAAATCTTACCTCCCTCTTTATCCCTCAAACTTGATTCCAGTGGAGACTCCAAATAATATTTTAATGCAATAGTTTGTTATGATGCTACTAAGCCATAGGTCATCAGTAGGCAGGTAAACAGAATCTGCTATATAGTAAGTAGTTTTGCCTCCCCAGAGTGGACAGTAAATAGGTCTGGGTGAGGAAGGAAATTCTAGGTACTTAGGCTGTCAATAGTGTGGTGAGGAATGGTCTGTAAGTAGGATTCTAGAGGACTTGTAAAGTGGGCATTGCAAGTAGTGTTTTTTGGCACATTACCAGTCCCGACCAATATACATCTCCTGAACTACTGGTGACAACCAAGCGTGTAAGTGGTGAAGTGCTAGCTAACAAACCACCAGGAGACATGGTGCAACTGCCATGGTGTTCCAAGCCACACAACAGAAAGCTCAGAGAATTCCACTGAGGTGAAGAGTGACCATTCTAATTTTGAATTATCATTAAATGGGAAATTGTCATGTTGAAAAAGAAAGCCAGGCAAAATTTGCCTCTCCCCTGCAAGCATCATAATTAAAGATTAATGTCCTTAGTACAAAATTCAGGCAGAACTAAAACTCTTCCTTCTCTCACAAGTCTATTTCCTGAAAGGCCCCGTTCTTCTTGAAATGGTTTCTCATTATAATTATTTGTAGAATACTTTTAATCTTGTCCTCCAAGGGCTTGTTCACTAACATGCTGGTCATTTTTTGTTTTGTTTTGATTTTGTTGGGTTTTTTTGGGATGGGGGGGAGTGGGGCAGGAGGGGAATCAGGAACCTCTGTCACATAAAATTTAGCCCATCTGAAAATGAGAATGCAACAAAGAAGCAGGTGCATCAAAATCCTACAACTACACTTCCCTGAAGTTATGGAGCACATATATAAAACAAACTTACCATCTGCCACTTTCCAAATGAATACGGATCCCATTACTGCTAGATGATCTCTAAAGAGAACTGGTCCTGCTGCCTACGTTCTTACATGAACAAAAGACAGAAGAACCAGAAGTCCACTAGGCTACCAAGAGGCAACAGAAATACAGTTTAGGATTATATTTAGCAAAAGGTATCATTACTGTAGAATAAGTATGTTACAGGCAATAAAATAATGTTATGGAGGGGTTAGACAAGAGGAATGACAGATGATACTGGGATTATTTTGCCATTAGGAAGAGTAAGGAAATAACTGATAGAGCTATTTGGCATAGCTAAGTAAGGGATGTGATTGAGCTGATTTAATACTATTGTTTAGCCTAGAGTTATGTGGAGTAGATGCCATTTAAGAGAACAAAGGCAAGAATAATTTGAGGAGGTAATATTTTATGAGGTTAGTGATAAATTGACTTGCCTACCCCAGTGATATTGCAAAGATGTAATGTTTTGGTACAAATTGAACAAATACATAGAATTCAACAATTAAGTATAGTGGTAACATTTCATCCTTTTTAAAAAAATAAAGCTTCATGAACTTTGAAGAATAAAAGAAACGATTTTCTAGTGATCATAACTTTCTTTAGGTTATACAGTTGTTTGTTTTGGTTTGGGATATTTTTAAAAAGTTGTCTTCCATTTGCATTTCCCTGCTCCTCTAGCACAGGGGTTTGATTACTTTATACCAGGGCTTGGCAACCTACAAACAGAGGACTGGATCCAACCCACAGAGTCCGCCTGCAAACATGGGGCTTCAGTGACATTTGGCAGCACAAGGTTTCTGTGCCACTCACTCTTTCAATGCTACCACAAGGAGAAGCAATGGCTGTGGGAGCTTTCCCCATGCTACCACAGGGGGAATTGCTAGCTACAGGAGCTCTGCTCATACTACCAAAGGGAGAAGGGGCAGCTGGATGCAGGAGCTCCCCTTTGCTGCTGAGAAAAGAAGAGACAGCAGTGGGGTCAACTAGTGCCAACCTGACCACCCACCTATGACCCAAGCTGTTGCAAGTTGCTGATTGCTGGCCTAGACAATAGAGATAGTAGAGCTCCTGTAAGCATCTAACAGGAATGAGCCTCTGGCTCTGGTCCTATATGACTACAATTACAAGAGCAGAGAAAATAATTATAACAACAATACTTAGATGGTTTTAACCACTTCTTAATGTGAAAGTCTACAAGTTCATCAGAATTTTCTAAAATGTGATGCCCCCCCACCTCCCCCTGCCAGTAACACATTACCTGAAACAACAACTAGTAAGGAGAGGCAGTTTAACTTAGCATACAAGGGAACTGAACTGGGATTCCTGACACTGTTCTATTAGTTTATAAAGTCACTTCGTTTTTCCATGTACTTGCTGGCTGATGTTGGTCAACATCTTGTTGTCATCAGTTTGGGCCACATACCTTAGAAAGAGCATCTTTATTCAGTTATCTTTTAAATATACTTTAACAATGAAGAACAAGCATATGCACCTCCCATCAAATAGCCTTGGCAGGAAAGAAAGCAGTTTAACAAAAAGAGAGAGAGAGAGAGAGAGAGAGAGAAAATCATAAGTAGCAAAGAGGGGACAAGAAATGAGAAGGGATGCATGTGCACCTCTTCTGTATATGACTAGAAAAAAGTAAAATCTCATTATGCATCATATGAAGACAGAGCACACACACTTTTCACAGAACCAGAACATTGGGGAAAAATGAATTAGATGAAGTAGAAATTAAGAGCTACACTAAAACAAACTACTGGAGTTGAGCTTGGAGGTGGGGGGGTCTTTATAACCCCCCTCCCCCCCAAAAAACAGTTCAGCTTTCTGGTCTTATTCAGGCTCCTGCCCTCAGGCTTCCAGATTTTTATCCTCACTTCTCATGCCCACCATGAAGTGATTTGGAGATACTGGTTTAAATAATTTCCAGTCACACTTTTTTTTTTTCCATCTCTTAGGTTTTCTTCTTACATCAAGCTATTTCTCGTCTAGGTCTGCAGGCCACCCTTTCCAAAGCTTTACTCAGTATAAGTTAACTTATAGGATTTTCAAAAAGTTAAGGAACATTTGACATGTCAGATCACTGTGACTCTCTAAAGTTATCTTATCTTTTTACCCTGCTTCCCTCTGTCCATTTATTCATTTCATTTTAGCTACATATTAAACTGTGAACTCTAACTCAAAGATATTGCCTGTGATTTACTTGTATGTTCCTAGTTCCATGAGGCTCCCATCCCTTCATCAGGTTTTAGCTATTAACACATAGAATACTTATATTAGCAACAGAAGTGCATACATATCTTATATAAAATGTTTTTTAGATTCTCTGAGAAAGCAAACACCATCCTTACAGCACATTGAGAGAAATAAGCTCTCTTTTTGCACACCCTGTAATATGTTGTGTTCCTTATGTAATTGCAATTTATGTGCTGTGAAAATAAAGCATTAAGGGTGCCTGTCCATGTTATACCTCTCCTGTTATGTTATACTTTTCCTGTGTTCACATGACAAAAGTCTCCACTAAGCTAGCTAAATCGGATCTGCGTATCCATGTTATCAGCTGATTTTATTAGTTTTTTGGGGGAGGGGAGTAATTTAAAACACTTCTGGAACGTTTTATTTTTAGCTCCTAAATTTCTTCCATGAGGGTTATTTTTATCATTTAAAATTTGTAACGTGGATCTGACTTATGCCCCAAAATGTGATTTTTCCCTGCTTTGCAACTATTGCACCACCAGGTGCCACTTGGGTTCACTTGTAAATCCACAGAAATCCATGGAAGTTCATTTAATTTCTCTTGCACAGATTCAACTGGAAGCCAAGTGCTAATCTTGCAAATTTTTACTGATTATTTTATTGCTTGTTTTAGGTTAATTGAAAAAGATTCACAAAGAAATTTCATAAGAAATGTTTAATGTGTGTTTTCAGAAAATATATCTATTAGTTAATTACAAGCACAGCTGTAATATTTAAAAATTACAATCAGTATAGCTAATCTGTGCATTCTATATTGAGTAGATTATAGCTAGTGTCACAGAAAAATATATACACAGCAGAAAAGAGAAAGAGGTGTACAGAAAGAGTAACTGAATGGATGGATTTCATCATAGCCTTGAATTGCATGAATTGCCTGCCAGGTAAAACTGCAAATGAATCATCTTCCAAATTAAACTATGGTTTTCCTGAATAGAAGGATTATTTTCCATAGCATACACACAATGTTTCACTATCCATATATTCACACAACTTCCATTTTGCATATTTTAACAATTTTTTAGTATTTTATTTTTAAAAAGGGGAAAACAACATCTTTTTTTTTTTTAAACCAGAAAATACTTTCTGTTTTTCAGGAAGGACAGGGGGGTTGTTGTTGTTGTTTGGGGGAGGAGGAGGGGCTGTTGCTGTTTTTTATTTATCTTATTAGAGAACAAAAATTCTGCTCCATTTCCATTAGACAAAACAAAACAAAAAAAATTGGGTGACAGCATCTGAAAGGCTATTTTAGGAGAAACTGTTCAGCTTTCTTTTAAACCATTTAACTGTATTCAGTATTCTTATTTCTCTATGGAAATTGAAAAGGGTGAACTTTCTACCTTATGTATAAAAATGAGTTCATAGAGAAACTACGAACAAGCTGAAAGATTTCCATTGTATATAGATGGGAAGCACCTGCTAGGAAAAAAAATCAAATATTTAACATAATAATAATGTACATTTCAGTATAGGAGGAAAAAAAAAGACAATGCATATCTTGCTGTAAGAGAAAATCAAAGAACGAAAGATAAATAAGAGGTATGAGGGTGTGGGTGTTTTAGTGAAGGAAGTTGAACGGAGCTTTTTTTAGTGATGTATTATAATTACCATAGTATATAATTTGCAAGGTCTATTGTCCATGATGAACTAGAGAAATGATTACCATTAATGGACATCATAGGGACCTAATAGCTGGTCAGATGGGAAAGAATTTGTTGTTATTGGCTATTATGATTTTTTAAATAGGTAATACACCGAGAGTTATGTGCAGATGCAATTTAATAAAAAAAATAGGGTCTGATCTAGCTCCCATTAAGGCAACAGGAGTTTCTTCACCAACTTCAATTAACATTGAACTTGGATCCTAAGGTACTGAAGGTTTGGGAAAAGGCATTTGTATCATTCAAAAGTTATCATGATTGTGGTATGTATAACATGCCAAATAATACAGAAGGAAGGCTGTAGCCAGTAATACCAAAAACGCTGCTGCTGATGAAAGGGTACAAAAATGATTTTGGAAGTATATTATGAGTATAGCTAAGTATCCTGAGTATTTCTACCGGTGAAACATATTAAAAGGGTTAGAAATCTTAGGGTTTCTTTTTCCTGCAGAAAGGGAAAAATAAATGAGCTTAGTGTACTTCTGGAAACTGAAAAATTAGTTCCACTCATTCTCTTTATTACAATAGTAAAATCAACTCTAATGCAACTGCAGAAGGACGCATGTGTGCATGCACATGCGGTCATATGCATACACACACAGACCATCAGTTCCTAAAAATACAGACACCATACATGGGTAGACAGAAATCCAGGCTGCAAACAGATATTTTTTTTAATGGCCAGGATATGACTTTCAGATAGGCAATCATTATATATAACAACTTCAAAGGAAAAACTAAGTAGAACACTCTTTATCAGAAAAATAGGTAAATGCAGTTTAAGGTGCTCCTTCTGAATACAACTGCATCTCAACTGCATGGTGTGTGTCTGTGTAGGGGACAGGGGGCTTATGAATTCACTTCTATCTCATTCATGATTCCATATGCTTTATTAAAGCCAGATGCTATGTTTTCCTATATTAGTACCACCTTGTCCACTTAGTAGTGGGGGAAGGAGAGAGGAGGGAAAAGCAGGGAGGAGCATTATTTCTGATTTCTGGATCAGAGGAGAAATTATTCCACTCATCATGAAAAATGAGGCAGCAACCAGCTTTAGCCTAAGGGTTCTGAAATATTTTGACCCAAGAAGCAGTATTTAATGAAAATCGAAATGTGATTTGATTTTCTATTGACTTAGGTGTAAATGTAATACTAACTTGTCAAATATTTTGGAATCCCCTATTGCAGATGCTGTGAGCACTAACTTAATGCAATCCATCTCCACTATGCTGTCTTAAATCCAATCCATCTTATTTTTATTAAAAGTATGAACAAAATTAAACAGTTTTTAATATCATCAGTATCTGATATTTCATCCACCTGTTTGCTTTCTGTATCTTTGGACATTGCCACCTACTAAACAGTACCATTGCTGTTAAGGTCCAGTGCTACATGCTTAACACTTGGGCCACAACAACAATAGATCCAATCTACTTCAAAGTACCATGACATTTATAGTAAGTCAAACAATAAAGCTATATGTAAACAGAATAAAAATCACTTCCTAAATATATAGAACTAATTTTTTTTCATTGAGCTAATGGTTTGTTCTCTGGCATAGGCTGCTACATTCATAGTATGTTCATAAAATTCTAAAAATGGTTATTTGCTATTAAACTAAAATTGCTAGTATTAGTATTCCAGGTTGTACCACTATGAGGTACCACAATGATGACATTAAAGAGGCCATTAGAAGTTCACTTCAGCTTGGATGAATAGACATCCAATTCATACTTCTGAAAGCTTAAAAATGATTTGCATTACTAAAAAGATGCCTAATGTTTGCTTATGCTCCATTACTTGTATATTTTAAAGCTTCAGGAAAGAATTGTACTGTCTTGGATGGGAGAGCTGGCTGCCTTTTTAAGGAATAAAGGCAAAATAAAGGAATACAGTTTTTAAAGTATATTTTGTTCTTAAATATGAAGGGAACATTGTTTATGAGTTTTTAGTAAGAGATGAATAGTAATAAAAGTATATAAAATGAAATGCTGTCATACAATGGAATAAATCACAGAAATGTGGGGCAGTGTTTTTCTTTTCCTTAAGTAGGCCCTATTCTATCTCATCGTGGTTTATCAGATTTATATCTAGAATTATTTTTGTTATACCTCAATCAGATGAAGCTACTAATTAATACCTGAAATAACATATTGCATAGCTACTTTTGTAGAAGATTCCTTGAAATTCAAGAAAGATAAGAAAAAATGTACATATGCAATAGGAGGGGTTTTAAATAAAGGTGGTTTATTGTTTTAGGATGTTTTCTGGCAGATGGGCAACAAGACGATAGAAAAATATTACCAGGGGACTATGTAAAATTTTTTTAGAATCCATTTCTTAAGAATTGTCTATCCACCTTCAAGGACCATCTGGTTATAAATGAAGAAAAATCACCAAACCATGGAAGTTCACACATCAGTGAAAAAGCATTTATTTTATTCTTTTGTCAGTGTAAGTGAAATTGAAATATAGAAATGTATATCAAGCCTTTATCATATTTCTGTTCCTTAGAAGTGTTGGCCAAATTGGACAAATATCATAAAAAAAGAATTCCATGCTCTGGGGAAGATTTACACAGAACTAGATTAAAGGAGTATTCAGAACAATAATTACTGTTCACATGAAGAAAACATTTGGTATTATCCAAAGACCATCTTGATGCTTAATAACTGTTGGGACAAGTGGCATTAGTAAGATGGATAAAAATGAAAATAATTATCCTCTTTATAAAAGAAGTCATCCAGTTATCATGCTTTATTTCTACTGGAGGAAGACACAGAACCTATCATAGAAAGTCATCAGGCATTAATATTTTGACAAAGCATCGTCTCTAAACTAAATTACATGAAATTACATGGCTAAACCTTAAATAAAGATCCTTTGGTGCAGTACCACCAGTATAAACTGTCCCAAAAGACAACTGCATCATCAAGGTAAAGAAAAATTTTAAAGATATGCAAGGTGAGAACAAATGTTTAGCATACTCAGTCTATGATCATGCAGTTTAAAGTAAATTAGGAGCTACATGTACAGGGATTCACTGGCACCAGAAGCTGCAGGGAGAACCTGGTGTAAGTAACCTGGGCTGGTGGGAGGGTGAGCAGGATCAAGGAGGCTAGCAGGTCAGGGGAGGTGGGGTTGGTGGGATCAGGGGGCTCTCAGGTCTGTGGAGTGAGTTGGTGGGTCTGCAGGGAGTGGGGGTTGCCTATTGGGGATGGTAGACAGAGGAAAGGAAGAATGCAGCCCTGGCTCTGGGGTTAGCAGTTGGGCTTTTCCAAACCTAGGCATGCGTTTTGACCCCACACAGATGTTCACTGGATTGGGTTTACCTGTTTCCAATCTAAGTTAGTTCACTTCCTCAGAACTAACTTAGATCAGGCCTACCTTTTTTATCCCAACTTAAACCCCCTGAGCATTTGCAGAGCTGGCATTTAGACTAACTTAACCCTAGTTAGGTAGATCTAAGTGTAACATCTTTAAGTACCTAGAGAGGCTTTCGTAATCCTCACTTTGCCTTCTGCATCTACACATACTGTTAATTCATAGTAGGCTTACTGCACATTAATATACTGTGCAGTAAGCTTTTCCCTGGAGCACATCTACACATGTTCCCTGTTGGGAGCAGGTTTTCCCCCACCCCGCTCTGTCCCCTGGCTCCAGGCTCTATCAGGTGCTAGACCAGAGGCCAGAAGAGCTCTGCAAGCTGCAGTGGCAGCTGTCTCCTGGTCCCATGCACACTGGGAGGGGACCTAATATGTATCAGGCTGGGAGACAGCTGCCCCTGCAGTGGACAGAGCTCTCCTGGCCTCATCCCCATCAGGACACAGTGCCAGTGATCTTCCTTCCAGGCACAGCTACCGTTCTCAGCACAGGGTTAACTGTCCTGAGTGTGAGGCAGCTGCTAGCAAGCCTTTTACTGGGTGTGTACAGGGGGCAGGATATGGGGCTCACCAACAGCTGCCCTGCTTGGCATACACCTGGCTGCTCTGGGGAGTAGGCAGAGGCTGGGAACCCTGCCCTTGCCCACCTCCCAAAGCATGGTGTGGAGCTGCTTGCTCTGCGGGGTGACCAGGGACCAGGGACTGGGAACTCCTGCTGACAGTAAAGCTACTGCACAGTAAA
Organism: Crocodylus porosus; assembly: GCF_001723895.1. Taxonomy (NCBI): domain Eukaryota; kingdom Metazoa; phylum Chordata; order Crocodylia; family Crocodylidae; genus Crocodylus; species Crocodylus porosus. Next base: position 42,104,260 of record NW_017728950.1, read on the forward strand.
GCATCTTGTGTAAATATGCCCAGTGAGTAGGAATACTGGAATCTGGCTTGGAGGAAAAAGTATGTAGAACCATATACAGGTGACCCTTGCCATTAGCGGCGGATATGTTGCCTGCAAATGGCAAAATCCATGAATAAGGCACTGCGTTCATTAACGTGGTGCCCCCAGCAACTGTGGGAGGCATGGCTCTGGCAGCAGGAGCCCAGCAGCAGCAAGCATGGAGCTCCTGAGGAGCTCTGGTAAGTGTTTAAAGTGCATTTAAAATGTGGGTTAGGCATTCATGAATATCTGAAACTGCAAATGCCGAACCCGTGAATAAGGGTTTCCTGTACCACATTATTCATACCTGAATTTCATTCTATTGCAACTGCATCTGGAGGAGATTTAGAGTAGATGAATTGGTGCAAAGGCCAGGCTTATACAGACATACACCATGATCAGGGAGTGACTACTTTGTATACAAATCCTGTGTGGTTTAGCTGTGTTCCAGTAACCTCAAGTATACCAACCTTAATGGGACCAGTATCTTTTAGGTTAACTTTAACCACTACTGCTCATCATCATCCTCCAGTTTCAAAAAGATTAATCTATTTTGATCTTTAACCTCTTAATGATTAACATCAAGAGTCAGCTTGACTGAATATTTTTTGCTTTTTGTTTTTTTTAACAAAATATCCTGTTAAACCTGAACTACCATAGTTATTCAAATGTAAGATGACCTTGAATATAACACAACCCCCCCAATAATTAAATTCTATATATGGAAAATGTATACATTTGTTATAATTTTTGAGTATAGCATCTAAGTACTAGAGAATTGCCTTGAATCCCCCTCCCCTTACTGCTACAGCAAGCAAAGCAGTGGCTGGGGTGGATCAGGCAGTTCCTTGTCCCCTGCCCTCCATACTTCTTTCCCTGTGGCCTTTCTGCCCCCCCTGCATCACCAACCCCAGCTCCCCACAGCCCTCTTCTCCCCAACCCCCAAGTTTCTGTCTCTTCCCTCAAAACTCCCTGCCCCTTCCCCCCACCAAACTAGTTTCTGCCTCTTCCCTCCAACTTCACAATCTCTGCCTCTTCCTCTCTCCCCTCCCTTACTGTCAAATGCTGCTTGGACTGCTTTATTCTGAAGCATAGCATTTGGAAGCTCAGCTCTTGCCTGGTCATGCAGCAGTGTGAGCAAAGCGGCACTCTTGATTGTATAGGTAGGGAAAGGAGTTTGTACCCAGGAGAGACTCCAGTCCCTGCCAGAGCTGAGCTGCACCTGACTGTAAGGGGAAAGGGATAGATGGTGGGGCAGAAGCTGCAGAAGGGAGCAGGTGGGGGCATGAGGCTGCTGTGGAACTGACTGATCCGACTGTGGCCCCAACCTGGGCTCAGGACCAAAGTCAGAACCGCAGAAGCTGCCTGCTCCCCACTCTGCTTTGCATGCAAATATACAACAAGGGACTTTTTGCCCCCATGTTAATGTGGGGGGTAACCTCGCCTTATACTTGAGTAAATGTGGTATTTCTGGTAAGTGCAATGCACAACACTGTACTAACCATTTCAAACAGCCCTTTTTTTTAGGGAAAACTTTTAAGTTATTTCAAAACAAAATAAGAAAATTCTGATAAGTGTCCTTACCTGCATTCACCCAACCCAAGCCCTGTCTGTAGCTTATAAGCAATGATGTTCTATACTCACTTGAGAGTGTTAGAGATTCAGCAGAGTTTCTGAATACCAGAAAAGGCTTTAAACTTTTTATAGGATAAATGAAAGTAAATGGCTCCTCACAAAAGGCATTAAAAGTCCAGATTTTTAAAGACCCCCACCAGATATACAAAGTCACAGATAGAGGGACATCAGAACACTGAGGAAAAAAAGGGAAAAATTTCAATGGCTTTTGAAATAAGCTCTTGCTTTCAAGTCATGCCACCTACAGAAGCAGCAGTGTGGCTTTGAAAACTTTTAAAGGGAGCCACCAAAATGAACTAAACTGAACACTGGAAATTCACTTGTGTTTTTCAACTTTTAAAAAACAAGGAATGTTACAAAAAAGCTAAGAGGAATTAGGACAGTACCAGTGCAGAAATAGGAAAAAGGAATGGCTCCTCTATCTTTCAGAGGAGCCAAAAAATTAGACATCCTATTTTATTCTAAATTTTAAAAAATTAAAATATTCTTCCCTTCATACCCACAGCATATTGAGAATGCAAAACCTCAGAAGGAAGGCCTTCTACAGAAGAGTCAATCAGAAGATTCATGAAAAGCACAGGCCTTGGGACATTTTGAAGCTAAATTGCCCAGAGCATTACAAAATATTCTAAAATAAAGTTTTCTGCACTGTCCAGAGAATGTTAGAAATGACAGAGTGAACCCTAGATTATCATGAGCTGAAGGCACAATTCAGAGTTAATTTTTATGCCTATTTTTGTGCTCTGAGTATAATTAGTCTAATTCAATGTACAAATCAGTATGTTGAACACAAAGAGATGTATGTGGTCACTTGCCAAAGCAAATGGACAATTTACTCATGAAATCACGAATTTCATGAAAACTAAGACCAATCTTTCTATCCCTACAGATTTTGAGAGGATCTATTAAAACCATATTTTCAGTAAGATTTTCATCATCTGCAAACACATAGCATACTTCTTTAGCCAGCTAGAATCAACTACAGATAATGCCCATAATAAAACAAAAAGCAGATGCTTATTACCTTCACTTTCCAATCAGGCAGGTATGGCATAGCAAGCTATAATATGCACCATAAGCATTTCTTTAATGGATTGCACCAGAATTTAAATTTTCATTTTTAGAATAAGAGGTTCTGGACCTGAACATATAAAAAGTATATTCACACAGAAACAGGTGCAGTGTTGTTTTCTTATTTCTTCAATAAATTGGCAGTGTATGATGGAGTAAACATTCAAGCTTAATGGGAGATAACATGAAAAACTAATTATAATAAAATATATATGAGAATAACTGTAGTTATTTTAGCTGACCATTTTACTAAAACTATTCTCACTTAAGAGGTCGCCCATCTTCCCTTCTCCTCTACTTATCTGGTCATACCCCTGAGGAAAAACCCTTTTCCTTATTTATATTTTAAGTATTGAACAAATGTTCTAAGTGTAAAAAGAACAAAAAAGAAGAAAAGAAAAATAAATCAATCAGAACACAGTGGCTTCAACTACCCTTAAATATGATGATTTACCAATAAGTAAAAGAAGTTGACCTGCTAACTCAAGGACCTTTCGTAAGACTTCTAGCAGTAATTTAAATTTAAAACAACATTCCAACTGAGAATGATGAATTTATCTAAGTAAAAGGTAGAGTCAGTCAAATCCACATTATCTTTCCAGCAGTCTGACTGGAAGCATGATTCTCATGATGCAGCCTCATCAATTCTTAATGTCAAGATAGCAATCAGCAAGGCAAGATTAGAGGACAAGGAGCACTCAGAATTGCTGATCAAACTCCAAGTGAAGTATTAGTTTTGAAATGGATAAGAGCAAAGGATTCATAAAGGTACCCAGGGCAAAGACTTAAACAGGCAAGAAGATTAACTCAATTCCTATGTAAAAGTAAGAGTCAGAAAAGAAATAAGGCCAACACACAATAAACTGAAAGAAAACCTCTTATGGTAGATAAGGAAAGGAAAAGTTAATAATTAATAATTCAGCTTGTAGGGATTTTTCTTCTTCCCCAGTCCTGCAGAAGATCTCTAATTCTATCAAAAGGGAAAAGGGGATGCAAAGAGTAGGAGACCAGGGAGGAGTGAGTCCTCACCCTTGGAATTACTGAGAGGATGGCAGAGGCAGACAGGACGTATTTAGTGCAGCTTCCTGCCTTGATTCAAGAGAGCTCAAATTTGATGCGCTTCCAGAATCATCCTGTTTTCCCAGGCTTTTACTAAGTGTGTGTTGTTAGAAACAAGGCCTGAGTATTGTGTGAAGAATGTTAGACAGGTAATTTTAAATTATGGTTATAAGTGATGTGTTCGATCCTGAAGAGGTGAATAAGATTTGTTGGCCTTGGGAGATTTTATGTAATATACTTCATTAAAATATTCTTTGTTAAATAAGTAATATATTCTCAGATCTGCAGTATGATTTAATGAATTTCAACACTGAACAAAAGTTAATTATAAAATCTTGAAGGTTGCTACAAAATGGAATGAGTGTCCTTTCTCTAATTATGAGGAAGAGGAAGAGGAACAGGACCCTATCTAGACTTTGGTCCATAGGCAAATCCTTCAAGAGAAAAAATAGGTGATAAACGTTATTCAAGCTATATCTGTGGCCTTAAAAAGACTGACTGATAAGGAATTTTGTTACTATTTATATATCAGCCATTATCAAGTTACAATGCCGGAAGGTGGTATGTGATCATCAGGCAAGTTCTCTCTCACCTAGCCTATCAAGTACTATTTACAGACAAAGGCTCCACAATAGGACTCAGGAATTGTGCAACGTCTTCAACCTTCTACTTTTGATTAAAATCATGTACCAGATTAAAATTATCTACTGGAGGAAAGTCAGACATCTCTTGAACAGAATTTTGTGCATAAGTGTCTTATGTAGGTTTAAGTCTCAGATTATATCATATTCCAGAAAAGTAAGTCTCAGCTAGGCTCCTATCTTGTCAAGGAATATATGCCCTGTAAACAAGATGTAGCTGGCAGATTCCTCTCTGTTCCTGATGATTCCCTCCAGTTCTGAAGATCTGTCTGAACATCAGGAATGGTAGAGTTTGGATACTGTTAATATGTTATATGTGGACTGTTTAGAAGGTGAAATGTTTTATTATCCTTTCTCCTTAAATGCTTGGTTAAAACAAACAAAAATGTTATTTAAGATGGCTGTCAGGTCACTATATATTCACCAGTGGTCACAGACTCCAAAGGAAGAAACTGTAGACTTGCTAAACCCAGTTATAAATGTTGGATGAACACAATGGATACCCAAGCTCCTGTAGTCTAGAACCCAATCTAAGGAGAGAATCATGCAGAATTACCTAAAGAAAGGTAAAAGTATGAGTCCTGACACCTAAGGGTCAATAAAAGAGACAGATGTAGATCTAGCCATACAACAAAATTCCAGTTACCCAGGAGTTTTATCTTCATGTCTCCCAAAATTCTTGACATTTGTACAGTTTGTTCTGTTAAGTGAATGAGATGTTAGTCAATGGTTCCAAAGACGTACATGGACACTGCTAGATAATGAAGCCTTTTTTGTCTCTCTGCGAAAACAGCTGCTTTTTACCGTGGCAGATTTTTATTTAAAGTTTATAAAAGTGGAACTCCAGTCCAAGGGCTTTACTACATAGGCAAGAACCAACAAGTGGGAGTAAGACTCAGGGAAAAGGCACAGCACCACTTGATGTGACTGACTGGAATGATAAACAGGCAAGTTACTGAATGAGGGAAAGATGATGGGAAGTGGATGGAAAGTCAAACACCCTGGGAGCAGGCTGCAAAAAGACTGGAACTCCATAAAAGTTTGCATACTCCAAAAAGAGTGAAAGCCTAGTCAGCTTCATTTATTAGAAATAGAACAGCTACATTACATAGTATTTCTCTCTGATAAATTATATTCTGTTTCCACTTCTATAGTCTGAAGTTTGCCTTCTGAAACTGAAATATTGAAGTAGTCAAAAAATTATAATCTCTGCAGCAATATCAAAAAAGGACTCTATAGTTCCAGCAATATTTAAAAGTACCCAGGAAATTAATGTTGTGAAATGGCATTCTTTTGGGAATGATTTCAGTGAATGTTCAGGTTTAATTACTCCTTTATAATCCTTCTTAGAGATCTAGGTGCTCTAAAAATATAAAAGAAACAGAACGCTTCCAACCTCCTAGAACTTACACTCTTATGTCATTTATACCCTGCTTTAGGGAGAAGAACCATAAAGCAAATAAGATGCCTCCTTAAATAGAGATATCATCCTAGCTCAGCTACATTCCTGGCATTTAAAAATATTTATTTAAATTATATTGCTCCCTTTACAACAGTATTTGACTATTAATAGCTCACAGCACAGCGAATAATTCTGCATGGTTCTTTCTATTCCTTCACTGTCATTTGTGACAATTGTATGCTAAGCTGCCCATCTTTCAACTTTGATTTTTCAATTGCCATTAATAGCCAGGGATGTTTCTGACCAGTGTATCAAATTGTAAAATAGGATGTATGCAAGTTGCCTTATGCATACATGTGTCTTTGGATGTTTGACTATTTTACTAACTGTCCTCCTAGGCATTAGGACACTGTCACAAATTTGCTAATTTTTTTTTTCCTTTTAATCTAGAATCTGTTGACAATTTCTGAATATTTATTTTCCAAGTGGTTCTTTTTTAAGCCCCACTCCTCCTTTGAAATTGTTACTGCTTTTAGATTATTTATTTCTGCAGGAAAATAAGTTATTTTATTTTGTAACAGGAGGAACATTAGAAGGAATTTATTAATAAGAATTAAGAATCGGACTCAGTTAAGTTTTTATTAGGACATAATTCAGAGGAAAGTTAGAACAACAGAGTTTAACTACAAACTCCTCCTACCAAGTTGCAAACCAGACCCAAACATGTGAGACAGCCTAGCTAGAAAGAAGACATTGGTTGGACCTGATTTGCAACAGAGTACTATTTCACTCAGCATGTCTAAATTGCAGTTTCTCCCCCAAGTAAAAAGCAGAATAGATTTGCACCTTACAGACCAAGAGTGGGCAAAATATGGCCTATGAACCAAATTCTGGCCTGCATGGTATCATGCAGCAGGCCCCGGGCAAGCTGCATTCAGGCCGTGGCCTCTGCTGGCGGACAGCACAGGCAGTAATTCCAGCTGTGGCTCCTGCATCTGCCGGTACCATGGGGTCACTGTTTAGAAGAAGCCCCACTCACCCAGCACCATGTGGTGCCAGAAGAGGCCAGAGTCAAAAGATAGCCCATGCTATCCACCACCAGAGGCAGGAGCCCGGGTGCACCCAGGTAGGTAGGGTTCCTTCTGCCCAGCACCCCCTGCAGTGCCAGGGAGATGCAGTCCAGTCCCACAGGTCCTGGGAGAGCCACACTCAGTCCCCGGCCACTGACAGCGGGCAATGCCCAGGGCCTGGAAGGCTGGACTGCATCTCCCAGGTGCCGCGGGGGACACTGGGAAAAAGAAGGCCTTCCCACTTTAGCATCATGTCCCCTCTTGCTCCCCTGGAGCGGAAGAGAGAAATGGAGATGGGATGGAGGGAAGGGGAGCAATGCTGGGAGAGGCAAACAAAACAAGTAGAAACAAAGGGGGTGCAAAACCTAATCCAGATAATGGGATGAGGATCCATAGTTTCTATTTCAACCATAATTAACACAATTCCAGCATGTGAATGATTTCTTGTTCCACAATTTCCCACTCAAATAGATCTTAAAGAGTTTGCTGTCTAAGAAGAGCCACCCCCAAATCAGTGCTGGAGTGTCCAGGGAGGTTAAAGTGTTCTGTCACCGGTTTGCATGGCTTTCTGCAGTTGATGTCAGAACTGTATTCATTCATTCTGTCCCATAGGGATCACCTCATGTGTCTGATGGAGATAGCAGGTGATGGTTATATGGCACTGGTGGAACTACAAGTGAATCAACATTGGATGTTATAATTCATAGATTTCATAGACATTAGGGCTGGAAGGGACCTCGGGAGATCATCGAGTCCAGCCCCCTGCCCAAAGGGCAGGAAGTCAGCTGGGGTCATAGGATCCCAGCAAGATAAGCATCCAATTTACTCTTGAAGGTGTTCAATGTAGGTGCTTGAACCACCTCCGCTGGCAGACTGTTCCAGACCTTGGGGGCTCGGACAGTAAAGAAATTCTTCCTTATGTCCAGCCTGAAACAGTCTTGCAGGAGTTTGTGACCGTTCGACCTCGTCATCCCTTGGGGCGCTCTGGTGAACAGACGTTCCCCCAGATCCTGGTGGGCACCCCTGAGTCCCGTGGCTCTCAGCCTGTCATCGTAAGATCTGTTTTCCTGACCTCTGATCATGCGCGTGGCTCTCCTCTGGACTCTCTCAAGCTTCTCCACATCCTTTTTGAATTGTGGAGCCCAAAACTGGACGCAGTACTCCAGCTGCGGCCTCACCAAGGCCGAGTACAAGGGGAGAATGACGTCCCGGGATTTGCTCGAGAAGCATCTATGGATGCACGCCAGCATTTTGGTCACTTTACTAGCCGCAGCATGTCATTTCATCAAATGATGTTGTGGTCTGGATTGACGTGCAGGCACGGAAGGCATCTAGGCCTACTGCAAAGTCCTAGTGCCTTAGTAAGATTGGAAGTTAAGGAGCCTGTTGTTTGAGAGATGGTATTTGAGGTTAAGGGGCTGTCCATAAGCCAGGACAGGTTTGTCCTCCATATCTACTTTGAAATAGTCATCCTTTTCCAGGAGGGGTTGAAGGTCATTAAGGATATGTCTGAGGTGTTCAAGCTGGGGGCCCTAAGTGACAACGAGAGGGACTCTGCAGATAAACGTCTACAGTACAACTCCAAAACTGTAGCCATTCAAATCAACAAAGCCAGATTCAAACCCCACTTTGACCTGCTACAATACCAATCCCAGGACAAGGACAAAAGTCCCATCACACTAACATGGCTAACTATGTGGCTCCATTTCTCACCTGCCATTTCTAGCACTTATGCACATCTTGCAATTCTGTTGCATGTGCAGTGCAAATATGCAAGTGTCCACATGATTACTAAACATGCACAGTAGACTATGCTTTACCTGGACAAGCACATGTATTCATAAAGTCCCACATATACATGTACACAAGTCCCAAAATTTTGAGCTAGAAGAAAGACTAGGAATGCCTTCCCACATTTTAGCTCAATTTCCAAGTAAATAGGACACTCATACAGGAAGTGAAAGACCCAGGATTTAAGATCTCCCTTGTCCAGAGGGGATTTGAACCTACCTCTCTCAGAACAGTACTCAAACCTCTGTGGGGGAAGCCCCCCACTGGAGCCAACTGCTTCCCTTGCTTCCTGCTGTGCAAGTCCCAGCACTATGCCAGGAGTGGAGGGAGCCCTGTCCCCTGCTTCCCCACTGCAAGTATGGAGAATCCAGCACTGGGCTTCCCCACTGCAAGTATGGAGTTGCAGACATGGCATGGAGCCTCAATAGAGACAGCCAGCACTGCACTGGGGGTGAGGAGTACATCCCCATGCCACCTGCCCAGTTGCGTCTACTGCCACGGCTCCGCACCACGCTTGCAGCTCTGCACTTGCAGTGTGGAGTCCTCATGCTGGACTCTGCAGGGAAGCAGGGGGAAGAGCTCCCTCCACTACCAATACAGTGCTGGGACCGAGGAACAGGGGAAGCAGCAGGCTCCAGTGTGGAGCTTCCCCGCTGTGAGGGCTGGAGCTGTAGACTCAGGGAGCAGAGCCACAGGGATAAGGCAGGTTCTACTCCCACCTGCAGTGCAGTGCTGGCTGGAGCCATACCTGTGGTGGGCACAAGCACCCTGACCTCCCCACCTCCTCCTGCTGCCCCCAACTCTGGGGCCGAAACCATCACATGGATCCCCTCCTCCCACCCCTGCAGGGGCAGGGAGGAAGGGGAAGAAGAGGAAGAGTCCCCATACAGCACCTCATCAAGTCCCCTTCCCCACCCTGGGAAAAGGAGTGGGAAAAGTTCCCCCACCCCCCAGCACAGAACAAAGTCCCCCTCCTTGCCCCATGGGACAACCAAACCAACATGTCTCCTGTGGGACAACCAACCCAGCATGGGCAGGGAGAAGAGTTAATTCCTTCTTCCATCTCTTCACTGCAGCCAGGGTCTGCCAGCTCCAGGGGCCACTGCTCCAACCTCTTCCCCTCTGCTTCCTGCATACAGGCTTACCCAGGCTGGAGTGGGAGAAGAGAAGAAGGAGGGAAGAATTAAGACCCTCCCTTCCCACTTTGCCTTAATGGTGCCATGCCAGTTGGTTTCTCTTCTAGGATGGGTTCCTGCTCTGTCTAGAGAGCAGAGGGGCAGGATTAGCTTAAACCAGAAGGGATCTGGGACAGACATTGCATAACCTGATTTGAGCCAAATCAGTTGAGGATGATACTACATTCAACCACATTTATCTCAAACCAGTTTCAGCCATTTTCAAACTGATTTATATGCACTGAATGCATGTTCTGTTACAGGTTTAAATCAGTTTCTGATCATTTAAACCACTTTATGTGCAATGTCTGTCCCTAGCCTAAATCTCCCACTTCCTGAACAAATTCTCTAACCATCCCATTTTGGGCTCTGAACTGGTACAATGTTGTGGCTTGTACTCACCTAACCACCTGCCCAATCAGTGTGCATCCCGCTCTTAGTGTTCTCTCTCCTTTCAGGAGACAGAACTCAGAAGTGAATGTCTTCTGGGATGTAAACATACCTAATTTAAAAATTCCTGAATAGGCCTGGCCACAAATGTACATTAAATGCAACTGATTTCATTGCATTTAGGAAGGTATAATTGAAGAAATTTCCTCTATCACACATGCACTTCCTTAAAAACTATTCAACTTATAGTCTGTTCTTGTCCAAGAGCTATACAAATTGTGAGATGTGAGCAACATTTTTCATTACCATTTTGGCACATCTGCAATGACAGCACATTCATTTATTCTATAAATATTCCAAAGTAATAAAATTCAGCTGTGGTAAAAGCACTGCTTCATATTACTTTTGCTTTACTTGTTGCAAGATGATTCATGTAAATTAAGTCCGATCTCAAGGGAACAAAGTATTCTATGTTAACAGAAAAAGTATGGTACCGGCTTGTGCCTCTTATTTTTTCTATGTCTAACGGCTTCCTTTAGTAGAGGTAGCTTGGCATCCCAGAATATCCCATCTGTCTTGCAATTGCTGGCTTCTATGTTGGGAAGAAAGGAAACAGTGAAAAGGTTTTGGATTTTTAAAGAAATCTATACAACGTTACATGTTAAAAGTACCATGTTTTCAAAACTTCACACTTTCAACTTCTACCTTCTGAAGATATTTGCCATGTTACTAGTAAGTTTTTCCACCATTAGTCCCATTTTCTGAATACACAGAGAGAACTCCCAATGGAGCAGTTTCCAGCAAGGTTTGCACACTTTCCTGCTGAAATGGCCCTGAGGTTTTCCATGATAGAGTAAGAAAGGGGAAAAATATTGATCCTTTTTATAGCTGAGCAGGCAGTCATTTGAGGTTGCTATATGAAACTTCTACAAGATCAAGGTTGATGAGCTCTACACTATGGTTGGCAATTCCATGATGTTCATAAATGTTGTTTCTCTCACATAATACTACCTTCACTCTGAAAATAGATAATTTTGTGATTATAATAGCATCATTCAGTAGTGCTGACTTAGTGTTGATGAGTACAGTTAGAGCCAGGTCAGCATTCCAGTAGAAACCCCAATGTGCAGGGTAACTGAGCCAGAACATTTTTATTTAATGTTCTTATTTCTGGAAACTGAAACTTGCTGATGCTAGAGACAGTATAAATCATAAACTTTTACTTATTGTGGCTAATAGTAACAAAACATTCCCAAGTGGTTTAAAAGGGGCACTGTCAAATTTAAGTTTCCAGACCTACACTGCTCTGCCCCAGTTACACATAGATTCCTTTGTGCAACTAGGTGCCTACGCGTGACTCGCAAGATAAACCCAGAGATTTCCAATAGGAATCCATATTGTCAAAAACATTCTCATCTGTTGTGATCTTGCTTAGTTTTTTTGTGTAACACCTACCAACACACATTTGGTTGTTACATATTGTATTTTTATGTGGGCAAGATGGCCCCTGTTGATTTGGTCATGTGCTTAGCACATGGCTGGGACTGGTTTCTGGGCAAAGCATGTAAAACCCTCTGGCCTCATTGGGCAGAGGACACAGAGGATTCTTTAGGCAGGTTGGTTCAGATAAAGACTGCAGTGTGGTGCTCCCCACGAGTGATGCATGCCTCCTGAGGCTAGGGGTGGTGACAGTGGCAGGGGTGTGGTGGCAGTGAGCAGGGACCATCTGCAGGTGGCCATGGTGACATCGGTGGTGAGGACAGGCTGAGCGGGAACTGCCCACAGGTGGCCGCGGCAATGTCACTGGTGAGGGGGAGGGTGGCAAGCAGCAGGTGGCAAGTGGAGACTGCCCACAGTCACCGGCGGCGAACAGGGACTGCACACAGCCACATCAATGGCAAGGAGGGGGGCAGTGACTGCCTGCAGAAGCCAATGGCGGCTTCAGCAATGGCCAATCTCAGGGGGGGAAATGTGCCTCCCTGTGCATCATCTCCCTGACTGGACAAGTCCAGGGTGATGTCATGCAAACAGCTATAAGATGAGTTAGGCTGGTTTGGGTGGGGGAAAAACTGCTAGCAGCTACTGAAGAGTGATGTCTCCTCCAAGGGAGGAGGAGTTACAGATAGCAAAAAGGGAAGCTCAGGTAAAGGAGAGAGAAGGGGAGAGTTGTCCCAGTGTCTGTGAACTCCTCTTTCCCCCTTTTCTGCCCCATTTTTTTGTTTTGAGGGTTTAAGGGATTAATACCGGGGGGAAAGAGTATTGGTTCTTGGGTTTGCTGGCCAGGAGTTAGGCCTAGCTGTTTAAACAGGGTTGAAACATGGGAGTTTCTAATCCTGCCAGTTTTGGGCTAGGATTGAGGTTTGCAACTTTATGCTCCCCATGGACCTGTGACTCAAACTACCTGTAGCACAGGTCTAGAGGGTAGGCTTGGTCTTTCCTTTTGTTTCTTTTGATAGTCTCTGCTCTAGTCAAGCTGTGTGTTTGGGCCGGCTGTAGCCATTAACTACCCGGGCTCTGTCTGGAGTTTTATTTCCTTCAGTTTGTTTCAGCAGGGCATCTAAACCAGCCCAGAAGTTTTGGGGTGCTTGCATGCTGTCTGGAGCTGCAGTCACTCCCCACGCACACATACCACCTCTGCATGGGAGCAAAGATTGGCATGCTACCATTCCTCCAAGAGCAACAAGGGGTCCACAGAAGGACCCATGATCTCTAGCAGATTCCCCAGACTCAGCGCAACCTATAAACTGTCATGTAGTTAGCAGTGTTTTATATTGCATTTTGGTATTTCCCTCTGTTTTCTGTAATAAATCTGTCTTTTGTGTGTACAGTACTTGCAAGGATGGGAGTTTTGTTTATGCAGGACACCCTAGTAATTAATCTAGTGTTCAAAGATTTCTGGGTGGGGCTTGAGCCACGGGTATAATTTGTGAGGTACCCCAAAATGTGAACCTAGCCCTTGTGCTGCTGACCAGTGAGTGCCTGGAAGAAAGGTTACATTCGTAATGGAAAAATTGCTGTTCCCACAGTAAAAAACACAAGTAAAAGCTAAAAGCTGCCATTTTCTGAGGGGGCCAGAAGCCTAAAAAGATTAAAAACCACTGTCCTAGAGGCTGAGATACATATGGGATATAATCATATAGTTGAGATAATTGATTTCATTCTTGTGAATCTACCAAAACTAATTTTGATGAAGTAAAAGTATGCCTCAAAAAATTCAGAATTTCCGTTTTGTGTTTCAAATTGTTGTGGTGCTTACAGATATGGACCAGAACCAAAAAAATGTTAGGGGATAAAATAAATAATATAGTTCCAAGGGTCACAAATTGAATTTGGGTAGTTGCTAGATTATTAATTCTCTCCTGAGAAGTATTTATTACGTAAAACATTTATTATGTAAAATATTAAATAATATTTTACACTTGAGAGGAAAAGGAAAATCAATTCAAGTCAACTTTGCAATTTCCTGAAGTCCTACAGTTAAAAAATGAATACAGAGTATTTGAAGAACTACATCTCAGATGCACTATCCTTGAAAGGACAACGTGAAGGGACAAATATGTTAACATGTAAAGATTTACAATAACACCAGTACCAGCTTGAGAATGGAATTGTCCTCCAGTTTAAACTGGTGCCTTCCAATTTATTTGATTTTCATCTTTGAGAAAGCAGTTCGATGATATGGGCATCTTCTATCATTCTGGTGGAACTGGAATAATTCACTAACCATCAGTTTAGACAGAGATGACAGCTAGGAACTCTACAGCTCTGTAGAATATTCACTTGATCTGAGCCAAAAGGCCAAGACGCGATTAGTTACAGTCCTAAGAGCACCAAACCTACATTATTGCTACATGCCAATTACACAAGGGGTGGGGGGAAGTGTCCCCCACTTAATTAAAAGTGTTTTGAAGGGAAAACAGAAAATTAGAAGAAATAGAATAGTAACCTTGACTGCTGCTGCTGCTGCCTTTAACCTTATTAAGAATGTACATCTGTTGAAAGTAATGATCCTTCTTAAAGTCACATATGGTACTTTCTAGTGCCATGCCCAATTATGAATTAGCTATATGCTCAGTAAATCAACTTTTAAGATGAAATAATACATCTTCCATTTAAATGTCAAGCATTAAATGTTGATGTCTCTTAGGCATTTTTGAGACAAAGAAAAGAAGACTGGAATGCCTTGACCCTAATGTAGATGTAAGAATGCTACAAATCATTCTAATTAGTAAGAAATTTATGAAGTGTTCAAGATTTCACTATGAAGTCCTTTTTGCCATATATAGAGTATTTTTAACATAGATATAGTATTTTTTAAAACACACAGGTATACATGTGTGTACATGTGTATGTTAAAATACTGCACTGACGTCCACTTCGTCATTTCCTTCAAATCTAGGAAAATATATTATGAACACCTCATCATTTATACATGAAATGGGTAAGTCTACACAGCAGCGCTGTGTAGAAATACTTGTAATAGCTCTAAATAATCTATGTATCTGATTCAATTTGTTTATAAGGTGCACCTCTACCCTGCATTCTTCTGAAATACTCTAGCTCAGGTACTGAGCTGTGATTTAGCTGTGTGAGCCCAGCACTTCCCTCAAGCTAATTTATCCTACTTCCCTAAAACACTCATTAGCAGGGTTGGAACACTGCATTAACACACCCATGCTGCTTCCAGTATCTGAGCTAGCTTGTTCAGAGCTAACTCAACTATTTCTACTCAGCACTGCACTGTGTGTAAGCATTTCCAGCAGTAACAGTAAAGGATTGACAGTAGATGACTGATGTTTTGATGATTAGCATTACAATTCACAATATGCACAATATGAAATGTTCGATACTGGCAAGATCACTAAAGTCTTTGCCAAAGAAAAAGAACTAATACCCTGAAAGTGTGAATACTTCACTAAAATAAACTGAATAATGAGAAGCTTATTGGCACTCTACTGATCACATGATATTAAAAGTGGTGTCTGCATTATCGAAAACATCATGGGAAGGAGGGGCTGACCTTTTCAAGTACTTCCTGATGTCCTGGTTTGCCTGCAGCATTGCTTTCCCTGTTTCACCATAGGAGGAGGTGGGAGTAGGTTATGAAGCTTCTGTTAAAAAAATTAGAAATCTTTTAAAATGAGTTCACTAACTTCAAGTTTTCCAAATATATATCAGATGGAAACTATACTGAAGGCCCTGAAGGAAGTGCAGTACTAACTGGTTATGTAACTGAATTGTGCATATGGAGAACTACAGAACTGAGAAGGAATGCTGAAGGGATGCCAGTGAATAAGTGTCTGAAAGACCTAGTGGATGCCACAGTGCAGTCTGCTGCTGAGTGCACCATTTCCTAGAGCTTCAACCTTTTGGACACACTGAGTTTACAGGTTTTCAAGGGATGTGAAAGCAAAGAGATGTAGAACCTTCGTAGAGGTTCCAGAAGCAATCATTAGGTTAGCTAGTAAAAGAAATACACAGATCTAAACAAAATTAAGACCTATGCATATTTCCTTGCCTCAGTTACACTATCAGCACTCTTGAAAGTTATTTGGGCCTCCAAAGAATCCAAATCTTTCTTCCCTCCTGACCTGACATAGGATTTTTCTTTGGAGTTGACCTTTCCTCTGTCCTTTCCTCTACACAGCTAGCTTCCTTCTATGGTCTCCCTAGAAATGCCTGGTAGGAGATACTTTGAAAACCTACCTTCCTCTTTGTCAACTAATTCCTGATTAGCCTCATCAGATGATCAAAGTCCCCCACCAAAAGGAAGTAATCTCTTCCTTTTGTTAACCCTCAGATATATCCTGAAAACCAAGAAAGGTTTGAAGAGCCAATCCAACCAAAATTAAATACTCATAAACATAAATACAGAAAAAATGTAATAGCAAATCTAAAAAATAAATACAGACAAGATAAATAACTAAATAGTAAAGATAAGGCATATCAAAAACAATGGATTAAACACTTAAGTGCACATTTATCTAAATGCATAACAATCTTACTGAGATTTGCAGGCAAACTGATCTTAAAATTTCTAGGTCTTAAAGTCTTAAAAAACACCTGCAACAGGTGCCAGCCTACTAGGGAAAGGACTTTTCACCTATGTTTCTAATTAAGCTTTTAAAAAGTTTTTATCTTAGTTCATCTGCAGATGGGCTATTCAGCAAGAACTGTAGCTCAAAGCTGAAGAACAAAGATTCATAGATGAGCCCACATTTTTGTACTTTTTGGCTTGGCTAAAATATGAAAAAAGCTTACTAAATAAAGTAAAAAAAATACATACATAGGTGTTACTCTAATATATATGTGTGTATTCTTATTCTCTCTCTAAGCTATAACTTACCTAATAAACCTTGTCTAACCACTAAGCATATTTCAAAGGACTTACAGCAAGAAGTTTAGCCTAGTGTTTTTCTATTCCATTTTCCTTGAATTTTCTAAAATGGCTCACAACTTGTGACATCCTCTGGCCTGATCAGTTCCTTTGCCTCTTCTCTTACCCACAGTTTGGCCAAGTGAATGCAAGCAAATATTACACCATATTAAGTACTTTAAGGCCTAGCATAGTCTACACTTGATTACATCCCCTCCCGAAATTCAGACTTAGAAAAAATTGTTGTCTTACCTGATACCCTACTCTGCCCAAGGAGGCTTCCATGAGTTGGAAGACCATTAAATCCTCTGTTGCTAAACCTAGATCATTATTCCTTAAAATCTGAGTGTGTGTTAGGCCACTGGGGGGGGGGGGTCAACAGAGAAGTCCCACATTCAAAATGGGCTTTGCAGTCTTATACTGGTATATCAAGAGTCCCATATATTGAACATAACTCATGAACAGCACAAGTATATTCTACAGATTGTACACACACAGTATATTCTACACACACAGCTGGACGGAACTTTCTAAATCAGGCTTAAGAGGATGGGAGAAGGAGCCAAATCCCATCTGCAGGAGCTCTACCTCTAACTCTTTAGCTTTAAGCCACCCCAGGCATCTCCACTATTTTGTCTTGATGAGATCTTGAGGACACTGGGCTGCCAGAGATTAAAATACTACTTACATAGTAGTAGTATGTAGCAGGACAAACTAATGTCCTATTCATTTCTCATATATACTTTTAGTTCTTTTAAAATTTATTTGTCTGAATGATTCTGGCTAAAATGATCCATTTTTTATTTTAAAACGTCAAAGAACAACATTCCACTTAAGTGCAGTTTAGACAAGCAAATTGATTAAAACAGGAATAATCCTACTAGATAGGACCAACGAAATCCTGAGATCCCTTTCACCGCTACTTTTCTAGTATTTCACTCTAAGGTCAAAACAGACTATAGATTAGAAGGAGGTTTTGTATACGATTAAGATTAGTCCGGTAGTGTTGGCATACAGGGCAAAATGTATACAATTTTGAAGGATATCTGATCTAGCAATGAACAAATACTTTCTAGAGAAATCTCTCCTTCCTCCTCCCTCAGAGAAAAAAAAAGTCAAGCTTACTGATAACAGGAAGCTTCCTATAAAATTGCTTCATGAAACAGGGATAAAATACTGGTCGAAAAGACACAGAGAAACCAGTGTTATCCTTAAACATTGAGATGTCACTGTTTACTGGCCATAAAATAAATTACCCATTTCAATTACTGTCAGACTGAACCTTAGTACTATATACACTTATTCTTTAGATTCAAATTCATGACCCTGGCATAAGGCCCAAGAAATAGGACCTTGTGGAAGTGATTACTGTGGAACCTGATAAATGGAATCAGCTATACATAACACATGAGAAAGAAAATATTCTCTGAACACTTTCTTATGCCATTCTTATAAACTGGCAGAGTGAAATGACCCAGTTGTGATGTCCTGCTGTACAAGAATATTCACAAGTTAAACAAAAACAAAACTCAAAGGTAAGAGGACATAAAGATAAAGTTTAGAGTGTGGAAAGACTGACAACATGACAGCACTCTGGTTGAACTTAATGAAGTCTTGCAACAAACACAACCTAGGCCAGTTTTAATTAGTGTTGACCCATGCTGCAGGACTTCAGAAATTCCGGTTATAGTAATTTTATACAGAACAGTATCTCAGAACACTTTTCCTCCTTTTCCTCCTCTAAAAATGGAAGATAATATTTCAAGTCAATCTAACACACATCTTTAGAAACATTTAGTATTTATTGCAAATTCTTTAAGTAACTAAAACAAATTCATGCTGGCAACTGAGAAGGCACCATTCTGAGAAAAACCTGGGTTCTACATGCCTAAAGGACCCCCCTCCTCCTTCAAGCTCTACCACCATCCCTATATCAGCCAAGAACAACCTCCCGCAAGTATAATCTATGCACCAAATTCTCTTGACCAAAACAAGAGCAAGGTTGTTTTCA
The DNA here is from genome assembly GCF_001723895.1 of Crocodylus porosus. Taxonomy (NCBI): domain Eukaryota; kingdom Metazoa; phylum Chordata; order Crocodylia; family Crocodylidae; genus Crocodylus; species Crocodylus porosus. The sequence goes on from NW_017728950.1 coordinate 42,122,920, forward strand.
GATGTTGCTCCTCATCTCAGAAACTCCCTCTCCCTTGAGGCCCACCAAAGCCCAAGCCTGGCCATCTGTTAGAAGTGACATACAACTATTTCCTTTGAGTGGGCTTTTAGCAGGTAAGCTTAAGTTTTAGGAAGACGAGGTTTCTGATATCTTTTATTAGACCAACTCAAACAGTTGGAAAAAATTCTTCTTTGCAAGCTTTTAGGCACAAACACCCTCCTTCAGGCTTAGGAAGCATTTGCAGTTGGTCTCTACTCTTCCTGGATGGAATGAATAGTAAAGAAGCCAGAGGCTGGTATGCATGCAAGAAAGCCAGTCACTGAGCATGTAAATAGGCTTAAATTTTAGGCATTCTTTTGGACTGAAAACAAGTGTTCACTTCACCCACCTGTTCTACGTTGAGGTGGCTTACTGGAAGCCACCTAGACTTAGACTGGGAGCAATGTATGCAGCAGTTCCCTGGTAGCAGGAGCTGCGTATGTAGTCATTCACTGCTTTTAGAAGCTACATGAGAAGCTGTGGAGGGGGGTGGGGAAGGGAGGGCAGGCAGGCAGGAACAGGAGTAGTCCAGTGGTGGTTGGCAGGACCAGGATGGGTAGGAGGCTGGCAGCTCTCCAGAGGAGAAGTTGGGGAACTAAAAATAGCTCAGGGAGGGTCAGGGGGTATAATTAACATAGCCCTGGGGCCTAGCTGAGCAGCTGGACTTTCCCAGTCCCAGGGGCACACTACAAATGTATACAGGCATTCAGGAGATTGAGTGAACCCTTTCCTAGATCAGGTTAACCCTTTTTGATTTAAGTTAGTTCACCTCCTGGGCTAGGGACAGACATTAAAAAAGCCTGAACCTGAATTGATTCAACCTTTGCAGGTTAGTCTAACCCAGCTAGGCTGAACTGGTTTGCAGTTCCACAGACATTCCCTCTGGACTGAAGAAATGCTGGCACATGCCTGCAATGGCTCAAGCTAAAAGCCGGGGGGCAGGGGTGCTACAGCAGCCCTCCCTTTCCTTCCACACAACTTTGCTGAGCTGAGGGGGAGTGTAGCTAGGCAAGATGCTCTGATTAGAGAGGGGTTCCCTCCCGTACCCTCACTGCTTCTGATGAGAGAGGGAGCCAGCAGGGAGTTGATAACAGAACATTTAGCACCCCATCAAGAAAACATAAGCCTCTCATTAGTTCAAGCTCTTCTTAAACAATGAATGGAGAGACGTTACCAGCTGACCCGTTGATTAGCTCCAAAAAGCCCTAAGCAGGCACTGTGCTGTCCACCTTACACAGGCACATCTCAGCATTAGCTAGCATAACACATGCAGGCTACAGTCTGTGCCATGGGAGCAGGGAGTGGTTGGGGTGGCGAGTGGCAAGGGGAAGCCAGGCAAACACTGCTGTGCTTGTAGTCTCTGCTGGAGCACCAGCTGAGAAGCAGAGGGATGGGGCCAGCCTTGCGCTGGAGCAGAGAGCCCCACCCAGGGCTGCAAAGCATCTGGGATGCCAGGGGACTCAGGAAGGGATCTGAGACAGACACTGCATAAACTGGTTTGACCCAAATCAGTTAAGTCTGATACTACATTCAACCTCATCTATCTCAAACTGGTTTCAGCCACTTTGAAACTAATTTTTGTGCATTGAACATCTGTTCTGCTACAGGTTTAAACCAGTTTCTGATCACTTAAACCAGTTTATGTGTAATGTCTGTCCCTAGCCCCGAAGTGCACTAACATAGATTGGGGCATACCATTTTTTTTGGCCAAGTTAAACCTCCTGAACACCTGCACGATTGGTCATTTAGATTGACCTAACTTTGGCTAGATTGATCTAAATGTAATATGTGTACATACTCTGGGGAAACTGTTTTATTATTTTGTCTTTTTTTCTTTCTTTGTTACTGTATGCCACCCTGAGATTTTGGGGGTGGGTGGCATAAAAATCAAACAAATATAAATAGTGTAGCCTCTCGATGGCAAGCAGGGCACAGAATATCAGTCCCAGAGAAGTCCACGCTATCACAGCAGCATTGGAGGGGAGGAAAGAGTCTTTAGAACTTGGCTCCCCTCTACCCTACCTGGTGCTAAAAATCCTAGTTACACCCAGGGTTCTGAGAAGACACAATAACACAACAATAAATAAACTAAAAGACAAGCATCAGACTCTTCTTCTCAATGATAGGATACCACTATTTTGACAAAGACTCCATATAAAAATTCTCCTTAGCCTGCAGTAAGTCCCACAGAGAATACGTGCTTACAAAGCAAAGGTAGCAGAATATGGATAATCTATTCATTTTTTTTCCACTTTAACAAAAATACCTTTGTCCAATCATAACTTAGAAAAAAGAGGTGCCCCCACTTGGTAAAGCTAGAATTCATTAACTTTGGCTAGAAACTTATATATTTTATTACCATAAAATACATTGGATCAGATCTTTAGCTAGTGTAAATCAGCATGCCTCCTTGGTCCAGTGAGTATGCTGATGGTGCAATAGGGTGTTTAACATGTATCGTCTTTAGGTAATTTCAATATCTTTTATCAGGAGCACTCTGGAATGCCCTGGAAACACTCTCTACCAGAAACATTTCAGTAGTGGTGTGAATTCTATTAAGGTACAGATATTATTTAACAAAAGGATCCCAAGAACCCAACATCCATTTGTGCATCAATGTTGCTTCCTTTAGCTTAATGATAAAAGGCATGTTAATGTGAAGCTGAAGATCAAGCATTTGATTTCTTTATTATTCTGTTTTGTTGTCTTCTGTGGTCCAACATAGAAATGTAATGTTGCCTCTAGGCATAGTTTACTGATCTGCATATCAATATCTAATGCATCTCACAGCCCTGCAGATGGAAAAGCCATGTATATGTCCTAACTTAAAAAGAAGGGGGTGAATTTAACAACTTCAAAGCGTTCTCTTTAGTTATCATCCCAAAAACTGGTATTTCCTCCAAATAATTTCTCTGTCTTAGTAGAGAAGTTTAAATTCTTGACCATAATAGGCTAATGGTGTAGAGATCAATGTCTGGCACATAGGCAATGCATATGGGGGACACAGGGGGGCATGTGACTCCCTAAGACTGGCCGCCGCTGAAGCCATTGCTGGCTTCTGCAGGTGGTCACCACCCCCCACACCACCACGACCACCAACATGGCCACTGGTGGCTGTGGACAATCCCCACTCGCTGCCTGCCACTTGCCACCCCACCTTTCACCACCAACACCACCAGTGGCGGCTGCAGATGGTCCCTGCTTGCTGTCATGGTGCCCCCCCAGTCACTGGAGGCAGCAGTTGCTTATAGTCTGGCATATGTAATGCAAGTTCTGAGCATATGACTAGGACTCTTAAGAACAGATGAAGTTTTCTAGGAACAAAGTCCCTCTACTTGCAAATGTGCCATAATTCTGTCCTTACTAAAGTTCTTCAGCAAGGTACAACCACAGACATATTAAAGGGACACTGAAAAGTTAGTTCTCTCACAACTGGTTGTATTTGATCTTACACAGATAAGAAATATGAAAAAGAGAAAGTTGCAAAAATGATTCATTATTTTAAGAATTCTTTTTATAGAATGTTTAACTTTTCTACACAGGCAGAAAACACAGGCAACAAAAAAATCTAAGTCTTCCCCACAAAATCTAATATACCAATTGCAACTTTACTAAGCAAAAACTATACTGTTATTCATGGCTGAAAGGCAAGGTCAAAACAACTCAGCTGTAGCATTAGACACTTATGGGTGAACAAGTAACAAACGGGAAATCCTAAATGCTAACACTTCCAAACTAAACTGATAAAGGCATTAGTGGTCTCAGACCCAAGAAACATGCATAATTACACTTTTACATTTTCACAGTTCCTTTCTGCTCTCAATTACATAATGGCTGATGCCTTGCAAATGGCTGACTTCTTAGTGGATTCTGACAAGATCTAAGAGGTCATAAAATAGATTTTAGATTAAAGCAAAAACACCATAGTTTTTACCTGTAGCCCAGGTAGTACCTGGGTAAATACTCCCCTCTCAAACTAAAGAGAGACTTAGCAAGGCCAATGTGCTGTGGGAGAAAACTGCAGGCTGAGCCAGTTTCCCTCTGCTCCCAAAAGAGCCAGGCCAGGGACTTGCTGAAACTTAACTATGTACAGATTTTTTATTATTACATTAAAAGATAAATATATACAGTTATATAAACATTGGTAAATATATTTACATATGCTATTAGCCTCTAAACCTTGTTCTAGATATATAGAGATATCGATCTATAAAGAAATGCTCCATGCCACTCCTCCACCACCAAGTTCTCTGGCCACTTGCCAGGGACTGTGGATATGAACTGCCTCAGGCAGCTCCCAAGGTCCCTCTCTGTGCACCAGCCATACACTGACTGCCTGGCTGCTTGCCAGGGGCTGCAGACCCAGGCTGCCTTCTGCAGCTGCCCGGGGTCTGGCTCTGTGCACCAACTGGGGCCGCACCACTTGTGCACCGACTGGGCTGGAGACCCGAGCTGTCTTGTGCAGTTCCAGGGCCTCAGCCCATGCACCAAGGAGTGCACTGATGCTGCGCTCCTGAGGAGCGGGCCTAGGGTTGCAGCCACTTGCTGCTCCCGTCCAATGACAAAGGCCTTCAGGCTCTTCAGGGCACTGGCTCCATCCCACTGGCCAGTTCTCACCAGCTGTCCTCTCACCGCCACATACATGTTTATAGAACTCTCACACAAGGCACTAAGTACTTCTTAAGCTAGGCTTGGCTGGCCTCCTTCAATCAAAAAAGTTTTCATTTTTAACACATTCAATTACATTGAGTTTCAATTAAAAAAGAAAATGTTTGTTTTGAAATGTCTTTTAATAGAAAATATCCTGAAAAATATCAACAGCTACATAACAAATTGTTCAAGTTATATAATATAGCAAGTCATAAAACAAATTCAGTTCTCTTTCAGACATTTCAAACTTATTAAAAATTGTTTTTAAGACAAGAAGTTGAATACCTCCAATAGGTCCATTAAGAAAGTCACTCCAGATGAAAAAATTACTGGAATAAGATATAACTTCATATTTAAGGATGCTAATCTACTATAGAATACCAAACAGTATGAACCTCATTATAAAACGGTTTGGTTGCCTTAGATGTGTATGTCCATATCTCAACCAACTTTAATTTTTTTTTAAATCTGAATACAAATTTCCTGTGATTATATAATACTTGGTTTGAGATTAATTTTATTATTATAATTTTACTCTTCAACTACTGATATGTACTCACCTTAAGTCTTGTTTCATATAATTTTTAGCTAGAAGTATACAATGCAGATTAAACTGTCTAGTCACTTCTGGTAGCCAAGAAAATTAAACGTTTTCAAGAATTCAAAGGCTAATATGGAATTTTGGTAACTGGTTACAGAGGTTACATTTGAGACTTCCCTGTCTGTGGTAGAAAATCCATCAGCAAAAGAGAAAAGAAAGTGGGTAAATCTGTGGTTTGGGAAATCATGGAACAAGAGATAAGGCCAATAAATAGCATGTAATTCACTTTCCTAATTATGCAACCTTACACTGCCTATGTACCTTAAGACATTTAAGTCACTTCTGCTCAGATCCTGTAATCGATTTGGCATGGGTGGGCTGCTCTATGAAAGAAGATACCTATTTTGCTCATTGGAGTCCTGCACCGATACAGCAGTTAACCTGTGCAAGCTGTAAATAGTCATAGAATTTTGTCCCAAGAGCCTACAGACGTACAAGTTCACTAACCTGCTTCAAGTCCCTCTGAAGTACACAAGATAAAGTGTGCTAAACTTGTTTTTCCTGGGACATGTCTATGTGCCTCTGAATTTTTAGCAGATCATTTTCAGGACAAGCTGGTCAGGCTGTATGCTCTTCACTGGCCCACCTATCGGCTGAAGAGCAGCAATGCGGCTTGGAAGGACAATGTAAATAATGGTGCCACAATGGTTTTGAGCTGGGTCAAATCATAGGACAGTCAGGCCTATGTCAAATGAAATGTTTGTTTACAGACACAGGCCCCAGATAGGTGTGATATTTTTAGCACTGCACATGCCTTTGTAGTGCTACAGAAGTTGAGGGCATAGATATGCACACTGCACCTAGTACTATGAAATTGGCCCCAGTGCTACAGAAATGTTCCTGTTTGAAACTTCTCTGCAGCACTATGTTTTGTGGCACCACATTTAATGTATACTCAGTTATATGTCGTGCTTCAGGAGGCCTCTTTCCCAGTGTCCCCCAGCCCTTGATGGATGGCTCCCAGACAGCCCAAAGGGAGCAGAGCTTTTCCTCTCAGGCAGTGTGAGTGTTTAAATATGCTACATTATACTGAGCCAATAATGAAAAACAAATGTTCTTAATCTTGATGTGTTAGGTTCATGTCCCATCTCCATGGGAGATTAAAAGGCAATCTGTAGACATGCAAAGTAACACTCAGACTTCAGTTTAAGAATGCTCCTGGTACACTCAGCAGCCATTAAAGAAAAAAAAACCCACATAAATATCTGGGGGTGTGAGGAAGAATGGCCTGATTTTCAGAGTTACTAAGTACCAGGAGTTCCTATTGATCTCAGTCAGAATACAAGTCTGACAGCATTTTGGAAAATCAGCTTTTGTTTGGGTGCATAACTGTTGTTTGGAAACCAATTTTAGGTGACCAAAACTGAAAAAAATTAGAGACTACTAATATTATACTGCCCAAGAGAATTAAATTGAATAAAGTGAGAAAGCAGGATGGGAATGATGCCAAATCTTGACTTCTAGAAAAATAAAATCATGTACATGTAGAAAGTGGTAAATATGAGGAATCCTCCCTATCCATGCCTGACAAACTGAATTTATCATAGTAGCATTTGTCAAAAAAAAGAAAAGAAAAGCAGCAATAAACACCAACTAAAGGGGAACCAATGTGATTTACAGAAGTAGTCAGTTTTAGCTTCTCTCAGCTACATCAAAAACTACAGGGAGAGAAAAATTCTGTGGGCTTCAGTCTGCTTTAAGGAACAAAAGCCAAATTGGTTGAGCAAGAGAAGCATCACCTGAACAACAGCCATATTGAACATTATGAAGCAAAAGGGAGTCCCCAGGTACTCAGCAAGCTTCACGTTTTACTAAACACTATCTGAAATATAAACACACATGCGCACACGCACATACACACACACACAAGTGCGCATGGGTGTGTGTGCGTGCGCATATGCTTTTGTTATCAGTGACGATCCTGGTTTTCTCTGTTTAAAAAAAATGGAAATTCTCTGATAAAAAGACACAAATTCTCTGATTAAAACCCCCAAAATCCATGATTAAAATGAAAGGCCACTATATATAGGTATCAGTTGAACATAATGTTTTATTGATATATTTACAATTTTAAAGCAATTTGGAAGCCTACCAGTGCCTCAATCACTATAATGAAATAAACTCTAAATACCTATACATTCTGGCGTTTGATATTAGAGTTTTTAGCATGGAAAATCAGAGTCAGTTTGAATGGGGAACAGCTGCAGAAGGGCAGCCCTAACATGCCAGTGCTCTGCCCATGCCATTGCTCCTCATACCTGACTCACAGCCCCCTGCAGCAACTTCCAAGCCCCAGCTGCCACCTATAGGAGGCAGCACTACCAGACAAGAGCCCATGGGATGAGCAGGTGTGAGCTCCCACTGCAAGCTGGCTATCCACTGCTATGCACACTCCCAGAGGAGATACAGGGCATACATGCCCCACAGATTTGTGCGCAGATGGGTGTGGGCACAAGACTCCTTATCCTGCTGCCCTCCCCCTGTGGCCTCTACAGGCCAGGAGGCAGGACCTAGCGAGGCAGGGCAGAGTGGGGCCGGGCACCACTACTGCGAGTCCTGCACCAGCATGGCAAGGTGCCCTGGCCCACACCACTGCCCCCGCTGCTGCCAGATGAACAGAAGACACTTCACCATGGTAGTGTGGGGCTCACGGTAGCTGCATCCAACTTCCTCACCCCACTCTGCCCTGCCACAGTGAGTCCCACATGCTGGGCTGCAGAGTCCCAGCAGGCAGGCAGCAGGGTGGGAAGCCCACAACAGCCTGCATCCACCCCACACACAAATCTGGGGGGACACATGCCCCCATGGACACCTTGGAGTGAGCATAGTGGTAGGAAGCCAGCCCCCCGACTGCCCCCAGAGAAGCATCCCTGGGCTCCCTGCCTAGGCCCTGCAGCCACACATGGCCCCAGGCCTCAAGCCTTATGTACCTCCTGGGCTGGGCAGCAGCCCCAGCTCCAGCCCTGCCCAACTCCCTCCATCACTATGTGGGCTTCAATTCCTCCCCACTACACCCATGCCAGACTTGCCTGCAGGAGCTGTTCTCAAGACTGCCTGGCAACCATATGCATGTGTATATGTGCACAGGCACATGGTGCCCCCTGCCTAACCACCCTCCTCCCGCTCCCCCCTACCCCTTGCTGGATGGAACTCTGCCAGCATGGAAGGAGGAACCCACCATTTCCTGTGTTTTTCTCCTTGAAATGAGAAAATCTAGGATTTTCTTCTTGAAATGAAACTCCTTGAAATGAGAAAATCTGGGTTTTACCACATTTTACCATGACAAACAGAAAACCTGGATCCCTGATTATCAGTTACAGTTACATATAGGTTCTCAAACTGATGATACTTTGTATGTATGCAAGTGCACATTATGTGTGTATAGTATCATAGATACAGATATCCTACAAATATATCCTGATATATACACATACATACATAGGTCTGTAAAATATATATTTTAAACACTGTATAGAGACTGAAATGCTAGGATTTCAGACAAAACAATTTCCCTCAGAGACGGAGTGCTTTGCATTTAATCAAAAATAAGATGTAAAATGGAGGGGAAGGGGTGGGGATTGGCATGGTTAGCCCCATGCTCCCATTGGAAGCTCATGAAAATTACCATTTAACTCCCAATTTATGCCTTTTGAAATCTATCCTGAAATATTCTGCTACTTGGATGGAAATTCTTATTGGATATCTACCATGTCCTGGTATCTTTAACATATTTTAGAATTTTCTTTTGCACACTTTGCATTAATATCAAAGTGGTAATGTCAGAGGAATAAAACTGGGCTATTAGAGAACTTGTCAGTTGCTTGCTCCACAGCCACTCCAAAGGTTATTTCTGTGGTCTCAGGATCTCCCGCAGGAGCACCTGACTCATGTTTTCATCTTCATCCAGCACTTTTGTCCGAGAATGAACCATTGCATTCCAATTATACTTGCATTTAAATAGCATAGTGAGAGCAGGTTGCACATATATTAAACTGAAGAACACACAAGGTATTTAAGTATATTGCCAAATGTTTAATATCTAGTTTCCAAATCCCTGGAAATTGAAAACTGGTTACACAAAAACAAACTCTCACTAGCATTTTGTCATGTGCTAGAATTAACAGCTTAGGGAAAAAAAGAAAATTGAAGGAAAGGGTAACAGACAGGATTTTTTCTGAATCTACTAATCTTTTCCCTGTGTTATTAGTCACAGAGCCATTACTAGCAGACCCTTTCTTAATTCAAATCTGGACAAGATGTGAATGTAACTATATTTTAATCTGTTAAATTTTATGTTATGTATTTTTCCATTCAAAAATTGTTGATTTTGTTTGTAAATTAAATGCCAAAAAAACCTCTTTCTGATCCAGCTTCCCTTTCTTCACTATTTTAGGAAGTTATTTCACAAATACAATGAACCCTGAATACCAAAATAATGTTATATTTGGTTTTTTATTTCCTAAAGTGATTGAAGAAAAATACAGGCCATAAATAACAAACCCACATCATTGTTATCTCAAAGGTCCAAAACTTCCCCTCACATTTAAAAATCACAGTAGGAAAAATCTGAAGATAAAAACATATCATCCTGTTGAAGGCAGGGTTAGCTGGATAACCCCACAATCCACTACACACACACTTAGTGCAGACCTCTTTCCCAAGACTGACTTCATATCTCTCTGGCCCTATGAGACTTTCACATAAATTTACACCCACATTTAAGGGCCCTGGTTTAGAAATGAAAAGAAAAAGCTTAGGGATCTGTATATCTGCCAGGAAAGACTTTTACAGACTTCAGGTCTGTAAAAGCCAGCTACGCAAAATATAAGGCCCTATAAGAGTGTGTTTGTGACCTGAAAGATACATTGCCACTCTGTTTCAAATGAGAGAACAATTCCTTATAACTCTACCAGTATTGTGTGGAAGAGATACTCCCCTACTCACTGAAAGAGTGGGTGCACAGGAAGTCTTTCTGAAACTGAAAATGTTGGATGATTTTCCTGGTCTATTCTAGAACATGAAACATAAATACTCACTTCAAATAGTGTACTGATATCAAAAAAGAAGTTGCTGCTGTTCTGAAAAGGGGAGGGGGAGGAGGAGGAAGGGCTTCTTTTCAAATCAAAACCACATGCTGATGCAGCCCTTATGCTGATACAAGCAAGACTGTAAAATAAGATTCCTGCGGTCAACAGAATCCTGGAAATGTTTTCCATGACAAACACAAGTGACAGAAGTCCTAAGAGCTGTAAAGCCAAAAAAGAGTGAACCCTATTGCTTTAGATGAGTGAAGCACAGAGTAACTTATTTGAGTGCTCACAACTGTGAAAAAGGGAATAAGCTGGTATTTTTTAATACAATGGTTTTATTCCTGAAATATCATAACGGTCTATGAAGGATCCTTACCACCAAATTTATATTCCTTTTCCTTGAAATAGACATTATTGATTCACAGACATAACGGGCATTTATGTACACACATTTTCACGCTGCGATGCACTGAAAATCCAGCTCGTCAGAGCAGACTTGATTAATCGAGTCTGCTTCTCATGTGAGCTGACGTGCACCGCACTGCGTCGCATGTGGTTGTATAAGCAGCGAAATATGTACCAGCGCACAGAAAATGGCAGAAGTGCACTTTTTAACAAAAACACCTTTGATGGGTTTTAGTTCAAAAGCGTGCCACTGCCATTTTCTCAGTGCTGATGTGCTTTTTATCGTTTATACAAATGCACGCACCACAGTGCCAAGTGCTTTTAAAAGTGCCCAGAGCTGCAGTGCAAAAATGTGTACAAATGCCCATTGATTGCTACAGTCAACATAAACATGTGTCATAAAAGCCCCCACACCCATCTCTACTCTCCCCAAATTAAAGTTTACCTAAACAAAAGCTACAAGTTTCCAGGTAACCCCACCTTATTTACTAGCACATCTATGCCTCCAGCAGATGAATGCACTGCACACTCTGCCTTGCTTCAGAATACTAGCAGGGGGCTGGGGGCTGGCAGTACTCCCACCCCTTGAGCTGCCAGCAGGGAAAAGCCTGGGACCATGCAGGCAGACCTCCCTTATCAGAGGTCCTGCAGGGGCCTGGCCACACCCGCCCCCATCAGCTCAGTACTGTGCAAGGGAAGGGAGGGCTGCTCTAGCACCCCCTGGCCTGAGCCATTGCAAGCATATGCCTGAAATCCTCATTCCAAAAAGATTGTCTGTCCAGTAACAAATCGGTCCAGCCTAGCCAGGTTACACTAACCTGCAAAGATTGAATTAATTCAGCCTTAGGCTTTTTGAATGTCTGTCCCTAACCCATGGGACCTCAGCAGTGCATTTGCACATAATACAAATTAGGACTAGAGGAATGAGTACAGGGAGCCACTATATCTTGTAGGCTAGGAAAAGAAATTACTCACAAAATAGTGTAAGTAAACAGAAACCAGTTTAAAACCTGTAACAAAAAACAGAAGTTCAGTCCACGTAAACTGGCTTCAAAACAGCCAAAATCAGTCTTAGATAGACCTAGATCAGTGTTTTTCAAACTTTAAGCTGAGCCCCTGCTTTGAGTTACCATTTTGTTTGCACACTCACCCCAGAGGAGCAGCGCAACCAGGCACAGGGCACCCCTCATCTTAGTAGCTGCCACAGCTAAACTCAGCTCAGCAGAGGGGGCTTCACCTGCTGCAGCTCCAGCACCTCCTACTTTGCCCTGCTGTGGCTCTAGGAAGTGCACCCATTGTGCCAGGCTCCCAGTAGCACAGCAGCCTGCTAATAGAGCCTGCCTGAGGCTCCCTGCCCCTACATACTCCCACAAGTCTGCAGCAGTGCTGGCTTCTTGGAAACTTCTTGCCCACACCCCCCTATGTTCCTTCATGCCCCCCCGCCAGGGGCACATGCTCCACAGTTTGAAAACCAGTGACCTACATTAATGTAGTATTAATCTTAAGTGATTTAGGTGAAATTGGTCTATCAAACTTTTGTACCAAACATTCAAAAAGCTTGAACCTGAATTGATTCAATATTTTCAGGCTAATCTAATCTTGCTAAGCTAAATCAGTTTGCAACCACACAGACATCCCAGACATGCAGGCATATGCCTGCAATGGCTCAGGCTAGATGCCAAGGGGTGCTAGAGCAACCCTACCTTCCCTTAGACGGTACTGAGCTGAGGGGGGCATGGACAGGCCCCTGTAGGGCTCTCTGATTAGCCCAGCAGGGAATTGATAACAGTGTTTATCACTCTTAACTCAGTGTTTAACACCCCATTAAGGAAACAGAGACGCATTACCAGCTACCTGTTGATTCTGCCTTTGGTCTGTCTGCAGCAATAGGGACCCTAGCCAGCATGTAGTCTGCTCACTAATACACAGATACCTCCCTAGCAAGGCAGAGGGGAAGGGGGAATTCCTGCTTGGCAAGGAGTGGAGGGTGGGGAGAGAAGCCTGCAGTCTCTGCTGGAGGTACAGCCAGCAAGCAGAGGAGAGGGGCCAGCCCTGCTGTGGAGCAGAAAGCCCAGATCACCCCAGACAGCATGCCAGGATCCTGGGGGTTTCTGGTTTATTTTAAACCAGCAAGGGGTCCAGGACAGACATTACATAAACCAATGTGAGCCAAATCAGTTAAGTCTGATAGTACATTCAACCAGATTTATCTCAAACCAGTTTTAGCCGTTTTCAGACTGGTTTATGTTCACTGAACATTTGTTCTGTTACAAGTTTAAACCAGTTTATGATCACTTCAACTGGTTTGTGTGTAATGTCTATCCCTAGCCCAACTGCCTGGACTGTCCCAGGGTTCAGGCAGGGAAGAGTTAAACAACTAGAATCTGCTTTGCCTAGCACTGCTGGGCAGGCAGTTTAACCCTTTCCTGCCTGCTCTTTAGGGCTGGCAGCCACAAATAATCAGGGAACAATGGGAAAGTGAGCCTGGGTCTGGAGTGCTGGGGAGGATGGGCGGCAGGAGGCCCAATCTGGACCAATAGGAGAGGGGAGCATGCCCCATTTCAGCACCTGGACCAGGGCTCCTTCTCCCTAGGGGGTGGAGAGCAGGGTTTGAGGGCATGTGCCAGACAGCCAATAGTGATGCCCCCACAGGCTGGAAGGCATGCTCTAGTACCTTCTGCCTTCTGGGCTTGGTCAGTGCAGGCTTCTACCTGCATTTCCATACTGAACACTGAATGTCAGTTCAGTCCCTTATCAGTTTAATCTACGCAGTTTGAACAAACCTCTGAAGATTGAATCAACTCCACTTTAGGCTTTTTGACTGTCTGTACTTAGCCATAGAGTCTATCAGCTATTTTAAAAAGAGTTCTCTGCACATTTATTGCATTAGACATTTCATGAGTATTCAGTAAGGTTTTATGACTTATCCCTATACCACCTATAATCTGTTCCTTTACCAGGATTTTCTCATCCTCTCCCAGAGGCATAAAAAAGTCTATATAATTCTGCATATATGACAGAATTTAAGCCTTTAATTCAACTAGGCATATTTAAGATTATTTCTACCAGCAGCCTAGATAATTCAGTTTTAGGTTAACAAATTTTGAATAAAATATTGAAGCTGAAAATATGCAACAGAATTAACTTAGGAAAGATTAGAGGTGTGCTGAAAGTCTGTGTTTTAGGGAAGATATTCATAAAAACATCATTAATATATTTAATTTTTCAGTCTCCCTTTTTATCTATCTCTTGTATAAGTGCCTAGAGAAGTTATGTGGCTTCATGGAAGACAGAGTTACCCATGAAGTTACACAGTTTCTTTAAGCACATACACAGGCACTAGATAAAACAGACTTGATTGAGGACCGTCTAGCAGCAAGGGCCTTTGACTAGTCAGGACTGGAAAAACCAGCCTTCCCTGCCCCCCACCATACAGCGAGTGTGCAAGTTTTTTGCTTCACTCTGCTAGTCTTTTAGGAGACCAACGGTATGAGCAGCACCATAAAAACTTGGCAAGATAGGAGCCTCCATACAAGCATTCCAGCCCCCTAACTAGAAAGCTACTCAATCGCAAGCTCACCAGCCAGGGGTTGATAGAGGGCTGCTCCTTAAGCTCCCTGCTTGCAGGGTAGCCCAATAATTCACAGCGGCAAACTGTCAATGACCACTCAAAAGGGTGGAAGGCAGTGGTGATACTGCTTGAACGATCACAGAGAGACCCAGGACTGTTCAAGCCACCACAGTAGCAGGGTCGCCACAGGTTCTTGGCAGGCTATTGGGTGGGCTAGCAATACTCCCTCCCTTCCCTTTGGAGACTTTATACGTGGTACTAGAATACAGCGAAGTTGTTGTTTAAAAACCTAGAAGTTTGTGGTGGAAACACTAGGTGTTTTCTTTCACAAATTACTTGGACACCTGCCTGCTCCCTATTTATGAAAGGAAAAAGGTGCTTTTCCTGACACAGATATGATGTTTGTCCGTACCCCAAGTTAACATGCAATGTTACAGTATCTGACTTAGGGGAAGGCTTCCTTTTCGTCTTACTTGAGAAGTGTATTATTTATGAACAATCACAACTGCAGAAGTCAGAAAAAGTCCTCTATGTTAGATACTTCCCACTTAGGTAGAATCAGAGGGAGCATTTGGGAAATACTGTTATTTTAATTAACAAATTATTCCAGCAGGAAACTAGGAAGAGGAAACCTCTGCTCTGATTTCACTAAGGAGGCAGTAGATGCACAAAGGATCAAATGGCTGCCCAGAAAAAAATTATCTGACACTGACCAGCATATCTTGCTGATTTATCAGCATTAACATTGAAAATATATTGGTTTACTGAGAAGATAAAGTGTGGCTAAAATAGTTCTTGGAGGACATACAACTAGTATATAACCACTAACTGCATCCACACCTCAATAACCTCAATGGAAACCAGTGAGATAAAGGCATCTGTCTAGTCACCAACAAAGTGAAAAAAACATTACTGATCATCACAGTACTTGCATGATAATTTCACAAAACCCATCCATTTCTTTCCAACAAATCTGTGCTGAACTGCTATAGGAGGTACCTCCTTTCAACCCTGGCAAAGCCTTCTTTACACTCAAAGATTATTTATCAATATTTAGATTTACATATAATTGCATATATTTGCAGGGGGGGAAGGACAGCTATTCCAAGAATGAAGTCAGGCTGTTCAGCCAAAAAGAGGAAAGGATTTAAGCAAGAGGCAAAATAGCGAGACAGACATCTTACTATTCAACCTTCATTTCAAAATAAGCAGGCCATAATGAGGTATGGTAAGACCTTCTTTTTTTGTTGTTAAATAGTATTAAATAAGGCCTTGCCTTCATGACAAAGCTGTTCTAGTTTAGCAGTGTAATCTTTTAGAAGAAATCCATTTCAGCTTCACTCTAATAAGCCCCTTTTCAACCAAAATGAGAATTTCCACGTAGAGCTTGACATTGGTTTAAATACATTGGTTCAATAAACTGATTTCAGTTAAATTGGTACACTTTTCTCATACAAAGAAGGTCTTAGAAGTCTGGAGAAGAGATCTCGCAATAATGATTGAATATATGCTACCCCAACAACTTAAATAGCACTGCTCTGAAAATACTGACCCCACGTTTTGCCCACTTTGAATAGGAAATTACACAGATAACTAACTGGAAATGCTTATCAAATTGTTCTTCCTGATATGGCTTCAAGAATCTTTTACCTTGGAGGAAGTTCTGAATTATTTCAGCTGAATAGACATTTCTCATTGTTTTAAATCAGACTCAGGAAAGAGTTTTAAAATGTTATCATCGATATAACTCAATCTCCTTTCATGTGTTAATTGGAGGGATTAATATGGAAACAGTACAGCCCATGATCAATCTTGCTAAAAGTATCTGGGGTTTATAGACTTGTGAAAAAATAAAGTACATCTGTGTGAGCTCGATGCTGAATTATATAGGACTGAATTAAGCACAGGCTCAGACCTCTTCAATTTAAAACTTTTATTGTTTCACAAAGTCATAAACTAAAGGAGGTTTGTTGGTTCACGAGGTTCCCAAATCAAGCCCTTGCTCTCTAACCCGGAGGCTAGGTGCAGCTGCCTGATTCAGTAGTCTCAGAACTGGTCAAGAGCTCATTTAAAAGGAGTCCCTTATCTTTTTTTAGGCAAAAGATACAAA
>NW_017728950.1:42139700-42147952 GCF_001723895.1 Crocodylus porosus
CATCTAACGGTCAGAAAGTGATTACCAGAATGTCAATCGCTGACTCCTCAACCTCCTTGAAGCATTCTGGGAGTTTTAGTGCATTTTTTTTAATGCTAGGCCTTGCTTAGCATAAGCACTCTCTCACAACATCTAGCAGAAAATAATACATATGGAGATCCTGTCAAAGACCACCTGACAGCACGTAAGTCCAAAATAAAAAGATGTTTAAGTTAATTTTCAAGATCCGTTAGCTTATTATCAAGTTCCAGAAAAAAGACAGACTTCCTGACACTGATTTTGAAGTCTCCCCAGTAAAGTAAGGCCACTATCTCCAGTGGGGAAAAAGAATGGGAATTTTTAACCCCCCCCACAATTAGTTGTGAAAAAAGATCATTGTACAAAGGTAGATATCCCCCCACCAAGTGTAACTTTATCAAAAGTATAAAATATACTAAATTAAGCATTGTCAATGTGAGCATTATTTAATCTTTGAAATAATGAGTCTGTCTGTTTGGAGGCTGAGGGAGGAGTAAATTGTAGGCCTTTAAATGTAGGAATGCACCAACTTTAATAAAAGACTTACACAAGTGATCTCAAGGTTGAAAACCTCCAAAAAAGGTGGGCATCACAGTTAAAATAAATCCAATACATACAATATACCCAGGAATATGAGGTATATAATAATGAACAAATCCAACAAACAAGAAGAACCACCCAGACTTTTCCTGCCATTGAATATATCTCATAACAATAAAGTTTCCTCTGTTATCTGAAAAAGGATCTTCTGACTGTAAATGGTAAATTTTAAAAGATTAGTGCACAAACTGTAAGCAGAAGGATATTTTCAAGACTAGGTAGTAAGACCTTTGTATACCCAGGTGTGAAATAGTAGGAGTGAATAAATAATAAAAGAAATATTCACATAATTTGTTTCCCAAACAACATCAGTAAATCAAAAGAGAGAATCTTTCAGAGACTAACAGGGGAGGCTTCTTTATAATCAGTGAGGCAGAACTTAGTCAATCAGAAGCATCTCACCCTGATCCATGTCAAAAATATCAAAAAAGTTAATTAAAAATACATTCAGAACCTAAAGCAGTCCAGTAGTACCCTATAAAGAAATTAACAAATCTGTCCTTACTACCCCATTAATATCCTTTTTAAAAAAACATAAAATGAAGAGTCCAAAGCGAAAAGGTTATGAAACCTCCTACCTAATGATTTTAAAATAGCCCATCTTTTGGATCAGAGCCCTCAGCCTGGTGCAACAACTGTCATCTCTCAAAACTCAATTCCAGGGCAAATGAGATGAACATCATTATCCTATTCAGGTTAAGGATCATCAGGGAAATTGTAACAATAAGACAGACACAGAGTAGAAATAGTGATCATTGCTTGTCACAGAGAACAGAACAATCTGTCTCTGCTAAATTCCAGAGCTGAGTGGAACATGGATATTATTACAAAATATGCCCATTAGAATTTCAGTAAGAACTAGAACTTATTACAGATATCACTCAGATTTATAACCTACAACACACAGTACAAATCCACTTTATCCTGAACCACAAAAATTTTACTTTCAATAACCAATGCTTCCTTTAAATCACAGATGCAAAGATGGCACCTGAGTGTACAAAGATGGCACCTGAATACACTGATATTTTTCTAAGCCACTTTTAAGAGGACAATTTTAAAACTACATATACCTGAATCACATAGGTGACATTTCCATCATTTGAACAGGAGACCTGGGCACACTTATTGGCTTCTAGGGCTGTGCAAAATTTTGCTGGCAGTTTCGTTTCAATGCTGTTTTGACTCAGTTTGAGCTCAAAAGAGCAAAATTGAAATGAAATGAAATGAGGCAAGTGAAAATGTTTCAACTAAAGTGAGAAGATGGGGAGGGGAAAGAGAGGGGAAGGAGTGCTCTCATTATTGACTGTGTCAGTGACTGTCATCCTTTCCTGAGGTCCCTTCCAGTCTCAGTGCTCTGGGGGAGAGATGGCAAAACTGCATAAATGGCATTGTTTGAACTGCCCTGCCTTCTGCCTTGGTGTCAGTTGAGTGAGGGCTCACCTTAACACACACACAGTGTCACTCACCCATGTCATGAGTTTTTCCTGTCAGCAGCCAGAGGTAAAGGTCCCCAGAACCCAGAAGCCCCTGCACCTATCTCCTTGAGAGCTGGCAGGCTTTGTGGCCTCAGCAAGGGCTAGCAGATCTGCAGTTTTCACCCTGCTGTGGTTTAGCACTTGCACGTGACATGGTTTTTGCTTTCAAGACTCTGAGGTACAGTTTCCCTGAAACCCTTGCACCTATCTCCTTGACATGTAGAAGGCCTCATGCCCTCAGAAGGGGCTACCATTCCTGCAAGTTTCATCCACATCAGGCCAAAAATGACAAAGTTATAGACTGTTTTGAACTTCCCCATTATAGCCTGTGGGTGAAACGTCGAAACAGCGAAACAATTTCAACAAAACAAAATGGAACAGAAGTTTTGAATCGAAACAAAATTTGAAATGAAATGCTGTTCCATTGGAACAGAAGTTTCAAATTGAAATGAAATTTGAAACAAAACGCTGTTCCATCGAAATATCGAAATGCAAATCAAAATGCAGTAGTGCCATTTCACACAGCCCTACTGGCTTCCACCACAGCTGGAAGACTCTCATCCTTCTATCCTCTAGATTCTATTCTCTAGATTTTCACTGGAATATTCCTACACTAACAATTTTTTGGATGCCATGAGCCTATCTGGCACCCTACTATATGTAAAGAAACCACAAAAATCACACTTAGGGCCCTGCCACATATTCAACTTAAAGCTGGGTAGAAACCAGCTATAGAGTTGTTACACATTTTCAAGCACTAACTTGGTAGCTGATTGGTTCCACTTTTTATAGCTGGATAATCATTTTTATGGTGTGATAATTACTTTGCACATGTGGCTGGTCTAAATTTATTGCATGATCAACCAGCTAATTGTGTGATAATTACTTCTACTTCTGGCCTGTCTAACCACTGTAAATGTACTGCGTGATTAACCAGTTAATTGCATAATATACATAACGTGTGGCAGAGGCCTTATGTCCACAAAGCCCACAATAATCTCAAACAGAGCAAAAAAAGCATGCAATTATAGCCAGGTCCTCAGATACCATCTAACCTACTCTGAAGAGAATATTTGTGACACTCACCTCACCAACCAGAAGGCTATTTTTACCCAGAAAGGACATTGCAAAAGAGAAAAAAGACATTTCTAAAGAAGTCAACCAAATGCTTTGTACTGGCTACACCCCTCACTGGCACCTATAAGAAGGATCATCTAATATTTACAGCCTGTGATAGAAGAGGAATAGACCTCAAGAGAAATATTCCCAACCCTTATCTTCCCCCACACTCCAGGCTTTCAAACAATATCCAAACCTCACCCAACTCATCACCTCAAGATTATTCCCTGATGATTAAAGACACCCAACAGACAACAACCCAGCCTTAACAATAAATGCAAAATCTGTCAACCCATGTCCATTGCTATCACAATCATCACTCCCACACTGAAACCATCAGAATCTATGGATCCTACATATGTATACCATGGAATGTAGTATACTGCATCCAATGCATCAAATGTTCTCATGGAAGCTATATGAATGAAATGAAACTTCTACTACACTCTAGAATGAACTCACAGACAAAATATAGGTCAGGAATATAATTGCCAGTAGGACAATACTTTTCACAGAAGCCCCATTCCCCTTTCTGACCTCACAATCCTTGTACACGAGAGAAAACTGAAAAACTCTCATCAGAAGGTCCAGGAACAAAATTCATAACCTTATTGGACTCTAAAAAACATGGACTAAATGGTAAGCATTACATGGCTCATTACAATCTATCTGCTATCTCTGATAATCTTTCTGTGCTCCACAGGTAATAAGGATCTTTTCCCTCTTGAGTGGTTCTGTTCTTCTACATAATTAGGTTATCTATTCAACTGCATTTCTCTCATTTCAAAGCCACTTCTAATAACTTCTCTTTACTTGTATCTTTTAGCCTTATATTCTTTTAAATTAATGTTTTCTTTTACATATGGGTTTAAACGTATCTACATATGGGTTTCATACAGACGTTCAGAGAGGTTAGAAAGAAGTTAGATGGAATTAAAAATGGTCACCATCACTAAAGTAAGTCAGGACATGGGGGCTAGCAGGTGAGGGATTGGAGGCGGGGGAAATCTGGGGGCAAGCAAGCTCCAAGGGGGGGTCTGTGGAGGGGCTGGGGGGGCAGATGAGATCCATGGTGGGGGGGATTTGAGGACAAGCAGAGTCCATGTGGGGCACAGGGGAAGCAGGATCCACAGGAGGGATCAAGGGGATTGTGGGAAGCAAATGATGTCCCTGGTGGGTCAGGGAATCGGGGGAAAGTAGAGTCTTTGGGAGGGATTGGGGGCAGGTGGGATTTGTGGGGGGATTGAAAAGATCAGGTGGGGGAAGTGGAGTCTTTGGGAGGGATTAGGGGTGCAGGCAGCATCTGTGGGTCTACAGCAAAATCAGGGAGGACAAGTTGAGTCCACAGAAGGGATCGGGGGTCAGGCAGCATCCACAGGGAGACTGGAGAATCAGGGAGCAAGCAGGGTCCCATGACAGGGATTGGGGGATCATGGGGTTAGGCAAGAACCGTTGGGGGAATTGGGGATCAGGGCAACTGGCAAGGTTCACAGAAGGGGTTGGTGGGATAGGGGGACAGGGGGGCTCATGGGTTAATACAGGGGCTCCCTTTTCAGACCCATGGACCAAAGGCTATATTTATCCCCCCAACCCCTCCAAGCCCCCCACCCCTAGATGAACAATTCCCTTGATGAACCTACCCTCCATCCCTCCCCCCACCAGGACTTATTTCCTCAGCTCCTATCATCAGCAAAATCCCAGCATCAGCTGATAAAACTGACACTAGGAGCAGCTTCCAGGATGGGGGGTTTGGTGGACTCATGAGGGTGGGAGCTGGCTTACCTGTGGCATGACGTGGGAGAAGCTGTCTGTCTGGCAGTGGACAGGCTAAAAACAGCCCAGTGCCAGTGGGGCTATTAGGTAGGAAAAGTGCAGTCTCATGGCTGGGACCAGTGTCTGGTCATTCCCAGCCACAGAAACTGTACAGAAGTTCAGGCAATTAGATCAGTCTAAAAATGGTCAACCCAATCTAAGTTAGACTGCCTCAGAAGTACGGTCAGCTTAGATCAGGTCAGTCATTTTTAGTCCAGTCTAACCTTCCTGAAGCTTCTGTACAAGTTGCACTTAGGTCAACCCTACCAGGCATCTGGAGGCACAAAAAGAAGAGCAGCTCCCCACTGCAACTCACAGAACTTTGCAGGAAGTGCTATGAGTTGCAATCATCCCCCAGACCCAACAGAAGTTCACTGCTGGATCCTGGAGTTGGGTATTCCAGCTGCTTGCTGTGAGCCTGCAACCTGGTCTCCATAGTAATGCCACTCCCCCTTCAAGTGAGGATGCTGTTTTCAGAATGGGTGGGAGGAAAAGGGAGCAGAGGGAGCTCATTCTCAGGGGTCCCCAGCCGATGCTGACAGGTGGGGTGAATGAACTGGAAATTCCCCACCACCTTAAAAAAACCCAAACTAAACCCCCTCTGCTCCATTTCCTCTCTCCCATTTTCGAAAAAAAAAAAGAGGCTGGGGCTCCACCGACACAAATTACAGAATACACTCTGTTTTGGAGCATGTTCATCTGGCCTCTCATGCAATGAGGGTTCAGATTTCTGTGGGATCAGGCCCTTTTAAAGCAGTCTGCAGCCATGTACTTCTGTTTGGTCATGACTATAGACTGTTTTCTAGGGCTAGATCAGGCAAAAATTGACTCTTCTTTCTGCACCTTAAGTGTAATGTCCACACCTGGGTAAACTAATTTAGATAGGGTAGCAATTTTTAATACCACCTAACCTCCCTGTATATTTGCATACACCCATGGAGGTGTCTGTTATTTAAATTGGGTTGTATCATCTTCTTTCCCACACCTTAGGAAGGGTATTTTGTATGAAAAGCTTGCCTAACATCTCTTCCAGCTATACAGTTGTTCTAATAAAAGCCAACACTAGAAAACCCATGCTTTAAGCAAATTAAAGCAATCATGATAAATAAAATCCTTTGTGGTGATATTTTGCTACTGATTTTAATTTTGACAGAATTAATTTGGTATGTGCAATTCCTTTTTTTTCTTTCTTTTCTTTTTTTTTTTAAACCCTCCAAATCATATGAGTGGAGTTTTCTTTTTGTTACATCACAGCTGTAGCATTAGATATTTTGTGTGCTTTAGAAAAGGAGTTCATTACTAATCACAAATTACTTTAGTAGATACAAGCCATGGACTTTATATCCTACCTTGTAAAATCAACTTCTTTCTTCATTGCAGTCTTATCAAAATAATCCAAAAATCATGTTATTTCTAAATGTGAATTCTAACATTTACATTGGAAATACCACTTGAGAGAGAGAGAGACACCTATCTTTACTTTCTCTAAAAGAATCTGTGTACAGAAGTCTAAAATATAAAAAGTAGGGGTGCGCCGACAGAAATCTATTGGGCCAATACCGATGGCCAATTTTTAGTAAGCCATATTGGCTTATACCAATCCAATTGCCAATATGCAACTGGCATCATGGAGAGCAGTGTTGAGCTGGGAAGTCTGTTGTGGGGGAAGAAGGGGGGGCATATCGAGGCCCCCACAGTGAGGGAGGGAGTGGGGCTGGGGTAGAGGCAGGGACAGGTGTGGTGGAGCATGGGACAAGTAGCTCATCCAGTGGGGTGCAAGGGGGGAAGCTCCCACTGCCAGATGCACCCTGAGAGGTGATGGGGTGCATGTGCCTCCAGATCACTAGCACTATGACTAAAAGAGTCTTGGGGTCCTGACTGACCACAGAATGAATATGAGCCACCAATGAGACGATGTAGTTGGCAAAGCAAACCAAACCTTGGCATGCATCCACTTTCAAGCAAACCCAAGGACATCATCCTCCCACTTTACTTGGCCTTAGTGAGGCTGCAGCTGAAGTACTGTGTCCAGTTCTGGGCCCCTCACTTCAAAAGGGACATGGATAAGCTTGAGAGAGTCCCAAGGAAAGCCACTTGCATGATCAAAGGCCAAGAGAACAAGCCTTATGAGGAGAGGCTAAGGACACCAGCCCAAACATTGGAATCTTCAGCCTGGAGAAGAGAAGGCTTAGCGGGGACTTGGTGGAAGCCTATAAGCAGATAACAGGGGTGCACCAGGGTCTGGGGGAACAGTTGTGCACCAGGGCTTCCCTACGGATAACAAGGTCTAATGGCCACTAACTTCTGGAAGGCCAATTTAGACTGGACACAAGGAAAAACTTCTTTACAGTCCGAGCGTCTAGGGTCTGGAACAGACTCCACCCAGAGGTGGTGCCAAGCACCTACTCTGGACTCCTTCAAAAAGTGTTTGGATGATTTAACCCCAAAAGACTTCCTGCCTAGGGCAGGGGGGCTGGACTCAATCTCACAAGGTCCCTTCCACTTCCTAATTTCTATGAATATGCACATGGGGCAAGGGCAAGTGGGCTGCTGTTGCAGTCTGGGGCTGGGGCAGCACTCAGCTCTTCCTGGTGCAGGGGCTGAGCCAGGCTGTGCTTGGGGCAGGTGATGGTGGCACTGGGAAGAGGGGCTATGGGGGAGGAGGGGTGCTGCAGCAACCACAAAATTTGCCGTAGCCCCTGCAACACCCCTCCCAGCGTCTCCCAACCTCCCTCACAGCTATATCCAGCACCCCACCCTGGTTGTGCAGCACCTGCCCAGCCCCACTTCCTCCCTCACCGCAGGGGCCTCAATCTGCACCCCTCCCCTTTCCCCATGCACCTTCCCTCACAACAGACTTAACAGGCACACCCAGCTGCTCTCCACGCTGCTGGGCTGCACTCCTGGCTGCCTGCATGCTGCACTGCAGCTGCACCCATGCACAGGGTATTAATTGGTGACATAATTGGCCATATCAGCAAAAAAAAAGCCAATTCCTGATAATGACAATTTTCCTTTCATCAGTGCCAATCCGACATGAGACCTGTGTATTGGTGCACCTCTAATAAAAAGCAGACAATTTCAATATATTGCAAAATATAATTTCACAGATTTCATAGACATTAGGGCTTGAAAGGACCTTGGAAGATCATTGAGTCCAGCCTCTGCCCAAAGGGCAGGAAGTCAGCTGGGGTCATAGGATCCCAGCAAGATAAGCATCCAATT
>NW_017728950.1:42148631-42150353 GCF_001723895.1 Crocodylus porosus
TGTCCAGGTCAGCCTGGATCACCCGCCTGTCTTCTGGTGTGGATGCTTTGCCTCAAAGTTTGGCGTCATTGGCAAACTTGGCCAGTCCACTCCTGACTCCAATGTCCACATCATTAATGAAGATATTGAACAATAATAGTAAGATTGACTATAAAATACATTATTAATGAGGGCTGTTTTAACCAAAAGACAACAGTAACTCCAAAGACTACAGAAATGATATCTCCCTCAAGGATTAGAATTGCAAAGTATGTGCAACTACCTCAAGAGGCGATACAGTTTTCATTTGCTCTGAGTGAAGCTACAGTGACTTTCTAAATTCCAACAGAAGCAAGATAGTCATTTGAAAGGTATTTTTTCTAAGGCATTATGGCTCCAATTTAAACTTTCACAATCTATTAAAAAAATGTGTACTGAGGATTATTCTTTATTGTGACTGAGTTAACAAAATGAAGCTAAAAAGCTAAATTCTGCTGAAAACCAGTCACTAGAACAACAGCCTAGCTATGTACTTATTTGGCAGGAATTTTATTAACAATAGTTTTAAATAAACAATTGCCTTTTCACAATATACTTTCAGGTAAACAATCCAAATTTGAATGGAAAGAAGAAACCATAAAATCAGTTACTTTGCCATAAAGCACTGGAAAGCACATTAAATTGCTTCAGTGCCATCTAGGGAAATGTCTTCAAAGGAAATGTGGAGGGCCAGGTGAGAAAGAGGGTGAAAAAAAAGATACAGTATTTAAATCATTTCCCTATACAAGTCTAAGCTCAGCCACTTACCTTTCAGGTGGACACATTTTCATTTATAACTTCTTTTCATTTTTAAGAAAGTTAAGTATCCATTATTTTATCCATAAGGTCCATTCATTTCCTTAGAATGAGGCTTACAACAGTTAAAGCTTCAAAACTTGTAATTTTCATTTTGGAGAAAATAATTAAGTTACTAAAACAGGTATCTGCAGTTATGTAGCAGATTTTGGCAATTCACAGGGAAGGGACATTCCAAAATTTGTTTTTGGGGAGGGGGAAGATTTTTGTTCAATTTTTCTAACACAAGTTGGAAATGGGGCAAGAAGCGTGAGAGCCCCATGAACCAGAGCCTCCATGTTTCCATAAATTTTAGGGAATCTATACACATGGAGTGAGGCTGCTCCTACATGCTGTAATTACAAACTTAATCAAGTTTGCTGGCACATGGTAATTACCATGCTCCAGCAGACTCCGGCGTCACCTGTATCAGTGTCCCCATGCTGAAAAATGGTGGTGAGGGTGCTTTAACTAAATTAAACTAGATTAATCAAGTCTGCTTCGACATGCTGTAATTACAGGGAGTCGAAGGAGGCTCACTACATGTGTATACGCACCCTCAGATCCACTCTAATTAAAGCCCCCCACAACACACACACACACACACACTCCCAGACTATGTGTATAAATGCCTGAAAGCCCAAGCTTGATCTAGAATTCTCGCCTTTGGACTGATTGCACTGTGGATGCAGGGAGCTAAGACACAGCCAAACATAGGGCTTCCAAGCTCTTGGTTCTGTAGTAAGAAGCTTGGTAGTCCTGTTAGAAATGGAATATTGTTAGAAATGCGCAGCTTGCATCTTGCACCTGATAAGAAAGAAATACTGCCCAAGGCTCCTTTCTCCCCCCTCACCCGCCTTAGTCTCTCATGCTGATACAGAAGCTGGAATTCAATTGACTGTGGCCTTG
>NW_017728950.1:42150364-42158781 GCF_001723895.1 Crocodylus porosus
TTAAGTAGCTAATTATACTATACATGCGATGTATGTAATGATGTAACTACATGTATGCTTGTATGAAACGGAAGTAACTGTAAGAGTTCCGGTGTCTGCACACGTGCCCAGGAGAGAGAAGATAAATTCCGCTTGCAAACACAATTAGTTGGTCAGAAGCTGATTTGGGCATCAATGCCCCACTCTGACCCTGTTTGCAAACAAATACATCCTTTTCTGCCGGCTGATGTTTGTGTGTCTGTGATTTTTCTGAGCCTCCAAAGAAACAAACCGCTTTTGTGCAACAGTCCTGTTCTGTCCTGTCCCTTATCCAGTCCACACAGCAGAGCTGCTCCAAAGCTGAGATCCTCCAAGTCTCAAGGCAACCCACATGCCAAGGCAACGCACACAGCAGAGCTGCAAACTGTGGAGTCCCAAAGCAGCCTGTTCTAAAAGGTGGCAGGAAATGATAGTTCTCCAACAGAATCCTTCCTGTGTATATACAAAAATCCATCAAAACTAATACATTTTGGCAAAACATTTCAGTTTTGACAAATTGGCATTTTGTGACAAAATCCTTACTGGTTCTAGTAACCTATTTATACATGGGTGTCACCCTGCTTTATACAGTAAATTGCTAGGTTTTGAAGGTTTGTCCTCACGAGAGTTTCTGATAAGTGTAGTGGGGGGTGGGTTCTAATTTGTGGTCACTTTCTTGTTGTACTCCTATACATACACACATGAGTGCACAAACCTGAGATACAGACAAAAGGCTGCAGAGTGGAAACAATAAGGAGCAAGCTCAAAGTAGTATCCTTGATGCTTGTTATAGAAAAAAGGCCAGGTAGCAGGAAACAGAGCACTCCGAGTCAAGAGCAGGATCAGGAACCAGATTGTGGAGGACAAAATCCAGTAACGGGTTACCAGGAGTGAGAGCAGTCCACAAGCAGAATGCATGGAATACCGTTACTTCTGACTGGCACTGACTCCTGTGAGACTGAGCAATAAAACCGATCCACAGCCTGCATGACCAGCATCCCAGATACAATGCCTGAGAAGTGATAAGGGACACAAACTACTCTTTTCCTCACTAGACTGCACATAGCTGAGAGAGGCCTCAACTATATGCTGATCTATTACAAACGCTAAATTTTGTACCTACGTTACATAAACACACTTTTTCTACTAGCCTTGGTAAAGAATTCTCTTGTACATCCCAGCAGTGAGTATATTAATTAAATGTATACTTTGATCATAGCACTCCAATAACAAACACCGTCCTAAACTGCCATAATTGGCCAGAATTCCTTTTTCAACAAGCTCCTGGGAAGTGCAAAGCAATTATCATGCTCCCATATCTCCCCTACCACTTCTGAGGTTTGTGTGAAGATACAAACTCGGAAAAGAGTACCAATAGGTTACCTGGCCACTGTCTGAACCCCTTTTGGATTGTGGACAGCCAGCACAGCCTAGATCAGCCTTCAAGCTGCTCTAAATAGTTATTGGATACTGAACTGAAACCAACAGGCCAGGATTTGTGAAGCAGAATGATGGTTAAAAGTTACTCTTCACTTTTCTCTTTCCTACAACGGACTGAAGAAAACATTTCTAAAATGGGTCAGGTTCCTGGTCATTTTATAAAAGAGTTTCCGATACAGTCAGACAGGGCCTTTTTATTGTCATAAAGAAACTAGCTTGTCCCCCAAACTGTTGAACATCATTCACTCATTACACCAATGTATGAAGATAACTGTAGCATATGAAAATAAAGAATCAAACCCCTTTGACATTGGCAATGGAGAGAAACAGGGGCGTGCCTTAGCCCTTATGCCCTTTAATATCTACTTTTCATTCCTGCTTCTTCATGCATTGAAGGACAGCAGTGATGGCATTTCTCTTTGAACCAGACTCGATAGAGACTTGTTTAACTTTGCATGGTTAAAATTGAAAACCAAGATGAAAAAAATGGTTCTAAAAAATTTCCTGCTTGCAGATGACAAGGCCTAGGCTGCCCACAGTGAATCTGCCTGAGAGATTTTGTAGGGAAGATGTTTTGAACCATGCAAGTGCTTTGGGATGGTAACTAGTCTCAAAAAGATTGTGATCACATACCAAGGGGTGAAAGAACCAATACCAGAAATCACTCTCAAGAATACATTTCTTGGTGTCATTAACAATTTTTGCTACTTGGATTCTGTGATCAGCAGAAACTTACCATTCAGATTGAAATGACTAACAAAATCAGAAAAGCAACTAAGAATTTTGGGTTATTACATAAACATGCATGAAACAAGAGCAAACTACCGTATTTTTCGGACCATAAGACGCACTTTTTCCCCCCCAAAAGTGGGGGGAAAACGAGGGTGCGTCTTATGGTCCGAAGGTGTGTGTCCTGGGGAGACGGGGCGGAGCTTGCCCGCGGAGGCGGCGGAGCCCGAGCGGGACACCCGCCGCTTGTTTATGCCGTGTCCCGGGGAGATGGGGTGGAGCTTGCCCGCGGAGGCGGCGGAGCCCGAGCGGGACATCCGCTGCTTGTTTAGACAGGAAGCCGGCGCCCGTGCCGGTGGCCAGGAGCCGGCAATAAAAATGGCTGGCCGGAACAGACGGGGCAGGAGTCCGAAGGAGGGACTCGCTGCCGCGGAGACTGAGGCTCCAGGAGGGGTGCATCTTATGGTCCGGTGCGTCTTATGGTCCGAAAAATACGGTATTACCTAAGGTGAAGATGCAAATCTATGAGACTTGTCTGCTGTCATCCTTACTTTATGGTTCAGAAACATGGACTACATATGGTAGGCATATCAGGAGATTGGGCAACTTCCACATGAGATATCTACATAAGATCCTGAAAATAAAGTGGGAAGACAGAATACCAAACACAGAGGTACTGAAGTGCACAGAACTGACACACTTAGAAACCACCATCAAGAAGAGGAGGTTGCGATAGATCACCCACATCAGGGGAATAGGAACAGACCATATCTCCAAGAACGGTGAGTTTGAGATGGCTTTAAAAAGTGGATTTGTCCTCTCTGGGAGCATCCACAGCTCTTTGAGAAGCTGCAAGAGGCACATGTGGGAACAAAAAAAAAAATTCTCTGCATTGCAAATTTGCAGCACGGGGGCAAAATTAGACACCTGGATATCCAGGCATCAAAAAATACCCCAAGGGAAAAAATGCAGGGCAGGCAACCTGTAGCAATGGGAGGCTCAGGTCCTCCACAGAGACATTCTGGTGTCCAGCCAGAGCATCTCTATGGTTGGCCCTCACCCCATGAAGCATGCTGCCTTCCCATGCAGAGCAGGCAGCATGCCAGCTGCAGGGCTCTGTGCCGGTAACTAGGAGGTGGGAGGGGGCTGGAGGAGGGGGAAGTAGACTATGGGGGGACCCCACACCAGTCCCAGTCCCCAACTGCCCCCTGATCCCTCCAGATCACTGTCCTACCCAGCCCCATGATGCCCCAGTGACCCTGACAGCAACTGCTACAGCTGGTGAGTGCATCTTTTTTTCTCTCTCTCTAAAGTGCTGGGAGGCTGGGGCCTGGTAAGGCAGCCATTGGAGGTCTGGGGGTGCAAGCGGGGTTTGGGGATGGGCGAGACAGCCATTGGGGGAACAGCAGAAGTTGGTGGGGGATGGGGCCAGGTGGGGCAGCAATCTGGGGGGTTAGGGGAGCCAGCAGGGGTGGGGCACACGTGGGCCCCACAGGGAGGAGTAGTAGCCCCTGTGGAGGCCATGTGGCCCCTGTAGGGGGTGGCTATAGCCCCTGTTGTGGGGGCAGTCCATGAACTGGCAGGAAGGGGGCAGGGGACCCACCCACACCTACCCTCAGACCCCCATATCCCTGCACAGCCACCCACATCCCCCCATGCCTCTTCCCACCCCCCCTTCTGCAAACCCCATATCCCCCCCAGCACACACCCTGCATGCCCAGCTGCCAGACAGGATGAGACCTGCTGGCAGGCAGCTGTCACCACATCGGGGTTAGTGAAGGGGTCAGGGGGAGCTCTAACTGCTCTACGGTAAGAAAACCAAAGGCAAACAGCAAAACATATAGGTAGTTACAATTCATTTTATTATGATGATAGAGTACTGGTAAGTTTCCAAATTCCAATTGCAACACTGTAGATATATCAATAAAACATTGCCCAACTGATCTGTATCTCTCTATATATAGTGGTCTTTTGTTTTAATTGTGGAAGAAAATGAATTTGGGGGTATTTTACAGAGTGACTTTGGGATTTTTTTTTAATCGGGGATTTTTCAGTTTTCAAATAGGGAACACCAGAATTCCTCCTAGGGAGGCAAGTGGCAGGACCCAGGCAAAGGAGCTAGTACCAGAACCCAGCTGGAGGTGGCCAACCTCCTGACCAACTGGGGCCAGGAGGACATGCTTTGACAGTTCAAAGCAGGCCACCACACAGAATATCTTCTGGGCAATAGCTGCCCAGATGGCCAGGCAGGGGGCACACATGGCAGTAGTGCCACACAAAGGCCAACTCTCCAGCCACAACCCACTAGCAGGTGCCTCTACTGGCTGTGCAGTCCCCATCTGGGCCTGGCAGGTGCGCAGCAGGTCACAGCCAAGCAGCTGCCCCCACTGCCAGACTGCTACAGTTAAGTCTCCTGGGGCCACCCCAGTGCTGGCCCCAGCCTCCCCTACCCCACCCAGGGTAACTTGGCATGTGCCAGCACGCGCATGGCACAGGCGCTCCCCAAGGACAAGTAGCTGTGGTGCTAAGTGTGCTATTGCTAGTTGTCCCCAAGGAGCCAAAAGTCCATGCACATCTGGACATAACCTATGGTAGTACCATGATATGTACAAAAATTATATGAAGTTGTTCAGCATCAATGTAGAAAGCTGGGAAAAGTGCACAGAATCCCATCTGATTTGGAGGGAACATCTGGCACTGTGTGCTGCTCAACATGAAGCGGCTTTGATCCAGAAGCAAAACAAGAAAGAAGAAAGCAGCATGCTGTAAATTTGGACTCCAACCCAGATAACTTGTGGATCTGACTGCTATAAAAATCAGAAAAGAACAAACAGATCTCTGTTCTGGTGGTGAGAAAAATATTTTCCTTCCATGGCTTATGTCAACACGCACCACTTTTGTCAATGAAATATCAGTGAAAGACAGGATGTTACTTGCACAAGCATTTGAGTTTTGAGGGAAGTGCTGCTAGCTTAATGGATGATAATCATTATTTCATGCTACTTCATATTCACTTCAAATGCTGAAATGCTGAATGGATTTTGTGCAAAAGGGAAAGAAGCCTCGTGAATATTAAATTTCCATACTTCAAAATACCATTTAGCACTGTAGATGCAAAATCTCATGATTTTAAGAAAGATTTAAGTGCTGTCAAAGCACAACACTAGACCTGATTCAGCCTTGCAAACAAACTGATACCTCTTCATCAAACATATTCTAGGTCCAGAATGGACCACAACATATGAAGTGTTTTTAGGTTTTGGGTCTGGCCTTTCCACTACCACACCAAAGTATTTAGGATGACATATGAACTGTAGTGGGTATGAAAAAACATTTTACTGACAGAATCAATTGCTGAAAATACTAGGTATTGCTTCCATTCTCTAGTACTGAAGAAGCAAAATACTTCTATGGACTAGGCCAAGTTCTGGTCTCATTTTTTTAATGATGGATTCTTATCTTCATCTCAACTAAAGCAGAGCAGGCTTCTGCTTGATTTTCAAGCCAGCCTCTCAATCTCAAAAAACACTGTACATCCACATCTACCTCTAAACCATAGGTCCCATTACTCAGGTATACTCATTTAGGGGTTAGCCCTGAAAGGCACCAAACACTCTTTCACCAGACATCGGACACTTAACAGTGCACCTAAGCATAAACATGTAAAATTGAGTGCTTAAATATATGAGTAAAGATATCCAGAAAAGGATCCAGGATTTTGCAAAGGGACATGCAAGAATAGTAACCAGTACTGCAGGGATGATTTTTTCCCCTTGCTTCCACCCTCCTCTAATCCCCTCACTGAGGCAGGCAGACTGTGCCATAGGAGCAGTGGTTGCGGACTTTTAAGTCCCCAAAGCAGGTAAAAATTCCCCCTCTCAGAGGCATGTCCCATCCCTTCCCTCACTCCCACACCTGCTGCTGCCACTGTCCCTGCTTTCCCAGGCTGGATGGGGGCTGGGCCACAACAGCAGGAGCTGGGTATGGGTAGGCAAGTTCCTGGGGTGGTGGTAAACACCTGGGGGGGCAGGCAGCGAAAGTGAACCTTCCTGCTTGCTTCTGCTACTTCTGTCTTGGGCGGAACCTAGCTCCTGTGCAGCTGGGAGAGTGGCAGGCACGGGGGCAGGCGGGACAGGAAGGGAGAGGACAGGGAGGAACATGCCTCTGAGCACGAAAGGGAAAGGAGGAGGTGTGGGAGGGGGGATTCTTACTTCTTCAAGAATTTAAAGTCTCCAGCTGCAGCTCTTCCCATGGGGTTAGAAAGGGCGTGGGGCAACACCACTGAATCTGCTCAGGATCTACCCCTGAGGATGTTACATATTTAACCAGCCAGCATGGTTTTCATTTTTCAGGACTGACCCCCAACTGCTCGATCCTGCACAAATGAATTTCAGCTGATTTAAGTGAACATAGAGTTCTGACCCTTAATTAATTTTCAGTCAGACCCAATGACTTCAACTATCAGGCCATCTAACTGCTTAATACAAATATTTGAATGAGCAGACTCAACTATGTAAGTCCACTGGCCAACTTCAGTCCTATTGAAGCAGTATACTCTTAGCAGAATTTCGACCCTTTGATGATTCTTTTTTTTTTTTTCCTTGCAGCATTTTGTTTCTTAAGAAATGAAGTGCTTGTAAAAAAATGGGGACTTATTGGGAAGAAAATGGGGAATTTATTTTTGTTTGTCCAAAAAAGTGTAACAGTCAAAACTTGAATACAAAATGTCATGCATTTTATACATTTAGGAATTGTGAAGAAAATGTGCACTTTCTTTTAGGCTAGTTTGTGTTGTATTATTTTACTTTACTCCCCCTTGAAAGTGATGGGAAATCGCTAACAATTTATGAACAGGAGAAAGTAATATTTTTCACCCTTAAAATACTACCTGAACACTTAATCTTGGAAAGTAATACTTTGACTTCAGTAAACACTTTCTATTTAGGTCAGAGAATAAAGTAGTGCATAGAAGTCAGTAGTACCATTTTTTACCAAAAAGCAAAATCAGGAAACAGTAACGAAGTGGAGGAAACTGAGTTTGTTCCATCACCCCTTCATTTTTTTTTCAGTTCTTCTAACTTTCCTATGAGAAAAAAAATGTATTTCATCTAATAGAAAAAGTTCAAATGGGGATTTTTTTTCCCCATAAAAATTCCCACAGAACTAATCACCATTTTTCAGCTAGGTCTAAGTCTGAAATATAGATTGCAATAGCAGTTTCTAACATTTGATTTTTATGTTTTTTTATGTTGTTTTGGCTTAAGCACGACACATAAAAGAGGTATTTTAACAGGGGAACAAGAGTTTTAATTCCTGAAAGCCCAATTATGCATGCAACTTCAAAACTGTTGTCACCGAGTCACGTAAGTGCCCCGTGACTGTGAGTGCGATTGGCAGAGCTGCCAATCACCCGGGCAGCTCAGGTGCTGGTTACCAGGGCGACCAGGCGGGTCACATGGCCAGAAGGGGGCAGGGCCAGGCCTTTATAAACAGCTTAGGCCGGAGCCTGCCTCACAGTTCCCTTCTGGCTGCCCGGCTGAGCTGAGTGGCCCGAGTTAGTGGTCACAGCCTTACCACGCTAACCAGCTGCGATGATGCGGGGAACAAGAACACCCTGAAGGGAGGTAGGATTGAGAGCCCTGGTGGGGGCTTGGAGTTTATGTTCGGAGCAGGGAGACTCTCTGTGGTTTAAGTTACAGCCGGGTGGCTCGAACTTATGTTACAGTTTGCACTGGAGGACCGGGTGAGGCTGTAGGAGAGCGAGGAGGCCTCAGCGGGGCTCCCCAACAGCTTGGGGTTTCCCGGTGCCCAGTAGGGGCACAGTGCCAGCGGGGCACTATTGCCTGTGCCGGAGAGGCACTGTATTGCACCAGAGAGGCGCAGTAGGCAGGGTTGCAGACCCTAGCCCATAAGGGCGGTGTTTTGCCCAGTAGGGGCACAGTGCCAGTGCGGCACTATTGCCTGTGCCAGAGAGGCACCGTATTGCGCCAGGGAGGCGCGGTAGGCGGGGTTGCAGACCCCAGCCCATAAGGGCGGTGTTTGCCCAGTGGGGCAACCAGACCCAGAGGAGGGCTAAGGGGCCAGGCACAGCGGCGATCGCCTGTGCCCCTAGCGTGCGGAGCACGGTAAAGGCCCCTGAGAGGGCAAGGCCCCAGAGCAGGTCAGAGAAGGAGCGCGAGGCGCGCGGTGTCGGCCCCTGAGAGGGCAAGGCCCCAGAGCGGGGCACAGAG
>NW_017728950.1:42159484-42233890 GCF_001723895.1 Crocodylus porosus
CTGAGGGTGCTGAGTCCACCCTAACGTGGCGGTAGAGGGTGCTAGGGAGTTCACGGCCACTCCTAGGCCCCACTCGCTCACAACTGTACATTCAAATTCCATCTTAGCATAAACGTAGTATCATGCAAATATGTGCATGGTTTTTCCATGGGCACAAGGCCCTTTGAGGACTTAAAGTTTTGGCCTATAATCTCTTGTTTGGTTTTGTTTTTATCTTTGACACATAATATTACCAATTTTGCCATAAAAAGACTCACAATATACAACTGAAATGACAAAAACAATATAGCAGCTGGCTTGGTAAGAAGTAGTTACAGATGCATAATGGTGGGCAATGGTATGTAATACAATTCATTTTCTGCACAGAAAAGTGTGACCTCACTGTTCTGCCTCTCAAGCAATAGCTTAATCTTTTCTGACTGGAAATAAATTATATAGCAACATACAACTATCTACTGTTATTTACTGTATTTTCTTCATTCTCTTTCCTCTTCTGTAAGGCTGGAACTATTGTTTTTAGGAAGATGCCAAAGTTAGAATAAATGTAAGTGAAAAAAAGCCTGTCTTTGAAACTTTTAATGACTAGATATTTTTTCTTTCTTTGAACTATTACTTATTAAGTTTAGGAAGATGTTCAATAATAAACATCTCTACTAAATAAAATGACAATGGATTCTAAACACTGCAGAATAATTGAAGATCAGTTTAAAAAATTCTATCCCAGTTTCTGTGCTATGCAAGACATCAAAATCCTTAAGGAACTAATATGTACTTACTAGTTATGAACTGGGCATTACAGCACGAAGGAATAAACAAAAATATTTTCCTGCTATAGCAATGTTGCATCAAAGATCCATTCCTTGATTTTCTTCGTTCTGAATATTAGTCATTAACTCTGAACAGCAAACCGTACAAACTAAAATGGTGCCCTGCTGTATTGCAGTTCTCATGCTCTAATATGACAGCATTTGGCAAGAGCTGGATTTCTCCATCCCGGCAGATGCAGCAAAGCATTAATACAGTTTCCTCATTAATCCTAGGAGCTTCTTGTTTCCTGAAATCACCTTAGTCACTCTAATCCAGTTGCAAATTTCAAGATAGGAGAAATATTAACATTTTATCTGATCTGACCTTCTTAAGACCATATTTTCATTACTATTATTTTCTATGTAGGCCTTTAAGCGTTTTTTTAAAAGAAATAATTTTATAATGATCCAGAAGCTTCTCTTAACTACATTCAGAAATTGTTCAAAGGATATAACAGACCAAGCAAAAAAGGACAGACGGGAGAAAGAGCTTACTCTGAGGACAACAAGAGATATATGGGTCAGAGCAGGATGAGACAACTAAAATAATTGGGAATGATGAGAAAAGAAGAGGAAGAATGACAGGAGTTGAAACAACTACATATGATCCTGCTTTCTTCTTTGGTTGATTATGTTTTGTTCATACCTTTCTGCTGTATACTGAACACAGAAGGAGCCAAGGAGCTGCAATCAAAACACCAAACAGGGTTTGAAAGAAAGGACTAGGTATAGAATATTTATCACTGCACAATTCAGGAAGATTTTTGGATTCAGGAAGAAAGTCTTAGGCTGCTAGTCTCTAAAGAGGAATGGGAAAGTTTTGGCAGAAAGTGACCGATTTGCTTTAAGGAGTTAGTAACCAGAATTTTTTCCTCTGTGCCCTAATTACACATTACACTTTCAGCCTTTTCTTCTGTTTATCTTGTAAAAGACTCTAGATAGCCATGCCTTCTCGCTAAGCTCACTTAGGATCGTAGGAAAGTAGGGTCGGAAGGAACCTCACCTGGTTATCTAGTCTAGCCCCTCACTGAAGACAGGACCACCCCTGATCAAAGCATCCCAGTCAAGTGTCTGCATTTAGGATACACTACAAATTTAATACTAAAGATTGTTAAATAATAATAACTGAAGTAACTTAAAAGGTAGATTCTCTGTCATAGACTTTTTTTAAAAATAAAAGTTATTTTTAAAGAGATGCTGTAGTTCAGGGATTGGATGTGAAGGAGAAATTAATTCAAGAAAGTCCTATGGTTAATGCTATGTATCAAGGCTGTCCAGCTGGTGTCCCACAGGCAGCCTGAAAAGGAGTTAACTGCAGTCCCCATTTCCTACCCAGCCACAACTCTCTCTTTCTGCCTCCCCCATGCCCCACCTCCCCCAGTTTCTCTAGTTACAAAAGCAGCTGCAATCCCAAGGCTTCCTCTACCTCTGGCTTCCCCTTCCCTGCCCCAGGGCATGTAGTGCAGTGCGGTATACCCCTCCGTGCTGTGGGAATCCACAGCCCATTAACTGCAGAAAATCAGACAACAATGAAGGAGGGAACAATTTTTATTCTATGACTGTCAATGTAAAATTAATCATATTTATCTCAAACCGGTTTCAGCCATTTTCAAACTGGTTTATATTCACTGAACATCTGTTCTGTTACAGGTTTAAACCAGTTTCTGATCACTTAAACCAGTTTATGTGTATTGTCTGTCCCTAGCCATAGAGATATATAATAATGAAGCTTTATTATTTTCATTTTTTTCCTCAGATTAACCCCAAAAATGATCTAACTCAAGAAAATAGAAACACTACCACCATTAAGTCCCACTTCAGCACAGCTTCTCCCATCTCCATGACTTCTCCAAAAGTCATCACTACTCCCTTGAACAGATTAACAAGTGCTAAAATACAGTTTGACGTGAATAGAATTTTGGAAGATATTAATTATATTATCTAGATTATTTACAATTACAACTCTTGAATCTTACTCAAGACAAAGCCAGTGCTGAATAGGAATGGTTTGTTCAGTCAGGGCCATAGCATCAATAGAACAGGGATTAAAGTAAGGTAGTACAGGGGAATCAAAGAGCCCCCTCCTTCTCCAAGAGCAAAAAATAGCATTCACTCTTCTTCTGGGTTGTATAATCATTAAATCATTTACCCCTCCTCCCCCGCTGTCCTTTGTCCTTAGTTTGGCTCAGTGAGAGCTCCTTTTCCTGTTTCAATCATTTTAACCACTGCAGCAGAAATAGTAACTTTATCTAGGAGATTTAGAGAGGAACCCTGGCATCAAACAGTATCCGTTAAATTCTCACCTTGCACACTGTAGCAGGAGTCCTACTTTCGGAGCCCCTCAGGACGTGTGGCTCCACCCTCCTGCAATGGGCCAACGCTTTGATCTTACTTGTGATTAATAGATGATTGGAATCAGTGCGAGGCTGCCCATTTTTATGCACCCCAATGACAGGGGGCGCTGTCTGCAGCTCCTTTTCCTCCCCTACACCGCAGCCCAAGCCTCGCAGGTGGTGCTGGTACGATCTAACTTGGGCCATGTGATTATGTCTTGGCTCTTCATTTGCTCCCAGGGCTCCTTGCTGCCCCCTAACTCCGAGGCTCCTCGCTGCCCCCCTTTAGCTCCGGGACTCCTTGCTGCCCCCTAGTCGGGACTCTTCACTGCCCCCCTAGTTCTGGGCTGGGCCAATGCGCCCCCAAACAGAGCTGCACCCCCTCCGGCGCCAGGAGAGCCCACGCTATCATGGAGCTCCTATGAGGCCTCCTCCAACCCCTTATAGCTTCACCCGGTCCTCCAGTAAAATGGAAAACACAAAATACAAAGCCCCCGGGCTACAACACAAAAGCTAGACCATTCTGGTCAAAATACGAATCTCTCCCTACCAGAGAGAGAGAGAGAGAGCGCATCAACCCCCAGCAGGAACCAGGGGATAGTCCGACCATCAGAGTTCTCCCCTTTTGTTCTGGCTGAGTTCCTCCTCCCTCAGCTGCCAGAGGGGAACTGCCCTCCTGGCCTTCTGCCTGGGCTTAAGAAGGGCTAAGCCCTGCCCCTTCCTGGCTCTAGGCTTCCCTGGTTGCTAAGGCAACCAGCACCTGCACAGTCCTGGTGACTGGCAGCTGTGCTTCCCCTTTCCCGCCACTAGGGGTCTCTCCAGAGCCGTTTCTGCTCTCAGTCGCAGGGCGCCTGAGAGCTCTGTGACATGCACCAAACACATACCAGATCTGCACACTTTTTTTTGTCAATAACTTTCTTCTGGCTTTTCCATTTCCTGATTTAACAAGGAATTACCAATGATAATAGTAATTTCATGGACTTGTGAGACTCCTGATATCATTCTCTATTCTGTCTCATTTTCTCTACATCTTTATGTTCTTTATCATCTAAGGAAATGTTGAAGTGTGGCAGAGCACCTCTGCACCTGTGGCAGCCCCACATAAGGCAGCACTGGCTGCCATGGTGCAGAAGATGGCAGTTATCTGTGTCCCATCCCAAAGGCAGCACCCAGGACTGGCATCCCAGTCATCCTCCCTCAATTACAGTTCAGAGAAAATAATCAAGTTACTATTAGATCTGTGGTAATTTTTGTATGAAACTTTTTTCATTGGAATTCATGTTAGTTTTACCAAATTATGCATAACTGCCCCTCCCCACCTTTTTTTTTTTTTTTTTAAAGAAAAGTCAATTTTAAAAAAAAGGTTTCATTTTGATGTTTTATAAAACAACCATTTTGATTCTTTGAATAAATGGCAGTTTCATAATTGTGGGCAATCTTAAAAAAAGCCTCAAAAAATTCAGTCTGATAGGCTGGAAACAGATGTCACCTTTGTGTCACCATAAAAATGTTTATAGTGGCACAAAACCCAAGCAAACAGGCATCTATGCTCCTTGTCATTCCACAAATATCCCAAATTGTGTCCATGACAATAGGTAGGAAAAATCTGTGCCCCCATTTTTTGCAATGGACACCCATTTGCTGTATAGCAGAAGAGTGTGGGCAGCCCAGAAGTGCCTGTACTCTCCAGCCACTCTGGGCAGACATTGCCAGGGCTTTAGATACCCAATCCTGCATACCTACAAAGGGATTCCCCAGGCACATGTAGTGTGCTGCTGCGCCTCATCTCAGAACGATGGAAGACATCTGCCACCCAATGAAGTAGATCAATTGTGCCAGGACACATCCTGGCACAACTGATCCCACTCCAAGGACAATGTCTGTTTACAACACACTGACTCCTTGGAACTAGTACAAACTCAACCCATACATTACACAAGTATTGCAAGGCATAAAATATACAGGATTATATTGCCATTCTGAGACACCTGACACCTACCCTGCATAGGGACAAAGGTGTAAATGACAAGCAGCCTATGAGCCCGTGCAATCACCTCTCACTGCCATGTGGCTAAGACAGCTTTTAAAACATGTTTCTAAGAGCAGGTTAGCAAATACAATGCAGACACCATGTTCTAACAGAAATAATACCAACTTACTTCACATAAGATATAGAGTGCTATTAAATATCTATACTCAGACAGTGCATCTTTGAGTTGTTTGTATGAGGTGAATGGAGCACTCTTTTTTTTTTTTTCCAGAAAACTTTGAACAAAAAAATTGTCCTTGAAAATTTCTGGTGTAAAATTCTAACTTTTCAGCAACAAGCCAACAGCTAAGAACCACAAACAACTCCTTAAGCATATTATGCAATTTTTCAAGCTCAGAAAAGCAGCTAAGAGGAAACAGGAAAGTGAGAAGTAAATACTGTGAATATAAAACAAATGTGGAATGGGTAATAGGGGATAACCTGTTTGGAACCGAGCATCCTCTTTCTAAAACCCAGTTCCACTCATAAAGCTATGAGTGAGTTTTCAACAGAAGATTGTTACAATCAGGGGGATTTTGACTAGGAAAGTAATTAAAACAATAGTAGATTTCTTTAACTGAAACCAATGAGTATTATAAATTTCTGCTCCAGTTTAAGATTTATAATGGCACTACGTCCCACAGAGGATAGATCTCACTGATTAACATGAGGAACTCTCATTTCAGGGCCTTCATGTCTTTATGGCTGCTTACAGAAAATAGTGTTTTGCCACAGTTCTGAAATCCCATGCCTGCAGACTGTCTAACGCTTCCTGTGCCCAAGTGTCCTCAGGGACCTCCTCCCAACCAGCTGGTCATCTGCTGCTCCTCCAAATCCTGGACCAATGGGAACTGCACAGTTTTCCAAGGCCATTCTTTTATTTGCTGTATTATGCAACAAAAAATATCCTATTTTAGTGTCCATATGCTTTAAATCTCCTACAGCAGGGGGAAAAGATGAGAAAAGCATCTCCAAACTACCAGGTTCTTCTAACGTCCATCTGCCACAAAAGGTCTCTCTCACAGACTCACTGATCTTTACACCTACAATATATTTCTATAAAACTGTGATGGTTTGCTTAGAAAATCTGGTGACCCTATAACTATGTATTTTGCATCATATAGTAATGTTTGCAATGACAGCTTATAACAGTGTCACTGAAACACTGTAATAAACTATTCTAATGGCCAATTAATAAAATATTTCCATAATATGCTAAGTTTTAATAGAATTTTAGTAGTAGTAGTAATTTATTTACATCTTTTGCCAAAACAAAATAGTCAAATGAACAATAAAAAAACTTATATGCATATAATTTATCACTTTTGCTAAAAGCATACAAGACCACACATTCTACCAATTTAAACAAACTTAAAACATTAAAATATAGACAAAAATGGAAAGTAAAACAGGGGACATTCTATTCAATTTTGGCCTTTTTCTTTGGTCAATCAATGCAGATATACTTAGGGAGTATAGCACAGGCTGCAATTTGTTAGAGAGAAGTCAAACTGTTTTTTCTTTGTTAGTACAATATTCAAAATTTTCCACTAGTAGAAAGATCCATTCTCTGCTTATTTCTTCAAAGAGCAAAAAAAAGACCACAAACTGATTCATCTTGTTAAAAGAACATATTCTGTCTGAATATGGGCTCCAACACCACTGGCCCTTGACAGCTCATTAAAGTAAATCGCAGTCTAGTAATGGCCTCATTGTTTGTAGTTTGTACAGCAGATAGGTAGATTTCTAGGCCAAAACAGTGCTTTTTCAGTCTTAAAAAAGGGGAAGTTAGAGAGAGCCTTGCCATCTGCATATATGTCTGTATGATGGCATCCTTAATTTTTAAATGTCTGTCTTGTTTTAAATATAGAGCAATATTGGGTCACTGATTCTCAGTACATTTCCCATACTTTTGTCTAAAAGAAAATATATGTGTTATTTGACCAGCCAAAGAAGGGTTTATTTGGAGAAAGAGAGACTTCTAAAATGCACTTTTATATTTAAAAAAATTTTAATACTAACCCATTAAACGAGTAGACTAGATCTCCTAATTCCTAACCCTACTGTAACTGATTAAAATCAAACACTCCTAACCTCTAAAAATGCTTCTGTGCTATGTGAATGAGCCTATGTAGAAAATGTAGGAAGAAATCACCTTAGTTACTACTACCAATCATTATACTTTATCTCCCTGCTGTGAAGCTCCCAAAGTGAATAAACATTAATAGAATATAGAATAAGGCCACATTTTGATATACAGACAGCTCAGAAAAAATCCTAAATTATTCTCATCCAAACAATGTGACAAGTTAGTATTTTATTCTACTATATAGTTGTAAAGTGTCTTTGATTTATAGACTCTCCAGTACAGGATTAATGGACTGGTAGAATTAAATGAATTGATCAGTTCCACTTTAGCACTCTTTGTACTTGTATTTAAAGACTACCTTGTCTTTAGAAAGTAGCAATTTAAAAAAAAGATGTTTTCTTAAATATATGGGAATAACATCCAAAGTAAAAAATGTAGTAAATTACAATTTTCTTTAACTGCAGTTATTACAAATGCAACATTTCATCATAAAAAGTGCTTTTATGGATGTATAAACATTCCTTTTAAGGAAGTAAAAGTAATTCAATTTAAATAAAGCTTAATTTAAAATATAAAGGTATTTGAATTACTTCTTACTGCAGTATGTCATTTTACCATTTAAGAAAAAAATTGTATGCTATACCAGGTTTGCTATTCTATGAAAAGCTTCAAAATATGCTCCTTTTTTAAAAAAAAACAACAATAATGCTCTTTCAAGGATATAGACATCATTAGTCTAGCACTGACCTACAGCTTGCATACACCCTCAAAGAAAGCAGCCATCCCTATACTAAATTATTGTAATATTCTAGTTCAGTGGTGTCCTTGTCTTCAAGAAAACAAAACTCACCAATTCTATTCCCATCAGATATCTCTTACCTGAAAGTTTCTTTTCCGTATGTAATAAGATCCACCAGATCTATTACAATGACGAGTCAGACAGTTTTTATCTGGAATATGGCAACAAATTCAGCTCTGCTTATGTAGTGCCAGGGCAAACATACAGACTGCCATAAATAACTTTCAAGGAGTAAAACAATGCTCCAAGGCCATATAGAATCACTCAGAGCCAGCTGATGCTGTAAATTTTCACCTCCCAAGACCATGACTCTGGATTGTGATGAAGATTGTGATGTTCTGTCTGCCTTGTTGACAGTCTCCTCTTCTACGAAGCCCTTCTTTTGTTGTTTACCAACAGACTGTAAAACAGTCCATGGGGCCTTGATCTTCACTGATAATTAAAATAGTGAATAGTAAATAGCAAATATTGAAGACCCACCTTACGCAAAATTTCAGATTATATCATCATAACAGTTTTTCCCAGCCCTAAATATCTATACATTTATAAAACAGTAATTTTTAGAAGTTCCGTATGAGCTGCATATGAAGTTTCTGCTAGGTTTGTACTACAACTAGTATTCTAAGGACCTTGGAAAAGTAGAAACAGCAATTACTAGTACTGCAAATGCTTCCATTCATAGGCAAACAAGAAAAACTCTCTGAAAGATGATGGAATGAAAAAGTGAAAATAAACTCCTTTCAGGTTTATGGCAGACATAAATCTCTCTGTACACAGCTATAGTTGAGCTGTGAAAGCCTAAATCCTGGACTTTGTTTTTTGTTCTGGCTGTTTTCTGGTTTCAAAAAGGAATCTGTTCAGAAGTTTCAGAGAAAGTAATGCTGCTCCCCTCGCATCTTTTCAAGATTTGGGGGAGGATGTCATTCTGTGTTCTCTGTTATGGTGGGGGAGTAGAGTCCTGGTGTGATTACACATGTGTGGTATGACTAGAGGTTGGAAATAGCTGGAGGTTTGAAGGTTGGATGTTCAATGGCATCATGACCTACTTTTAACAGCTGAGCATGCGCAGAGAGTTGTCTGTTTGAGCCAAGTTGTTTGCTTGGTAATCAAGAGAACATGACAGTTAGGACCGTTATGTTAATGAGTTATTATGGATTAGTGTAATAGCTTGATTTTTATGGTCCTTCCTGTGATTGACAGACATCAAAGAGTAATGACTGGATCTCCTTTGATGGACAGGTGGTATTATTTAGGGCCTATAAAGCCTGTCCAGTGTAGAGGTAAGCGCAGCTTTTTGTGGTCATTGTCAGAGCTGGAGCTCGTTGTGGGCTGAAGGTTCACTAAGACTTGCTCCATTTCACCCTCTTTCCCTCTTTTGCTTGGGGGGTGTGTGTGAGACTGAGTGTGCAAGTATAACTAGTGTACAACTGATCTAGGATTTCATTGTTTGAAATTGTCTGGAATCCAAAATTAAGACTTGTAGAGCAAGTGAGAACAGGATGTGTTGGGACAGTGTTTGGGACCAACAACAGACGGTTCGTATCACCTGGGCACTTGCTGGCCACTCACCTGCTTCATCATGTTGCGTTGGTCAGGTAAAGTATCACATACCCTTCGCTGAGGTGCTCAGTACCCACCTGCATGTGAGGGAACAGCATAGAAATCCTCAGAGGTGTAAGCGCTGCACAGCAGGCCTTCCCTGCCCTTCAACTCTCTAGGGTGATACAGCGTGCCACCTAGGGTGACAGACTGATACTGCGTTCTTTGACTGTATATTGTCTGTATAGTGTTTATAGTGTTGTAAGTGGTTGTGTTAGTTGCTATACTGCTTTGTTGTTATTTTCTTGTCATAC
This sequence comes from Crocodylus porosus, assembly GCF_001723895.1. Taxonomy (NCBI): domain Eukaryota; kingdom Metazoa; phylum Chordata; order Crocodylia; family Crocodylidae; genus Crocodylus; species Crocodylus porosus. The sequence continues at coordinate 42,169,394 of NW_017728950.1, forward strand.
TATACACTATGTTAACTTTCATTTGTGTGGAGTTTTCATTGATACTTTGCACCTCTGGTTGGGGCTGGGCAGTAGGCCAATTTCCAGAGGCATTTAACTCTTTGGTTGCCCTCAAATCTATAAGGGTAGTTGGTAGGCTTAACAAACCTCTGTGTGTTTGAGATGTGGGTGGATACCTGAAATGGTCCCTGGGGTTTTCTATTTTGTTGCTGTGCCCTTGCCAACTTTTCCTGCTCTTCAGGGGGAGTTTCTCAACTGTGTGAAAGTTCTAACATTCTAAATATTATTTGGCTATTTTCATATTCTAAGACTTGTTTGGGTGTTTCAAATTGAGAAAGGAATGAATCTGTGCTTGGGGTCCTAGATCCCCATTTTAGATTTTGTTAATCACCTGTTTATCTTCACTGCCTGATCTGCGGCTGAAGTCTAGACATATCAGCGCCTATACACAAGCATGAGGGAATTCCAGGGCATTGGAGCAGACTCAGCTGAGTCTGCTCCAACTTGATTAATCAAGTCTGCTGGAGCTTGGAAATTACCATGCTCTAGCAGCCTACTGCATCTCGTGTATCATCATCCCCACATTTTAAAATGGCAGCAGGGGGCACTCGTTCAATAAGCTTTCATTCATATGTCCCCACTGCCATTTTTAAGTGTGGAGACACCAATACACAAGACACAGCGGCACTTTAATTAGAGCGGCTCTGAGAGCATTGTCGTCCTCCCACCACCACCACTAGAGCATGTGTAAAGGTGCCCATAAATCAGAAGTCAAAGAAATAGTTTTAAAGAATAGTACTATCCCAGTTCCAGTATTGTTCAATTTTTTGTTAAGGACATGGGTGATTTAACTGAGTATAAACCTATTATATATGTGGATGACATCAAGATGAATGAGGTAGCAGGCATTTTGCAAGACAACACTAGGATTCAAAATGACCTGATAATAGCAAAAATAGTCCAAAATAAACAGGGTGATATACAATAAGAAAAATGTAGAGTCTACTTTGAATGAAGCAGTCAAATGCATAAGCACAAAATGAGTAATGACCAGGGGAATAGGTAATGTTGCTGTGAAAAACACCAACTAAGAGCATGCCGGGACGTATTAACAGAAGCATTGTCTGCAAGTCATGGCAACAGATCTCTTCATTTATTAAGTACTGGTGAAGCCTCATCAGTTTTGGGCACCATAATTTAAAAAAGATATGGATAAATTGGGAAAAAGTGAGTCCAGAGGAGAGAGAAAAAATATTAAGAGTTTAAAAACATGACCTGTCAAGAAAGGAATTGGGATTATTTAATCTGGAAATGAAAAGACTGAAGGGGGCGGTACTTTGTAACAGTCTTCAAATACAAAAAGGGGGTTATTATAAAGGATAGAAAATTAAATGCTCTATGTCTTTATGGGGGACAATACAAATGTAATGGTCTTAATATTACAACAGGAAAGATGTATACTAGATCTATTAGGACACATGTTCTAAGCCTGAAGTTAGTTAAGCACAAAACTAAATTACCTAGAGAAATTGTGGAATCTCCAATACTAAAAGATTTTAATTACAGACTTGACAAACATATGTCAAGGATGGTCAGACAGAGATGATTCTGTCTTGAGGAAGGACTTGGACTCTTGGGCTAAGTACAGACAATTAAAAACCCTGAGACTGAATTGATTCCATCTTTGCAGGTTAGTCTGCACAGACTGAACCAGTAAGAAAGTAAGGAGACATTCACTTTGGATGCCAGAAATGCAGCCACATGGCTGTAATGGCCCAGGCCAGAAGCCAGGGGGCAGTAGAATGTACCACCCTGCTAGGCTAGAGTAGATGGCATGGACCAAGGCTTGCATGCCCACCCTGGGGGAGGGAGGGGGGGACATGCAAAGCATCCTAGGATGCTGAGGAACTGTAAATTAACTTGAATGTGGAAGTCATTTGGGACAGTTCAATAAACTGATTAAACCTAAATCAGTTAAGCCTGATGCTACATCCATCCAGATTCATTCTAAACTGGTTTTAGCCATTTTGAAAGTGGTTTATGTACACTGACCTTCTGTTGCATTATAAATTTGAACCAGTTCCTCATCATTTACACTGGTTTATGTATAATTTCTGTCCCTAGCCCTAAGCCCTATTTTTCAGTGGCTCTGACTGATATGTCCTATGGCTTTAATTTCCCTGAACTCCCAGAACTTGGTAATGAAGTGGGATTTCTTTTTTATTTGGGGGACAGAAGCCTCAACAAACCCCTTAACTAATGTTATTTTTCCTGAGAGAAACCCTTTGACAATCAGATTTCTTGGTTTTTAGAGGGATGACATTTGTAATAACATCTAAAATATCTGTAACATTGTAATAGTTTGAATAGGATTCAAGCTAGGATTGCCTGAAATAGGCATATAAAGGCTGCAGAGGTTCTCAGAGCAGCTGGTGTCACCCCAATTCCTCCTGGGCAAGAAGTCATCTTACTTGACAGGGAGGTTTTCATCCTGACAAATGGAATTGCTACATCCTTGACCAGGTAAGAAGGAGACGAATCAATCACCAGTAATGGCCCTAGAATGTTTTACCTCATTTCCCAATTTCTTCAGTTTAGCAGATGTTTACACAGTTGTTATGATACTCTCCAGTCCAGAGCTGAATTGACAACTTGAATTTCCAAACCTAAAGAAATGTGTACCTCATTGTCTCAATCAGTATTCAATCATATTCTTCCTTCTCAGAAAACTTCCAAAAGGGAAAAAAAATATAGGACTGTGATGTTTTAAAACAAGATGTTGTTCCATACCCTATTTAGTTCTGCTGCATCGCCTTCTTTCCCAGAGACCTGAGGAAGGATACTGTGGTACCTAAAAATTTGTCTATATCCCTGCCAGATATATAGATGGTCCAATAAAAGATATCACCTGCAAAAAATCATCACCTCTCACATTTTATGGGACCACCACAGTTACATCACCCCAACTGCTTTTCCACATGTCCAGTTAGAAGCACATGTCTCAACTTGCCTTTTGTTCATCTTCAGTAAGAAAAAGATGGTTGTGGGATTACAAAATACAATTTAGAGGCTTTAAAAAAAAGCCAAGGCCACTGGTGCCAGTCTGTTGATTCAAGCACACTTTGAATCATGGGACCATAGGAAAACAAGGCTCCAGCTCCCTGCTCAAGGGAGGACTATCACTGACCAAACCATCCCAGCCAAGTGCCTGTCCAATTTGCTCTCAACAAATTTCCAGAGATGGAGATTCCACAACTTCTCTAGCTATTCTGTTCAAATGCTTAACCACCCTCATAGTCAGAAACTTCCTCCTAATCTCCAAACTAAATTTCTTCTGCTGTATCTTGAGGCCATTTTATTCCCAGTTCTGTTCTCTGCAGCCACCTCCATCCTCTCAGGTATCTGAAGACTGTGATCACATCCCCTCTTAGCCTTCTCCTCTCCAGACCAAATAATCCTAGTGCTTTCAGTCTTCCTTAAGGCGTACTTCCCAGCCCCTATTTTTTTTGCTCTCTGTTGGATTGTCTCCAATCTGTCCACATCCTTCTCAAAGTGTGAGGACCAATATTTGATATAGTATGTCAGGTGAGGCCTCACCAGTGATGAATAGAGCAGAAAAATTACCAATATGCTGTTGGGTTTTGGGGTGAGGTTGGGGAGGGGGAGGGGCTGCAACACATGTTGGCTCATATTCAGCTTATGGTCTACTGTAACTCCCAGGTTCTTCTCTGCAGTACTGTAGCCTAGTTGTCATTATTCAGCCTGCAGTTGCGCATGCAATAATGTCATCTCACATGCAGAACTTTGCATTTGTCCTTGTTGAATATCATCTAGTTGATTACAGACCATTTATCCAGTTTACTCCAGTAATTCTGGATACTAGCCCTACCCTATCTACAACATAAGGGCACAGCATGGAAGAAAAGTATCTGGGGTCCTCTCTAACCCTTCCCCCCACCACTCTCTTCTTACCTTCTGGCTTGCAAGTGCAGAAACATCAGCAAACAGTAGGGGCGTGCAAAACAGGCCTCATTTGATTCAGATTCAGCCTGAATCAGGGACAGTGATTCAATTCACTGATTTGGATCACTGTCCCTGATTCAATTCAGCTGAATCTGAAGATTCAATGCTGATTTGGATTCAGACATAGAAACAGCTTTAAATGTTTTTTCTACATACCTTGAGGTACCAGGCGTGACTCGTGAACGCTGCGATGCTGGGGCAGATTGCATATCCTACAGGAGTGGTCCACTTCTGGGTCCACAGGGGAGTGCATGGAGTGCCCCCCCTGGCTTGGCAATCAACTACAGTGGGACCCTGGGTGCCCCCCCAGACCCAAGAGGCACCAGTCACTGAGCCAGGGGGCCATGTGCGCTCCAGCCCTAGTGCGCTCTCTGACAGACTCAGAAATGGACCAGAACTGCTTCTGGTCCACTTCCAGGTCTTCTGCCAAGCGTGCTGGGGAGCCTCCCACACTGTTGTGGGATGCTCCATCCACCCCAGCATCGCAGCTTTCACAAGACACCTGGTACCTAGAGGTATATAGAAAAAATATTTAAAGTTGTCAATGTCCGAGTTGCCAAATCTCTCTGAATCTATTCAGAGGATTCCAATTCAATTTGGAGAGATTAAAAAGGTACGGCTGAATAGGGCCAAACTGAATCAGGGACCGAAGCTTTGCGCATCCCTAGCAAACAGCCCTGCAGTATCATGGAGTGGAAGGCTTTCTAAGAATTGTATTTGTCTAGAAACACAATGAAAATTGCTAATGCTGGGGGGAACCCCATTTTTTGCTGATAAAACCCATATCTAGAGAGTAAAGAATTGCAGATTTCAGCAGCATAAAAATGAGGTCTATTCCTTTCCCTCCCCCATGAATAAATTCCATTGTTACTGTGCAAAACTACAATTCCCAAAAATCTGTACACTGTATGACATGAATCACCTGTGCCAGCTGCTTCCTGCAGCCAGAAAGTGCAGGCAGAACTTGGGGTAGACACTCCCTCTCCCCATCCTCCTGGCACCCCTCCCTTTGGGCCTTCCCCAGAGTATTCATTTATGTTACTGCTGCAACTCAATCAACTTTGTATCATCCACAAAATTACTAAGCGTGCACTCAGTCCAATCATCCAAACCATTAATAAAGATGTTGCACAGACTCTGGGGGAATCCCACTTGATGCCTCCCTACAACTAGACATAGAGCTACTGATGACTACTCATTGTACATGATGATCCAATCAGTTATGCATCCACCTTACAGTACTTTCATCCACTCTGTATTTCCTATTATATCTGTGTCTCCAGTAAGATGAAGATAATACTTTCCTAATATAAAAAGATGTTGTGAAGATAAATACAATGACAAATACTCAGGTAGCATTCAGATTTTACAGTTATGGGAACCAGATAAGTAGAGGGATTATGACCCCTTAAATGCATTTCTTTGAGGAAAGTATTATTGACCAGCCCCTCCGGCACATTTTCATGGATGATTTTAAAATGTTAACACTGGCCAGGAAGAGACTTATACCAATATCAGATTGCTATCCTGTTATTAGACTCCTAAGGAAAGCCCTTTAGGAAAGAGACGTGGAAGAACACTTAATTTATCAATCTTAATAGAGCTTAAAGATGAGAGAGCAGTGGTGACCAGATAATTACCTTAGGGCATGTGTAGATGAAACAGGGGCCCTAAATTGAAGTGATGGGTTTTAAAAAACACTGTTTTAATTTAGGGCTGATTAACCCCCCATGTCCTGCACACACCCCACTGACTTACCTGCCTCTCTGGTGAGGAGAGGAGGGCAAGCTGCTGGTGTGCAGAGCAGTCCCTGGACTGCGGGGGGGCTGGTGCTTTCCTCCACGGCAACGGTGGCCCACCCCCAGGCGGCACCCACAGCAGGCACCCAACTTAGGTGGTCCCAGGGGGCACTGCAGCTGTAGAGGGAAGCACCAGGCTCCCATGCAGCTCAGGCAGGCAGGCACACAGGCTTTGAGGGGGAGGTGAGAGGCAAAAAAAGATCAGCCTCACTGCTTTTTGTGGACAGAGCCTACTTTCCCAGGCTGCTTCCAGGCTGCCTGTGGGGCTTCCTGCAGTGCCATGGAGCTGCACGGAGCCTAGTGCTTCATTCCACAGCTGTAGGGGCAGCAAACTAAAACTCCTTGAAGGAGTTTAATTTGTTGTGCCTCAAGTCATTTAAGGTGCGTTATACTGCCAAATTTCCTGCAGTGGCTGGAATTAACGCATGATATGCCACCAAAGCGTGCAGACACCGACACTATTAAAGCAATGCAAAACCATTTAGCCCACTTTGAAGTGTTGTGCACACATGCCTCTCGTTTTGACTACACATGGCCTTAGGCTAAGGCACTTTTAGGCATGCCTTGAAGCACAGGTATTAGTGTCTGAATAACATTAATTGCAAAACTCTTCAACATCCTTAGCACCTCACTTTGCCATCTGCCAAATGAGACTTACAGTTCATCACTACATCAAAGAGGTATGGCAAGGATAAAGATGCATTAAAGATTTTTAAGTGCTCTGGTCCTATGAGACATGTAAGTCATTTAAGTACCTAAGAACTAAATAAAAACTAAATAAAACCAATGAAACAGAAAAGAATTTGGTTCACATTCCTGCCTCTGAGATCAGTTATTTTAAGGTTTAGTAAATATTAAAATGCCTCTTTTCAACACAACTTTTTTTTTTTTTTTTTTATCAAAAACCTTCCTACCTTGCCATAAACAGCAAATACAGTAGAGAAGTTTAGTCAAACCTCCCATTATAGGCTCTCTCAACTCTATGTATCTACTATATATGAAGTCTCCTAGAATTGATTATCTATACTAAGGCCCTGATTCTATTCTGCCCATTAGGCATGTAAATGGACCTAAATGCATTTCTACTATACCCGGATCAAGTCCTTGAAAACTGTTAATGCAAAGGGAAGGTGGATTCTCCTTGCTGGTTTTTGTAACTTAGTATTAAGGGTCAGATCATGGTGTGTTACAAACACAGATGAAGTATGGATTTCCAGGGACTTGAAGAACATGGTGGAATGGAACTGTAATTAGGCACCCAAACCCACTTAAACATTTACCAAATAGGACAACATAAAATCCACAGAGCATTTAGGCCAGATTCATGAATTGTCACTAAATAGCTTTATTTAGAGCAGCAAGCAATTATTTTGCTAAGAGTACCCCATAAAGAAAATACTGTAAAGAAAAGATTATACAATGCAACTGAGTTGCTTTAGAGAGGTCCTCTGGCCATTGCCAACAACTCCAAAGACTGAAATTTTATTTTAAAACTACTAAAAATTATTTTTTTATATAATTTTTAGTAGTTTTAAAATATATAACATATATAACATAAGCTGTGAAAAAGCAAACTTTCACATTTGCAAATAATTTTGGTAATTGTATTATAGTATATCACTGAACTTAAAAATGAATAAATATTTTTAATACATTTTTAATTTTGCCTCCACATAAGACTGGGCCAAAGTAGTAGCATTTAGACTTCTACCAAAATGTATCAGATAGTTAGACATTAAAACACTTATTAGCCAGTGTTGGCTGCTAATTAGAGGTATAAATGCTAAGGTTGATGTTTACAGGTTTGTGTCTTCAGTATATTTCATCTACAAAATTAGAAGAATGATTTAAACACTAGCAGGAATGTAGAGTTAAGGCTCCACACGAACCTTATCTCAATTGCTGTCTCACTACTATAATTGTTCGAGATCAACTGGCAACATCATACTTATCCTAGTAACAAACATGTAAAAGGCATCTCTGTCCTAAACTATAATTTCAAATTCCATCTCAGATTTAGGATCTACATATCTTACCTTCTTAACTGCATAAAAAGCAGCTAACAACTTTTTATCTATACATGTCAATACATTTAAATAGTTACTTAAAAAGCTGGAGGGGGATACTGTTCTTTATTAGATTCTCTAATTTTTTTTTCTGTAGTTTCTATGGAGTTCTATAATATGCTTATAAAAGCATTTGGGCTTTCTCAGTGTAGAACATAGGATTTTTTTGCCCCATAATCTTATGGAAAAGGCATGATTTTATCTTTAGACAAAAGATCCAATAATTCAGCTGTTACATTCCATCAGTACAATTTACAATTTCAGAGACATTTATAGTCATGGATTACTATTGTAATAGAGTGTAACAGCTTGAGTTAATTCTTATTTAGGGTTTTAACCTAAAGATTATCGACACAGGAAGAAGTTCATATTTGATCACTGTAATTTTTAATTCTTAAAATTTGAGCACAAATAACATCTGAAAAACAAGCTTAATTCTTTCTTTGAATTAAAGGGGAGAAAAACTTGTCATTGTTCATAATTAAAAATAAAATTCTTCTACCTCTTGGTTCTGAGCCCTTCATAATTAGGTTGGAAACATAGGAAACACAGGACTAATACCAAACAAAGCTACAAATGTATAACTCTGTTGTGCAGAGTCTTAAATACACATGGCTGGTAGACTAAGCAGGCACTTTACACATTTATTTTTTGTAAATCCTGGACATAGCAACCACCAGAAAAGGAGACCTAGACTATAGTATAAATACTACTATAAAAAGTTGCCTATTTGAAATTCACTACGATGCAGCATTTTACTCAACTGTAACATTAAGGATGGAAACAATAAAGGTAGTTTCAGATGGTGGCTGAAAAATCCAAATTTTAAAATAACCTTTGCAAGTTAAAGTCTATAAAAGCTTGTGCTTCTGTGAATGAATTAATCTAGAAGGCATCATACCTTCTCTTTTCACTTACTTAGGTTGCAAATTTATAACTACTGTGTACATATGAAACTAAGGATACATACTGATGTTCATTTTGTACCAGTAGAAATTCTTTCTGGTGGAAAAACTTCCCAGGAGCTGGACTGTACAGACATCCCTCCAGCTTCATAACTGGAGAGCCTCACTGGCAAGCTCACCAGCAAGACAGCACTAAGGGCTGCTCCCTGGACCACTCTCATCCTTGGGAAGCCCACTACTTCACAACCTGCCTTCTTCCCTCCCTGGAAATAGGGCAAACTGACAAGCAGCAGCTAGCAGCTGCTGAAGAAAAGCAGCTTGCATAGCCTGGGAGGGTACAAGCCCTATTGGAATGCCCCCCACAGCCCATCCCAATAGTCATCCGATTGGCAGAAGGAAAGCATTCTCCCATGGTGGGATGCTCCCTGCTCTCCCCAGCAGAACAGCTTCATTTCTTGCACTCCTCTGGGCTGACATGGAGGAGTGCAGGAAGAGGGGGCAAGAGCACTCAGTCACTGGGCCAATACTCCAGGAGCCATTTCACACAGGCATGGCAGTCTGCCTCTGGGTTGCTCCAGAGCAGTATGGGGAAAGGAAAAGGCACTTTGCCACAGTGGCAAAACTCCCAAGCCTCGCTACTGGGACACAGCACACTGCCGTGCCATGCTCTCCTATGAGTCATCTGAGGGGCAAAGGGAAACCATGGTGTGGAGAGGTGGGTTTGGGAAAAGCCTTGGCACACCAGGCTCTCAGGCCCTCTGGCTTTTAAATCACCACCCCCATTTGCTTAACTGAGCAGCAAGGGGACACAAGGGGAAGTCAGTGCACCTGAACAGGGTTGCAGAGGGGAGGGGACAGAACAGATGGAATAGCGTGGCAAAGCCCGTGCCTGCTTCTCACACCAGGAACTCCAGTAAGAGAAGCAGGTGGGGGAGCAGCTGGAGCTGCTTCTCCCCATCCTTCCTATCTACGGGAGGGGTAGAGCAGCTGTATCCTGCACCTTCCCCAAGCCAGTGACTACCATCTTGGGAAGGCACAGGAGCCTTTTCCCTGGCTGAATTCCTCCTGGTTCCCAGGGGAAAGAGTCCAGATGTTCAGTCTCCCACAAGAAACTATCACAGGAGCACTTAACCCTGTTTGTGCCCAAGTTATTCTTTTCCCAGAACAGCTGTTTTTGCTCTAGGATAAAAAGCTTAAATTTCTGCACACTTTTGTTTTCTACCAGAGAAACAGTGATTCTCTGGTTAAAAACATACCATCTGTATGTGACCTAAATCAAAGTCAAGTCTGAATGCAAGTCTGCATTGAGCAAAACAAAAATAAAAATTGCTGGTAAGGATATGAAACAGTTCTAATTATTTTATTCAGATTTTGTTAAGAGTTTAATTTATTTTATCCTTCAACTCTCTCAGAGTTAATTGAATGTTCTTACCTGCCTTATTAATGCTTTGAAGATGTAAAGAGCTACATAAGCACTAAGCAGTATTATTCTCCCAGAATTAAAGAGATGCTTTCACCAAAATAACCTCGCAAGCAGTTCTAAAAAGTTCTTAAATCTCAAAGGAAACAAATACAAAAAGAAGAATTTCTTAAATATTCAAATTAATAATCAAGATAACAAAGCCTAATCTTTTAAGCACAAAAGTAGTAAAGTCCTAATTGACTTTAATTACAAGCTTCCGGCTGTGAAGCTTAGCAAGGTATTTTATTCAGCATTTCTCAGATCCAGAGAGACAGTTGCAAAAGTGGCTCTGGCCTTCATCAATACTTCTTACTTAGTCAGCTCCCAACTTTAGCAACTATTTGCCTATCTCCACCTCTATTCTTTCTTTATGACTCTGTAACATAGCGCCAACACAGTAACTTGCTAGTAAATCATATATGTCAGATTATCCTGAAGCAGATAAACCACCAATTTTCTTCTTTGAAACAAAATCTGAAACAAAAACATATGGGGAGCAAGAGGGCAGGTAATAATGCAAAATGCGTCACTTCAGATTTTACATTCTCCATGGAGGAAATTTAAAACTTAGAGTTTGTGATAAGCATCACAAATGTTTAAAAGTGCTAACAGCAATTTATGTTTCAGTTGCACATGTTTTCAGTACGAAGCAATAAAACTCCAATTCAATAATATTTTGTATTAGTGTCAGTTAAAAGCGAATCAAGTAGACTTTTGTTTTGTTTTGGGGTTTGCTTGCTTTTTACAGAGGAAAGGAAGCTACACATGCTAATGGTAATAATTTGTGATGTGCAAATTATAAAATGTGCAGCTGAAGAACATACCTGGTTCCATTTGGGGAAATTTTTTATACAGTTTAAGATTTCAATAGGAGGTTATGAACTCTTTTTGTCTATCTGTACAAAAATTCTACCTCCATTTCAGATGTGTGTCATTTTAACTTCTCTTTTTCCTCCTATATATCAGTCTATGTTGGCACAGGACCAGCAACTGAGAGTTGTTAACTTAAATGTTTCACAACTAAAATGTAACCCCCTCAATTTGGAGGACTTGATCAAAAGAAATCTTATGAGGTTCAACAAAGACAAGTGCAATGTCCTGCACTTAGGACAGAACAATCCCATGCACCACTACAGACTGGGGACTGACTGGCTGGCTGGGCAGCAACTCTGCAGAAAAGGATCTTGGGGTTATAGTGAACAGTAAGCTGAATATGAGCCAAGACACTTTCTCAAGAAGGCTAACAACATACCGGGCTGCATTGGAGGAGTGTTGCCAGCAGGTAAAGGGAAGTGATTCTTCCCTTCTGTTTAGCACCGGTGAGGCCACATTTGGAGTACTGTGTTCAGTTTTGGGCCCCCAACTACAGAAAGGATGTGGACACATCAGAAAGAGTCAGGCAGAGGGCAATTAAAATGGTGAGGGGGTTGGGACACATTACTTATGAGAAGAGGCTGAAGGAATTGGGTTTATTTAATCTAGAGAAGAGAAGACAGAGGGGATTTAATGGCCTTCAACTACCTGAAGGCAGGTTCAAAAGAGGATGGAGCTAGGGTAGTAGTTCCCAACCTTTTTTATACAGCAAACTCAATCAAAAAACTCACTTTTGGCAGACCAAATAAAGAAACAATCCATTTTACATATTTATATTGGTAAATATTTAAATATGTAAATCTGTAAATATTTAAATGTGTGCCCAGGTGCAGGTTGAAGCACGGCAGCCACAGGCACTGGGGGATCCTGCAGGGGAGGGGGCTGTGCAGGCAGTGGCCCAGGGTGGCCCATCTGGGGCTGCCCAGATAGAAGGGGCTGTGCTGCCTTCCCTAGGAGGAAGCAGTGGAGCCGTCTCCCTGCCCCAGGCATCCCCCCATCTGCATCTTCCTGTTCCCAGCCACGGGCAGGGCTAGGGAGTCCTGCCTGATCTGGTACCTGCTGCACAGCCAGTGCTTTGCCGGCATGGCCATGGCAGCAGGAGTAGGATGGGGCACACAGACCTTGCTGCCTCCCTCCCAGGGCTGCCTCACCACCCAACTTTAACCCCACACGTGACTGTCAACAGCAGAAGCCGCTCACCCAGTTGGACAGCTCAGGATCCAAGCAGGGGGGCTTGTGCCACAACCTGGCAGCCGACCCTTCACAGCCCAGTACCAGGCCACAGCTCAGTGGTTGGGAACCTCAGAGCTAAACTGTGATCAGTGGTGGCAGATGACAGAGCAACGGCCTCAAGTTTCAGCAAGTGAAGCTTAGGTTAGATATTAGAAAGAATTTTCTCACTAAGGGAATAGTAAAACACAGGAACAGGTTGTAGAAGGTAGTAAAACACCGGAACAGAGAGGTTATAGAATCTCCATCCTCGGAAGTTTTTAAGACCCAGCTAGACATCGCTTTGGCTGGGATGATCTAGTTGGGGATGGTGCTGCTTTGAGCAGGGGGCTGGACTAGATGACCTCCTGAGGTTCCTTCAAACTCTAATTTTCTATGATTCTATTCTATGAATCTCACTTAGAAAAGAATGGTATGAAACTGTATTTATGAGTGAGGCTCCAAGAGTGAAGGGCAATGCCTAGATTCTGTTTAAATTTCAGAGACTTAAAAAACACAAGGGTATAGCAGCCGAACCAATTTACTGAATGGCTTACAGGGAGAATGTGCATCAATGCTGCCAAGTTGCCCATAGCAGGGTTTTTTTTGTATTTTTACTATTAAAAGCTATTATACAATGCTATAAGTGAACCTCAATATTGCTTCCTCTTACAGTATTGAGATATGAGGGTCATCATGCCATTTTTCCTCTTAGTCTGCTACTTACCCCAACAACCCATACTTGATGGCTCAAAAGAATAAGGGAAAAAAACAAAACAAAATACAAAAATCCAGCCTATAATGCAGCTAGTCCTTTACATTAGTCTTCAGTTTATACACTGATGTGATCAACCCAATACCTTTGGCATAGCTGGCTATACAGGTTAACAATAAACCTGAAGTATTCAGTTGCAATATCTAGTCTCAATGACCATTTGCAGCAGAAAATGCCAAAAATGGACACAGTACCAATAAAACAGGTTTTGTTTTTATTAATACAACTTTTAAATTTCCTTTTGTCTTTACAAAATAGGATAAAAAGAACAATTAATTTGTCATAAGCCCTTTATCATTGGAATGGCTCAGCCAAATCCCCATTTGCTATTTCTCTCTCTGTTTATTATCTGTAATGTCTGTACATCCAGTTACTACAGAAAATTCCACCATACACTAATTCTAACCATTTTAATTTGTCTTGTATAATCCTGTTTAGTTTCTGCTATTTCTTAAAGAGAAACCAAAACTGGGCACAGCATTCCAAATGAGTCATTATTAATGTATCATTTTCATATTTTTCTCTTTAATGCATCCAACCATCCATTTTTTCCACTGTAAACTAGATATAGTTCATGCTGAGATCAAGCTGAGACATTTTCACTGAAAGAGACAATGACCCTGCAAGTATCACAGTGATAATGCTGCTATCATTACAGGCATTTGTGTGTGCATTTATCCAATGGATGTTTATGCAGTATACTGATACCACTACTGAATAGTTCTGTTGAATTGGTTTCACCTTATATGAAACCAACTTATTAATTCACTAGAGTCAGTGCAGGGACTTCCTAAAAACCACATGTATGCATAATTAAAGTTCTGTAATGTATAAATACAGGAGTTGCAAGCTTATTTATGGTAGTTAGAAATGCATTTGCACTTCCATTATTCTATGTCACTGCCTTTACCACAAGCATATGCATGTTTGCTCTTAAAGTACGAATGTTCCCCAATGAAAAATTTCCCTTTAACATCAACAGGCTTGTGCTCGATATGGAATAGATGAACAGCTTCAGTATTTGACATTCTGTTTCACTTTGATACATTTGGAAACACAATCAAAGTTCACTTTATCTAACATATCCACATACATCTTGGCAGAGAGGTTATTTGGAAAGAAATGGAAGTTTAACATTGATAAAAATGTATTAATAAATTATTTTATCAGTCTTAAAACAACACAAAGCAGTCACTAGCGCATCAGTTAAATACACATGATCTTGTTCAGTTAAAGGACAGCTTTCTATTCTAACTTTTTTTTTATCCTGAATTCAGTGTTATGGCCAGAGCTGATACCAGTAGGTCCAGTCAGACATATAGCTCTGCACACTAAAAAGGTATAAAAGAAATTAGGCCTGAGAGTAGGAATTTCTCAACATATTAATTCAAAGAGAAGATGGATAGCATGGTGGTTAAAGGAAATCAGATTCTGAAAGGGTCAAAAACAGGGGTATGTATTCAACCTACTTAAGATAAAGGAAAATAAGAAAGCTAGAATATTAAGACTTTACTTTCTATCCTGATCTCTTATTTATCTTCCTAACAGCTGATAAGAGGAAAAAGAAAAGCAATACAGACATATATGATATAAGGTGAATATTATTGATTTCTTCAATCTTTTAGGAAAATGGATCATTAGAAGGGAATATGTTTTACAGGAAAAAGTGATGTCTGGTACTCCAAACACATGCATGTTTGCAACCTCTTTCTTTGCCATGCTGCCAAAGTGGCCTGAGGTAGTCTTAATAAAATGGTGGTTAGTGGCAGCCCTAAATCCAAATTCCTCTCAGCTTTGAGAACTCTTAATAGTCCCTGTAACTACACGGAACTTAATTAATTGTGAAGAGCAGAAAAGAAAAGCTACCTGTACTATACCTATAGGCTTATGAAGACAGAAAGTAGCACTATTATTCAGTTGCTGCAGGAAGATTTGCTGCTCCAAGAAAAGAAATGGCCTGGGAACAACCAGAGTTAAAACACTCCCAGGAGAGAATCCCCTCAGAAAATGAACATCTGTACATGTTCTCTTCTAAGAGAAGCCACAGCACAGTCCTCCAGCATCCCAGGGTGCTTTGCTCCCTCAAGGAGACCATCATGGGCTAGACTCTGCTTCTTCAGAATAGAACACACTAGCATCACAATCCCATAGGCTAGGGGTAGATATTCAGAAAGCCTGAGCCTTAATTGATTCAATCTTTGCAAGTTAGTCTAATCTGCCTAGGTTGAACTGGTTTGCAACTACACAGACATTCCCTCTGTACTGAAGAAATGCTGGCAAATGCCGGCAGTGGCTTAGGCTAGAAGCCAGGAACACTGGAGCAGCCATCCTCTATGTTCCACCGTGCTGAAGAGGGACATGGCCAGGCCCCAGTAGGACACTCTGATTAGGGAGGAGTGTAAACCCCAACCCTGCCTGCACCATCCCAGGCTTTTCCCTGCTTGCAGCTCAAGGGGCAGGACTGTTGCCAGACCCCAGGCCCTAGCTAACACTCTGAGGCAAAGGGGGGTAGGGAGAGGAGGAGCTCATTGCATGCATTTGTTGAAGATGCTTTTCAATCTCCCTCTCAATGCTTCTTCAGACTGTCTGCAACCCTGACAGGTGGGGAAGCCAGCAGGGGGATAACACAGCATTTATCAGCCCATCAACAAAACAAAAGCCTCTCTGATTAGTTCAAGCTCTTCTTAAACAGCTTTTTCCAAGGAGGGAATGGAGGGACATTACTAGCTGACCTGCTTATTAGCCCCAAAAAAGCCCTAAGCAGACACTGTTCTGCCTGCCTGTCCCAGTGAAATTGGACACACACACACCTCTCAGCATTACCTAACATATCACATGCCTAGGGTCCGTGGGGCTGGGGTCCCTGCTGTGGGAGATGGGAGGGAGGGAAGGGGGAACCCTGCTTAAACAGCAAGAAGTGAGGGGGGTGGGGCAGGGAAAAGCCAGGCAGACCCTGCTGTGCCTGCAGTCTCCACCAAACCTCTGGCTAGGGAGCAGAGGGACAGAGCAGACAGCACAGACCAGGGCTTCAAAGCATCTGCGATGCTGGGGGACCCTAGTTTAACTTAAACCAGGATGGGGTCTGGGGCAAACAGTTTGGCCCAAATCAGTTAAGTCCAATACTACATTCAGCCTTTTTGAAACTGGTTTATGTGCACCAAACATATGTTCTGTTACAGGTTTAAACCAGTTTCTGATCATTTAAACAGGTTTGTGTGTCATGTCTGTCCCTAGCAATATTGTGTGGCAGAGAAACATAGGCCAACTCTGATCATTCTGTTTCAGTTAATCCAGGCTTCCATGCATCCTGCTGTCATATGTCACCAGGCAGGCTTGGGAGCCTGCAGAGCATGCTTAGATGTGTGCACAGGTTCTCCCTGGTTGCACAGTGTCAGCACAACAAGCTCCTTGCTCTTCAACAGCATTAAAATGTCTGTTCAGACATCTCCGGGTAAGTTTTTCTACTGGGAGAATAAACCTGGTGTAGCTCTCCCAGATCATTTGAACATGTGCACACAGCCTAAGTCCCCTCTTCAAAGGGTGCACTGTGCAAACCCACATTTGCAAGCACCTTATTCAAAGGATTTGTACAAATTATAGCATGCAACTCCCATTCTCAAATTTTCTAGTTTCTCTCTCAAGTAATATATAAAATCTGTTATGAAGTAGGACATTGAAGTTCAAAGATATGTGGCACTCAGCTTTAATGCAGAAAAAATAGAAAAGGAGTTAGAGGAAATTTATTTTAAAATCCTCTATCAACATCATGATAGCTATCATAGAGCAATTTTATTATATTAGTTTTGAATGCATTTTTGTAATCTAATTTTAGATTTTCAGGAAAATGGTTCTTTTCATTTCAAGAGGCATTCATGTCTTAGAAAGTAAATTGTCATGCTTGTTTGCCAAGCTTACCAGTGTCCTGACTTATTAAAAACAAAAGGAACTGAATATTTGACTAAACCTTGAAAGGAATTCATTGATGAATAAGAATTACATGTTAAAAATCATTAAAATGTCGGCTCACTCATATTTTTTTCTACACAACACAATACCTTAATCAAGAGATTAAGTGATTTAATAGCAAATTGCTACTCCTGGGAGGCAGCGATGCAGGATGGTGGTTGGTGGTGCTCCATCCCCACCCACCCGCACATACCCGCTAGCACCTTTCCAAGTACCCATAGGGGTACACATTCCCCCAGTTGACAAACCCATGCTCTAAACCATTTAACTTAAGTAACGGGCATGTTCTCCAAAGGGACTAAACAGTGACATCCATTCAGCAGCCCATTGCTAACTTAGGCAGGGACAATTCTTTATTCAATGTGCTATTCAGGCAGAAGCCATATTTTTAACAAAATATTATATATGATTTCAGGTACAGCTATACCATCACCGTGAGTAAGTGCATTTGCTTTCACTGCCATTTTATCAGCCTTCCTCCATCAGGCATCAATTATACAAATAAGTGCATAATTTGGAGTCTCTTACAAATATGCCTGCATTTTGTTCAGGATGGTACAATGGTAACATTAGGCAGCAACATTTTCTTTATTACAGTGTAAAAAATATACACATTTTCCCATTCTGCAGTGACTGTTTGAACTGTTCATGAGCAGGACACAGAGGAGCAGAAGCAAGAACAGAAGAAAAAGGAGAAAGACCAGAATAACCAAATGATCCAGGAAATGTAAACAGACATCAATATCCACAGCCACATTACTAATAGTTACAAGGTGAGACAGCCTAAATATTTCCATTTTAAGGATTATATAGAGAGTTCCCCCTAACCTTTCCATTTAGAATTAATTTCTAGATAAGGCTTCTTCCTAAAGATAGCTTACTATTTTTAATTACTAGCAAAAATTATTTATCTCTTTTCTGAAATAAGAGAAACAAACAACAAATCCAGATATGAGAAATGGCTGGTAGTCATACTTTGCTATTACTTGTTTAGAACACCAGTGCCAAATATGGTAAGGAGAGAGTTGAAATGTGGCAGTACACATTTGGGAAGAATCTCAGATGCTTTTCAGTGTTCTGATGAAAATAATTTACAACTGATCTGACCTCAGAAGAGACACCTGAAGCACCTGCCAGAGATGGAAAAAGCCCTTGGTACCCTAAAGCTGAAGTGAGGACTTAAGGCCCTCTCTACATGTTACAGGTATTGCACAGTTATCTGGTTAACTGCACAATTACCTGGAAGTCAGCTACATGTTCAAAGATACAATCATGATAAAAAGCTGCAACCACCTATAAAGTTAGACCTCAAAAATATGTACTAACTTTATAGTCAGTTTCAATCAAACTTTAATTTGCATGTGTAGCAGGGTCTCCCTCCCAGCCACAGGCACACACCATGCCCAGTGAAAAACCCCCAAGCCCTAAGGAACACAGCAGTCCCGATCCCCAGGACCTGTAGATTTTATGGACCGCCCATCCCCCGCAAGCCCTAAGCATCACAGAAGTCACAATCCCCAGGGTCCAGGGGTTTAACACACCCCAAGGGCTGGGAGAGGATCACGATCATGGCATATACTGGAATGTAAAATCCCCAAACCCTGGAGATCACAACTGTCATAATCCCTAGGGCTCTGGGGTGTATACAAGATCCTTGGACCCTGGGGGGGGTCGCAGCTGCAATAATCCCTAGGACTTTATGGTGCAAGTAACCTCTGGGACAGAGGGAAGTGCCCTTATGGTGATCCTCCAGCCTGGGGGCTTGCCTGCACATCCAGGGCCACAAGATTGCTGCAGCAGGGATCCTCCAACCCCAAGATTATATGGTGTGCCCCCACAGCTGGAAGTCCCTCAACTGGGGCTCCTGCCATGGGAGCCTACTTTTTGCCAGTGTAGAGGGAGCTGCACCAGGAATAAAACACAATGGGATCCAGTGCACAATCCCACAGTCCTGCCTACTGTCACGCATGTGCAGCATGCCAGGAAGCAAAACTGTGTCAATCACACATTAGCTCCCATCGTGACTTTGCCTACATGTGTAGAGGGGCCCTAAGACATAGCGAGAGATGACAATCTTATTAAAAGATAATAAGCTGCAATACAAAATGGGAGCCTATGCCTATTTAGATCCTTTCCCCCTAACCTCAGACATTTGTCTACCTTTGCACTACTACCACTCTGTCTCCAGCTGGGACTGATGATTAGAAAAACATGTAAAGCCTGTGACACTGGAACTCCACAAACCTCAGAAAAGCAAATGACAGACTCCTTTTCATATGTTTTCACCTTCTTGGGTTTTTTTAGGTCTGATTTTTATTAATAGATGAAGACTTCTGTATGCAAAAGGATTGGAGCAAATAAGTCTTTATTAAGCTATACAGATGACAACAAAAACAAAAATAAAAATGAAATAAGATTAGGACAGTCATTTAAACGCATGAGGTCACCTAACAGTTGAAGTACCTTACCTGTTGCCCACAAGGGAAATATTTACAGAACATGCCTAAACCAAGCATGCAGAGAAGTGTTTATTACAATATAAATACTGTAATTTTACCACAGCATGCTGAAAATTATGTATTGAAGGAAAACCTATTCTAATTGCAAGGAAGATTGAGAAGAAAGAAGCCGTGCTGACCTCATGCTAAAATATCCAGCAGGGAAAAAGGTTCCCCAAGCTAGTAAGCATTTGGATTTGGGAGGAAAAAGCCTAAAATTTCCTTTTAGTGTTTATTTTACATTTTAGTTATTACTGTATCTTCTTTTTTTTTGGTCTTATTTGTATCACCTCACTTAGGCTATTAACTAGATGGAATCCAAAAGAGAAAAAAGCCCTTTTCCATGCTTATACTGTTCAGAGAGACAAAACCAACTTGAAAAAGAACAATTGCCCTTCAAAATACTTGGAAAAATAAATATTTTTAGATGACACATTTTTATAGGTTTATGTTTTTTAATGGTGGTTTTACTGTTGTTATTTTTCTCCTGGAAGTCACAGGCCTGACATGTTGCTGAAGCTGATTTCACAGAAATAAATTAAGCTGGCTATAGCCCCATACTGTGAAAATTCAGAGACTTACAAAAGGAAGAATGTATTCAGAAGGAAGAGAAAGCCTGGTTTGACCTCTTGGAACCATCAACATTAAAATAGGCACACAGATAGTAATATACAGCCACAATAAATGAAGCTGTTGAGTACCGACATAAAGCCATGATCAACTACTGGAAAAGAGAAAATTCACTGTGTTTTTAATGTCTTGGTATAACCTCACTGATAGCCAGAAACCTCGATCCGCTGTTATCACACCAGTGATGACAGCCTCTCCTCCTCTGACCATCTCAGCCACTTAACTTCTTCACCTTAGCTCCCTGCAAAAATGAGGCTATAATAACTGCTATATCTCAAGTCCTTTTAAAAAGATTTGACAAGAAATATTGCTATTACAATTATTAATTCGTTCCATTTTGTTTATAAGGTGCCAGAAGGAATGAGCATCTCATTCTTTCCTGGAGTTATTCAGGAAAATCAGGTGAGCTTAAATGATCTTATGACTTGGGTATCTGGCCTTAAGAAGCATGAATATATTTAAAGTTTCTGAGCTATTTTCAGCCAAGTTATATATTTCGGGGGGGAGGGAAAGGGATTACATTATAAGTCTTGGAAAAAACATACCTATTTGGAAAGGACCTATGTTCTACTTGCAGAGGACATGCTTCTAGCACAGAAACCAGTCTCATTTAAATAGGCAGTTCCTTTGGGGGGGTTTCCCCACCAGTCACATGCATTCTAGTATATGCCTTGTTTGTTTTATAATCCTCTCAAAGTATTTAAAGTTATACTTTCTACCTTATTTTCATCCCTCTAGTCAGTATAACATAGTGCAGATGACTTATTGAATCAAAATGTTTACAAAATACCCTGCATTGGTTAGCTATTGTTCCTCATTCTTAATCAGATGGCTTAACTAGTCAACATACAAAGAACTGTACATTTTCTGACTGAATATATAACTTGAAAATAATTTTCAGCAAATGATGTATATACTTACATCTACATTAAGTATATTTAGGCTAGCTAAGGTCAAACACTTGAATGTTTGTCGAAATCAAACATGAACGGGTCTTGAATAGAAGCAAATAAAAACATTCTTTCCAAGTTAAACATTCTGTCAGCCCCAGTAATATCCCATGATAGCAAATTCCATGCACTCACTACTTATCTTATTACACCCACATTATTTAAAATATTTATTTCAGTAAATCTAACTATGTCAGCTGCTTCACTACTAGATATTCTGGATACATCTAGCTACATTATGTGCTCCACTGTGCAGAATATACCAAGTATTCCTCTAAGGTTGTACTGATTTCAAATGTATGTTAAGAGAACATCCAGGGTGTATTAAAACCATACTGGCTAAATTCCAGACCCCTTCACACCATACACTCTGGAAAGACAAAACTGCAACTGGCAGATACTGACTAAGGTTGAATCACATCTGCCTTTGCTTACCACCATGCCCCTTGTTCTCTGTCTGACATGGACTCTGAAGGGTATCAGCAACTGCTAGCATATTCCTTTAATCCTACATCTTGATCTGACAATAATAAGCCAGTATGTAGCAATCACTATTAAGATGTTCTCCGTGTTGCACTGTAAACAACTAAAGCATTAATGCCCCCTGCACCCAAGGATCCTGCTTTAGTCCTTCCTTTGACTATTTAAATAAAAAGATCAGAAAACTAGATGTTAAATACTGGGCTAAAACTTAGGATATTTTTAAAAAGACAAACAGCAAACTATATGTCAATGTCAGCCTTGCAATCGTGCTTGTATCCATTTTCCTCACCAATGGCTATGACAAGACTTTGAAATACCTACCAACAAAAAAAGTTACTTGTGATTGCATTTCTGCCATAATTAGCATTCAGATTAACTCACTGTTCACAAGTTAAACATAGGCTTCAACTCATTAGACACCAGTTAGCAATCTTTTTATCGCTGTCTCCTCAACTTGTCAAGCAACAGCTCAGCAGCACTACCTCGATGAATTAATGATGTTCTAAAACATATTTACATACTTAAATATGTATAATATGATCAAAAATTTATATTAAACTATTATACTGTCTAGAGAACATGTTCTAGTTTTTGTGGTCTCCTTTGGACTCTCACAGAAATGCTCACTGGTTGATGGAACTATTAAAAATAAAAGGGTTGAGGAGGGAGAGGCAGCTTGAAAAGTAGAAGCTTTAAAAAAATATCATTTTGAATACTTAAGATTCAAGCCCCAAAGGTTTAGATTGCTGAGAATGAATGACAGGAGGCTGCAAAGTACCATGAGTGAAATGACTGTACTTGAGGTCTTAAAAATTAGCATACTGGCTTTGTTAATTATTTGTCTTCATCCCCAGTTAGGTGAACACTAAATATGATCCAGAGAAATATACTCTGTACATTTCTGCTATGTGGACAGCAGGGGAAAAATGTTCTCTAGTAGCCAGCTTTTTTCTTTCCTCCTTTTTTGTGGACTGAGAATTAGAGGGGGCAGGTGAAGGGGTAGGGAAGTTATTCTTTAAGGCCAGGTACAGACATTACACTTTTACCAGTATAAGTGATCCGAAACTGGCATGTACTCATAACAGAACAGAAGTTTGGCGCACACAAACTGATTTAAAATGATGGAACCTGATCTAAGATTTGTCCAAAGGGCGATTGTGTGTTGTTTGCTACTGAGCGCTAAACTACATTGCTTACAGAAAACTGCATACTTTGGATTGATTCTGCCTCAGGTTTTTTGAATGCCTGTACCTAGCCTAAAAGCATACATTTTTCTTGATCTGCCTTTACCCTTAATTTCCTCAGCATTAGCTTCCAGAACCTCACTTGTCTTCACATATGTTTTTAGATGACAAGTCATATTGTGAAAAGTTACATCAGGCTACATTTACTGCATTAGCCATGCAGTAAGCCATACAAAATCTGAAGTACTCTTTATTACAAGAAATACAGAATTTAAGAGAAATTTAATAGGAAGGAAAAAAACCAAAGTTTGTGTCATCAAGGAAAAATGCTTGTAACATCAGTGGGAAAAATGATCTGTAGAGTAATTGCAGTTAATTCACTGTAATTTGGCAAAAATTATCCTAGGTGTTTAGACGGAAACAAGTAAGAGGCATAACCTTCTGAAACAAAAAGTTCACAACTGCTTCAAAACTGACTTGCAAAGATTAAAAACAGCAGATTCCATCAAATCAGTGCCACTCAGTGTACCATATAATGTAAGATACCCCTACCTGCTCCAGTCCTATAAAAACCATTTCCATATTGATGTCCCACTGAGGTAAAGTCCTACCATGCACAACCCTGAACCATCATAACCAGCATATAATTTAGCTGGAGAATAGAATAGTCTAAAAAAATCAGCATAAAATGGCTTAGGCCTCTGGAGTATGTACAGACAGTCAAAAAGCCCAACGTTGAATCAATTCAATCTTCACAGGTTAGCCTAAACTGCAGATTGAACCAATAAGAAAGTGAACAGACATTCAACATTTGATTCCAGAAATGCAGCTACATGCCTGCAGTGGCTCAGGCCAGAAGCCAGATGCTACAAGAACATGCCACCCTGCTCGGCTGGAGCAGACAGCATGGGCCAAAGCTAGCCAACTCACACGGGGGAAGTGGGGAGTTTACAGGGGAGGTGTAAAGCATCCCGGGATGCTGGAGGACTGTGAGTTAAAATAAATCTGGAGGACTAGAGGAACATCATTATAACAAATCTTATTACAAACAAATGTGTGATGAAAAATGTGTTTCAGTAACATATGGCAACTACAGAAGAGTTTCAAAAGATAGTATCACCAGTACATATTGACCATTTTCTTAACTAAACAGAAAAACAGACACTGAATAACTTTAAGTAGCTACTTTAAAAGCCTCTTAAATTAACCTTTACAAAATGTTTTTCTTTAAATTATCTAGCTTTTTCCCCCTTTAAGAAAAATCTCACTAGTCTTATGGAACACATGCATGAATTATTTCAAGAAAAACTCATGATACTGTTCCTTTGGGGCAAGCTTTAAAATGAATACTTAAACTAGTAAAGCAGCTACTGGATGTTGCCATTTCTGCCTATTTAAGAAAACTCTACTTGCCTCCTTACTGGTACTGGCACTACCTTAGAATCATAGAAAATTAGGGTTGGAAGGGACCTCAGGAGGTCATCTAGTCCAGCCCCCTGCTCAAAATAGGACCATCCCCAGCTAGATCATCCCAGCCAAGGTTTTGTCTAGCCGGGTCTTAAAAGCCTTCAAGGACAGAGAGTCTACAGCCTTTCTGGGTAACCTGTTCCAATGTTTTAATGCCCTCCTAGTGAGAAAATTATTGCTAATATCTAACTGAACTTCCCTTGCTGCAACTTAAGACTGTTGCTCCTTGTTCTGTTCTCAGTGGTGGCAAATGACAGTCTAGCTCCAAACCTCTTTTGAATAACTCTTCAGATAGTTGAAGGCCGCTATTAAATCCCCTCTCAGTCTTCTCTCCTCTAGACTAAATAAGCCCAGTTCCCTCAGCCTCTCTTCCCAAGTCATGTGCCAGAGGCCACTCTCCCTTTTAACTGCCCTCCATTGGACTCTACAATTAGTCCACATCCTTTCTGTAGCGAGGGTCCCAAAAATGAACACAGTACAGGCAGTCCTTGACTTACAATGTTTAGAGTTACAACATTTATAAATTGACACCCCATTTCAACTTTATGATTTCAGTTTCAACTTTACAATGCTTGATCCAGTGCAATGCCACACCAGCAAACAAGCTCACTGTATCGCTCATCTCCCTGGAGAACATCTGTCCAAACTTCCTTGGACACTTCCTTTAAGAAAGCAGACAAGACTCCAGAAAAGCCTGCAGCCAAGACTCCCGAGAAGACTCCAGACGAGAACTCTTCAAAAAGTCCAACCAAGATCCTTTCAAAAAGTCCAACAAAGTCACCTCAAATAAGTCCTTCCAAATAGATACGATTGCTATTAACAATATAAATACAGCTATATTACTCATCTATAATTGATCGAGTACAAAATTCTGAGATATTTTTAATGAAAATAGGGTAACAGGCCTAAATAGGGTCAGGAACCAATCCCCCATTTATAACATGGTTTCTTATGAGAAAATTGGTTCTGAATTACAACTTTTCAACTTAAAATGCAGTTTTCAGGAACCAATTGTGTCATAAGTCCAAGGACTGCCTGTACTCCAGATGTGACTCACCAGTGCTGAATAGAGAGAAAGAATTGCTTCCATTGACCTGCTGGCAACACTCCTCCAATGCAGCCCAGTATGTCATTAGCCTTCTTGACAAGAAGGGCACACCATTGGCTCATATTCACCTTATTGTTCACTAACCCCAAGATCCTTTTCTGCAGAGCTGCTGCCCAATCAGTCAGCCCCCAGCCTGTACTGCTACAAGGAATTGTTCCATCCTACATGCAGGACTATGCACTTGCCCTTGTTGAACCTAATGAGATTTCTTTTGGTCCAATACTCCAATTTGTCTATGTCTCTCTAAATCATAGCCCTACCCTCCCAGTGTATCTACAACTCCCCACAGCTTGGTATCATCTGCAAATTTGGTGAGGATGCACTCTCACTCACTCTCACCTGCAACATTTTCCAGGTTGTTGATGAAGATATTGAACAAAACTGGCCCCAGAACCTACCCCTGGGGCACTCCACTTACACTGGCTGCCAACTAAACACTGAGCCAGTAATTACTATTCTCTACGTCTAATGCTCCAGCCAGCTGGCTATCCACTTCACAGTCCATTCAGCCAGCCCATACTTCCTTAGCTTGCCTGTGAGAATATTGTGGGAGACCATGTCAAAAGCCTTGCAAGGTACACCTCATCCACTGGTCTCCCCACATCCACAGAGCCAGTCATCTCATCGTAGAAGACAATCAGGTTGGTCAGGAGTGACTTGACCTTGGTGAATCCATGCTGACTGTTCCTAATCACCTTCTTCTTCCAGTGCTTAGAAATTTATTCTTTCTTTCTCCCCTTCCCTCCAGAGTGGTATCTGGAATCAGCCATCACCTTGGGAAGTCATGGTAGCATGACAACTTGACTGAAGCTACAATTCCTAAGTATTGGAGTTAAAAAGTGGCTTCTCACAAAACCAGTCAAGAAATTAAAGTCTTCCATGCTAACTGCCCTGGCATAAAGCAGCCCATGGTAGAGTTCTAGAAACACTCTACCCATTCCATGGAAACTGACACAAATTATGCCATGCCAGTATAACGGTACTGGTCAGGCCCCTAAAAATCAACATGGTATAAAAGTCATCAATTTTTAAAATAATATCATATAATCTATTAAAATATAATATACTACTTGTTTGTTTTCATGTCTGTATCTATATGCAAAACACACGCCTCTAAAATGGCAGGGACAGGTCTAGACATCTTTATTTAGTTGGTTTTTGTTTTAAAAATATATAAAAGCAGGGAACCTTGTGAATAAACCTGGCTTCAAGGTTTAGGAATTTAAGAAAAGAAAATATTGCCAGATCTGCTATAAATTACCAGGAGCAAAATATCTGATGTTCTCAAGTCTCCAATACTGAAGAATATAGGTTGTGTTTCTGTCAATTCTGTCTGGCAAAAATACAGGGAAGAACAGGATTTGTAGGACTGAGAGGCTATTTATGGCAAAACAATTCATTTCCATGGTTGAAAATGTGTTGTTTGCATATAATGTTGGGGGAAATGATTCATTCCAGTGGTACCATGAGTTTCCCTAGCATTCTAGACCTTTTTAAAAATATGGTACATACCCAAATCAGGTAAATTTAAGTGATCAGTCACATTGCAAAATGTTGTTCCTCACTGCTCCATAGCTGTCCTCTCAAGTATATTGCCAATATGACACATGGATTTATCGGTAACAACTTCACCACAGATTGTTCAAACTAGATAAACTATTCACAGTCTAAGAGCCATGGCTGAGCTGGTGATAGTGCTATTGCACATGTAGTTTTCTGTTCATGTATTACACTTGTGATTTGTGGTCTGTGCAGATATTTTAGTCAAGAACCAGGCTGAGAACTTGGTTATGAAAATGTCTTGCATAGGATGAAAGAGGACATGAAACAACTGGTTGTGAATATTTTGGAAGAAATGAGATCTACATCTCCCTTTTCTCTAATTTTACCAAATGCAATGTTGTCCCATTCAGTTCCATTCT
Source organism: Crocodylus porosus (assembly GCF_001723895.1). NCBI lineage: Eukaryota > Metazoa > Chordata > Crocodylia > Crocodylidae > Crocodylus > Crocodylus porosus. Next base: position 42,196,714 of record NW_017728950.1, read on the forward strand.
AAGTTCTGCTGCAAAGATCACTCCCCTATCATGTCACTTTGATCCCTGTCCTGGATTCCAGCAGCCTTTACCAACAAAAATAAGTTGTTTGTCATTGACTAGAAGGTCTATCCTCAACCCCACTCATCCTCCTTTCTGTCTGAAGGTAGACTCTTACCTCTGATAAGCCCAGTCTCTACCAAATGCTTGCTACACTTTCAAATAAGAACTTTTATGTTCTCTCCTATCCCTGTTTGGAAGGAATGCTCCAAATGCCACAAAAACCTCTTATAACCTCCTTGAATACCCCTTTTTACACAACGAATATAAAAAAACCTTAAGTTAAGGTACAGGTGTTCCAAGATCACCATTGATGATGCCAACCAATAATGTCTCATTGTTTCTTTGTACTCCTCTGTCTGTCTATAGTTTTTTCACTCACACTTTACACAGCAGACTTCTTAGGGTAAATCCTAACTTCTTTTTATACAAGTGATTCTCAACCTGGGTGCCAGGGCACCCTAGGGTGCTGCAAGATCCTTTTAAGGATTTTTTTCAGTATTAGCAGTGTTGGGTGTGCAAACACCCACACATGGTTCATAAGTTAAAAATCAGAGATTTCAAATAGGAATCCATAGTATCAAAAACATTCTGACCTTTTGTGGTCTTTCAGATTTCAACAGAAGAATTGTGCTATTATCTTTTTCTGCAGGCCAGGAGTGAGTGAAAGCTAAGAGCTGGCATTTTCCAAGGAGTGACTTGAGTTTAACAAGGTTGAGACCACTGGTTTATACAGTTCTTGACACAGTAGGGTTCTGGGCCATAATTAGGTCTCCAGGGTGCTGCAGTAATACAAATAACATCAACACTGAATAACAAATTCTACTTGGAGCAACAGAAACCTCTGATTTTCCCTTTTTTCCCCCACACTGAATTACTTACCAAGCTTAACTTACAAGATATGGCATATTCACAGCCTAAGGTGTTTTGCTTTAGAGAGAATGTAAATGCTCACACAAAGCCCATGAAGCTTATGATGGTAGGTTAAGGCTATCCCAGAGGCAAGCTTTAAAATGAGTACAGCCACCCCTTAGCTACAAGGTTATTTTTCCTTGACCTGAAGTATTTTGCATGTTGAACTTTACTGCTCCTCCTTTTAAGTGCTTGAGTGTGGGAGTGGAAAGGACGAGGGAACTTTTCAGGGTTGTACATCCCCCAAGAAAATAAAGTAGAAGCCACCAGTTCACAAAATTAAAATGTCCAATGAATAACAAAAGTATATTTTGCTGAACGTAAAGTACGTTCTGCATATTTTACAAGTGTAGTGACTAAAAAAGTTTCATGTAAAAGGTTCATAACTGTCATTTCCTGTATATTTCTGAAATGGCTGCTTTGTGCTTTTAGCAGATTTTTGCCCTAGCTATAGGGTACCCTGCGCCCCCTCCCTCCATATGTTTCTAGTCTTCAATCACTAGCATAAGAGGCTTGCAAATCAGACAGTTATCATTCATAGTTAAACTGGGTCAACAAAGATTTAAAAAAAAATCATCATCATCTTGGTAACAAATGCAATATGATGGATTTTCTGTTCATTCTACTCTCTCCATCATAGTCTAAAGATCTTTACTCATTAGGACTCTGTATATGATGCTGTTCACACTCTCCAATACCATTTTATTCTTAAGTTCCCCACTTGATCACTACTAAAATACTACTCATCCTTCATTTTTGGAAATAGGGCTTTACCTCAGTGAAATCATAATAATCTTGGTCTCTTAGGTTAGGGGAAGACATTACACATAAATCAGTTCAAGTGTAACAGAACAGAAGTTTAGTGCACATAGTTTCAAAATGACCAAAAGTGGTTTAAGATATACCTCAATGGATGTAGTATCAGACTTAACTAATTCAGGTTAAACTGGTCTATTGAACTTCTGTCCCAGATCTCCTCCCAACTCAAGCTATCTCACTGTCCTCCAGCATCCCATAATTCTTTGCATGCCTGTGCTGTCTGCTCCAAGGAGCTGGGCTGACCCCACCCCCTAGGCTGTCACATTGTTGCAGCAGCAAAACCCCTACTCCCCAGCCCTGCATCCTGTCTGTGCCTGCTAGTGGAGGTGTACGGGGTAAAGGGCTGGGGGAGAAGAGGCCCCCACACTGTGTGAGCCCCCCCCATCAACTGTGCTTGCTCTTGCCAGTCCACACAGCTATTCAGCTCTGCTGCCAGTCCACACAGCTCTCAGACTTGCTTTTGCCTGCTGATGTCAGCCAAGCTGGGCAGGGTGGGGGAGTGCAGGCTCCACACAGCTGTACTTTCTTGGGTCTGGAGGGGCTGGGGCTGAGGAGAGGAGGCTTCCACTCCACCGCCTTTGATGCCAAGTTGCTCGGCTGACATTCCTGGTTCTGAGCCTCAGCCTCAGCTCCTGTCTGCCCATGTCAGCTAAGCCAAGCAGTGGCTGGGGGCAGGGAGGAGTACAACCCACACCCTTCAGGCCCAACCCCAGTCTGCCAGACCTAAGAAAGCACAGCTGGGGGGAGCCTGCATTCTTCTACCCTTCCCCGCACCCTGCCAGGATCACCTGACATGGACAAGGGTAGAAGCAGGGCCGAGCGCTATGCAGGCTGTCAGCTGAGCCAGGCAGCATGACGGCAGTGGGGAAGCAGAGCCCCCCCCATACTGTGGCCTTGCCCTTGCCCCCCGCCACTCAAGCAACCACAGCTGGGGGGGAAGTGTCCCCCTGCTGCTAACAGAGCTGCTGGTGTGGGGCGGGGCTGGGGAAAAGGGCCCCAGTGGGAGGCATGCCAAAGTGCCCCTTGCCCAGCCAGTGCAGGCATCTGTGTGGCTCCTTCCCCACACCGAAGAGTGAACATTCATTCTGTTCACTCCTGGTTCAATCTACACAGCTTAGAGAAAGCTGAGTAAATTGAATACATTCCACCTTGGGCTTTTCAAATGTCTGTACTTTGCCTTGGTGTTAAGCTATTCCTTTGAGCTGCAAGCGGAAAACTTACTACAATATTTCTACTATTCAATAAAGAAAATAATGGGAGAACTTTGTTTCTACAGGGAAAATGCATACGTCCAAGTACAGGTGTGTGAGGACGCACACTCAAGGACTTCACTCTAGGATTATGGCAAGAATGCCAATGACACAACCTGCTGGCTAGGTCTGCCCTACAGTCGTTTCATATGCACTCCCTGAATGCATTTCCAGCTTGGTGCAAGAGGCTGCAGGGGGACCCCTCCCCCAGTCACTGACAGGCCACTAGGGGGGACATGTCTCCCATTCGCCCCCTTGCCCCCCGACTTAGGAGGCACTGGTCGCCCATGGGAGCAAGCAACAGCTACTGCTGTCAGGTCCAGATCTAGTCCAAGGGGATGGGGGTGATCAAGTTTGACCCCCTGGTTTCCAGTAAAACTAGCTTCAACAACCACAAAAATTATCACAAGTCTTTCCTAACTTTATATTGCTCTAAAAATTCAGATGCATAAATTTAGTTGCAATTACTACAATAAAAAAAAACAACACACACATCATAGTATTGTTAACCCCCATAACAGACCTCTAGGTCTATGGGACAAATTACAAATGCTTCTTCATGAATAAATTATCATAATTAACCCCTCTACTGGAAATTACCGAGTATTACAAGTTACGCAGCTTGTTAAAATCAGCCCTATGTTGTTTCTTTGACAGGCCTTTTATTAGGTGTTGAAGTCAACAGAAAGAGTCATACTGACTTCACTTTGCTGCAAATGTGCCATGTATGACATGCGTGTCATATAATATGATGCTTCTCTTATTTTTACAACATATATATGAGTCCTAAAACTCTAAAGGTAAAGGGGCAGATTGAGAAAACTTTTTGAATTGGTGAGATTAAAAATGCAAAGTTTAGGGGATATATTTACTACAAACCATCAGTACTGACACTAAAATGCAGAAACACTTTAAGCTTAGGATACATTTGCAAATCCATTTTTTTACTCTACATCTAGTTAAAAAGTATGTGTTAACCATTTATCCCTCTTATTTTAATGATTATTGTAGACCATGAACTTTTTCTAAAAATCAGTTTTTGGTTATCATGCAGCAATATAATTCTACACAACACAGGTTACAGTGAATGCAGGAAAATATTTATGATAACTGAGAAGATGGGAAGGAATGTTTATAAATACTGCATGTCAATATGTCTCAATAGAGGCCAGGGTCTGCAGATAACCAGACCCAAGCATGTGCTTACATTTTTCATGCAACTTGTCTTCATTGCCTTCAGTGGAACTACCCATGAATCTAGTTAAATGCACCAGTATTTGGAAGATGAGGGCCATAGCTTTCAAGATTTGTGTAGCAGAAACATGGTCCTTTGTATTGTCTATGAGCACCTAGAATACATTGGTGCTATATAAAAATATGATGTTCATGAATCTGGTGTGTGTTATTGCTATTATTAATCAGTTCACAAGCTTTTGAGAAAAATAATTTTAATTAGTGTCACAGAATAAACAGTAAAATCTACTCTTGTCAAAAGTAGCCTTTGAGGTGCATGCTAGTCAATAAAATCTATGTAACATTTTTAGGTTTGACAAATCAAATAATTCTTTTGGACTTCCTCTTTTTTGTTTGTTTCCAAAAGGGGGTGGGAGACAAATTATATTATAAAATGTTGGCTGAAATATTTTCAATATTTACAAAGGAACACAAAATAGGATGACACTGGATAGTTACATAAAGCTAGTAAACATTTCATATTGCACACAGGAGCTTCGAAAAAGAAGAGGGTTTGCTCCTAAATCATCTAATCAAATAGATTATTCCTAGATTAAAAAACATGCTATTAAGACATACAATTCATAGGATAAAAGTTAATTAATAAAAGAGGCAGATAATGTGTATAAGGAAAGAAAGTATATATAAATGAAGCTTATATTAAGATGCTTTTGGAAGCTAAGGAGCAAGAATTAGTTTAACAGTAAAAAAAACCCCTCTGACTGCAAAATTATTTTCCATTTTCTTCCCCTGTAATGACTTGCGATCAAAATTGTAGATTATACACCAGATTGTGCCATGCATTAATAAGACTCATTTTGTCTACCTTTAGGGGAATGATGCTTTTAGTTTTCCCATTACTTTTCAACACTGTACATACAGTGAATGATTATATTGCTGTTTACTGACAATTTCCGATTTTTCCAAAGCATGAGTCACTTCAGTCTATTTTTAAAATTCATGCAGGGAAACAGATCATTGATGTCAAAACAGTCATTAAATATTTCTGAACATATAGCTACCATTGCATGCTTTGTAGCTAAACACTTCAGATTTAATTTTTATAACAAGGAATGTTTACTTGCTCCTCTGTGTCAAAACTGGACAGAAACACCTCCTGTCTCTTTCTCATCTGTGTTGAAGTTCTGCCTTCCCATTTTAGTTTCCAGCTGGTTTTCTTCTCCTTAAGTGTGTCCTATTTGACCCATCTGTGCATCCAGCTGCAGCAACTCTGAGCTAATCCTAGCACTGGTGGTAGGGAGTCTTGCCTTCTAAAAATTATAGGCTGATGAAGAGTAAATCTTACTAGCAGGGAGAAGGGAGGAAAAGCAGGGCTCTGATTCTCTGCTAATGGACACCCATAAAAGCCTCTCCCACTACCATCCCCTCTCTGAATTATTAAAAAACTCAAACAGCCAATTCTCAGATGATATACCCATGGAAACTAGACAGTTCCCAAACAGTTAGGTTTGCAGAGTAATTAATATATGACACAGAAACAATCATCATCATCACCAAAGGTACAGCAAAATTTCACCTGTAGGATCATTTCACCAAAAAGGAATCTAAAAGAGCTTTAAGTCTCTGTTATCCTAGCATCCGAACAAGAAAGTCCCATTCCCACCATTAAGGGGAAATATACGTTTTCCATTTGTACACACAACTCTGACTCTTCCAAGTTTGCCTGCAAGCTAAAAATTCAGAATGTAAAAAAACTGCAACATTCTGCTACGGGAAGAATTTATTTCCACTAAGAGCCACAAGCTGTTTCATATCTTCATTTGAATTATGAATGAACTGCCTTTGAACTCAGCTTTCTAAGTGAATGACAAACTCATTTCAAATATCACAACCATTGGAGTGTAGAATTAACATCCTACTTCATCTGGGGTTTCTCATATCAGAATAAAATCCTACCATCCAAAAGTCATGACCAAAACTGCTAATTTACACAAGACAGGTTAAGACCCTTAGTAACGGTGTCTAACAAGTTGTACTTTTGCCCTCAGAATTTTAGGAGAAATGTCATAATCTAAAAACACACAAGTAATATGTAACATTAACTAATGTCCATGAACCTTAGGACTGTGGGAAATGTCTAAAACCAGCTGGATTACCCTTGCTATTATGTGGTTTATCGCATACTTTGAACTTCATTTTGATTCCTCAAATCCTGTTATGTTCCATTACCAGATCTGTATTCATATTTGATTTTACTGATGCTAAAAGATTATGGGAAAACATGGCTGCTGTGGACACCTCAAATAGTAAGGTATCATGAATTTAATCAAAAACACAGTTAAATTAATTGGAGCCTGTAAGTGGGTCACTCACTCAGCTTCCTCATCAAGGCTAGTAGCTCTGTGTTCAGGGTTTCCAGCCAGTTTGTTTTAAGGGGGGGGAGGGCAAACTTGTCCCTCTAGTAAATAAAACAAACAAAGCAAACAAAACAAGCATTCATGCAAACAACAAACAAAACTACACCCTGCTGTCTTTCTTCTGACTGCAGAGAGACAACCTAGTCTCTGCATCTCCCTCAGCATCGCAGTCTCCTCTCCTCTTTTGCAGTCTGCTCCTGTGGCTTTTAACTTTCTTTGTGGCTCTGCCCTCATTTACCAGTTTGCTCCACCTTCCAATCAGGCAGTCTATTAACTGGTAATCACCTGACACCTAGGTTTAGCCCCTTCCATAATTTCAACTGGTTTTGAATTAAATCATAGTAAAGTAGTTCTGGCTCTTCACTTTTACTTGCTGTGCATTTTTCCTGCTGTGCATCTGTCCCATTTTGATTTGTCTTCTTTTCTGTTCCAACTGTTTCTGGTATATACAGTCTGCTAATCTTCAGGATATGTTGTGTTTTACATTTAACAATGTATCCAAAAGGACTCTGAAAGTGAAGTTTTGCTATCCAGCTGAAAGTATCTCTGCTGGCTCCTCCTGGCAGGAGCCATAAGAGTCTACTCACATAATACTACTCACACTTCTTGCAGCCAAACAGATGAAAAAGACTAGTCTAGCCAACCTTGTCTTAAAGCCTAAGATCTGAATCTATCCCTACAATATGAAAAAAACCCCACAGTGACAATCACTACCTACCCTAATATTTTAAAGTAATTTATAATCTTCATTACCACCTTTCTTTGCTTTTCTTATTTGTTCACCTGCCCACATTCAGCTAGGAAAACTGATTTTAAATGGCTAAGTTTATGAGTAAGGGAAGAACATTCAATAACAACTTTTAAACTAGTACCATCATTTTAGAAAAGGGGTTAAAAAAGCAAAGTTGCTTTTGCAATTTGTAGCTTTCCAACATTTTAAGTAAATAGAAGTAGACATTTATGCATCTTGACAACCTATTAAGGAGCTATATCGTTTCTCTGCAAGAAGAAAACACCTTGCATCCTAGTCAATGGGTATAAGCATTAAGAACACATATATCATGACACAAACAGTATACATAAATTGGGACCAGGAGACAGGGAAGTCAACATCTTAAGCATATTGAGAAACATAGAACGAATAGAAGATAAGAGTATTTGTAAGTAGTGAGGGGGATTAGAGTATGGAAAGAGTACTGCAAAATCAGTTGAATGGCTACAAAGGAAACAGCCAAGTCTTCCCTTTATAGGTTAGTATTACTCTCCCAGTTTTACACTGTACTGAATTAGGAATCTAAATAAACATTGTTTGAATCAAGTTTGGCATTTTAAGGGTTTTACAAAAATGTTTTAATTTATTTTAACAGAAAACATATTTTTCCTGCTATGTAAATACCATGTTTACCATACAATTATTTTATAGCTTCTTACTCATTAGTGTTCCAGAAAAAAGGACTAAATTTTACGCAATAAAATAAATAAATGAAAACCCAATGCATTCAATCTGGAAGACAGTAATGAAATAATCTAACTCATTCAACAAATAAATACCGAGTCAAATTTTAACTAATGGCTGTATACTCTCTCCAGGAAAGCATGTAGGGTAAAAGTAAGAAAGAATCAAGATGTTTTTGCCCAAATTCATTCATCCTTCCAGATGTATAAAATAGCCATGCTAGGTCCTCTGAGACCAAATCTGTGGAGGTAGATTATAGAGTCAGACTTGGGAGTAGAGTGAGTGTTCCATGTATTTCAAAGAGCCATGTTCCCCTATTACTGTGATAGGTCATTTCTGAAAGGGTTGTCCCTACTCTTGCTCTTCATATTGCATGGCTTTTTCCAGCTACAATAGAGGTGTATATTAACACTGCTTTTGCTATTGTACTTGTTTTAGGGAACATCTACATGCCAGAATTTGGCCCAATACATTGGCATGCACTCCTGCTTCACCTGTAACATGAAATACATTCAGGGATATTCCATGAATTCCCTGTTACATATAATAAAAGAGTTATATCCAGCAGCTGGTACAGACGAATTGAAGGCACAGTCAGTATGTAGCTAAACATGATCAGCATTAAGCCAAATGTGTTGTTGTATAAAAGATTTGGCATATTGATTCCGGAACATTATGAAGAATCAACATATATATGATATGTAACTAAATACTGCTATATAACCAATCAAAATGATACACTCTAAACAGAGCACTAATTTCTGAGATGATGTCAATCACAGGCTCAACCTATTTGAAGTGGCACACTCATCTTTTATAGATACTGAAAATTATCTCCTCACATCAACCTCTCTCCTTTGTAGTACCACCTGCAAGCAATCTTCCCCATATTTTCTTTCAATATAGCATCAGCTATGCTAGAAAATAGGCATCTTTCGTTGGGCCAATGGTATAGGTTGGTCCAATCTATACACTTTCCCCAATAAAAGATACAAAAAAACCCAAACAAACAACCTCTGCCCACTTGTATATTTCCTAGACTACAGGGACTACAATGACCTTCTAATAGTACTACAGTAAAATCCCTGTTATCCAACATTTGAGTAACACTATTCACTGGAATTTCTGGCCAGATGTAGGGGGAAGAAAGCTTGCACTTGGTGGCTGCCACCGCCACCCACCATCCTGCACTGCCCCAGCTCTGCATGTGGCCACTGCCACCCCCACCCCCCACTCCATGTACAGCTGCCACCACCCCCTCCACCCTGCCAAAGCCTCTGCTCCATGTCTAGCTAGAAACCTCTGTGCTTCAGGTAACCAGCACTTTTAAGTTACTGGCACCCCCATTCCCCACTCATGCCAGATAACAGGGATTTTACTATACTTAATAAACAGACACAGATCATTTTTAGTGCACTAATCCTACCATTTCTAAGCATTTATTTATACAATCTAGTTGTATCGCCCCATTTCAAAGGCCTCCAATAAAGTGGACTGTCATGTGGATGCTTCCTTTATATGACACTCTATAGTAACAAGATATATTTGACAAAGCTATGTGTAAACACATTCTATTTTAAAACAACTCTGCAATATGAAAGTGGATTGCCCATAATATTTTAAACACAATATTTTGAATTTGCTATGAATAACAGGAACTAGCAGATTGTGTAATCTCATCATACAGTTGCTATGGCATTACTACCTTGGTGCAAAAATATCAGATGAATGTTGAAAGAGTAGGTTTAATCTTATGAAAGAAATGTCTACAGTAATTATTCATAAAAGTTTAAAGTAAAAACTCATTTTCAATGATTCCATTAAACCATAACTGATACCTTTACAACTGTCAGCATTTCTGCATACCAGAGAAATAGCCCTAAGGTGCTAAATAAAGTCTGTCTATTCATTTATGTTTGGGCATTTATACACACCATGAGGGTATACTTCGGTTTAATTCTCCCTAAATTGAAGTGGTAGGTCTTTAAAAACACCGCTTCAATTTAGGGTGAAGTAAACCCCCATGGCATGTACACAAGGGTCAGGCCCGACCCTTACCTGTCTCTCCAGCAGTGTGGAGGGGAGGGCAAGCTGCTGGTGGCCTGAGTGGTCCCTGAGCTGAAGGAAGAGCAGAGCACGGAGGGTTGGTGCTTCCCTCTGTAGCAGTGGCAGCACCCATCCGCAAGCACCTGGCCTGAGCTGTCCTGTAGGGCACCACAGCTGTGGAGAGAAGCATCAGGCCTTCAGGCAGGCAGGTAGGCTCCAGGGAGAAAAAAGAAAGAGAGATTAGGCTTGCCGCTCCTCCCGCCTCCCCCCCTTCACTGGAGCCTGCTTATACAGGCTGTCACCAGGTTGCCTGTACAGCCCCGGAGATACACAGGGCCCAGTGCTTCCTTCCACAGCAAACTAAATTACCTCAGACATGTTTTAGTTTGCTACATCCTAAAGTTATTTAACATGCATTATGCCACTGACAATGCAAACAGCCTGCCATTAAAGCACATTACACTACTGATACGTGCAAACAGCTGCACCATTAAAGTGGTGCAAAAGGGCATTACGGTGCTGTAAAGGCCAATTTTGTGGAGTGTACAAATGGCCTTTGGTACTTGTATGAGCCCTGTTCCCATACCACCTAAACTTACAAGTTTCAATATATTTATCCTCACAATACTCAGAGGCAAGGGAGGTATTATTGTCCCCATTTCGTAGATAGAATTGACTTTAGGTTATAGATAATGCCATACAGCAATTCCTTTTCAAACTGCTGTCATGTCTCTCTCAGGAAATATCACAAGCAGAGTTGCAAGATTATTTTTATTGCAAAATCCCCAAATCAGACCAAAGGGAAGTTATGTTCTTCTGAGTTTCCTTACAAATCTGAGCTAAAAGTAATCCAAGTTTTCAAAGGAGCTAGTTGCAGGTTCACTCTGGGGATGGTTATTTTGATCAAATTCCAGATTCAGTGAAACACAAAACTGTTTGTCCATCGGTCACTTGTTTAAAGTGTAAATGTGGCTATCAGAGACTCTGAACAGACATACATTAGTTAAAAAAAAACCCATAAGTTTCAAGGCACAAAGCTATATAAGAAAAGGTTCACATGGACCTCTGTGCACAGAAAATGCTGATTAAGGCACAACGTAAGTGACAGTAGTGACTACAGTAGGTATTCAGAGGATTTACTACCTCTAAATACAGAACTGACTTCATATTTCCTTTTACCTATTATTCCTGGGTTCTGATTAATCCTTTGCTAAATGTGGGGCATAGAATGTCACTATTCTTGCCTCTAAGATGTAATACAGTTCAGGAATGACAAACATTTTGAAACTAATGCTGGAATAACAGCTTAGTATTATTTTCCCCAATGATACACAATGGGAGAAGAAACATTACAGCAAGAAAGAACAGACAGTAACCAGTGATAGAAATAGGGGAACATACAGGGAGATTGATGGATATAGTGAGTATTTTAAAAACATCATATCTATGTGACCTGGCAAATAATAAGCTGGCCTATCTTTGGTTGATAGATGGGAAATGATTCCTGTACGTCATATTTTACTCTATCATACAATATAATATATAAATTTATTTCAGTATATAACAAAAGGACTACACACCTAATTTAAGACAACTCCAAATTTATGACGACCCCCAGTAATTAGGCCCTAGACATGGAAAATTATCAATTTGTTATAATTTTCCATATCTAGAATCTAGTTATTGGAGGGAGATCTTAAATTTATTTCCCCATCACTGCAGGAAAACAGGGGCAGGGGAGGCAGGTAGGGGGTAAAACAGGGGCTGGAGGGCAAGCAGTGCAACCCCCACCCTTTGATACCCTTGTGCCTGCCCCCTTCCCCCCCACTACCTGCCTTCCTGCCTGCCCCCCTTTGGCTGCTCTTCCCCACTGATGCAGGAACAGGGGGAGTCCCAGAGCTACTTCCACTCCACATTCCAGGGAACTGCCGTGCCAGTAGCCTAGCTCAGCAGCACGAACATTTCAGCAGAAAGTCTACCTTTGTCAAAACACATCACTAAATGCTGGTAAAAAGAACTTCAATTTTCCTTAGCAAAAAGACATACCAGAATTTTTACAAGTTCAAAAAAATGTTTTATATCAACTGATTTTTAAATGATTTCTAGGTGTGAGATGTTGTCTCATTGTACTTTCACATGCTACAGACATGTTTTAATTCAAATAATTTTAAAATTAAGCTTTAAAATAAACCCCTTAACTAGACCTTAACTAAAAACATTTTCCATAGGTTACTAAAGCTCCGATATATTGTATTTGAATATCCACATTAGTCTGACCTCTTTAAAAATCAGCGAGGCTCCATGTGGGCACAAGGGTCTGCTTCTACAATTCATTCAAAATAGGGACTTGGGATCAAAGGGTAACACAAACTGAAGTCCCAAAATCTCTGAGCTGGTAGCATCTTTCCTTTTTTAGAACTACAGGTTACAACTTTTCCTTTAGGGCAGTGCTTCTCAACCTTTTTTTAGTCTCAAGGCATCCATTAAAAATGCCAATTCTTAGTTCTAACTCATCTTTTGACTATAATGAAAATAATAGAAACATTTTTAAGTTGCAAATCAGGCTCACACACCTAACTTTGCTAACATTGTGCGGTACCCCATGGTACCCTCAAAAGGATCTCAAGGCACGCCAAGGTGCCACAACACCACAATAGAGAATCACTGCTTTAGGGAGAAAAAAACCCCAACATTTTTAAAATGTAGAATAATGTCATAATTAGTCACTATTATCTAAAACATAAGTTTTTCCTCTTCCTACAAATGCACAAAGCCAGATAATGGTATACTGAACTGGACTGCTTTGTTTCATCCAGTTTGTTGGTTCTAGAAAAAAAGAGTTTCATCTTTCTTACAGTAAACACAAACGCATGCACAAAAAACATGTTAAAAGAACATTAAAGTTAAAAATTCAACCACTTAAAATTTCAGGAATTCCAGAATTAAATTTGCCACTACAACCTTAATTGCCACCTTACACTCATGTATTATAATACAGCCTTAGAACACATTGCTCATTTTTCATGGAACCACTGATCCCTTCAGTGCACAGGATATGCCTAGTTTGAGGATGTCAGGGTCAAATAATGGAGGAAACTCTTGAATAGTTCCCTAGTTTTGACTTAGTTCTTGGCAATGCTAGAAGGTATAGAATAAGTGGAAACAGAAAGAGAAGGTTGGTTAACTATTTCTGCTTCTAACATACAGTTCCTCTGTAATACTGGACAAGTCACATTGGTAAGACTTTCATTGAGGGTCACTACTTATCTGTTCTTTATTTTCTGAACGCAGCCTGATCTCTGATTTTCTGAGCAACACAGCTGAAATGAAAGCCAACAGGAGATGAGCGTTGGACATATGAAGTGCTATGACATAATGCAAAGAATGAAAAAAAATCAGGTCTAAAGTATTGTAAAAATTGAGTACCTGAAATTAAAAGATATTTTTACTTTAAGTTCGTTATATGCATTAGTTTCCCCATCTGTAAAATGGACATAATACCCCTTTCAGCTCACAAGCATGCTCTGCAAATAATCTGTTAAGAAAAATAGTAAAACACAGGAATTGTGGGCTGTGAAGAGGAAGCCCACAATTTCTACCCATCCCTCTCAACTCCATTACCCTTACCTGCCCCGACTTTACATTCTAGTCCCAGTCTCCTCACACAACCTGCCCTAGTTCTCTGCCAACTCCATCTCCAGTTCCCAGTTACAGTTTCTCTGTCCCTCGTGTGAGGCAGCAGGCCCAGATTATGTCTATCCCATACTCAGTGTCCCAATTCACCCTTCATCCACAGGCCTTTTTCATCTCCTCTGCCTATCAATAAAGTGACTTCCTCCTCCATCTTGCCCAGGACCAGCAGATTGTCACTGAGAACATGGGAGTTCAAATATCCAGGCTAAGTTCTGCCACAATAGTTCAGTGCTACATTTCTGTAACATGGACTTCTGGCTATCCCCATGAGTATCTGCCTCAGTTAGAGCACCCAAACTCTTGGGCAACTTTAGATGAGGAACTTGTGGTTTAGCAAGCCAAAATAGAGGGGAAAGATCAGTAGAGATTTTCAACAAAAGGGGCACCAAATGAAAGGAGGTAATCAGTTCTTGATTCTTTTCCCCAGAAAATGGCAAGCTGTTTGGACTGTTAAAAAAAGGCACCCCCCCCCCCCACCCCAAAATGAAAACAAACAAAAATTCTACACCCTGAGGCATAAACAGCATGGAAAATGTCAGCATAAAAAGTGAACATTTTGCAAAGTTATAAACAATTCAGGACACAGACTTTCTTTTAAAAGGAAACAGCTTTAATTTTGGATAGTGCTATCCCTCCCGCATGTATCCTTTACGCTAAAGTATTCACTAGTCTGTTACCCTTATCACACACAAATAAATTGTAATCTTATGATACAGCAGTAATTATAAAAGTAAAATTGTTGAGAAAAATCTGACTCCTCATAAGAAGATGCCAACCTGAAAAGGCCAAGAAAGGCATCTTAGACTACAGACCATACTCTCAGACTCATCTTTCGTTATCACAAAATGGATGTTACTTAGACTCTGAAGCCCTCCCCACCTCTCCCTCTAGCCAGAGAAAAGGGGAAAAAGACTAATCTGGCATCCACCTTTCCTGCAGCTCATTACACACACACACACAACTCAATCATGCCTTTAGCCTTTTGGTTACTATCAGGCAGGTAGTCATGACTTTTCTTTTCACTAGTTTCCTTCCTTTGTCAGTAGTTTCAGTTCCTTTTCCTGCTTCTCCCTACATCTTTCCCAGTAGCAGAAAATCCTTCTTGCAATATTTGTTCCTACTTTTTACATTGAAATTACCAGTCTTGTCAATTTCAAAGTTAAAATCTGCAGTTCTAGGGCATGGAAGTGTCTCTAAAATGAGGATAACACCATAGTGTCAGCTTATATTCAGCATGTGTTCTTTGCAGAAGAAGGAGCTAAAAAATGTTTTAAATGAAGCCTGTATACATTTTTCAGAAAGTAACGGTTTGCTTCTGCCATCTCACCAAGGAAAGCAACTCACTTGCTACTGGTTTTAAGATCTGAATCTTTCCTAGAAATCCATATATTACTATAACACTGCTCTAGCTCCATAGCTGTCAGATGGCACCGCAACCTTGCCTTCACATTCTTTTCTTAGCATGTGAACAAGGTTTAACTATTATTAAAACTGACTACAATACACAATTTCATTAATTCTTTGAGAGACAGTGTGGCAAGCAGCAGAAGTCTTAGTCTTGACTGCAACCTACAGTTGATTCTTTCAAAAGAGCTGTTGCTGGAGAACTGAGCACTGCCGTTCAGCTGAGGTTACTGAGAGAAGAGACAGCCCTGCATGCATGCTATTTGTGAGTATCTCCATTCAAGGTTTCATATACACATATAGAAAGGCAAGTTGCACACAGAAGTCTATACAGTAGACTGCAATCTAATACAGCAATCAAACCCAGTTTTAAATGAGCCAGTTCAGGAAGTGGCAAAGGCCTAGTCATTTCAGCAGCACACTGCCCTGCATGGACTAATTTATCCTGCTTCTGATCTCTGCAATACCCTGCCGTTTGCTGTCAAGAACATATCCAAACTCCAGGAGCATTACTGGAGGCAATAAGAAGCCATCCTGCAATGCCCAACTATCCACTACTACTCCAAAATCCATTACTACTCAGTGTCAGAAATCACTACAATGTTATGAATTATTTTACCCTCCAATTATAGAAGCTCACTTTTCCCAGCCTAAACCAAAGTTCTTTAATGGCAAATGGCTGCAGCACTGCAGCACAACAATTAGCATACAAGAAACAGAATAGCAATTTAAATACTTTGTTCAAAATAGACATTTAATTATCACATAATGTAAAAGTTATTGCCAGTTGATTAAGATTTAATTGTGGTATATTAGCATTTATGTAACAGACAACTTAGTTTCATTATTAACAAGAAGCCATGCATAAGAGAGATGCATTTCATATCTATAATTCATACTGATAAAAATGGTGTTTCATTCTTCATTAATAAAACAAATTCAGCTTAAAAGAGCAGATAAGACTTAAGAACATTATTATTTTCCCATAGAAACCAAGTTGGGATCTAAACAAGTACTTGATATTAGTAACTGTAATACCAATAAGATTTCAAACCCTTTGGAGTCCTTTTTTCTCTCTCCTTAATCCTGAGGTCATACATTATATTTAAAAAGCCACAAAAAGCTGTCCCACAATATTAAGTCTTAATATACCATATTCGCTCAAATCCAAGATGAGGTTTTTTAGATTATAATACCGGGTCAGTTCTAGCTTTGGTTCCAAGCTTGGGGCTGAAACAAGAGCTGAGTCACTGCCTGTCCTAAACCAAAATAGCTCATTTGGTGGGGGAGAGGGCACACAGCTAGGGGAAATGCCAGGGAGACCATGGGGAGGGACTTGCAGCATGCACCCTCCACCCCTTGCCCCCTGTGCCTGTGTATGTTCTGCCAGGCCCTGCTCCCCTTTGAAGCCTGCCCCACCCATCCTCTTCTCCCCTTTCCCCACCATTGTCTTCTGCTTCAGTCTCTCCATCCTTGACCCAGCCTGATCAAAAACCACCACCAGTTCTTCCTGGCCACACAGGCTGGGGTTGGGCAGGACTACCACTGCTGCTGACTGGAGGACCAGAGCTGCAGTAGAAGGTAAAGGGTGGAGCCAGGGAGGGAGAAGGGATAGGCAGGCATGGAGGACAGGCAGCAAGAGTCAGGCACAGGCATGGGGGGACAAGGAATGGAAGGGCAGGCTGCAGAGAGGAAGCAAGGGTTTGAGAGGCAGGGAGTGGAGAGGCAGGAAAAGGCACGGGGACAAGGGGTAGGGGGCAGGCAGCAAGGGTAACAGACACAGACATGGGAGAAAAGGGACCAAGAGGCAGGGGTCTGGCCCCTTGCCTTCTGTCACTGCTTTCACCATCAGAGCAGTGGGAGGAGGGAATGGAATTTTAACAAAACTTCCAGTAATTAGATTCTATACATGAAATATTATAACAAATTTATACTATTCTATGTATAGAATTTAATTATTGAGGGGGGCATCTTAAATTTGAAACTGTCCTGGATTTGGGTAAATAAGGTAGGTTATTATATGGCACTGTCCATAGTGGTAGTATCTGAGGACCTATTAGTATGCTCAACATAGAGGCTAAGTACAGATATTCAGAAAGTCCAAGGCTAAATCAATTCAGTGTTCATAGATTGAAATAATAAATAAGTGAACAGACATTCACTTTTGATTCCAGAAGATGTGACAGGCGGCAACTCTCGAGGCCAGATCTCATGCTGGCCTGCCCACCTGGCTCTATAGGCAATCTGCCCAGTCTTTCCTGCCATGACTTTGTTGTTCCATAAACTTGTGATAAAGGCAGGAGACTGTGGGACATTACATGCCTTGATGCCAGGGGGCACTATCTGTGGCTCTGACCTTCCCTACACTGCAGCCCATGCCTCACAGATGGTTTCACAGTTCTTAGTGTCACTGGCCCCCATGATCCTCCAATCTGGACCCCAACTGGATCCCTCCTATCAGGCAGCCATTCCACCATCACTCCGGGCTACCTAGCTCCCTGTACTCTTCCCCTTCTTGGGCATGGTCCTCCCAGGACCTTTGGTCACACAGGCCCTAGCCTCACCTCTGAGGCCAGTTGGAACCCCAGGCCCTTGGCTCTGGGCATCCCTCGCAGTGTGTCCCTGGCCCTTTTGACCCTTCTGGTCCTGGCCCCAGCATTGCCCAGTCAAGGGTGCCTCAAGTCAGGCTTCTTGAGCATCTAGCCCACTCTCTATCATGGGTCTGCCTGCTCAGCCCTACTATGGGGTTACCCACCCAGTTGTGGGAGCTGGGGTTATTAAGTCACCCTGACCCACCTTTCACCAGGGTGGTAACTGGCCTGGCATTTCCTGGGGGCTCCAGAGCCCCACCAGGCCACCCATGCCTGGCAGGGTGAAGTTTTAGGACAAGAGCCTCTTAGCCATCCCCATAAGATCTTGCCCTTACGTCCTGGTTGCTCCTGCTGCAGCCCAGCTAGGCAGTATTTCTGCCTGGGCTGGCAGCAGCAGCCTTTATATGGCAAGGTCTCAAAATCATAGGTCAGCTGCTGGATGCCTGACCCAGCCCTTAAAGTGGCAGGTACCAGCAGTGCCCTGCCACAACAGACATATGCCTGCAATGGCCCAAGCCAGAAGCACTTGGGTCAAGGCTAGCCTGCCCACCCTGCAAGATAGGGGCTTGGGGGGGGGGGTGCAAAGGGATGTTGAGGGACTGCAAATTTACTTGCATCTTGAGAGGATCTGGGACAGAAGTTTATTAAACTGATTTAACCTAAATCAGTTAAGTCAGCTACTACATCCATCCAGATTTATCTTAAACCAGTTTCAGCTATTTTGAAAACAATTTAGGTGCACTGAATTACTGAATAACTTCTGTTGTGTTACAGATTTGAACCAGTTTCCAATCACTTACACCAGTTTATGATTCATTTCAGTCCCAAGCCTAAAACTTTGGTGATGATTGTTCAATCCTACTTTCTCTTCATAATAAACATGTTATGATCTTTAATATAGAAATAAGCAGTCAAGATTTTGGCTTTTCATTTTTGCTGAAGACTTCACTGCAGAACTTGCTCAGAAATGATAGTGTGGAGTTTTCAAACTAGTTTTTATTTCAAGCATTTTTTGTGCTTCTTGTTGACTGATATCTATTAAACAATCAAACTCAGAAATAAACCTAAATGCAGCTCTGTGACCAAATACTGAATCATGGAGAAAGTTGTCTTACTATATTTAATGTGTGCGTTGCTAGAAGTACGGGGGAGGGGGTAAACTCCTTTTAGTGGTTCTTAGGACACCCTCAATAATGAAAGTGTTATACAAGATGCCAGTTTATTTTTCATCGAATAACAAATACATACAAAATGCTCCTTACTATGTTTGGTAATTCTGTAACAGGCATTTAAAGACAACTTAAATATTCACTGGACAGGTCAAACCTAGGCATCAATGATCTAATATTTCAGGATGTAAAATCCAAAACATACATGGATTGCTATCACCAACCAATTTCATGAAAGTAAACAGCAACAACAACAGCAACAACTACAAATAAAATCTCTAAAATCCCTAATAGTGCTTAAAAATTAGGGCTAGCATCTCAGTTGGCACAAACTGACATGGCTCTTTTCAGCATCAAATTATTGTACTCAAGTGCCACACAATTTTTTCCCAAAGAACAGCTGCTGAAAATTGGAATGTGCATTTTAAGTGAGGAAATACAGTAACAGCAATTTCTGCCACTTAAGCTTCTGCTGGGTGAAAGTCCAAAGTAAATTCTACACAACATCACATGGAGTTGAGCAATAAGCAGGCTTGGCTTCTTAATTAATGCTACTTAGTCATTTACTACAAGGAAAGATCTTTTTTCCTTCACTCTGCCTTTCAAAAATAGGGTGTATACCTTATTCCCGGGCATATATGTGCAAGAAAACACAGTGATTTATGATAGTTTACAGTGAGACGCTGTCCCATATCATTTAGAAATTTTAAAAAGGGCACCAAAGCCATCACTTCTGCATTTTTGGCAGAGCAGGGGGGAGTGGGGAATGGGAGTGGGGAAGTTTATGTTGATCTCAGTTCATAACCTTCTATCCTACCCATCAGAAGCAAGTCTATATGTATACTGAATTCAGGTGTCCAGGTTCAGTGTTTGTCCTATTTAGATGTTACACCAAGTTCCCTGCTCTGATATTTAAAGTAAAAGAAAGAAATAGATTTAAAAGGGAAAAAAATCAAATAGAATATGTAAAATGTATATTAGGTTAACACATCAGTTTAACAGTTTTCAGTTTAACCAAATTATCTTTTCTGTCTCAAAGTTCTATTTTTGTCAGTATATTATATATTACTAGCTTCTTGTTTTGTACCTCCTACTTGCCCCTTCTCCGTATTATCTGTAAGAGCATACTGGCCTGTTATCCTTTAATCAGCCATACCAACCCGTCCATTTTTAACACAAGCTCGCAGAACAGTACAATATATTTCTCGGAATACCCAAATTAATAAGAACTCTGCTTAGTCAATACCTTGACAGCTAACACAATTATCAGCTACCACTAAAGACATTGTGCGACAAGACTGAATAATTATTATTTCCTGTATTAACTAATACAATTTCATGCTATTTTAAAGTGCTGACAATCCAAATATTCAAATTCTGTGAAATTTGTTTAATGGACTGAACCAAATAATCACTTTGTAAAAAGCAAGTTTGCCCAGAGCACTTAACACAAGCTGACAATAAAAACATAATCCTTACAGTCCTACCTTAATGTGAACTCCTCATTTCAGCCACATATTATCTCCCTGTCATCTGCACATATTCACCTTATCACTTGCACTTCAAAAACAAGTGTTGCCTAGTTGTCACACTGCTGACCACAGACTATAGTTTAGAATTATCCAAGAAATACCATAAGCATGAAATTCAAGAAACACTCAAAACGTTAGGAAACAATGGAAACAGAGAAAGGAGTTACCTTTTTTACCACACTTTTACTGAGCCTGAAAAATATGCCCCCAAAAGCAACCTGCCCCAAAATGGGGGGAGAGGGAGCACCAGCCACCCGCATTTTGATGCTCAAACACTGAACATTGTTACACTCCCCAGGCCTTTGTGGCTCCATATTATTCATCAGCTTCAGAAAGAATACATCCCTAGTCAAAGCTGTTGCATGAGACATCCAGTAGGCCTTGTACATGTATCCAGGTCTCTATACAAACGTCACTGTGGAGCTTCAATGATACAAAGTTTTTGGGAATAAAAAATTACACCAATTTCGTACCTCTGTAATTTGAGAAATGCCAGCCAACACCATTAATTTTATTTCAACCAATAAAAATTATATTGTACTGTCAGAACTGGCTTCAATTTGAAACCTTGTGAATTAAAGGCATCAGTTGTACTATGTATCTGCTTGAAGTAGAAAGATGCTTGCACAATGCAAATGCAAAACTAATTTCAAATTCCAAAAGTACCTGCCAAAAATTACTTCACAATTCAAAGTGTCTAAAAGCAAGTAAGTGGCAATGGATTACAGATATATACATATGGCACCTTCATAAAGACTGAAATATTAGTTTTAAAAAATAATGGCACTTTATTTAATCTAGGTATTTGATTTTAACTAGATACTTTTAACTTACAGTGCCCATGAACATGGAATTTTGTCAAAGGATAAGAGACTAAATATACACGATGAACTCTTTCCTCCATGCCAACTATCAAGTGTGGGGACAACATTAACTTGAATGTTTTAAAAAGCTACTTGGAGCAATTGCACCTCACTGCATTTGCCAGGAAACCTTAAGCTGGAGGGGAAAAAGCTTATATTATAATATATATCACAGGTTTCCTTTGGCTGTTTAAGGGTAGAAAAATCTAACTTTCAGATTTACTCTGTGCTATTACATTTGAAAATAGGCAAGATATACATGCAAACGTCCAGCAGTCATAACTGTTTATCACTGTAATTTTGAAGACAAAAGAAAGAAAAAGCACTGCTTCTAATTTTGTCTATTATGTTTTCATAGTAAGTAGTGATTTTTCTATTTATTTGAGCTAGCCAATTACATTTTAATTAGAACTACTTTGCATATTAATATTTTCTAACCAATGACCAAAACTAATTTTGATAAGCCACCTAGTTCTCAGATTTCAAAAGGTATGAAAAAAGCATAAATGGAAGCAACATTTTGAAAAAGTATCTTACTCACTTGTCTTTAGATTGCTGTAAGAGAAAGGATTTAATTCTTTACTCTTTTATGTCAGGAATGGAATCAAACTGGCACAGTAGAATGGAGGATAAGTCCCATTTGCCATTTGCTAATGTTTTAAATCTTCTCATTATTTCCAACCCACCTCTCTTTCCCCTTTTTCCAACTCGCTTTAGAGGAATATTATCTGAATATTCTGCTTTTAGCACCCTGACTTATTCTGTACAATTTTATAACTTATTGAAAAATCATAGTATAAAAATAATATTGTATATACTATCTTTTAGTTATTTCATCCAACTTTCTATAATTCGGTTCCAGACAAAGAATCTTGCATTGCTGCTTCACAGGATAAATTTAAGTCTAGAGCTGGAGGCTTTAACTTTCATCAAACATTTTATTCCACTAGCTTCAGAGGATCAGTTTGTGGCATAAGATACAAATTCAGCATACGTAAAGACATCTTAAATGGTCCTTCAACTTTGTATCTCTGAATAGAGCATATCTCCTTTCTGAGTATATTTCATCAAGAAAAAATAAGAAGGAAAAGTCAAATATGATGCAAGATCGACATCATACAGGAATTCTCAGGACAGGATTCAGTAAAAATAATACTTCAAAACTGCATGTGTTCTTCAGATTACTGAGAAAGAGTCTGCAATAATTTTTTTGAATGATTCAACCTTCAGTGCTGCCAAACTTCATTATACACTGTAGGACACATTGCAGGAAACAATGGATGAGTGTGTTAACCTTTAAACACATATGAACGTTCTATTATCTTTGGAGAACAGAGTACTGACAATATTCCTTCTGCTTGGGGAAGCTACTCCTGACTATTCAACTCTATTTTAGTTCAGTGATATTAAACCAAAACAAAATGCCAGTGGGTCTAAATCTCAAGGCCTCTAACACAATGGATTCAAGGAAGAGCAGAATTGCTGCTAGTCTGGGAACCATGAGTTTTAGTATAGAACTTTTCAGGATGAAGGGGCTGAAAAAAAAGCTCAAGGGTGGTTCTCCCCACACCAGCATGGTGGTAGAAGACACTAGGGGTCCTGACAGAGCTCTGACAAAAGGCCATGAGTTAGAGCACCACACTAAACCAACAGACATTTGTCTCTTGCATCAAGGCGGGAGAGGGAAATAGAGCCTGCCTACAGGAGCCCAAGGAGCTGCCCCTCTCTCCCAGCCCCTCTCCAACCCTCCCATCTCCATGGCTGTCAGGAGAAGGGAGAGGGGATGGGGAGTAAGCTCTGGGCTGAGGTTTGCCTATTCAGAGTTGGAGAGAAGAGAGTGATTGGGAAGCACAAGGCAGGAAAGCTTCAATCCACCTGCCCCCCATCCCGCCAAGCAAACCCCAGATGACAGCTCGTTCCCCATTCCCCTCACCCCTCACTTCCTGCTGACAGCCTGCTGATCATGCCACAAATTAGTGGCCCATATAAATAGCTAGAGAGTCAGTGACTTACAACCAAAGAATTAAGGTAGCCCACTAGCCATATGGAAATAGAATACACATCATCACCACCCTATATTTTCTTCCATAGCTGAAACTTTGCAAAGAGAACCAAAAATCACCAAATGTTTGCAAGTCTGTATTATGACCAATATCATGAAAACTTTTTACTCAAGCCAGATATTTTAACCATATTTTTTTTTGTACATATGAACTTATAGTTCTAAAGATTCTAAAATAGGTGAAATATCAAAGCATCCTCCGAATATCAGTCTGATAAGAACATTAGATTAATGGGATACTACAATACAAATGCATTATTTGTCTGTACACTGCCTTGCCACGTCTCCACCTGAATGGGTAGGCGATGATGGAGTGAGTGCCCAGGATGCCACCCTCACCTCACCTGTCATGCTTTTGGTTTTAAGGGGAAAAAAAGGATGGGCCAAAGATGGTATGGGTACCTCCATGGGCACACTCATGTAGTGGTGTGTTTTCCTTGGGACTCCTCTTCCCCTACACCCCATCCACATGTCAACTGGTGGTATAAAGACAGCTGCCTGGAACTCTAACTGCTACGGTGGGTTATCTGAATGTCCAGGGACATTTTGGATAATGTTGGATAGCAGCTCAGGCACCTCTGCTGCACTGTCTGGTCAATTCTGGATACCGCCAAGATATTTCAGTTTAGGTCTCGCACAAGACAGAAAATTTCCACCATTAGTGTAAATTAAGGGAACTCCCTTCCCAGAGTGGAGTGAGTTTCAAAGGATACACAGGTAAACTATTCACAGTCATTCAATTAACCATGACAAAATAACAGCGTTTACAATTCATTCATGCTTTCAAGGCAAGTATCTGGGTATTATTAATGTTCAATATTCCAAGGCTAATCCCCTAGTCTGGGGTAACCTTCCTGACTTCAGTCTCACTTCTGTGCCACAATTAATTCCCAAAATAACTACTCTCAAAAGAGAAAGAAAAAAGAAAAAAAAAGAAACCAAATGTGGCCAGTAACAGTCCTTTTTCCAGACCCAAACCTCTGGGTTCCTGTACCTATCCTTTAAGACATGCCCTTGTGGAGTAGGGCTGCACTGCTCCTGAGCCACTTTGCTGCCAGGCACCCTGAGGTGCTTGTGCAGCTGCTGCTGGCCTCAAAGCAGGGCCAGGACTCCAGACCCCAGTCAGTTGCAGCCTCCTGGCTGCCTGCCCCAGCTGGCCTAGGCTCTGGGCAGCCACTGCCTGCCACTGAGCCCAGGCTGCTCGCAGCCTCCTCACCACCTGCTGTGAGCAGCACGGGTTCTGTGGCCAGTAGCACAGGCCAATTGTGGCCTACTAAGTAAAACGGCCTCACGTGCCATGCTCTAGCAAGCGTGCCAGGGGTTGTTAACCCCTTCTATAGATACCCAAGTACTTCTGCAAGCTACACCTGCCACCTACAGTAGAACAAGATGCTATGACTCATCTAAGCAAACAAAGACCTTGGCAAACTTAGATAGTAGTAGCTTTCTGGTTCAAATACTTCAATCCCCTGAAAATGCTCCTAGGGATGCAAGATGCAATTACTTACTTACTAATCAAAAGAGGATGTCATGCACATGTCAGTCTGTTAACCCTCTCTCTGTGTTAACAATACATTGGTTATCAGCAGGGATCCAGGTTTTCCATTTCCCATGGAAAAACAGAGAAAACCACAGATTTCATATTTTTATCAGAGAAAATGCAGATTTTCCCTTTTAGAAGAGAAACCTGCAGATTTCCCCCTTTTGCAAAGAGCTCTGCAGGCTTGCTGCATTCCAGCCTGCAAGAGCTGTTTGCAAAAGTGGTGGGAAACCCCCAACCCTGGCTAGAGGGGAAGGGAGAGGGGGAAGGTCAGTGCCTGATGCTCGCACTTACCTAAGGCTGCTTCAGCTTCATTCTTCTTGCTAGAAGTAAGTGGGGGTTGGGGATTGTGGGGCAAGGCTGGAGGGGGTGTTGGCTGGGGGCTGAGGGAATGGGGAGGTTTACAGCTGGCCAGGCTCTCCGGCTGGGTGGGGAGGGGAGGTTTGCAGCCTCCCAACTCCCAGGTGAAGTGCTCAGCCAGCTACAAACCTCCACCACTCCCGGCCAGCTGAAAATCCCTCCTCCCAACCAGAGTGCCCAGCCAGGAAGTGTCCAAGCTGACTGGGGGCTGAGGGAGCAGGAGGCTGCAACTCCCCCCAACCCCTGCCCGAGTGTCCCGGGGGCTACAAACCTCCCCCACCCCCAACTGGAGTGCCCAAGTTGGCTGGGGGCTGAGGGGGTGGGGAAGCTTGCAGCTGGTCAGGCACTACAGGCCAGGAGGTGGGGGTTGCAGCTTCTCCACTCCTGGCTGGGGTATCCGGCCAGCTGCAACCCACCCCCAACTCCCCCACTCCACAGCCCCCAGTCAGCTTAGGCACTCTCCTGCTGGTAGGGTGGGGGGTTGCAGCCCCACAGGCACTCTGGCCCGGAGTGGGGAGGCTTAAAACCCCACCCCCCTGGCCACAGTGCCTGGCTGGCTGCAAACCCTGGGCAGCAAACACTGCGCTCCCCACCCTGTTGTTCTCTTCCAGGCCCTTCGGAGCACAGCATGTGCAACTGGTCCATCAGGACACAGCAGGGCCATGCAGGAAAGCTGCTTGCCTCTGCAAGCTCCGCACTGCCCTGGCCACACTTCCTCTGTGTGCACAGGGGCAGTGCAGGGTTGTGCCTCTCACTGCTACCCCCACCTGCAGGGGAAGTGGGGCCAGGGCAGTGCAGAGCTCGCACCAGCAGGCAGCTTTCATGCAGGTCCCCACATGTGCACTACCGCTCTGGGTTTCACACGCTGCACTCCAGAGGGCCTGGGGGAGGACAGCAGGGTGAGGAGCACAAGTCTGCAACACACACCCACCCTGCCCCCACCCCCTACAGATCTTGAGTGTGCAGGTCCCTCCTGCCCCCTGAGAGTATGAGCTGCCACTAGGAGCTGGCCCTGCCTGAGCCTGCAGCAGGCAACAGCAGGGGGAAACTCGGCTCATGCTTCTGCTGTAGCAGCTGCTGCCTTCTACTGGGGGCAGGGGGCTGCAGACCTGGGTCCCTGGCCCCATAGCCCTGGCAGCTGGGGTCTCCTCCAGCAGGGCTGGGGGGGTAGGGGCTGTGGGGGGCATTTAATTTTAACCATGGATCTTTGGATTTTTATCAGAGAATTTGCAAGTTTTTAATTGGAGAATTTGTGATTTTTTTTTTTTGATGGAAAACCAGAATCCCTGGTTATCAGGACAAAAGTCTTGGTCTTAATCTACAACACCTTTAACAGATTGATCTTGGCATTAAGGTTGCCCATTTCCAATTATATTAAGGCACCTATACACATGCAGCGAGGCTGCTCCAAGACACTGTAATTACAGTGCATCAGAGCAGACTCAATTAAGTGAATCTGCCACAGTGTAGTAATTACCGCACTCCAGCGTCATGTGTATCAGTATCCCCATGCTGCTAAATGGTGGCTGGGGCACTTTAACTAAAACTTATTCAATGAGCTTTGGTTAAAAATACCCCCAACGCCATTTTGAAATTCAGGGATGCTGAATGAATGCACATGATGCTGAGGCTGCTGGAGCATTCTGATTAGAAAATGTCAGAGCAGGCATCAGGAACGCGTATATATACCCACTACCACTGTACAAGGCCCTGGTGATACATCCTGTGAAAAACTGGATGCAACTCCTGCCATCGTATTCAAGAATGTCTATTCCAAAATGAATACCAGAATAAATAGAACAGGAAGAAGGTTTATATTTCAAAACATAACTGAAAGACATTGGCCTGTTCATCCAAACAAAATCAAGATTAAGAGGACTATTATTACTCTATGTTAATACATCAAGGAGCTAAGGCTAGTGAGAGAAGAGAGTAATTTACAAGGTTAAAGAACAATGCTGGCACAAAAGTCAAACTACAACAAATAGGGTGGACTTTAGAAGAAGTTTTTTTAATCATCCAAGACACTGGTAGACATTCTGGAAGAGGAGTAGTGGAAGCAGAGATTCTGATTAGTTGCAAAAAAAGAGCTTGTTCAGGGTATGAAACATGACATAATTGCCTGTCATAGTGGGAAACTAACCTCAATGACTAGGAACGTCTAGTCTTAAATTCCTAAAACTAAAGGAATTATGTTGTTGATTTATGTTCCACCCTTCACTTTTGAAACTAGTTTTACTTTCTAGCTCTCTAGTGTTATTTTATATATTGTAAGAAGGAGCCTAGAAGTGCTTGTTGGGTACATTTAAGTCTAAAATCATGAAATTCTGAATTCAAAATGTGCTCTTTAAAACCCATTCATTTTTTAAACCTTAATAAAGGTTGCAACATGATATACCATGTTTTTAACATAGTTCTGTTTTAACTAAACAAAAAAGTGAAAGAATGTCAGTATTGCATTTTACACTGTCCATTTTGTTATTAAGTTTAACTAAAATGTTCACCGATATTCTATAAACTTAGAAAAGCTTCCCCCCTTCAGAAGAGACTAGCAAAAAAACCCAAACAAAAAAACCCACTAAAAGTATGTCAATGCTAGCCCCTAGCCAATTTTTATTTTAATATTACCTACACACCTTTTCATAATGCATAGCCATAGCCTTCTTTATGAAACTTCTGAAATCTTAAAAAGATATCCACAACACCATATACACAAAACCTTGTGCAATCTTAGAACCTAGAACGCAATCTTGCTCACATAGACAAAATTTCAACTGACAATAGGAACAGAATCACACTTTTGCTTTACTGTAGTTTTTTTCTGCCATTGTCAGCAGCACCCAGACAGCATGAAGTCTATACATTTTAGCACAGACATATGCATTCTTGTTCCGGTACTATTTTTATATGAAAACCAAATTTATACATGCTCTATTTAGCTTATGGCTGTACAATGCACAGTACTCTCAGATAGCTTAGTATTGCATAAAAGGAACGAACGTTGCTGACAACTGTTTAGAAAACAAAATAGCTAGCATAAATTCAGCAGTGCTCTTTCTTCTGTCAGGCCACTCAGTGTTAACAACTCATGCTCTGTGTATGTGCCAGGTCTTTCTTTTAACTTTATATTGTATGAAAGAAGTTACTTACTTTGGCAGCTTGATTCCAGTTAGATCAAAGCAATTTCACACAGTACCACATCAGCATTTAATGTATTCCTGATAACTCGAAAAATGTGTACCTGATGTTCAGGGCCACATATGAACTGCATAACAACTTCTTGATCCTACAAAACATACTAAGGTGAAATTCTTCCATGCGTTTGCATTTCTGTAACACTTAATGTATGAATGTTTCATATACTCCAAGCAATAAAAGGATGTTTCATATACTCCAAGCAAAATTATGATTTAACTAACTACAAAAGATACAAAGACTATAAAACAATGTGCACTTAAAATAAATATCCCTGTAAAGATTACTGCTGCTCTCATACTCAGAGAAGAACTAGAAACAGAAGCGTACTGCTATAGAGAACGGCAGATTTTGCAGCATGTAACCTAGTCACAAGACAGCTTGGTCCTAATGAAGGAATAGGGAGTATCTCTGGCTTACACAAGTGTAACACACATGAAGGCTTCAGGCTACAGTAGCAACGCAATCCATATCATTCTTTTAGCAACACATCTGGAAATATGGTTTATTTCTCTATTCATTTAGTGTGCACCTACTTAATGGTTAGAGGAGTAGTAAGAATTAAGAAGCACCTGTACCAAGTCCCTGTGTAGTATCAGTGTATAAAGCCTAATTAGCATGTGGAACCCATGGCCACAGGATGTTGTGAAGGCCAATAGTTTCACCATTTCAGAGAGAGAGAGAGAAAGAGAAAGAGGGGTATATGAAATATAAGTCCAGGGTTGGTTTAACCCTTTAGTGGGCCCCAGGCAGACAAATATATGGGCCCTTGGCCTGGTCAAGACCCCCCTCCCTACTCCAGCACTTAGGCCTGTGGGGAGCAGGGCTCAGACCACCATTAGGAAGCAGCCACAGTGGGTGGTGAAGCCAGTGGAGCACTGTTACTGTTTTCGTGTGAGAAAATGACTGGCACTGCCTTTAAAAACAAGCCCAAAACAAATTCAACACATTTCAAAGAGAGAGAAGTGGGGGTGGGAGGGCCATAGGGTATGGTCAGAGTATGTATGTGGGTGGGGGGTTGTAGGGGTAGGGTGTGGGTGTGGGTGTAAAGGAGAGTGGGGGGTGTGAAGACCCCCCCACACATACCTCCTCCTCATGTCACAAAGCCCCCTCTACCTGCAGAAGCATCCCTCAGGGTACATGCAGGTGCCAGCACTCCATGATGCGCAGCTCCAGCTAGCGCTGCACTGTGGTGGCAAAGAGTGCACCCCCGCCAGCCACCACTCACACGGGGCTCCACACAGCCTATGTACAGCTCTGTGCTACCTGGGGGAAGCCATGCAGGCTGGAGCCAGCTGCCTTCCCCACCCCCTGCTTCCCAGGACCTGCATGCACGGGGGTAAGGAAGGCAGCCAGCTCTGGGCTTTTCCCAGTAGTGCAGAGCTATGCTGGGCTCTGCACAGTGCATGTACGTCAGGAGGGCTGCACTCCACGTTCCCGTCATGCAGCACTGGCCAGAGCTGCACACCCAGGCCTGCTCAGGCCACAAGTGCCCTGAAGGCTGCCACTGGTGGTGGTGGGGCTGGTGAGCTACAGGGGGAGTGTGGAGGAGCCCACCTCCCCACCCTCACACCGACACCCTGCCCCCCTGAGCTCTGTACACCCACTGCACCCTGGACACAGTCTCCATACTCCCACCCAGCTGCAACTGCCTTCCCTACCTGGCACCCAAAGCAAGCCAGACGCAGGTGAAGGCATGCAAGTCCCTAAGTCAGCAGCCTGCCTGGAAGCTGTGTGCTAGCCAGGCCTGGCCCTTCCACGACCCCATCTTATTTCTACAACCAGGACGCACAGTTTGGGAACTGCAGTATTACAGAAAAGCCCCAAATAAGCAATCTCTAAATCAAAAAGCCCAAAAAACCACAACCCATGACTCTCTAAAAATCAAAGCAACTTTTTAAAAAAAAACAAGTCCACTTATTATAAGCAGACTTGGCAGCACTGGAGCAAAAGGGAAGGGAGGCTGATGGGGCCATTTGTACCATCGCCATGGAGGAAAGTTCAGGGCCCTAGGCAGTTGCCTAGTTTGCCTATGCATTAATCCAGCCCTGCATAGGTCCATCAGAGGCTATTAAACACAAAAGTTGGGGATGCAACCTAGTCATGGTGAGTGGAAGGGTATGACAGGAAATGAGCTACACAGGTGCCCTGAGCTCATATACTCTTCCTCTAAAGCAAGGGCCAGCAACACACTATGGCAATTCTCTTATCAGGGCTGTGCAAAAAGGGCTGTATTGGATTTGGATTCGGCCCAAATCGGAGATAGTGATTCAATCCTTTGATTCAGATCACTGTTCCTGATTTGATTTGGCTGAATCTGAATCTGAAGATTTGATGCTGATTTGGCAAATCAGCAATTCGGACATAGGCACAGATTTAAAAGTTTTTTTCTACATACCTTGAGGTAGCAGCATGGCTTATGATCACTGCGGTGCTGGGGCACATGGAGCATCCCACAGGAGCATGGGGGGCTCTCCAGCGTACTGGGCAGCAAACCCAGAAGTGGACCGGAAGTACTTCTGGGTCTGCCGGGGAGCACGCTGGGGGCACCCCCTGCCCCCCGGCTCAGCAGTTGGCCACAGGGGGACCCCAGGTACCCCCCCCCAGACCCAGGAGGTACCAGTTGCCAAGCCGGGAGGGGTGTGGGGAGCCCCCCCCTCCACGCTCCCCAATGGACCAGAAGTGGACTTGGTCCACTTCCACGTTTGCCCCCGAGCACACCGAGGAGCCTCCCCATGCTTCTGTGGGATGCTGCATGTGCCCCAGCACATGCCTCTGCCTCTGCTACCTAGAGGTACGTAGAAAAAACATTTAAAGCTGTGTCTATGTCCAAATCGCTGAATCTGTCCTAATCTTTCCAAATCAATTCAGAGAGATTAAAGGGTCCTCTGATTCAATTTGGATTCAGAGATTCAGCCACCGAATCGAGCCAAATTGAATCAGGGACCAAGGTTTCACACAACATAACAATTATTACTTCTGTATGCTGGAATGCCATTCAAACACTTCCAGAGTGGTTTTCTAACTCCAGATCACTAAAACATATACAGAATTAACTGTTCTCTCTTTAATCCTTTCTCTGGACATAGCCTACAACTACCTGCACAGTAAAACAACAAGTTGTTGCCTGCGATGTCTTCCTTGTAGGTAAAAGTACCAGTTGTGCACAAAAATTGTGAGCTCAGAAAACAGAAGATGGTGGCATTGAAGCTAACGTATCTGCCCAAAATGCTGAATATGGAATATTCCACATAAACATGCTTATTTCACCCAAAACAACTGAACACCAGCCTTATTAGGGGAGAAGTGCAACCACATCAGTAACAGATTGGGCCATTTATTTTACTATAGCTATTAACTTTGCTGTTGCCTGAAGCACACTGTCTCTTCTTCAATTCATGTCCAAGTTTCCTATCTGATAACTTTATAGAAACTGAACATTACACTTACTTGAAGAGGGAAAGACTTATTTATGCATTCTTTCCAAAAATAAATTTTTGGAGACTTTGAAGTACTTGTAGTGGAACTAGGAAAGACAAAATCTTTCTTGGTTTATTAATTTGAAGTTCAGTATTCTCAGGTGATTAGGACATCTCTGACCTTTCAATACAAGGCAGCATCAAATATTATATAATCATTCCTTTTGAAGACCGTCAACTGAACAGTGTTCAAAATTTATGGCCTATGCAGCAGCCTGTTCACATTGTTACCAAATAGTACTTACTCTGCTAGCACTTGGGTGCATTGTGCATGTCCATTTTGGATTGCAATGAACTTTGGCATTAGCTACAAAGCTGCTTCCTTTCAATAAAAGGCTGAAGCCTCTTCTTTTACCAATTAAATGCTATGCAAATATTTCAAATTATTTTCAGGAATTTGTTCTGAATTATAAGTTTCTCTCTATATAAAAGCATTTATCAAATGCTTCAGCAAAGCATTTCCCTGGTGCAATGAAGTGTGGGATTCCAGACTTGTGCGATAGTACCAGGAAACTTTGGAGACTGAATCTTTAGAGGTCAGTGACATTGCAAATATAAGATGAAACTTTACACACTAACTTACGCATACCCTGAAGTCATAGTTGCTATAATATCTATTCTATAATCACTACTGCCAAACAAAAACAGAAACAATGTATTACTTTTAAACTAGAGGGCATAATTGTAGTTACTCTTTGTAGGCTCCTGGCTTCTCATAACACACATCACCTAACTAGAAGTGTGCTTCCCTGATTTTTTTCCCCCCAAAAGTGGGTCTATAGAAGAGTCCATATCCAATGCTCCAGATGAAAATCTAAACCATGATATCTTGGTCCAGGTTTTGTCATCAAGTGACTTTTCAAATGACTTGGATTAAAGGACTATCCTTTTTTGGTAACTGCTATAAGCAACAGCAACCACAGAGTTCAGCTTAAGCAATACCTTTTTCCAACATAAAATATATACTGTAGCTAGCAAACACCCTTAGTCTTTCTGTTTAACAAGATAAGAGTTTAAGTTTCCAGTTAGTTAATTGCACCCTTGGGAGGACTAGGCGTATGTCAGCTAAAACTTAGTACTTGCTAGGATGTAATGTTACAAATTTCCCAGTCAATCCCTTACTGCCTGGAGTATTTTTGTGGTTACTCTAGTCTAAACATGCCTATAAATGAGGGAAAATAGGCATAAGTTTAAAGTTTGGAGCCCCAGGAACTCCTATAATAAGCATCTGTTCTCAGCCACATAGTAATTTTGCCATCTGTTTTTAAAAGAAATGTTAATAACTTCAAGGTTTGTTGCACTGGGTTTTACTAAAAGTAAATTAAGGAGGAATTTGCCTTTTTCTGAATACATTGATAATACAATATATTACCCAGAATACGATGTAAGGGTGAGTCATAGTAATGGGCTCCCTGATTTAATATGGAAGAAACTGCAGAGAGAGTAGAGGGCTAAGAGGTCATTTCAAAGAGTTTTGGCATTACTTTTAGACCAATGTTTAAAATAAAACACTCTCTCACAGAAGCAAGATGTTCCCTCTTGTCTTGATTAGACAGAAGACTATTGTTTTGTAAATATGGAACTATTTAGGTAGATGCTGTATTAGTCATTACAATCATTGTGTATGTTCCCAGCTTTGATTACTGAAGTAGTCCCCCTCACCTGCTTCCTTGACCTTCTAAGATACAGCTCTTACAGTGACCATTAAAAACCTCCTTGGACAAAGAACAGATGTGAATAGTTAAGTAGGTGGAGTACTGTCCTACTAAATATAACTTTAAGGTAAAAAACTAATAACTTCACACACTTCATACCCATTATTTTGATAGTTTACTTCTGAAACACTGATTCTTTCAACTCAAGAACACACTGAATACACATGCAACCAGCAGCTACAATTCAAAACTAAACAACTGTTTGAGAAAGAAACAAATGGCCTAATGTAACACCTGTCGATCTCTATAACAGTTCAAAAGAATTCTGACCTGCCATCACAATGTGATTGAAATGCTCTTTTAAAATATAACCATGGCTAGGGAAGACTATAATAAGGTATATGTTCTGAACATCACACTCCTGAAAAAGGATTTACCTGCTTGCAGTCAGAAGAGTTACTGTAACAGGATACAGAAGTTTGTCTATAGTATATACATGGTGAGGAAAGAAAGCCAAAACATTTCTAAAAGAATTCTGTGTTTGATTTACACTGCAAATAGAAAAAGGTTTTACTCAAGCAGAATTAGCCAGGCTTACAACAATTTGATGTACCTGTGTTTGATACTTACCATACTTCAAAACAGTAAAAGGTGTTTAATATGGGAGGTGTCATATGTTCAGCCTAACACTTATTAAATGCAGTTAAAACATAAGCAAACATTCAACCAGTTTAGTACATGTTGAGAGTCATCATGGTGTTTCAAAATTGCTCCCTTTCAGGCAAGTATTATCCAACATACTAATTTTAACCCATACTAACTTTAATAGGTTTCAGGTTTCAGCATCCCATGATTTGCAACTGTGGCAAGTGGACATTTGACGTACCAACTTTAATACATCATAACATGGCAATGAATTGCAACCGTTGCAAGGTAATGTGCAACCACACCTGAACTCACATTCACCTTTTAATTACCTACAAAACTGGCATTTCAAATATGATAATACCAGTGACAGAAATAAAAAAAAAACCAGGAAGTTTAAATCCTCTAAATGCATAGCAGTGCAACCTATATAGAGACAAAGTCAGACTTGATTTAGAGTATCTGTTATTCCCTGTTTCAAAAGAGAATACATGACATAGGTATGCTGAGAATTCTTGTGGGGATTTAGTATATACTATAAATGCTGGACAAATGGAAGTAGTCACATAGCCAACTTTCATAGACATTTCAACATAGCTACAGCACAGGATTTATTTAGGGTATGAAACCAATTCTTTAAGAAGATGTAACAGTTTGTAGCTATTTGTATATTGTGGTACACATGGCCCTTTAAAAAATAGGTATTCAGACAAAACTGCTATTCACAAGTCTTCTCATAAATTTAGGAGCTTTTAATTAAAAGGCATGAAAAGAAGTGCTTACATTTTCACACTTGCAGTTACTATTCAGGTTATACCCCCATATTACTAGAATTTACAGCTTTAACTCCACCTCTGCTTGGTAAAAAGGATTCCCGAAGTCATTTGCCCATCAGGTAAAAATAAACCTAGTTGTGTCTCATGGATGTAGCCAGCCAGAGTAGACAGGTTTGCTTAGATAAAAAACATGCCACTGTAAATGATAACAGTAACCACCAACCCAGGAGGAGAAATCTTGTTTGCTCGCTAGAGGAAAGCAGGAGCATGTGTATGTACAGATGGATTTACATTCATGGCACAGAAGCCCTTGCCTCCCTGGGTTCTGACCAACATATACTAGTGCCACACAAGCCAATTTTCTAAAAACAACGTTTAAAACTGTTCAGAGACTTCAAATAAGAACCAGACACTTTTTTTCCCCTGTTTTTCACCAAAAAATACAGAGCACACAGACAGTGACACAGTACAAAAATGAGAAGTTGTAGACACAGTGTCCACCAAGACATAAAATGATCTGGGGCTGTGTGCGCGTGGGGGCAGGGGGGGAAAGGAAGGGAGGAAGAGGATTGACAGTTTCCCGTGGTGGTTATGTGGCTGGCCCAAGTGTAATTGTAGTGAACAGTGCCTGTTTTCGCTCTCCGAAAAGGCTGCACTGCATTTAACATTTCATCTGATGCTGACAAGTTAGTGATGAACAGTTTAATGCTGTAAAGTGGGTTTGGGACTAGACTAATGAATAGACCCAAGCTGAAAGCCTAGCTTCTTTCTGAAAAGGAAAGCCTTGAATTTCAAGCTGCCACCCGTGGCAGAAGTCTATTGAATAAAACTTGCTGGTTAAAAGGGGGGGGAGGGGGGGGGGGGGGAGAATACTATCGGAGAGCAAAAGCACAGCCTGCTACACATGTCAGATCACAGAATCATAGAAAACTAGGTTTGGGAGGGGCCTTGGGAGATCATCTTGTCCAAAGGATCAGGGAACATCGGGCGCACAAATATGGGACTTGGGTTTCGCAGCGCGTTAAAGCCAGCCATCTGTCGAGCAGTCGCGAAAAGGAGAGCTGGGGGAGGGAGAGCTGAGAAGAGCGGGGCTTTGCCGGCGGTTCTCCGCACCCAGGTCCCGCGCCATCCCCGGCACACGAGGCGGCGGGAGCTGTCCCTGGCCGGTGCCGTGACAGTGCAATGGCTTCCACGCAGGGGCAGGCCAGCAAGACAGCGGACTCGCCTCGTGATCCCTGCGGGCTCGGCCAGCCCTCAGCTGCCCAAACCGCGACAGATGTGCGCGTGTTCCCCCCCGCGCACGCACGCACACACACGCACACACACTCCAGCCCTGCCTGCTTGTAGGTGCGGGCATCCTCGGTCCCCTCTCGGGCCAGGCGGAGAGGGGGCAGCTCCACTGGCAAAGTCAGACTGGGGGGGACACGCACAGGTCTTTCTTTGCCCCTCTGCAGAGCTCCCCCCACCAGTGCAGCGGTCTCCGGGGGAGCTGTAGGGGTTCATCAATAGTCCCCCCGCCCCACCCCCACACCGAGATCCCCGAAATCCCAGCCGCAGAGGGAGAAGCCCGGCGGGGCAGCAGCCCTGGGAGCCGGTGGGGTGTGTGGGGGGGGGGGGGTGGTCCTTGGCGAGGGGCTGCGTCTCCCCCCCGGCAGGAAAGGCGCGGAGAAGAGCCGAGCCGCAGCCTGCGGGGAGTCCGGCACATCCGAGCGAGGGGCGCGTGGGGCTTCTCCCTCCCGCCTGCCGCGCGGCGGAGACACTAGTTGATCCCCCAGTGCCCGGCCCGGCCCGGCGAGCACTTGTCGGGGCTACCCGCGCCCCGGGCAGGAGGGCCGTGGGGTGGTCCTGCCCTTGCCCCCCCACTCCCAGCTCTCACCTCCTTGAGCTCCTTGGCCACGTCTTTGAGGTCCCCCAGGACTAACTCCAGGTCCTCCACGATGATCTTGATCTGCTCCTTCACCTTGGCCTTGGCGGCGGCGGGCTGCCCCGCGCCGGGCGAGGAGGAGGAGGACGAGGAGGAGGTGGTCCCCTTGGACTTGGCGGACATGCTGCGGGGCCGAGGCCGGGGCGGCGGCGGGCG
>NW_017728950.1:42234122-42251849 GCF_001723895.1 Crocodylus porosus
CCCGCCCGCCCGGCCACGGCTGAGGCGAGGACCAGCCGCCGCCTCCTGCTGGCGGGAGCTCACGTGGGGGCTGCTCGCGGCTCTGCGACAAAATGGGGACCCCCCCATCCACACGAGATTGGGAGCCCCTCCCACCCTCCCCCACACGAGATGGGGACCCCCGCACAAAATGGGGACCCCCCACACACACGACGGGGAGCCTCCCCACACAGGAGGCGTACCCCCCCCACACACACTGGTGCCAGGGGCAGGGGGCACCACAGGGGGACCTGTGAAAGCGGAGGGAGGAGCACCCTCGGGGCAGTCCCTGGCAGAGCTCCCGGGAGAGTTTGGGGATTTTTATTTATTTGTGCTTCCTGCTGGTCCAGGACGATGTTTCGGTCCAAGACCGAGTCCCAGCTGCTCCCGCCCACCCTGGGCCTTTCTCCCAGCTTGGGGACCCGTACAGATCTCCCTGGGGGCCGGGGAGCATCATCTTATGTCCTCCGTTCGGACGACATGATGCCGCCCCGCTCCCGCTCCGGGTCCGAGTCCCCTCCCTTCCCCCAGGGGGACGTGGACGTGCCCGCGGGCGCCGGGGCTGCGGAGCAGGTGAAGCTCGAGCCACCTTCTCCTTCCTCGCGACGCCGCCTGGAGCCCCTCTGGTTACTTCCGAGAAACAGGCAGGCTCACTCCCGCACAGGGCTGTCTCCTGGCTTGCTTCAGCACTGAGGTTGCGGGGGCTGGAAGGGGAAGAGATTGTCAGATCCCGCTCACCTCTAGTGGCTTTTCAACTCACTGCAAGAAAAAGACAGCGTGGCCCAGGCTGGGGACTGGCATCGGGCATTTCCAGCTCAGAACAACCAGGAGAAGCCAAAGAGCCCAGCCCTGCTCACAGGATCCCCCGGGGGCTTTGCCACTG
Organism: Crocodylus porosus; assembly: GCF_001723895.1. Classification (NCBI taxonomy): domain Eukaryota; kingdom Metazoa; phylum Chordata; order Crocodylia; family Crocodylidae; genus Crocodylus; species Crocodylus porosus. The sequence goes on from NW_017728950.1 coordinate 42,235,024, forward strand.
GCTTTGAATCTTGAATGCTGCTGTTCCTGGACTTGTGTCTCCCAGGGTGTTCGTGCCCCAAAGCTTGCAAAGAACTTTTTTCTAACTAGTTTGTTGGTTTAGTAAAAGATATCCTAGCTACCCAAAGAACCTTGACTGCCTCTGTTCCTGGGGGATCTCTTTTGGCAGGTAGAGACGTTTTCACTGAGCCAGGGGAAAGAGCTGAGCGGCTGCAGTGCATTTAAAATCTCACCTGATGCTGACAAGTTAGTGATGAACAGTTTCATGCTGTAAAGCGCGTTTGGGACCAAACCAGTGAACAGAGCCAGGCTGAAAGCCTAGCTTCTTTCTGAAAAGGAAAGCCTTTCCAGAGTGAAAGGCAAGCTCAGTCTGCCAAAACTTTGTGTCCTCCTTCAGGTAAAACTCCCCTTGGAGGACTTGGCTCAAACGGTCTCATAGTTTATCTGCTAATACTGAGAAAAGACTTGAGAGAATATTTGAGTTGGTTTAATAAAAGATATCAGATTTACCCAAAGAACCTTGTCTGCCTGTGTCCTTAGAGGCACCCCTACACCCCTGAATACTGAGAAAAGTATTTTTCAAAGACATTCACTGGAGCTTTTAAATTTCACTAGGGCTCCCTTCACACCCTTTCCATTAACTTTTCTTAAAGCCTTTAGGCAAATAATAGTTTCAGCTAACCCACTCAGCATCCGAGTGAAATAGTTTTCAGTTAACCCACTCAGATGTTCAAAGAGGGAATTGGAAAACCGATGGTGATGATAATGCTAATAGCAGTAATAATAATAATTGGTGCTATTATCATAGTTATTGTTGTTAATACCATTTACAATAATAATAGCACCAATTATTATTATTATTGTTGTTGTTATTGCTTATCCAATATGGAAAGAGAAACAATATCATATGGCTTGGTATGACTTGGTACCCTTTGGCAACAGTTTGAATTTCAGATCAGCAAATTGGTGGGGGTGTCGAGAGAACAAACCCACAAGCTGTTGAATAGTTTCAAATAATTAATTTGAAAGATACATTTGAGTATCTTTCTATGTGTATACTTGCCATGAACAGAGGAGAGGCACAATTCATCAAAAGCCATTAATCAAGCTATTCATGCAGAAACTAGTGTGTATCCAGCTTATAATTACCATAAAAAGTCTCTGTAGTTACAAACAAGTTTACAGCTAGGGACAGATCAGTTGGCTTTTTGCTGACAGATTCTCTCTGATAATGACTAAAACTACATTTCAGAGAAGGCATAAACTTCCTTTCAACTAATTGTAAGTTACTGTGTTATTACACAGTAGGTTTAAAGTAAGTTCCCTCCTGAATGCAGCTGGAGATGATCAAAATGACAACTCTAGCTCTTTAGTCCTGAGTTCCTTATAACTCGTCCCAGTTTTGGTTAACCTAATTCATTCTATAATTTGCAATTCATTTTCACCTAATGCCTTCTTAATTATATACATGTTAAGTCATATTGATCCCTATGGGACATCTTGGCATTAAACATTTCTGTCCCAAGTGGTAAAAATTTCTTTCTGCTTTGCCTCTTTAAACCAGTTTTGAGCCATGACAACATTTTACCTTTAACATCATTGTTACAAAGCTCTGTATTGGACACTTTGCCTAAATATCTTTGAAAATGGAAACTATATCATCTACTTCTTCTATCTTTTTCTTTACTACTTATTAACTCTTTCAAATAATTTTAAATTAGAAGCACACCATTAAACCTCACAGAGACTGCGGTGGTTTGTCCTAATTTTTTTGTAATCTTGTGTTTATTCTTTACCTACAATGATTTATTATTTATTTTTCTGGTTGGATGGTTAAAGTTCAGTGCTATGTAACTCAATAAACTAGTCTTAGAATCTTTTCAGAAAAATGCATATATTGCTAGTCCTTATCTCAATTATACATGACACGGTTTTTGTTTTTCTTTGGTCTGATGGGGGGGGTTGCTTTGTTTTGTTTTGTGGGTTGGTTTTTGGGGGGGTTTTGGTTTAATAAATTGCACACTTATGTAGTGGCTACATTATAATTCCTTCTAAACTCTCAGACGAATGTCATTTGGTCTAAGACATTTATTGCAGCTTAATCTCTCAGGTTTTTCTGTTACTTCTGTGAGATCTCTTTCTACTAGTACTCCATTTTATTACCTATAAATCATATTCATCCACCAGCTTCTGAGAAGAAAGTTCATTTCTTGTTTTTCTTTGCTTTGTTACCTTTTAACCCTAGTGATTTAACAAACCTACTGACAGCCAGATTGTCATAGGGCCTTGAGAGGGTAAATTAGATTACAGGACACTGAAGAAGCCTCCAAAAAACTCCATCTCCTTAGGAGGCCCATACAAAGGTCAATTATAATAGCAGTCCCTCCCATCTGGGAGAAGGTGGAAATAGACAGGGTCCTGGCCTTTTCTTGCTGTTCTGGCACATGGATCACAGTTGGTGGTCCATACACAGCACTGTCTCTACTTGTGTACTCTAAAGGCCTAGGCAGCTCTACTACAACCCCCACATACAGGAATTTGTGCTAACTGACTCATTCACAGGTTTCCTAAGAAGCATATGTTGGGTTTTTTTTTCCTCTAGCAAGATTTTCCTTAAAACTTTAATTTCCCACGTAAAACTTAGCTCACAGAGTTTTGTCCTTGCTTCATACTGAAAAAAAACCCAAATAAAACACCAATTAAATGAATGGTTAGTGAAGGCTTGTGGCACTCAGCCATGCCACAGCCAGCTGTGATCTATTAAAGCTCACAAGTTAGACCGGGTTGGGTCTGATCAGTAATTGGATAGGACATATCTGAGGAAAAAAACTCAAGATGCTGCAAGAATTCTGGTGAGTCACTCTATGGCACTTTTCTTTTGGAGGAAAACTTGATCAAACATCTCAGCATCCTGTAGCATAAAACTAATTGAAAATAAAATATGATTCATGAATAAGAACAAGTATAATTGGCTTTCCTTATGAAGTTGTAATTGATTGACACTATTCAAGCAGTCAGTCATGGGTGATGGTGGAAACATTCAGGAACAACACCACAAATTTTGCTAGAATACGAGCTGGACAATTCATATAGAAACTTAAGCACAAGTTATTTACTATTTGTTGTTTGCCATTTTTAGTTCTCCTCATGGAGTGCTCATACAGCATGTGATTTACATAATCAGTCATACACAGTGTAGGGTCAATGCAGACATTTTCCAAATGACATATAGCTGCTGGGCAGAGTTGTAGCTAGGAGATTGTTTCTCCCCATTAATATATTTTGGCTTTTTTCTTTGTAACGTTCATTTCACTGGCTTCATCCATCTCCCAAAGCATCACACATTAAGCATGATTAAAGGGGCAGTTCTGAAATTTTTTTTTCCTGAAAAGAGGTGCTGCTTCTGGTTCTTAAAAGCCTGTCAGATGCCTGGCACCTCAGAGTAAAATTGATCAAGAATGCATTTTTTCCCCAGGTCAGACTGGCAAGGACCATAGGGCTTTTTATCTTCTCCTGTAGTGTAGACATGGAAAAATTATATGCTATCTAATGAAATTTCCCAAATTCCCTTTAATTGGATAAGGAATTATTTCCCAAATTTACTGAGCCTAACATTATGCTGTTGAAATTAGGACAGCCATTATGTCCCACACCAAGCTGGCTACATTTTTGTGGAAGTCCTAAATGAAACGATAGAAAACAATAAGATGGTATCACACAATAAAATCACTTTTAATTGTCACAGTATGATCTTATATCTTTAAAACAAGAAAAAGCCCAAGGACAAAAGTTAACCCTTAAAAAAAATTAGGACTTTTACCTATGTGGATTTGCTCAAGAAATTGAGCAAATGTGTATAAAGTGCATTTTATTTCCTATCATTTTAAAATATTTTGAAAGTCATTAAAAATTATTAAAATTACTATGTAATATCACCTTCCACATGAACTTCAGTTCACATATTTGACCACCCAAACATACTCACCAAATCATTACATCACTGGATTCTATGTACATTCTAATTTATAACCAAATGGACTTCACAAACCCAATTCCAGTTACATTCCTCATGAATATTTGCATGTTGACGAAGACTGTATTGGATTATTTGTACAGAAAAAAGTCTGATGACAGAGTTAAGACTCTCTACGGTCTTAATTCTGGGTGCTAGGTGGATGACATCACGTCCAGGGTCTGCATTAGAAGTAAAACTAATATTTGTGTGGCATCTGAGTACAGCTTGGGTTTCACAACATTTGTCAAGAAAAAAGTTCATTTAATAGGTTGGCCTAGGTTAACAGGTTTATGTGAGAATTTCTCCCCTTAAACTGCCTATCTGTGCCTCTTCTCCTCCAGTTCACCAGTGTAGGCTGTACATCGTCACACTAATGACCCTTTCTTATTAAGTCTCTGGATCGGGATGCTGTCTCTCAAGGCTTTTCTTACCCTGATGATATTCAGAAAGGTTGGTATAGGTGCAGTAAAGATGAGGGATATTGGTAAGCTTGGAAACAGGAAGAGAGCTAAACTAAGGAGTTTACCAAACATAGCTTCAGTAAGCTTAAGTCCACCTTGAAGACACAGTCATTCCATAACAAAAAAAACCCAAACAGTGAAAGCAAGCAAGTCAAATGAAAATTTTACATGGGACTTGACTTTATAGTGAGATTTCTGTGTAAAATGTCAAGCTTGTTATGTGTGCCCAAGATACTGTAGTCAGAAATAAAAACAGAAAGGAGAGGTTTAAAATCTTTATTTTCTGCCAACAAAGCCCTATAGTGCTTAAAAAATCAATGTGATTCCCTACAAGAAATATTCACAACTAAATTGACCATAATTTGTACTAATTTTGTTTTTCAATTACTGCAAAATTCAAGGTAATTTTGACTACGGAGTTGTTGGATATCTTTATGATACTACATTTGTGTTCCTAAATATTAGAGGTCACCACAAGAACAGACAAAACTGGTCTGAATAGGGAGTGCGTACAGCAGATATACTTTTGAGGATACATTTTCATCTTTAAAAATGTCATTTTGTAGAAAATCTTTTATTTCCATCAACAATAGACTCTGGACACACAAGTGAGATAAGCACCTCATTACCTGATCCTTGAGAACAAGACAACCAATCTGCATCCTCTTGCAGTAGTGAACTTATTACATTTTCAAAACTTGGCCCCATACATTTTGTTCATTCTCTTTTAGCAAAGAGCAGAGAGAAGTGAAACCATATTTTTAGATGCAAGGCAACACATATTTACTTCAAATGTAAATATGGAGAAGAAAAGAAGAGGTGAACAGTAATGCGCTGTGGTTATCTGGGGAAAACAAAAGGATAAAAAATGTTTATTCTCTACTGCAGAGGTTCCCAATCTTTTTCTTATTGTGTACCCCCTTCCACACTTACCATCTGCCCTCATACCCCTACCAGCATACATTTAATATTTTAACCCCTTAAGTGCCAATTATTATTATAATGAAAATTAAATCTGCCATTACAAAATTTCTCTCACATACCCCCCAGAAATGTCTTGCATACCCCAGGAGTATGTGCATCACAGTTTGTGAACCCCTGCTCTGTTATAACCACTAACTGAAAATATTTTTAAAAGCCATAAAAAAAAAGCATGTAAGAAGCAATTTATTTCTTCATTGCTGTGCTGAGCAAATGCTAAAAAAAAAGTTGCCAGGAAACAGTGGAGATTACAAAACAAATGTTTTAAATGAAACCCTGTGTGTGTGCATGCATATTTATATGTAATAGGATTGAAAGAAAAGTAATGGCTGCAAAAGGGCTGCAACTTCCCTCTGTGAACCCTGAAAAAAAAATTAGAACTGTAGTCATTTTGTATAGCTGGTTTTAATAAGTCACCGAAGACTATATCCTTAAGCTCTTGTGACAAAGCTTAGGTTTTTGTTTACTCGTTAACTGTCAGGCAACAAATTTGTACCTTTCTTCCCCAAAGACCCATCACTTGGTGTCAGATGCAAACTATTTCCTGTGAAGAAGTATCCTTTTACCATTGGCATTCACTTCAGTAGTACATTATTGCAAACATCTGGAGCAATGCAGAAAAACACTGTCTGGATTCTTTCCAAAAGCATCTCAATCTGAGCTGGCTGAGCAAAAGAGCTGTATGGCTAAATGAGTATTGTAAATTCAGGAAGGGGGTATGCAAAGGTAAAACATTAAGTCATTAATAAGAATACGGAGGTAAACAAATACAAGTCTTCCATTTACAGGCCAGAGAAGATAGATGTATGATTTTTTTTCAAATCCTCTCATGTTACAATACTTACTGCCTATTTTCTTTACCACAAACACTGTAAAGCAGTATACTACAAATTTGTACATTTACACAACCCAAAAGAATGATTTTAGATGTTGTAGTTTATGTATTGAGAGACAGTCAGCTTCTGCCATGTCCTCCCTCACTTTCCATCTTTAAATTAAACTAACAGAAAGGAGCCAGAAGCATAAACATGGATTCATTCCTTTCAGTATTTACTGGAAAGCATACGATCTGATCCTATGAAGTGCAAAGCATTCCCAGAAAGTGCTGAATGCTTGCCATTCCCCACTGATTTAAATGGAGTTCAGAACACTCTGCACATCTCAGGAATACACAGTACCTTGCAGGATTGACCCTATCATGCCTGTGCTATAGTGATCATAGCATTGGGAATGCTTTGTATGAAGTCCGATAGAAAGTGTGCGCCTAATCTGTCCTTAAATTACCTGTCAACTATAAATGAAAAGCTATGTTCTTCCCCTGGTGTCTCCCCAAATTATTGAATTATAGTGACTAAAACTGAACTTTTTGTTCTGGCAAATGCCATTTTTCATTTTAAATAGTATTTAATAGAAAGTTTTATAGTTTCATAGTTTGTAGGGTCGGAAGGGACCTGAGCAGATCATCTAGTCCAACCCCCTCTGCCATGGCAGGAAAGAATACTGGGGTCAAATGACCCCAGCAAGATGTTCATCCAACCTCCTCTTAAACACCCCCAGGGTAGGAGCCTGCACCACTTCTCTTGGAAGTTGGTTCCAGATCCTAGCCGCCCTGACTGTGAAGTAGCACCTCCTGATATCTAACCTAAATCTACCCTCTGCCAGCTTGTGACCGTTATTCCTGGTTACTCCTGGCCATGCTTGGGGAAACAGTGACTTCCCCAATGCCTGCTGATCCCCCCTGACTAGTTTATAACAGACCCACTGCAGAATTTTTAAATGAGTATCACATACCTCCACAGTTCCTCAGGGCTCATGTAAAAATATTTAGACTTACTTATATCCAATATAAGGCAATTTTAAGAAGTTAGTTATATAGTAGTTTGTATATTTAAGGGCCCCTCTAGATGTTCAGGTAAAGGCATGATAGGATCTGCTGCATGACACACACAATAGCACCTCCTGCCATGACGCACATAATATCCAATTATGCTTTACTGTCAGTGCAGGGGGAGCCCAGGATCATGATCCTGGGATCCTCCTGAACTGCAAGGAGCAAGCTTCTGCAGCTGGGAGTCCCATCTGTGGGACTCTCAGTCGCGGCAGCACATGGTGCTTCTCTGGGGCTCGGAGCGCTATCAGCTGACAGGGCTCCTAGCCACGGGGTCATAACTATCACCCGATGGATTTCTTGCAAATTAAAGCCGAATAGAAATGATCTATAAAGTTGTTACACAGTTTCAAGCTCTAACCTTATAGCTAGATGGATCTTTTTATGGCATTGTAGTTACTTTGCACATGTAGCTGATCTAAATTAATTGCACAATACATGTAACAAGTAGAGGGGCCCTTAGTGTGCATATCACATACTGTATCTAATGCTTCTTTTTAAAAGATAGTGCAAGTTTGAAAGATCTCCTGTCACATGACAAGAGGTAGAACTTTCAGCAGATCTCTATGTTCTACTGACCAGTAGATAGCAGGCATTCAAAGTAGGTTTAAAACATTTCCAGATCTGACCCAAAGGGTGTACAATTAGGAAAAAAATATGCCCTTTTGCTTCCATCCTCCAAAGTTTACTGACATTATCTACATCCTCTGCACCTAGGATGAGAAAGCAAGAAGTCCTCTAACTTTAGGCAAATACTACTACTAGCACTCACTAGAAAGCCATTAAATCAATCCGTAGGAGCAAGGCATCCAGCAACTACTGCTTGCCTGCTAAAATCTATAAATGTGCCAACAATGAAGTACCTTGAAAGGTCTATGAAGTTATGGTGCTCTGTTTGAAAAGGGAAGGAGTAGCATAAGATTTGAAGATATTTGGTTTGTACAATTACACAAAAACAAGGAGGATAGAAGCGACTGTAGAGCTATAGAGGTATCTTATCTCCCTGTTGAGCATCATCAGAAAAGTTGTCACTCACATTATGGTTCCTAGGTTGCAATCTCTAGGTGAAAGAATCTATCCTAAAAGTCAATGCAGTTTTTGCTCAGAACACTCCACCATTGATATGATATTTTTGGTCAAGCAACGACTAAAGCAGTGCAGAGAAAAATGAATACCACTGTACAAGGAAGTTTTTTTGCCTCCCTGCCTGCCATCTGACATCTCCAGGGAAGGTATTCTACCTGATCAACACATCAAAGAGCTACTCAACACAGCTGACAAAGACACTCACAGACCAGAGAGACAGACTTCCATCTTCAGCTCCCTCTGTGCAAAAATGAAGTTAATTTCCTACCTATGGGGACTTTTTACCATCTTGTACTATCTACACTTTTCCCAGAGCCTGACAAAGGGACTTTGATCCCGAAAGCTTGCAGAAAAGGACAATTTTCTTGCCATTTTCCAGTTGGTCTAATAAAAGGTATCATTTTGGAACCAAGAGTTCTAGTTTTTTGTATACTACTGTACATAGCCTTCATTGATCTGACTAAGATCTTCAACATGGTCAACAGACAGAAACTTTTAATTGTTCTGAAGAAACTGGGTTGTCCCCTGAAACTGTTGAACATCATTCCCTCATTACAGTGAGGTATGAATACAACCGTAGCATATGAAAACAAAGAAGCAAATGCCTTTGCAATAAAAAATACAGTGAAACAGGGGTGTGTCTTAGCTCCTGTGCTCTTTAACATCTACTTTTCTTTCCTGCTTCTACATGCATTCAAGGACAGTCACAATGGCATTTCTCTTTGAAACCACTCCATATTAGATGGAGGCTTGTTCAATATTGCAAGGTTAAGAAAGAAAACCAAGGTGAAAGAATTGGTTCTGAGAGATTTCCTGTTTGCAGGAAATGGCGTCGTGGTTTCCTACACTAAATCTTCCCTGAAAAATCTCTTGGACAGATTTTCTGTGTCATACAAAAGCTTCAGGTTGACAATTAGTCTCAAGAAGACAGTGATCATGCACCGAAGTAGAGAAGAAGCAATACCTGACATCACTCTGGATGATAAATCTTTTGGTATCATCAACAGCTTTTGTTACTAGTGTTATATGATCAACAGGAATCTTGACCTTCAGAATGAACTGACTAACAGAATCAGAAAAAAAACTAAGAATTTTGGGCTGTTACAGAAATGTGCATGAAATGACTGGAAACTATCAGCTAAGGTGAAGATGCAAATCTACAAGTCTTGCGTGCTGTCATCCCTGCTGAATGGTACAGAAACGTGAACTACATATGCTACTCACATCAAGAGATTGAACAGCTTCCACATGAGATACCTGAATAATATCCTGAAAATAAAGTGGGAAAACAAAATACGGAACACAGAGGTGCTGGAGTGCAGAGGACTGACACACTTAGAAATCACTATCAAGAAGAAAAGGTTGCAATGGCTTGACCATGTCAGAAGAATTGAAGGAGACTATATCCCCAAGAATATTTTTAATAGCGAGATTTGAGATTGTCCTAGGAAGTGGGGTCTCCCTCTATGGCAGTATCACAGGATGTGCAAAAAAGATATGAGGAGTGCACAGAATCCTGTCCAGTCTGGAGGGAATATCTGGCACTGGGTGCAGCACAAGATGAAGCAACTTTGATCCAGAAGATGGAAGCAAAGTGAAAAAGAAGAAAGCATTGTGCTGTAAACCTGGATTCCAACTCAGACAACACACAGATCTGTAAAACTTGTAATAAGCTGTGTCACTCCCAAATTGGACTTGTCAACCACAACCCGATTCATCAGGCACCTGACTAGACTGCTTACACATACACCATGGTCCAGACTGAGGATCAACGGTTGCCTACACTAATAGCACTAATCCAATTCTAGATATATCATTTGCTTTCTGAGTATTTACCTTCAATCCACTTAGACCATTTCTTGAAATTCCCAGGAGATCCAAGATGGCTCTAGGTATATCATGAGGATTTAAATATCTTTGCCTGTTCTTTCAGAGATCAAGCTAGGAGGGAAAGTGATCATTCTTTACCCACTGACCTGGAAGAAAAGAGACATCAGTAACAGGATACTTTGGATTCTGTATCCAACTCTGATTTAAAAACAGCAAAACTACATAAGTTTAGTTTTTCATCACTAAATATTTATTTATCTTCAGAATCCCTGTGGAATGCTTCTCAATTTTCAGCAAGTAATTTTGTGAACTTTCATGGTTCTGTGGCCAAATGAAATGAAACAGCTATGCTGGGATGTGTCCTGGCACAGTCAATCCATTTCACTGGGCAAAACAGACACAGCCCATTATCCTGCAGGGTCGGGCCCCTGCCACTCCTGGAAGCAGCTGGAGCTCAATTCTGCAGGATAATCCTTCAGGCACACCTTTACAAATGGGAATCCCATGGAACGGGAATCTCAGGTCCCTGGAGCTAGACAGTTCTTAGTGATGGCAGATAACAAAACTAGGAGCAACAGTCCCAAGTTGCAGCAAGGGAAGTTTAGATTAGAAATTAGAAAGAACTTTCTCACTAAGAGGGTAGTAAAGCACTGGAGCGGGTTACCGAGAGAGGCTGACTGATTTAAACCTGTAACGAAACAGACATTCAGTGCACATAAACCAGTTTGACAATGGCTGAAACCGGTTTGAGATAATCCTGGTTGAATGTAGTATCAGACTTAAGTGATTGGGCTCAAATTGGTTTATTCATGGTCTGTCCCAGAACCTTTGCTGGTTTGAGTTAAATCAGAGACTCTTGGCATGTTCTCTGGGTGGGGCTCTCTGCTGCAGCCCAGCCAGGCTGGCCCTACCCCTTGAGCTGGGACCGGCCAGAAAGGGATTTAATTCCCCCTCCCTGTGCCACCGCAGGGACCCAAGCTGGGTCTGCCCAGAGTCCCCCCCTTGCAGCTGCAGCAGGGGGGCACCAGGGCCCCAGAGGCAGAAGGAGGCAGGGAGCAGAGTTCATTTGCCCTCTACCCCACTGGCAGCCAGGTGGCTTTCTCCCAGTAATAGGCCCCCAGTGGTCCCCTCCACTGGAGGCCAGAAAAATAACCCCATCCCTCCCCCCCTCCCTCAGCTCCCTGCCATCAGGAGGGGACCTATTCAGCTGCTTTCTCCAAGCACAGAGCAACAGTGGCTGGGCGGGCAGACCCCACTGGGCAGACCTGGCTGCTGTGCAAGCCCCCTCTGAGCACAAAGGGTCATATTCAGCTACTGGCCACAGGGTCTTCCCAGCAGAGCCACAGCTGAAGCTTGGGGGGGGGGAAGGGGGATAATGGGGGCTGAATAAGCTCCCTCAGTGGCTTCCCCTGGCACAGAACAAGTGGTGGGGGCCAGCCCTGCCCCCACCCAGCAGCTGGAGCAGTGAGCCCCAGACAGGCAGCAGCCCATCATGGCTTCTCAGTGGGGCTGTGCTGCAGGGGAGGCTGAGCAGCTGTGGAGTGCAGTGGCACTGCAGGGGCTTGAAGGGCTCTGCTCCATTCCACATCCGAGCCCGCAGTGCAGTCCCTCACGGAGAAGGGGCTCACTCTCCCCCATAGCGTGATGGGAGCTGCTGTCCCCAGTAAGGGCTCTTCCCCTCCCACCATAGCAGTGGGGAGGGGACACAGCCAGACATGGACTCTGGGGGCGGGTCAGAGATGGGGTTATTCCTCCAGCCTCCAGCAGAGGCGACCTCCATGGGCCTATTGCAGGGAGGAAGCCACCCGGCTGCCAGTGGGGTATAGGGGAAATGAACTCTGCTTCCTGCCCACCTCTGCTTAAGGGGCACTGGTGCCCCCGTGTTGCAGCTGTGAGGGGGAGTGCGGGCAGGCCCGGCTCAGGTCCCTGCTGGTAGCACAGGGAGAGGGAATTAAACCCCTCTCTGGCCAGTTCAGCCTGGGCTGGCCACACCCCACCCCCCAGCACAGCTTTCCTGCAGGCGAAGGCCAGCTCTAATGCCCTCTCATTCCAGGCCTGAGCAACTGCAGGCATGTGCCCACATTGTCTCAACCTGGAGAGCATGTTTGTCCTGTTACAAACCCGTTCAGCCTAGGCAAGTTAAACTAAGCACAAAGGTTGAATCAGTTCAGGCTCAAGCTTTTTGAATTTCTGTCCCTAGCCTATAGGTTCCATTTTATGAATTTCTTAAAGCAAGGGATATATACAGGATGCCTTGGATAAGAAACTGGAACAGGCTGCAGTTTTCCATCCAGATAAAGATTATGGGAATTTTATGAAAGAATTTAAGAGTATTTGACAAAAATCAATATTGGATTATTATGTAATTACATTTTATCTGGATTGTTTTGCTAGTAGTATAAAAGTGGAAAAATAGGTTTAATATGTTCCCATTATCAGGGAAGCTTCCAAAATGCTAATCTACTTTTTAACTAACAAGGCTAGATCCTTCTGCTCCAATGTTGCTATGCTGATTTATACTGGCTAAGAATCTACCCCACGGCCTGTAAATGTTATTTATAATATGGATTAGTTTTCAAGTTAAATATTTAGGACACAAAAAGGGTATTTTAAACCAAGAATGGCTAGATCATTCTAAGCATCAGAAATGACCAGTATTTGAGTTAAATATTTAGAACAGATAAAAGCATTTTTAATCAAGAAAAGCCTAGATATCTCTAAGCATCAGAAATGATCAATCCAATTTATAAATGGAATTCCTACTCAAAAGACTTTAATATCACATTTTAACTCAAAGTAAAATATAAAAACCTTTAACTACAAAATACTTCTAATCAAACTGAGAGACTGAGACATCCTCAGTGATTTAATAGTGTCACTGTTAAGTTACAGCAACTAAAAAATTCATGGCGATGAAGATTTCTAAGAGCAAACTAATCACATTTATATTGTTCTTTTCTGAAGATACATTTTGGGGAGTTTTCTAAGTCATTATATAATAACCATACTTTAAATTGAAAAAACAAAACAAGTTTGATCGACATTTTATGGAGAGGCAGTCCATAGTCTCCTTTTTGGGAAATCAAGCCGTACAATTTGTTTACTTCATAGCTGTGTTTCATCCTATTACATCCACCCTCCCCTCCTATGAAGGTTAAGGATGTACCAGTCTCTCAGTTATCTTTGTTCTAAATATTTAACTCAAAATCTGAACATGGAAACATTTTATACCCCATAAATAGTCCTTGGAGCAGAGACCAGAAACCAAGTCTTCCTCATGGCTGAGTGTCCTAAACTACCCTTTGTTCTCTCTTGACTTTAATTTTGAATTCTTTTCTGCAAAGTGGCACAGCTTCAGTAGATGGAAGAGTTCCTGCCCCACCCTATCTATAGCCAATTGGGTGTTGGTTGGGGCATTCTTCAGGGATGTTTAAAATGAGCTTTCTGTTCCACTCAGGTAAAGGAACTTCAATCTCCCACATCTTGGATATGTTGTCTGACCATTAGTCTATTGCATGAAGAAAAAGGCAGTGGTACCTGTGTATTAAAGAAGGGAGTAACTCCTGTCTATTCTTGAAAGAAAGGTTGCAGGTGAAGTTTTCAAGCTGTAGATCTCAAGTGGAAAAAATTATTTCCTGTAGTCTTGAATGGAATGCCTAACACCAGAGAGGGATGGGATTTAAGTTAAAACCCATTTCTCAGTGTTTCCTGTTGGGTAGTTCTAGGTGGCTAACACTGGTTATGTCTACATGAGATGTTGACTACACAGCACACACATACAGTATTTTTATGAGAGTATATTTAGGGCTACTTAAACCTGACAAACTCTCTTAATGGTGCCTTTCTGTGTGGACTTCACAAATGCTCATAGAGATACATTCAAAAACAAATATCCTGAGGTACGACCATGTCTCAGTTTACAGAACCTGTGATACAAAAGTCCTGTGAGAACAGCCATTCGCTAGGATTCATTTTCAACAACAATTTACCCACAATTATCAGTTTACAGAATTCAGAAACTCAGAACCTGAACACTCATCATTTTTGCAAACAATATAATATACCATACCTTGCTATTTGAAACTATAATATAAATCAAGCAGCTTATCTTCTGGAATCTTCATCTTGTCAGATTTGAAAGTAATTTTAACCAAGAGGTTAAGAAGAAAAGCAATTGACATTAACATTTTAAAGTTTCTACCAAATCTAGACCCCTCTTTAAGTTACACCTCTCACAGCTTGCACAATTTAAATTGCAGGTCTCCCTTGTAGGATGGATACAGTGTTTCGAAGGTAAACCTAAATTCTGTCAGCATCTAAATTTCCAGCATTAAAATTCCTTGGGCCCTGAAGTTCTGCTTCTGGGCATGCACAAGAAGTGCCTTAGTCTTGACAGAAGTTAGCAACCTAATTCATGCCTAAGTCCCTGCAAGTTCCACAAGCCAGGCATTCCTCTGTATCTCTTTCCTTGGGCATCAGAGGGTGGAGAGCAAATAAATGTTCAAACAGAGCACACATCCTAGAGATGCATAAAACTTAGAAGAAGGAAAAGAAAGTAGCGGTGGTGCTGTTCCCTCCTTTTATCCAGTATCATAAGTGTTATTGCAATCTCTCAAAATGTGAGACATGGGTTCACTTCTGCTTTCTCCTTTAATGGATTGTAGCCCACCTCTCCCACCATCAAGGATAGCACCCTAAGCATAAGAGTCTAAGATACTCTCAGTTATAGTAGTAAGGCTCTTAGTTCTTCCCACTGAATATATTTCATTCTGCATGGAATAATGAGTTATTTATTGGATAAGGGAAAGAGGGAGAGCATGTTTCTATAAATTAATGATTAGGGTATTCACTGAAGTAGGCTGAAAGGTGGGTTGGTGGCTGAAGGTGGGTTCTAAACCCTACTCCAATAAATGTTTTAGTATTTTATATAAAACAGTCATTGGACCAGGGACAGAAATCCAGACTTCTCCATTCCCTCAGGTAACCACTCTAACCATTGGACTCTAGAGTTATGCTCACTCATTCTCAATCTGGCTAGTAGTAATTTATTTATTCCAAGAGAAATAGAACAAAATTAAGGGTACTGACAGATGTGCAGGCCCCCATTCTAACTCATGGCGCTTTATATAAAGTGCCGTGAGTTACAGCGTCCCCCCACCACCCTGACCCAACAGATGTTCACCTGTTGGAGCTCCAATACACCCACCCCACTTCCAGCTCAGACTGGGAAAACCCCAGCCCACAGCTCCCTCCCATTCCCTTCTCCCTCCTGAGATGTATCAGCCCAGCCCTGATTGCATGATAGATTGACTCTAGGGAACAGAAGTTCCCTAAGGCACTCCACTATGGAGTGCCTTCATCTGTTTCCTCATTTGAGGGTTTTGTCACACGATCAGCCACTTTTAAAGTGCTCTGCAGCCATGCATGTGTGTCACAGCATGGCTGTAGAGTACTTTCAGGAGACTATCTGTGCAAAAAATGTAACTTTTTTTTGCATCCTGAGAGCATGACTGCCCCAGAGTACTGCAAAACTTGATGGTTGGAATAGAGGAAAGAGGAAAAGACCCTGGAAAGAGAACAGACACAGGTTTCATCCCTGATCCAAGTCTCCTGGCACAGAGAAGGATACAGACAAATATTCTGAGCACCAAAGTACTGGATAAAAATGGTGGATGTGTGACCACTGCTGGCTACGTTTTGTTAGAAGGGTCTAGCAGAGGTACTTTATACTGGGTGAACATCTACGGTTTTGAATTCCAATAAGAGATAGGATTCTTCTATCATCCCAGAGTAAGACCCCAGTCTCTGGAAAGGGTTGATAGGTAAAGTTGGCCAAACTCCTCTATGAAATTAACCACCTTTATGCCTGAAAAATGTAATTTGGTAAAACTGTGTTATTGGCAAGTTTGGCAAGTGTGATAATTGCCTTAAATCAAATAAGATTTGAAAATGTATTTACTGAAAATGTACCTAAAATTAAATATCTTCCATGTTTTGGTGGAATTGAGGTGATGGTCCTGATGGTCCAGGAAATATGAATCATGAGTCTCCAGAATGAAGGATCACTGGAAAAAAAAATAAGGAACAGAGAGAGTAGAACACAAGAGAAATTTTTTTCACAGGAAATCACCTCCTGACTTCTCAGTTTTTGTGGTAAAAGGAAATCTAACCAACACCTTTACAAGAGGAGAATGAGAATAGAAATTCATTAGTCTATTGGACACTAAGTGCCAGGGACTTATCATAGACAATGACTTCACGGGCCATTATAATCACCTGATACTCACTGTTGAAACAAAATTTTAAGTATAGGTGCTGCCGATGCACGAACTCAGTTTGATTGAGAGTGGAAAATTCCATGCAGGGCCTGATTTACCCCTTCTATGACCTCAGGAGCTGTCAATCAGCCCTGACCAACTTTCAGCTCTGAGCAGACCCAGTTGCTATGCAGATCTTAGTGCAGAGCATGCCCAGTGTACGACTGGAATGAGGTAATACCTCTAGAAATTTCTCTTAACCAAGCAGCCTGATTGGCTATAGGGCTGCTATAAAAGGTCTGAGGGCCC